>NC_052395.1:11178669-11778669 GCF_009389715.1 Phoenix dactylifera
GATGAATAAGGAGGACATCATGGTAAGACCATCAGTTTACGAGATTGTTTAACTTTTCCTAGCTCCCAGTAGGGTTTAATGTTGTGGGCTCTAGCCACTAGTCTAAGGGAGCTACGACATTAGTATCAATGGTACAATTTTTTATGTTATCCATGAGAGTTTGGATAAGTTTCAACTTGTTTTAGTCAGTTCAATCATCCAGGATTGGACAAAGAAGTCCAAACTAGAGACTCTGCAATTATTAATATAACCTTGTTAAGGCAACCAGATTAAATATATTTTATTCAACAAGGTTTGCTCTTTGGTGTTTGGTAATTGGTAGTTAGCATACAACTAATTTATTTCTCTAGGTTTTGGATACATGGATCACTTATTATATCTGGTTTTTATTTCAAAAAGTTAAACGACATAGAAATATATATGAATTCATGCATGGTTAGGATAAGTGCTATTTGACTCTTAAGTATCGTGCCTCTGAAAGAAAAAAATCACTCTCAAATAGCATGCCATATTTTTTAAGAAAAGAAGAACTTGCAATGTTGGTTTTATGAACAATCTCACTGAATGCTCATAATTGTGAGATATCCTTAATTAATTTATATATTTTCTTTGTGAAAATTGTTGTAAGCATGGAATGCTCTACTGCTATATACTGTATCAGGAAATTTACGTATGTATACGAGTAATACCGAGAACAGCTTTGCATGATGTTGGCATCGTATTGAATATGTATCTCCAGAAGATATTCTTTCAACAGGCTTCTACACTTCTCTGAGTGATAGCAATCTTAGCTCAACACTTCTCATTGAGGTAAATCAACTAGCTAACTATATGTGTGTAGGTATGATCAGGGAGCCATCTAGTTCATTTTACTTGCTGCTTTTCAAGAAGTAGGGCGAACAAAGGTTCCTGGTGCCTGGTTTTGCTTGCTTCAAAAAGCCAAAATATGGAATGCTTCTAAATAGGAAGCAATCACTATTCTAATTGACTTTGCTTGTTTCAAAAGGGTGCAATTTCCTTAGAGCCTAGAGAGCGATACTTCTTAATTCATTACCCTTTTTATCTAGGTTAACTTGGGAAACAATTTTAACAATTCAACCAATTATCTCCTCCTTGATGTCATGGTTTGAACATTTCTCTATTTGAAAAATTATCTTGACACCTTCCTATAAATAATATTTTCTTACTCTAGAATTCCAACTCAATTTATAAGTGACTTCAACTTATATTCATAGAAAATATTGTTATGCAGTAAGCATGGCAACTTATTTCTATATCAAAAGAAAAAGAATGGTGCCTCATGACATGTCACATGACAAGCCATGCTGTCCCTAAGCTCGAATTCCCTACTTGATTTCCAAAAGAAGCCTATGCAAGTTCCTACCTAACCTAGGATTCTAGCTGTAAATTAATAGGGGTTGATGAATTATTGGAAGAGCAATAGACCTTCTAGCATTGTCATCTCAGTCAAAAAGCATTTCAGCATTTGAATGACAACCATGGTAAAGAATTTCTCACAAACCTTGCTTCAGTTAGCTTGTTGCCACCTCTCTCCTCAGTGTTCAGATTGGAGAGAGGCTACAAGTTTGAACTCAAGAAGGTGATGCTCCCACTATAATTTTTATAAAAAACATGGCGAGAATTTAAAGTTTAATGATTTATTTTCAATGCATCAAGTGGGCTTGCATTTTTTGATTTATGGCAGCTTGCGAAATGCTGATAAAGTAAATCATAATAAGCATTTCTTTTACAAGGTCTATGGCCGATAGGAGTTTGATTTGGTGGTTGGCATCCTCTCCTCAACCAATGGATGATCCGAGCTCGTGTTCCAGATTTGTATCCGAAATGTCATAATTCCATGACACTTCAAAGGGGAAGAAAAGATGAAAGAGGAAAGAGAATGCATATGAAGAAGAACAACAAATCATAAACCATGAATTTTCTTAATCTTTTGTTAATTGTGTATCAAAGTGTTTCTCCTTAGGTTTCTTATATTCTCCATATTATGCCTCACCTATGTTCATGAATTGGGTTCACTTAGTACATCATGTCATGAATTTGGCCAACCAACACCACAATGCTACTCAGCTCTAGCAATGGCAGTCCAACCACTTGAAATGGGCATCATTTGAATAGGATGGAATCAGGTTGGACAAGCTATATCGAATAAAATTGAATCTTGGCAGAATTCGAACATGGTGTAAGGTTAGTATATCAATGATGAATGCGGCCACCTAAACTGGATTAAAATTTTGAATACGATGGAGTTAGACTAGATTAGTTTGGAGTATTCATTACATGGAAGAGCCAAACAAACTCGTACCTAGACAAAAATTATATATGTAAAAGTAAGAAAATAATTAATTATGCAATTACAATATAGTATACTAATTAGGTCTTGTTGAAAATCCTATTATATATCTTACCAAGCATCTAACCTTAGCCCAAGCCTAATTGGAATTTGTTAAATCATGTTAACCTTTACTCTAGCTGACCATGACACATATGACCCTAGCTTGTCCTAGGAGATAGAGCTTGACCAAAGAGCCCATAGATAAAAAATAAGCAATTATCTAACTCGCAAATTGGTATATGATCTGGTTAATATTCAAGCTAGCTCAATTTGAAAACACCCTTATACATACTTCTAAGCATATAGACTTAATCCAACCCAAATTATAATTTACCCGCCTATATATTAACCCCTAAACGACCACAACAAGACAGTTTAGATTAATGCTGTCAGAGTTACACCTCAGTTCCTTTTAGAGCCAAGGTTTCAACAATAATGTTACATACCACTGTAATGGACCCAGACAAAATTGTTATTGATCATTATAATGGTTATAACAAGCGTTGCCACAGAGGAAAGTAATAGACAACAACAAAAATGATGATGATACTTTATTTTTTTCCTTTGCTGCTCACTTGACGAAGAAATATGATTATTTTTTCAGACCACACAGTACTTTCCAAAGAAAACTGACACAATTTTTTCAATAGTGCAAATAAAAGTAATAGCTGTTATTTCTATTATTATGGAAATTTACAATACTAAATAATATGTTATAATAGTTATTATTTTTTCCATTGGTAATAAATAATATAACAAAAAGGTCTAAAACTACTGTACAATCAATATAACATTATGACAGGCATGAGTGATTCCAAATCTTGACACGGTCACCACCAATCCTTGTAGGATATGGATGGATGTAGTTGACACATATGGCAACCATTCCTTCTACTTTTATTTTCTTATTCTCAATTGATTTCTTTTGCTCGTTTTCACTGGGCTTTCGACCCAGTGATGCTGTCACACCTCAAATCCAAAGCAAATATGGTCATGCCATCGAGGGATATAGGCTAAGATAATACGAATCTAATATTACAATTAGCTTTCAAATCCATCTCAAACCAAATATGATAAATGAGAGTCCGATATCATTGTCCATTAAATGCAACCAATACTGATTCAGAGCGTCTAAATCGGAATATAAATATCAAACCCATAATTCTCAACGTTCAAAAAATCATTAACTATAAATTCATAGTCAATTTAAAATAATAAAAAATTTTACAAAATCGTCAAGCTTGCTAGCGTGAACTCCAAGCCTGGACCATCCTTCATTCATATCGACTCTCTTCGTTTAGAGAGAGAAAAATAAAAATAGAAATATATGAGCGACACAGCTCAGTAAGTAAATCTTACTCTACCTTACCGGATCAAGCATCAGTTTTTTCATATCAATGCATCATTTGAAAAAATAACAGATATTCCAAAATCAACATTTTATGGTATAGTATATTAAAACAAGTCATAAAGCAAATCATGCATGAATAAATCATCCATCTTACATAAATATACTTCCAAATTTATATTGCATATAAATTTATAAATCATTCTTCATGTCATTTAATTCTATCTTGAATCAAAACACTGCTCAAGATATCCGTGCCTTGGTTGCTATAACCCGTGACAGGGTCATCTTCGTAATCGACAAGATATCATAATTCGTATTCATTACCAACTTTAACCCATAGGCAGAGGACTGTTTTTATTGGATACTAGCTCTAGAATATTGATTTTTTCCAATTTTAGAGATCATACATAGCTATATGGGAGCCTTTAGAAAATTTATATTTTTTCTTAAAATATTTATATAAATAGAAAAAAACACTAAATGACATGATCAGATTCATATTTCATAGCAAAGCTATTTTTATTAAAACATTCATCGAAATATTTTCATAATAAAGCATGATTTTCATAATACATATGTCGATCCATAATTTAAAAAAAAAACATGATATTTTTACTAGAAAATCATACGCATGGAAAATATGATAATTTGAAAAACTAATAACGAGGGTAAGATTTATTTACCTCTTTCATCTTAGACCGTCAAATTTCATTAGGTAATTCAATTAATCCTATTAAAAATATTAAAAGCGAAATTAATTTCTATTTAATGATTTTAATCGAATTAAAATAATAAAAAATAGGAATGATTAGCCAAATAATAGTGTTCGACAATTTCGAATGGGTCAGGCCTGAGCGATTCGATTAATAAATTATAGGGCGTAGACTCGATCAGGGCCAAAGTCGTTTAACATAGTTCTTCATCAATAGGTTCTATGGACACTTGATAAGGCCGAGTGATCGATCTATTAGGCATCCCGAGCACCAGAGCAGTTTAGAGCCTCTTTTTAGAGATCAACTTGGGTTCGTAGACCAAGTCAACAGGACTTGATACTAGGTTCCGTAGATCTTTTAGAGAGAGAAAGTAGAGAGAGAAGAGACAAGAAGAATCTTTCTTCTCATCTCTCTTCTTCCTTCTCTTTGCTGGAAACAAGTGGCAGCAGTAGTGGCTTAGCCGCCCACCTGACAGCGACCTCAGGTGGCTGTAATCTTCGGCCAAACCCGGCGGTCGGTGGTGTCAAATCACGATAGAAGAAACTGGAACGGAGGTGCTTTGTTTCGAAAGAGACTCCAGCGATTGCTAGCTCAAATCCATGGGAACGAAGGCACAAAGCACAACAAATGAATAGGAGCAAATGGAGAGCTCGTACCCGGGTCAGGTGAGGCTCTCCGGCAACTTTTTTCGGTGGAAAATAGAGGAAGACTCTCGAGAAGAGAGCTTGAGATCGAGAACAAAACTATTCCTATTCTCTAATGGATCTTAAAGGGAGAGGATGGAAAAGCTTAAATAGGCAAAAATTTGAGCTTTTTGGTGTTTAGATTAGTTTAAACCGCTGCTCTTCCAATCGTGATCGCGCTCGAAAACGAAGAGGAAGGAGACTCCCAGCCAGAGTCCTCCTCTCCTATTTCATCACGTGCAGTGCACATGCAACTGCTGGGCTGCCTCTTCGAGCCGGCCCAATCCCAATAAGCGTGTGCGCCGATCGATAGATCACGCCCTCATAGATGCAAACCTCCCATTCATGAAAAATAAGGGATAACTATCAGACATCAGTTACTGCACAGTGATTGCAATCTAACCATGAAGGCTTAACAATTCACAGTCAACTTCTTACAAATGTTTGACTGTTAATAGAAACAGTAGTCGATCAAAACGCGGCGCAAATTTGTCATCTCTGCTGTCGATAAAAAACGCGGTGCAATTTGTCATCTCTGAGGGCGATGCCGCACCAACTTACGGCCCCCCGAGTCTAATCTCATGCGCCCTTCAACCACCTTCGGCGAAAGCAATGCTTGCCGTGTCTGTGCCATCCAAAAAGAAAAAAAAACGAGGCATGGGAGAAAGCAATTCTTGGCCTACATAGAGCTTCTTCGCACGTGTTACTGTGTGTTGAAAAAAAAAAATGTGTGATTGAAAGGGGGTTTCTATCTCAGCTGATCGTCAATTGATGTGATATATATAAAATATTTAGCATAGAAATTAGTATATTTCTAAATGTGTTTAACATTTTATTATTTAGTTTTTATATATATCAAGTAAATTTAGTTTATGTGGCTAACTTTCTTTTCTTTTTTTTTTTTTTTGCTGGATTGGAAGACTCATACAAGTCTCGTATGAATACATCTCCAAAGTCAAAAAATAAAATATCCTGAAAAGAAGATAGCAAGGCCGTCCCATCAGTCCACAATGTTTCATTAGAGTGATTTGCAACAAAAAAATACTACCCAGTTGGCTGCTCTATTCACCTCACGGTATATGTAATTTATCTTGAAAGCAGTACACTCCCCTATATACTGCCAAATGTCGCTAACTAGTCTTCACTCTTAAGTTAGCATTCCTTTTGACTCTGGAGAGGTCTAGATTTAAAGTGACTCCACTATATTTCTTAAAAATATATTAGCTTAGATCGGGCAGGAAGCTGTTGATTACTTGATTCTATGAAACTTAATATCAATTTATGATATCTAACCATCCCAAACCAAGCCTAGTATATATATACGATCGTAAATCTTAGTATGATTGTGAACACTCAAAATTTAGCTACAAACCCAGTGGTAGGTACTTGTATCGCGTCGTTATTTGAGAGAAAATAATAGAAAGGCTGCCCCAATTTCTTACCAAAGTGTTGAGGATTATATTAAAGTATGCAACAATTCGAAGGAGAAAGATTAATATTATGGCTTGCAACTTGATATCTCAGCAATCATCTTTGTATTCTTGTCGGTCAACAATTCTCTAACGTAATAAAAAGACTACCAAATTTTTTATAGGGAATATGATGTTTGTCATTTAATGAAAATATGCTAGATCCTTTGACAAAGGATCAACGGTGAAACCTGGCAAATCTTCAATCAGTGTTCAATCCAAGTTAAAAAGACCATCAATAAGCATTGTGTGGTTTGCCAATTCATGCACCATCCCATTATCCAATTTTCTAACATGATTTGTGAGGCCCAATAGCCCCACATCGGAATGTTCCAGAGCCTGGGCATATGAGGCGGGTGACTCCAAATCCTGCAGACGCGTTTTGGGTGGAAAACAAACCGGGGAGGGATGAAGGACGCTTGCGTGAAGCCCCAGAACCGGACAATATCTGGCAGGGGAGCCCCGTGTTCCCCCCTCATGTGGCCCCCACGTGGGCACTAGGTGCCTCACGTGCCTCGCAGAGGCGGGGCGTGACATTTGGTATCAGAGCCGAGGAAGGCTCTTGTCCGATGGTGGGAAGGGTGTGAGGCCCAATAGTCCCACATCGGAAATACTCGTTCCAGAGCCTGGGCATATGAAGCGGGTGACTCCAAATCCTGCAGACGCGTTTTGGATGGAAAACAAAACCGGGGAGGGATGAAGGACGCTTGCGTGAAGCCCCAGAACCGGACAATATCTGGCAGGGGACAATATCTCGCAGAGGTGGGGGCGTGACATGATTGAATATGCATTTTGCGAAATATTTTCTAAGAGCTTTTGCATACTCTAGTGTCAAATATGCGACCTAGAGATCTTTGTGTTGGTGCGTATTAAATTTATGACATAGATTGAGTTTCCTTCCAAGAAATCATAACATTAATTATGTCTTTCATGTTGTCAAATACCTTGTATTTACTTACGCAATTCTTTTTTTCTCATCAATCCGCATTGCTATCCAAATCACTATTATACTGCTTCAGTTTCGACCAACATAAATGTGATCTGGCAGGCATCATATTTGAAATAGTTAATACTACAGAACAAAGTATGCAAGCTAGTGACTAGTTTTGAGAAACAAATTTGTTATAGAAAATTTAAGGAGGTTGA
Source organism: Phoenix dactylifera (assembly GCF_009389715.1). NCBI lineage: Eukaryota > Viridiplantae > Streptophyta > Magnoliopsida > Arecales > Arecaceae > Phoenix > Phoenix dactylifera. The sequence continues at coordinate 11,186,385 of NC_052395.1, forward strand.
GAATGAATCGGTGGTTTGTATATCTTTGTTCTCCATTGGAACATGGCCACGTTACTTAAGCTGAAAAAAAAGAGACTATATTCTTAGCTTATACCCTAAAATTATTGGTCGGCATGATGCAGTCCATACAATGAAGATGACCAGCATCTCTGCCCGTTTTCCATGCATTTCCAATCAATGGGAATATCGCCAGCAGAGTTTGGAGGTCAGGGAAATCAGATAAAAATGTTCTCACTTCTCACTTAACCCAAGTTTGGCTTCTTTTTTTTTTTCTTTACCGTACCGTACGTGACAACTTTATAGGTTAAATAAGATAACTATCTGCTTTGAGAAATAATAAGTTAGCCATGGCTGTAGACAACAAAAGTTGCACTTCTCACGGACTCCAAGCTCTTCTCTTTTTAACCTGATCTTTTTCTCTAGTTTTAGACCTGTTTGTTTATCAGTTAGGATGGATAGCAGTTTGGACTATCCCATTGCAAAGTCTGTCAGTTCCTATTATTGAATTAACTGAGAATGGGCAGGTCCATCCTAGGTAATAGATAAACTAAATACCCCTTTTCATCCATATTATCTTGGATATGAAGCAACTAATTAAGTGCATGGTGGACTGCCTGCAAGTTTCGAGTCGTCTCATGTTTTATTGCAAAGGAATCAGGTAGCTAGTTTCATGGGCGGACCAGCATGCTCCATTCAATAGAAGAAGGCTTTACCTGATGCCAGAGATTTGCCTTTTACAATGAATGTAACTGAGATCTGTTACGTCAAAAAAAAAAACAAAACAAAAAAAAAAGAAAGCAAACGGATGAAGCACAGTAATTATCCTATAGGCAAGACCTCTGGGCATGCAGAAGTAACTATCTATAGCCACAGTTTGGGGTTAATATGGAAGTAAAGAGCTCCCATCAATGTAAGTACGTACAGTAGCATCATGTGATATGCTCCTACCAACCCAAACAAAACATAGTAGAGCTAGTGGAAAATTTTGTACTGATGAAGCACAAGCCAATGGGGATCTACTCATCCTTCTTTTTCTCGTGTCATGCTACTGCTTGCTTTTGAATGAGTGGGCAACAGTGATGGCATGCAGAAAACGCAACGGCAAAGAGCCATAGTCGGTACTCCAGTTTAATCACCATCGAAGGAATAATTAGCATTGTATGTAGGAAGCTAGCCACTCCAAAACGCAGCAATCACCATCGCCATAACATGATTCAGAGGTGACCCATTCCTCAGCCCTCCCCTACGCATCCACCTTAAGGTATCAAATCCTTTAGCAACCCAAGCGTCAATTAGTTTGATTCTCAACAGTTCGACGAATCCGATAACTGGTGAATTTAGGAGCAAGAATCTTCAATAAGAGAATGGTAAGCCACAACTGTCTCGATCGTTGAACGTACATCGCAATCGATGAGGGAAAGAGCAGCTAGTTGCCAGCTTGTAGATGGCATATGGCACTAATGCAAGCTCCCACACAGTAGTCTCCAATTGATAGAGAGTATAAGAATGTTGCTGCTGCTAGAGCCACACCTTCTTAACTTCTTTCAAAGTTCAGTGCCAGCTTATTGGTTATCAAAGTGTATATATATATATATATATGTCATTGGTGATGATGTGAAGACCAAATTAAGAATGCCTGCATGCAAGGGTGCTCCCTTGGAATCATCATGGCAAACACGGTTACGTCTCCTTGACTCGCGAATTTTCCGTTCGAAGACTTTGATCCAGGACAAAGCCTCGCCTCGCTCGATCAATTGTCATGTGAAAGAGATGGGCATGCTTCTCCCCTTCACTGAAACCAACTTAATTGTCTTAATTATTAAGATCTAGCATCATACTGCGGAGCGCCACCTATCAGTGATGACGACACGTACGTCGGCTATCCCGTGTGGCGATGAGGAGGTGGATGCAAGGATTAAGTTGAAAGGAATCCTTCTGACCGAGTACTGCCTTTAATTTTCCATGAAGATTTAGAATTTGGTCATGACAAGCTCCAAAGGAGAGTGAGAGTGAGAGTGAGAGAGAGAGAGACCTAGGAAGCATATCTTACTTGGCATCCTCAGCTTTGGCCAAAGACTTTGATTATGGGGGGTGCTTGCATTTCCTAAGCCTTGCAGGCCGACATTGAGGGATGTTTTAAGACGTTAGTCCTATCGCCTAGTGTTTGAACCACCATCCCTCCACGGATGTCTGCATCAAAGAGGAATCTTAGTTAGAAAAAGAGTGATGCTTTGGTTAGTTGCATTCCAATTGGACCAATGGAAGGGTTTTAGGAACTTCCATATGCATGAATGGATTTCCAAGCCTCCCCCAGCTGGAGAATGTATTATTAGAAATTCGAGAACTCGTGCAGATATGTATTTAGCTCCACATCAGCTATGTATTGGATAGATTTTAGGTACTTAAAAAGGATCAAAAAACTCAAATAATACTTTTTAGCTAGCCTTTTTGGATAGATTCTGGATTGTTACAAATAATATCAAAGTGGATTTGGCTCATGGTCTATCTAGACTGAAAAAAATTGCAGCACGAGTCTGTTTGGATTGACTACGAACTAATTGAGGTGTTTGTGATTGAATTTGAATAGATTTGGATCCTTAGCCTGGTGAGGATACCAAGGCTTAAATAGAAGAAGTATGTGAGGACTCCTGCAGATGCGTATTTAGTCCTATATGGGATATGCACTGGGTATATATTGGGTATTTAATAATTCTAAAACTATTTTATTAAATATTTTTAATATATTTTAAAAATTTTGAACATTGGGTGTTTGGTCTCATGCGCATATGTGACGTGACATGACTTGATGAGGTTAGATAAATTTTGCGATAACTACGATATAATATAGCACAAGTGGATGGGTGCCCTTACCATGTCTTCCACACAAATATTCCTTATTTGAATTTTCACATTTTATATACTTAGTCGCTTTTTGCAAAGGCATTCAACTTGACTTTCTCAAATATTTAACATGGGACTTTAGCATTTGTATACCTAAGAGACTACCATAATTGTCCTTAGGCCCTCATAGATAGATTAGCTCAATCAACTAGCCCTTTATTCTATGGTAGAGTATCGATTCCTTTATTGAGTGACCTAGAATGGCTGTAAAAAGGAGTTATTTGTCTTCGAGATTGCATGAATTTTTTGAATTCTCTACCTTCTCCATCTTTCCCCCACCGAGTTCTAGATGATTGTTGCATGTATAATTTCGGTGGATCTTTGTTTATGGAGAAGGACGCCAAGTAACCTGTGTATTTCGCGGGTATTGTTCTTTTCTCTAAAGACAATGCTTTTGGGCATGCCTCGATCAACAAGCTTTTTCTCTTCCTTTTATTCTACCAATTCTTGCTAGCCTTTTCCCACACACACACACACACACACACACACATCGATTGATCAGGATGAGCCACATGTTTGATGGGGCTTGGCATGAAACGCTAGACTCATGGCTCATCCAATTATGTTCAAAGATCATTTTTGTGCACAAGTGTTAATTGTAGCTTGTGTTGAACTTGTCATTGGTTCCCACAGCATCATAGGGCTTGGGCCTATCCATCCGTCCACGCAAGCACACGAATCAGGCTTGGGACCTCAATTGGTTTGCATTACTGGGCTAGGGCCCATAGATGGGATCAGCCACCTCATGATTAGTGATCAAATTAGGTATAGCACACATGATTCAAAACAAAATTAGGCAGGCATTTTTGTAGTTGCATTAGGAGTTGAATCGTTAGGTTCGTTTCATGACACTAGATCAATCAAGATGTGCACATACTTTAGGGTCCTCCGGCTCGAATCATCATGGTGTAAGATCAAGGTGTAATTCCAGACGGGAAAATTTTGACATCGGCATTGTTCGAAGTTTATGCAGGCTCATGTATGGATTAAATTGATTCAGATTCCACATTCTAGCAGGTTTGGGGCTATCAAACGCTGAAGTGACTCAAAGTGGATCAGACCTTGTTAAAAGCTATTCCCAGCAGATAAATGTATCTAACTTCCTTGTCAATCTATGAGGCCTTATTTGGATGGCCTGTGCCATATTTTTTTTTCATATATCTTAACGTGGAGGGGAAAGGTTGAGGAGAAGATGCAGAAGGGTGAAGAAGCCAAGCATTGTGGTGTAACATAGACTTTGACTCCTCGTTGCTGGGGTTCCAAGTTCCACAAATTCCCCTTCTTTCCTTTCAGGATTGTTTATTCTCCGGTCCATATATATAGATGAAATGTGAGGTGGCCTTCCCATGGTTCTGCTGAAAAGATAATGGTAAAGTTAAGCAGCATGATTAACTCATTAGATAGAAGCTTCAAAAAATCAGTTGAGAAGAGACATGAAAAAAAATGCAACAAGAATTCCATCATGTCTAATAGAAAGTTGATTTGATATTCTACTGAGAAAGTTCTTATGATACTTCGTTCACTATCTTATTTGCAAGTACGGAAATTAAATATTCTCGCAATAGAAAATGAACAAACTGAAAACAAGCCATCAGGTGCTCATAGACTCAAAATTCTATCTTTATTTTTGTAACTTGCTAATATTTTTTAAATTTCCTCTGCATCATGGTGGGCATTTTACTAGTTGTTATATATCTCACCATTAATTTTTATCATGGAAATAGAGTGAACAACTTCAGTTTTTGATTTCGACTCAAATCTAGTCTCCATCAATTTTAAACTCGAGCATATTGAGTTGGTCTGGTCCTGGTTGACATGGTCCGATCTAAATGACGGATGGGCAAAGAATTTGTGTATAGATTGGCCAACAAATCAAGTCCAAATTATATTCGAGGTGACAGAAAGACATTTTGATATTATTATTAAGACTCCATCCAGAATCACTTTTTTCACTAAACTACGGTCCAGGCACTCTGAAATGAAGTGTGGTGCCTTCTTAAGGTTTTCATGATAATAGACCATGAGAAAATAGCTTCGCAAAGCCACTGAAACAAAGCATATAACTGGTTATCTTGGCCCATTATGGGTTTTGGAGTTTTGGATCGTTCTGCTATGTTTGGGGCGAATGGGCTTGTATCTTTAGATGTCATGAAAGTTACATCTGTTTCTCAGCCCTTCGTGGAGCCACAAACCAATCCAAAATATCCTTCCGCAATTCAAATTTCATCCAATAGTTGTGTGAGGACTTTTATGGCCGTGTATTTAGTCCTACATTGGTTACTCACTAGATAAATTCTGAGTATTTATACAAAATCAAAAAACTTAAATAATACCATCTAAGTAGCCTTTTTGGGTAAGATCTTGCGTTGTGACAAATATATTGAAGCAAACTCGGCCCATAGCCTATGTGGATTAGGGGACACTGCAACATAGGCTCGTAGAGACTGACCACGGACTGATTGTAGTGCTTGTGATTAGATTTGAAACCTTAGCATGATCAAAACGCTTGGGCTTGAATGGGGGGAGTATGTGAGGATCCATGCAGGAGTATATTTAGTCTCACATCGGTTATTTGCCGATGTGGACTAAGGGATACTGCAGCACCGATCTATTGAAGCTGACCACAACCCAATCATGGTGCTTGTGATTAGATTTGAATGGATTTGAACGCTTAGCCTGATGCGAATGTCAGAGCTTAAATGGAAGAGTATGTGAGAACTTGTGCGGGCATGTATTTAGTCCTACATCGATTATTCACTGGGTAGATTTTGGATATTTATACATGATCAAAAAACCTAAATATTACCTTCCGGGTAGCTATTTTGGATGAGACCCTGAGTTGTGATAAATTGGCTATCTAATTTTAACCTTCAATACTGTAGTGATTAGCATCGGTGGTCATTAATAGACATTTTGCTTCAGTGCTTGGAGTTGCTTCGCTGTCGATTTGAGCAATTGTTGGACCAGAGGGCCCGAAAATATTGGTGGAGCATTGATGGTCATAAATATTCAGTGCCTTCAATCATTCTGATCTTGGTATGTTATATTTAGGATATATTTAATTAGAAAGAGTTGGGCTCTGAAATGAGAATGAGAATGACTTCCTATACTCATTCTAATAGGAAATAGGAATGTCTCAAAAATACTCCTATGTTTAATTGGTGTCTCAAAAATTTACTTAACAACATTCCAATTTCGATTCGGATCCAAGATATGAATCAAATGTGTTGGAAAATATGGCTATTTCAATTTTCATTCTGGTTCCAGCCGCGAATCAAATAACCTCAAACGAAGCCTGTAGTAAATTTTATGGGAGGGAGGAAGGGAGTCACTGTACATTGTGAGACTCTTGCTCGAGTCTTAACCGGCTGTTAACTTGTGTTAACTGAGACCAATCAATGGGGAGGAGAAAAGAAACAACAGGGGAAAAACCAGCCAGATTCATTTCCAGCTATATCTGTTCTGGATGCGTTGTTTAAATCCATTTCCTAATTCATTTTGAACGTACCATGCTTGGGATAACCAGGCACCCGAATCACAGAATTTTATTTATTTTTTTTGTTAGTCAAGTCGAACTTACAAGATTATTTTATCAAGTTAATCACATGGAGTAATCATTTTTCTTTTTGGGACAAGGAATAAGCAAAGCGCAGGGTTGTAGCTGTCACGCCCCCGCCTCTGCGAGGCACGTGAGGTACCTAGTGCCCACGTGGGGGCCACATGAGGGGGGAACACGGGGCTCCCCTGCCAGATATTGTTCGGTTCTGGGGCTTCACGCAAGCGTCCTTCACCCCTCCCCGGTTTTGTTTTCCACCCAAAACGCGTCTGCAGGATTTGGAGTCACCCGCCTCATATGCCCAGGCTCTGGAACGAGTCTTTCCGATGTGGGACTATTGGGCCTCACACCTTTCCCACCATCGGACAAGAGCCGTCCTCGGCTCTGATACCACTAAATGTCACGCCCCGGATCCGGACATTTTTTTTTTTTTTTTTTTTTTTGCGTTTTGCATCTCAGATCCGGCTCATGACATGGCCGTGCTATTGTAGGTTGCTGCCCACAATAACACGCAGCCCATGATAACAATATTATTTTATGAAATAAAACCAAATCCGATCAAGTTTATTGACTAATCATAAAGAAGCAAATACGGAGCATCTAATCAAATACTTGAGTTTGCAATATTACAACCCAAACTTATTAACATAGATACTTCTAAGAGTCCCTATAACTATGCTTCCACTCCAATTTTCATTCACTCTTTTCTGCTCCAAATCGTCTTAATTATCTGAAATAAATAAAGAAAACAACAGGAGAGGTATGAGCTTGCTACTCAGTAAGTAACCATGTACTATCCCATTAGATCAAGCATAATTTTTCTTATGCCAATGCATCATTTGAAGAACTTAACAGAAAATAAAGCATTTCATAGATAAACTATTCAAACAGGTTAAGAAAAAAAACAAAATATGCTTCAACCATGCAAGTTCATAAACATGATAATTCAAGCCTTATAAAAATGTTGCCATTCATCCATACTTTATAAATCTTACTCTCAGACGGATGTGCTGCTATGGTCACTATAATCCCGTGACAGGGTTCGTATTCGTAGTCGACAAGTTTTATAACTTATTCTTATTCGTTACCAACTTTAACCCGTTGGCAGAGGGCCATATTCGTTGGAATGCTAGCTCCAGAGGGGTCGACTGACCTCTATTTCTAGAGGTGGGCATAGCTATCTGAGAGTTCATAAATCATTATTCTTTTTCATAAGTCATACTTTCATACATAGGTTGGAAAAAGACAAATGGCATCGTAATGTATAAAATTCATGATCATGCCACAAATCTCATTTTCATGCAATTTTATCATAACCATAATTCATCGTAATGTATAAAATTCATAATCATGCCACAAATCTTATTTTCATGCAATTTATCATAACCATAATTTATATTGAAATATTTATAAAGGATGCAATTTAATCAAATTCATTAATCACATGCAATCATATGCTTAATCCTATTTTTAAGAAAATACATCATAACAAATATATTTTTCATTATTTTATTCTTACAATTAAACAGTGAATTTTTAAACTAATAAGATCAGTGCCAGGGTTACTTACCTTGATTCGCTCACGAATCTCTAGAACCAGATGATAATTTCACTGTACCTATCATCATCATAGAGGACAGATTATTTACCACTCATTCATCATTTTTTTTAATTATAATTTATTTATTTATTATTATTTCATTTCATTTAAATACATCTATTACCTTAATTCTCTATTTATTTAATTACATATTTATTATTATTATTTATTTTATTTTTCCTTTTCTTTTTTTTTTGTTTTTGTTTCTCTCTCTCTCTCTCTCTTTTTCATTTTTTTTTTCTCCCGATGCTTCCCCTCTTCCCGAAGCTTCCCCTCTTCTTCTTCTTCTTCTTCTTCTTCTTCTTCTTCTTCTGGTTCTCTCGTCCCCCCCTTTTTCTCTCGTAAGGGAGGTCGGGCTCGAGAGGGCCGAACGGCAGCCGGCGACGCTCCTTCGGCCGACTGGCGGCGCCCGCGGGTGGCCGTCGCCCGCGGTGCCTGCGGCACCCGCGGCTGCGGCCGTGGCCGTACCCACGGTCCGCGGCTGCAGCCGTGGCCGAACCCACGGCCTGTGGCCGGCGGTCCCCGGCCTCCGGCGCCGGCAGTCGCAGGCCGTGCCTGCGGCCGGCGGTCCCCGGCCTCCGGCGCCGCAGTTGCAGGCCGCGCCTGCGGCCCGTGGCCGGCGTTCCCCTTCCTCTTTTTTTTTTTTTTCTTCTTTCTTTCTTGCTTCTCACCCAGGGAGACAGGCGTGAGTCGCCTCCCTTTGTCCCACCAGAGGGGAGAAGGGAAAGGCTCTGATCCGGCTGCAATCCCTACCGACGACTGGCGGTGGCTGCGGCCGAAACCAAACCGCACTTGTGGCCGGGAGCTGGCGACGCAGACGACCACAGGTACGCTTTCTTCCCCTCTTCTTCTTTTGTTTTATTTCATTATTATAAGGTAAAAAGGACACAGGGTTAGGGTATACCTTGCTATAAGGAGAAGCTGCGGCTACTCTCTCCGGCGGCACTGGTGCGAGCTCCAAACCCTAGCAGCGGAGGAGAAGAAAGGCGTTAGAGGCAGAGTGGGGTGGAGAAGGAGAAGTGCTTGGTGGATCTCAGATGCGGTCAATGGGGGGAATTTTACAAACAGCTATGCTCATTTACCGCCGCAATTTCAGCGACGGTTGCGCGGGTTCATCGGCCATTCAAATGGCCGCCGCGGATCTCGCCCCCGTTATGCTCGAGAAGGCGCAGCCGAGGATTCCGGCATCTCCTTCGGCTTGGGCCTTACATTCTCCCCCCCTTAAATAAAATTTCGTCCTCGAAATTTACATACCTGAGACTCCAAAGAGTTGCGGATGCCTCGCACGCACTTCATCCTCAAGCTCCCAAGTTGCCTCTTTTTCTGAATGGTTGCTCCATTGTACTTTCACATAGGGGATGGTGCGCCGCCTCAAAACTTGCTCCTTGCGTGAAGCCCCAGAACCGGACAATATCTGACAGGGGAGCCCCGCGGTCCCCCCTCATGTGGCCCCCACGTGGGCACTAGGTGCCTCACGTGCCTCGCAGAGGCGGGGGCGTGACATTTGGTATCAGAGCCGAGGACGGCTCTTGTCCGATGGTGGGAAAGGTGTGAGGCCCAATAGTCCCACATCGGAAAGACTCGTTCCAGAGCCTGGGCATATGAGGCGGGTGACTCCAAATCCTGCAGACGCGTTTTGGGTGGAAAACAAAACCGGGGAGGGGTGAAGGACGCTTGCGTGAAGCCCCAGAACCGGACAATATCTGGCAGGGGAGCTCCGTGTTCCCTCCTCATGTGGCCCCCACGTGGGCACTAGGTACCTCACGTGCCTCGCAGAGGCGGGGGCGTGACAGTAGCAGATCTTATCGCACCAGCTCAGCACCTAAAACGATTTGCCACAGATTTGGGTTGCACCACTTTTTCTTTAGAAATTTAGTTTTAGGACGAAGCTTAAAGAGGAGAGACACACTGGTCTTCTGGAGTGCATGATAGATCCAAGACATGTTGAATTGCCCGGATCTTGGATGATCTTGTGTGAGAATACCTTTTCATTAAAAAAAAAATCTTGTGCAATAATAACCTTTTCTTTTCTTTTATAGTTTTCTCTTTTCTTTTTCTTTGTTTACTCTGCTAATATGACCATGTATGAATATAGAAAAAAAAAAACAAAGAGACAAGTAGACAACTTATATGATTTGGCTTTTTTTTTTTTTCTCATCAGGATAACATCATAAGGATCTACTAAAAACAAATAGTATATAACATATTTAGAGTAATATGCTATCTAGTTCGGAAGTTTTAGGACTGAAATCGGATCGGATATAGATCGGATACTAGTATATCCATATTCATATTTATTTTGCTTGACGAATACCGATACAGATATAAATGTTAATCGGATGTAAAAATTCATATCTATATTTATTTTAAACGATTATGGATTTAAACTTAATACCAAAAATATGGATATAAATTGAATTATTAAACTTTATGACCACGGAATTAAAGATCTTACCAAGTAGATGATAAATCAAGTTAATATCATGTTAATACGGTCATTTATTTTTTAAAAAAGTTAATGAGCGTCACATAAAAAATAAATAGAGTAATGAACAGAATCAGAGATTCGAATACGAATTAGATAGGTGCCTATCCATATTCATATCTATATCCTCTCTTTTTTTTTACAGATATAGATACGGATATTAGCCGAATGCTCAATTTTTTATCCATATTCGGAAAGAATTGGATATAAAAATAGATCCAGACGGATATTATCCAATCCACTTTTATCTTTAGATGAGTTGGTTCTCCATAATATATGCACAAATAACGATATATTCTATAATTTGCCTACATCAGCCCCAAAGTAGGATTCATCCAAACCTTGCAATACACCTAGAGATGCACGGTGTAATAACTGCTAAGATACATGGCTTCACAAATAAGGCACATTAGGAAATAAATGATACCTAATTTCATTCGGGTCCATTATCATCTTAAAAAACAGAAAAATGCTACACATCTACTGCACCATACTAATAGAAGGGACAAACCTCCTATGATTTTGCATGCACTCGTCCATTTCCATTATGTTATTAAAATCACATATTCCTCATATTTGGATATTTCTCTTTCATAAGATTGCCATGTCCCAAAGTTGCAACTATATTTCAGATGAATCTCCAAAGCTAAAATTAACAGTTCATGGGTTAGTATAAGACCGGGCATTTCGCACCTGACCTAATTGTCTTCAAAGACCATCTCACACCCAATTGATAGCTAGGACCAAGGAACAGTCCCAAATAAAGCTTTCATCCTTTATCTAAAGTTCCTTCAGTAATTATAGGCATCTGGTCAACCAAATCAACCTACTAAAGCCTTGAGGACCACCTGTGAGCTTCTTCTTTTTTTTTTTCTTTTTCTCATCAAAGGACAATCTTGATGGCTTCAATGCATGGAAAGAGGAAGGAGGATCCACTGCTTTGATGCTTCCACCTGCACCTTCTCGTGCTCCACCCTTCTACCAACTCCTTTCCAAAAGCCTTTTAACATATTCAACGTGGTACAAATTAATCCATAATTCTATCACACGCTTGCCTAGAAACCCAGGTACTGTTTTTTTTTTTTTTTTTCCATCCCGTAATCATAAACAAAGGTATCCAAACTTGGGAGTCCATAGCTTAATATGATGCTCATTGGATGGAAGGGATCTTAAGAATAATAAATAGCAGTCCTCCCACTGGATTGCATGATTTCGAAGGGGTAGAATCATTGCCTAATGAACAGCCCGTGGGAGGCACGTGAGGTAAATGATGTGTTGCATGGGTTTATGAGCTTTGGATGGTGTCTCACTCTAATCAATTAAATGGTGTACCTATGGTTCCATAAGCTAGCTTGTTGATCATGATTCCTTTTTCTTGTAATTTTTATGGTGGGTTAGTATATTAGCTAGTTTAATTTCCTGGTGAGAGATTCATGTATTTTGTCCATTGTTGGGTGGAACTAATTCAAACAAGTTTGTTCTAAAGAAACACCCACTTGAGGGTATATCGTCCATCTTATGCCCTGAAAGACAGCCAAAATTTTGCTCCATATAAATGATTCCAGGCATCAAGTAGTTAGGCATTTGGCATTTTAATCGTACACCTCCAACTTGGTAGCCATGTTTTCTTTGAAAAATGAGGAATTAAACAAATTTATTAGCAACTTTGGATTTCCCATGCTAGGGAGAAGCGGGGAGCGTGGAAGGAGTTTTGTACAAGTCATTAAGCAGTTAAATTTTGAGCTCAATTATTTGTATCACTCTTTCTCTCTCACACTAATTATGCTATGTGGGAATCAATCTCATATATGAACCTCGACATTCTCCTCCTTCATGTGTAAGCTGATTTTCACTACTCCTGGAGTCTAACTCACTACTTTTTTCGGTGCACCACGTCTTACCACTCTAGCCCATAAGTCCACTCTCCATTAGCCACACTAATGGAGAGGTTCTCAACATCTCGTAGGTACGGACATTTCTGATGATGCTTGGATTTTGAATTCTAGTAGTTCTTATCATATTTACTCCTTGAGATAAACGAAGTTATTGTTCAATTATATGTACTTCCGATGGTTCAATTGGCTGATTGATGGCAAAATCCAGACGTTTGATAGAGTAGTTATATTTTGCATGGTGTACAACATGTCTCAAAGATGTGCAAGAATCTAATTTTGCTTAGTGCACTAGATTCTAGAGGCTATGGATGCTCGATGCAAGATGGATTTTTGAAAGTGGCATGCGGCATCATGGTGCTGATGAAGTGCAAGAAGTATACAAGCATAGATTTCGATTCATTGGACACATGCATGGTTGTTGGTGGAATTTTGATGGTGAACAGAAGTGAGATGGAGACATGGTACTTGGGATGATTCGAGAGGTGCTTGGATTCGCAGGAAGCTTGTTGTTATTCCAGGGGAGAGAGGTGGTGTTGTTTGAGGGATTGGTTGATACAGAGCTTAACGCAGAATCTTCCAGTTGGCTTGGCAATTTAAGTCAAGGTGGGGAATGTGAGGAAAAAGAAACAAAGTCCATTTACGACTCTGTTCTTTGGGCTGCATGCCGAAAAGTGAGACGGTGCTCTCCTACACTCCTATTACGGAGATTTTTCTGAAGTTATAGATAAGGACACAAAAGGTTCCATCGAAGAGTATAAAAAGAGAGGAGAAGAGAAAAAGATGAAGAGAGATGGAGGAAGAGAATTAAGGAAAGTATTTTTCTTCTTGATACTCACATCGGGTTTTAAATCCTCGCCAATCTTTTGGTGTAACTCTTTAAAAAAAAATTCTCGGTTATTTTTCTCTTGCATTAAGCACTCTTGAGAATTTTCTGTTGATCACTTTGACTCGATGAATAGAATTGTAAAAATTCTATACCCTGTTTATTATGGTGGATCTCTCATTCCCTTGGTGGATATAGCCTGGATTTTGTTGGAAAATTGGAAGAATATAAAAGACTTAGCGGAAGCTTAGGAAAGAAGGGAGGGTGAGAAGGAAAAGTCGGAAAAGGGAGATCTTTGGAGAAAAAATTGAGAAAAGATAACTAAAATAGTTTTGGTTAGTTTTGGACGTAGGGATGAAAATGAACCCGGCCGATAGCATCCTTCCAGATCCATTTCATATTTGGATCTATATGAATAAGAATACAACTTTAATTCTCCATTCCATTAATATCTATATCCATATTTATATCCATTAAAGAAAAACAAAATGGATGATATTTCCTATGTGATGATTTATAAAATGTAGTTATTTTATTTATATTCATATTTATGACTATTCTATTAATATTCCATTGGCACTTATATCTAGTTAAAACAAATAAGGATATGAAACTTGGCATCCAACTAATACCCGTATCTATATTTGTATCTATCATATAAAAATAGATAGAGATATGGATATACTGTATCCGATCTTCTCAACCTAATTAGGTGATATTAGACTTTGTAAAGCAAAAATAATAATAAAAAAAGAATAAAGTTTCTTTTAGCCTAAGGATAAAGTTGTGCAACTTCCTAAACATGTTACGTACGCATATACTAGAAGCTAATAGTCATAGGTGCTGACCAAATGGGTTGAATGATGCCGCTTTTGATAGAAAGGCCAACCTTATTTCACACCAACCTATCATTCCTAAGTTATTTGAATCTCTAAAAAGCTTGTTGCAGTACTTCTGCATTCAACTTCATCATAATTGCTTTTGCCGGATTTGTGGACCAAACTCCAAACCTGCTTCCTAAAGCTAATCGAGCTTCACTTACAAAGCCATAATGCCCCACTTGTTGCACCACAGGCATGTTCCTAGAGGAAACTTTCACCACCTTTTCTGCTGTGTGCTCGTGGCTATCTAAGAAAAAATACAAAGACCACACTACGTCTGATATGAGTGAGAGAGAGAAAAGAGAGAGCTGTGATGTAATAATAAATGGTAGCAAAGAGTGCTTGTGATTCCTCATTTCACTGCAATGCACGTACGACATCTATTTGGGCTGTTACGTGGTGTCTGATGATGCATGTGATTCCTTGTTTCCTTCATGTGAACTAAGAATTAGGAAAGAGGATACATAGAAAGTGATCGTTGGATCCTTCATGGGCCCCAGAAAATTCGGGGATTAAACAAACCCTGTGGCCTTGTGACTTGAGTACAGTCTTCGCTGTCGATTGGATTGAGCTCGATCATGTGCTCCGTGAAGAACGCTGCAGCATGGAAACCTCACCTTGATCATCACCTGTTGGTCGTTTTTAATTACCATTGCTTATGTGAGGATCAAATGTATTCAATATCACCCAATGCTGGTCTAAGATCCTCTTGCACTTCTTTGCTAAGTGTTTTATACTCTATTTTGTACAAAAATTAGTATCATATTATGAGTTAGTTAAGCTTAGTAGTAGCCTTTTAGAATATTACATTGCGATATATAATTTAATAGGGGTGTCAGTTCCATCATTGGATCTTAATGAGCATCTATTCTGTTTATTGTTAATGATCTGGGCCCTATGTATTTAATAGTGAGGCTGCGTAGGGACTTTACAATCTAAATAAAAGAAATTTTTAGATGCATCCAGGTATGGGACCATTGCTTTCCATGCATTTCTGTCCTTTGACTGGCTGGCTAAGCACAGTGTACCAAGTTCCTGCCGAGCATCTGCATTATTGTTAATAATGTGCATAAACTCAAGCATAATGATGATTGCAAGGTTATAGCCAACGTTATTAAATGAGCACATAGCCACCCTCATACATGAAAACTATTGCTTTGCATCACTCTATGAATGTTCTTATCAATTATCATCATCAGCTATTTCACTAAGCTATAGCTCTATTAATTCTTCTGTATCTCCATAGCTATAACATAGTGTGGTTAAAATTTCCAAGTATTAATACTACGCTGTTGTGAACGTCCACATGTGTCTCTCTTGATAATAAATTTTTTGTGAAAAATATGATAGAAATTTTACCATTTAGGTTCAAACATGACACTTCTCTCGATGCTAATAACCAGCTTCTCAGTCTAACATATAGATCATCGCCACATTTATCGGACTGACTTATGAATCACACGGCCGGCTAGGTTCAGATTATGGTACTATGGTTGCAACCATATCGAAAGGAAAAAGAGAAAACATGTAGAGGATTAGTTAGCTTGCAAAAAGATGAACAAAGAGAGAGGCTTTAATGCTTCCAATTATTGTAAATGTGAGACAAGGTAGTATCAAGCATGTGATAAATGCCACATGCGGTGCAAACTGAGGATCTAGGTCTGGGCCGGCCGATATCAAGGTGTTCCTGACTTTTGATATTTGGCATTATATTCCTAAAGGTCCACAGCATACAATTGAATTTCAATTCTTAATTGATGATCAAGAAAGATTACGAGATAGTAAGGCAAACCAAAATGGGAAAACCTAAGAATATAGAATATAAGTTTTCATGGATCGAATAACTAATCGAGTAATGGATTGGTCTCCTAGTGATACTAGCTAGACATTCAGCCTTTCTGGTTAGGTAGCTTGCTTGCTCTCCCCCATGGCTTCTACCAAGAACTTTGAGGGAAAGCTACAAAGTAGTTACTTTGCATGTTAAAAAAACAAAATGAACTAGACAGGGCTTTTTAAAGTCAATCATGTTAATTTGCCTGCAAGATTCCAAAAGCTTAAATTGTTAGGAAGTGAATTAATAATATAATTAAATCTTAACATATAATCAAACAAGATTAGTTAGTCATGGTTAGTGATCATGGTATCTAGAAAGTAGAAATTAATATATATGAATGTTTCTTGGTGAATTACCATCACTTATAAGTTTTCTTGTACCCTGTAAAATTCATTTCAGAAGTATAATAAGAAGATTCCACTTCAGATTAAAAATTCATTGAGGCAGGGGGGTTGCAGATACCAGCGGTCGTGATTCGCTGCATGTACAGCCACGTGGTGGATGCAGTGTAGGCAATCATGGTTTCGCCTTTCGCAGACACACAAACAGAGGACACTATAGCGAACCCAACCCCACTCCCCGGGCCAACCGCCACCACGCTATTTAAATACAACACTTGCCCATTTCTTTCTCCCATGCACCTGTCTTCCTCCCATCAACACCTCAAGCGCTCTCCCATTGCCTCTCTCTCTCTCTCTCTCTCT
The DNA here is from genome assembly GCF_009389715.1 of Phoenix dactylifera. Classification (NCBI taxonomy): domain Eukaryota; kingdom Viridiplantae; phylum Streptophyta; class Magnoliopsida; order Arecales; family Arecaceae; genus Phoenix; species Phoenix dactylifera. Next base: position 11,203,064 of record NC_052395.1, read on the forward strand.
CTCGATCTCCCCTTTCTCATCTTCCATCTCTCATCTCGCTGCCTCTGTTCCCTTAACCTGCCTAATTGCTTCACTCTCTTCCTCATATAAAATAGCCACTAGAGCCAGTAGCCTAGTATCTTGGACCTTTACCTCCCTGTCACTGATTCAACCTACACTAAAGAACACATCCCATTATTGACGAAGATGTCCAGCAGGAGGACTCGATCAAGGCAGTCAAGCTCATCGAGAATCAGCGAAGAGCAGATCAATGATCTCGTGTCCAAGTTGGAAGCGCTGCTCCCTGAAGCCAGCATTAGGAGCAACAGCAGTGTAGGTTTCATACCAACTACGTACCCACCATAGTGTTTTACAAGCTCATTTGCTCTTATTTCCTCTAAAGCATGATTAGAGTTTGGCCTTTGGGTGCAGGCGTCGGCTGCTCGGGTCTTGCAAGACACCTGTAACTACATTAGGAGCCTGCATCGAGAAGTCGACGATCTGAGTGAGAGGCTGTCGGAGCTGCTTGCGACGACCGACACAACCAGTGCTCAAGCAGCCATAATTAGGAGCTTGCTCATGTGATCGAACGCTTTGAGTTTTTGGAATAAATTAAGATGCGCTTAGAAGCTACCCTTTAATTTTAGCTTAATGAGGTTTGTCGTGGTCTTCAATGTAGCAAACTTAAGCTTAGTCTTTTCTGTACCTATAAGCTAAATCTTGCTATGGTGGCTATTTATTAGTCCTAGAAATTCTCATCTTTAAACAGCTCCATATAAAACAATGGTTCTTCGTCTTAATGTTCTTGGCAGGCCGAAGGGATGTGGGTGGTTTGATGTGTTTTGCCTTAACCTTGGAAGGAGTGGTGATGCAACAAAGAGTGTGCTGCGTTCTTTTGATGTTAGTGGGGGGGTAGTTTCAAGAGACTCTCTTAACCTTGGTTGATACCAAGATAATAGTGAGGTTGCTTTTTCCCTTCTCAAGACAGTCAAATTTACAATCTCTAGGATTTCTGATCTTTAGAACGATAAACTCATGCTTCCGTTTCTCTTGTGAATATGAAGTCATGCATCACTGCGCTTGGAGTGCCAACCTAGCTAGCTTGCAAAAACTTGAATCATGATTCCAATATTAATTTCTTTTCTTTGTCCATACTTAATTTATGAATGCTTCCCATATTTTCATTTGAACAAATATCACTTATACTATCATTAATCTGCAGAAAACCATAGGATGAAAGTGATCATTGGTGGAGTTACCGTTGGGCCGACATCTTCCTTGAGTCTGTTCATGAGATCAGTGCAGTCGATCAGGAAAATGTCAGCCAGTTCATGTGGGTGGGAAGGAGGGAATCTTAGAACCTATATATGAGATCGATATTGTTGGATGGGCATGGACCAATGCCAACATAAGCATGAAAGATCCCTTGGATATGGCATTTTAGGCAGGATAGTCATTGCCAGCTCAAATTTAAGAGGTTCTAAGTGCAATCCAAAGAGCAGATGAGCACTTACAAAAGAATTATATGCAGCTACACAACTTAGAAGTTGGCCAACTTGCTTGATTCTGTGGATTTGAGTTGTTTGGATTAAACTAATCAGCATCTTTGGTACCGCTACAGTTACGACAAGTTGAGGTGATATGAAAAGAAGAAATGAAATGCCAGAAAAATTGAGCTAAACTCCCATTATGAATCTGATGATGTAGCATATCGCACCAACTGGAATAAAAAAAAAAAAAAAGAGAGAGAGAATTCGAACTAATTTGATTTCTATTCTTTTATTCAGCAGATCATTGCCCGCAACCCCCTTTTCCTCAAATAGTAGAAACAGAGTTACCATATATGACCCTTTTCTTTGGTCCTACAATAATATTTAGGCTATCTTCAAAAAAAAAGGAAAAACATATATGTCAGGCCCCGAATCCATCATCCGCATCAACCACGTGACAAGGCTGCACATTCTGCAACGCAATAACCCTATGAAATGTGCAAGGCCTTCTGAACAATTTTTATAATATAAATTATCATTTTTAAGAAAGAATAAATTGACTCTAATAATAGCAATCCAAATACAAATTTGAGATCATCCAATGATATTTGCTACATTTAATCCTTTATGCATCTCTCACTAGTAGACCCAACTTTAACCAAGTTATGCTCTTGAGGCTCTAAAAAAATTAACCCTATGGAATGTATAACCATGTCACATAGTCTACCCGAGTGATAAGTTCGGAGCATTGCAATACATACAAGCATTGATCTAGTTGGTTGTTGCATAACTAATACTTGCTCTAAAATAATAAAAAAGGGAAAAATTATTAATTAATGTAAACAAAGATGACAGCTTTTTAATAAGAAGAAATGCACTATCTGATGAGCGCTAAGAGTAACCATATTGTTAATACTAAATTTATCTCTTATCACGAAGATAGCCAAGGACATGAACATCCAAAAAAATGGATTTTTTTGAAAGCATAGAAACGAAATCCGCAATCAATGAAAATAATTAAAAACTATACTCATTTGGTAATACCAATAAAAGAATAAGGAATACAAAATATGGCAAAGCAAACGTAAAAAAAAGGACCCTAAAAACCAATTCGGATGGAAGGAGCCAACATGTATGAACCCAGTGACCCTCCCATCCATCCGTTCTCGCGTGAAAGGCAACCATGTCTGTGATATCGTACCCATCTTCATCGAATCAAGCAGTTGAGTTGCTCATTCTCTAGAATGCAAAAATACACGAGAATACAAATGATTTGTAAAACGAGAAGTAATCTTTCACCGACTAAGTAAAAATCTTTACTCTATCAATGGTAAATGGCGGCCACTACAAAATTTTCCAACCATGCACTAGATAATTCCACACACATAAGGTATCACTTAAATTCGCTAGATAATATCATTTTATTTACTTTTTAACTTAAGTGAACCTGGTATTGCCTACAATTTTCACTGAGTATCAAAGTATGACTTCTGACCTACATGTCTTATGCAGCCACTTTCATATTTTGTCTCACCTATCCTCAATGGTTATAGAATAACTTAATGATAACTATAAGGAAAAATTAGGAAGACACCTCTTCAACTTTGGGGCATTTACACTTGATCCTAATTTTTTAAAAAGTTTCAACTAGCTACCAAAATTTAATCTCTATTACAATGTGGGCCTACCAAAATTTAATTTTTATTGCAATGTGGCCCAATCGTCTATCAAATCCTAAAACAATTAACTGAGTTAGAGAAAAAACAAAAATACCCTCGATTTAAACAGGTTGGATCGTGGCTCTAATGCAAGATAGACCTACCATATAGATCTCAAGGCACTTTGCACTTCATCATTCTTCCACCAGCATAGATCTTAGAGCAAGTTTATGCACTTGATATCGGTATAGATCTTAAAGCGAGTTTATGCATCCATCTTCTATCATTCATCTATTCATTTGCATAGATCTCAAAGCACTCCATCCTCTCTATTCATCAATCCATTTGCACAGTTATCAAAGCGCTCTATCTTCTATGATTAATCCATTCATATACACAGATCTCAAAGCGTTGCATCCTCTATCATTAGTCTGCCTGCATAGATTTCAATGCACTCTATCCTTTGTCGTTCATCCATTGAGCTATACAGATCTCAAAAGTATTCCATCCATCATCTTTCATTTACTTGCATAGATCTCAAAGTACTCCATCCTCTACCATTATCTGTCCATTTGCACAAGTCTCAAAGCATCCTATCATTTATCCATCTGTGTGCAAATATTTCAAAGTGCTCCATCCTATGTCATTCATCTGCGTGCATAGACCTCAAAGCGTTCCATCCTCTATCATTCATTCACCTTCCTGCATAGATCTCAAAGTGTTCTAATTTTTTTCATTCATCCGCCTGTGTACATATCCCAAAGCAAGAAGATTTCATTTCAATCATCTTTCCCTTTCCTTCAATTCTTACCAAAAAAGAGGCACCCTGCTAAGTTGATAGAAAGGGCATTTCTAAAGTTTTATAAATATTTTATTATTACGTGACCATCATTTGGTAACAATTTATAATAAAGATAGACAAATGGGCTATACTGCAACATAAATTAAATTTTAGTAGTTATTTATTTTTTTAAAAAAAATTGTGGTCAAAGTATAACTAGCTCAAGGTTGAAATGGCATCTCGCTAACTTTTTTCTAACTATAAACTATTGTCCTTGTTTAGCAGTTATGTCCTATCATGCTTGAAATATAGTTGGCATCCTACGAATCTAAACTCTCCATATTTTTCATGCATTGCTAATGCAGCCAAACTTGATAGATGGTAAAAACATCATCACATGAGATTGTTTCGTCTCTTTACAGCGAAGAATGACATTCTGCATGTACCTTCATGGAGAAAAACGGAGTGCGTCCATGTTCTTCTGTCTCACAGAATCGATGGAGGTTTCAACTGCTTCACTTTTGTATTTGTTGGGGATGGAGGGGGTCATACCCTTTAGTCCCATACTACTTGAGTAGTGGAAAGGATTGTGCTTATAAGATATCTCCATTCTCTTTTCTCTCGTGAGGCATCTTTTGGACAAAGCCATGAGGGGGCTTGAAACCATCCCAAAGCGGACAATACCTCGCACAGGGACACAACTCCTTTTCTTGCTCTAACAGATAGGGTGCCCCGAAGGTGCGTGGACCTTCCCACCATGACCCCGCACGAATCCTTCCTACTAAGAGTGCTACTGTTGGGGGTGGAGGGGGGCCATACCCTGTAGTCCAATACCTGCTTGAGTAGTGGAAAAGCTTGTGCTTATAAGGGGTCACCATCCCCTTTTGGACAAAGCTATGAGGGGGGCTTGAAACCATCCCAAAGCGGATAATACCTTGTGCAGGGACACAACTTCTTTTCCTGCTCTAACAGTAATGCTTATCATTTTTGAGTGTTTAACATGATTGGCTTTATCGGAAAAGACGAGCAGTGGAATTTATTTCAAAATAAAGGAACGAGGCTATTTGCTGAAATGCAACTAATTTAGATGGTATCTTGTAAGATGTGATTGTTTCACTTGTACAAGTCAATTTTGCAGTCACGAAATCATTGATCAAGATGGGGAGCTCAACAGGGGGGCATCCAACCTTTCCGCAAAAAGCTAGCCTGAAAGCGAGCCGGATATTTCTTTTTTTAATTAATTTTGGGCCCTACATGTATCAAAGAACCAGTTTACTCGAGACACACATCCACACACAGAGATAGAGAGAGCGAGGAACCCTAGTGCAATTGGAAACAACCCACAACTGGGACCTAAGTCAACTTGAACCCAGTCTGAGATGGCCCTAAGTTAACCAACCACAAGGTCCAAATTTGGGCCTTACTAATTGCCTCGACCACAGATATTACTAAGAAACATGATGGCCCACAGAGAGTAAACAACCAGCCCAAATTCCTAGCCCAGCCCAATATAAGCCTGCTCTCAGTATCACGTCAGCCTAAACCCTGGTGGTTTTCGGAGCTATGCATGTTAAGTATTGATCATGAACTTTTTGACCATTAAAGATTATATTTTTGTACGTACCTGAAAAAGGATTGCATTTTTACAGACTATTTTAAAATAATAATGCAATGGAGTTAAACTAATAAGCACCAATGTATAATTGTGCTAATTATGTGGATCTACAATGGTTGCATTGGGTTGGATTGCATCTAGATGATGCTGAAATATTTTGATCCATTGTCTGCATGGCATTGTTCTGGGTTGAGGTCACTTGCTCTTTTTACAGGGTAAGCTGATCCAAGCCCAAAATGAAACTGAATCTAAGATGATCCAATCTATTAATTAGATTGATTTGGGATGGATCTTATTTGGTTAAGATCATGGTTTAAAATGATGGATGTAAAACAGCCATTATAACTGTTTAAGAGCGGATCAATTATGTTATTAATAATGAAATGTTATACAATGATCCTTATCCCATTATAATGGCCATTGTTTGGCATTTGTAATGTTTTCTTAAATAAAATATCATTTGTTTTGAACTGCGACATTTTTTCAATTATTCCTCCAAAAAAAGATTGTACCACAAAAAATCAAATATATTTACTGAGAGAGTAGTAATTTGGATAACATATTTTTTCTCATTATTGCATGTTATTTTCCTTTACAATGTTGTCATAATGATCGTTATAATAATCGTTATCTTAATAACAAAATTTGGAGTTGCTTAAGATGGGGCGAAATATAGTAGTTGCGGTCATTAGAACAGTCAATAACCATTTTGGTGGGCATCCAATGGTAACAAAATAATTTTATTATTGAAACCTTTGTTAGGATATAGGCCAGACCTGATGTAGGCCCAAATTGTTTACCCCACTAATTTCATAGTTTGTTGGATCATCATGATTTACATATTGTGTATATATGCTAAACTTCAGTTCGATTAATTCATGTCTCGTGTATGATCTGAGCTAGCAATTAAATTCATCGGCTTATTTGATTATTCACATTTATCTACCAAACCTAAATCATGCCCTTTGACATGGATAGCAAACAAACTCCCATACTTTCTACGATAATAAGTATTAGTCATTTTAACTCCAGCCCCACATTGTTTTGTATCTTTCGCACGAAAGAAAGATTTGCCTTCTGTCGTAAAAATCCACCATTATATCGTGCAATTATAGCTTTGAAATCTGTGCAAGCAGAGAAAGTTCAAAGTGCTTTGAGATATATACAGAGCGATCCAATGGTCGAACATCAATCATTCTTTCCCAAGAAAGGTACAACCCGACAGAACTGCCTAGCGAAGAAGTGGGCTACAGAGGGGGACAATGGGGTAGCTTCTAAAGATGGCCCATTTAGATTTGGCATGGGCCATAATGACGAATCTTGGGTCAACCTGGTTTGTGTCTGGTCCACCCTATGATTTATAACATTTGGCGAGGTTTAAAATAAGTGCTGTCATAACACTATAACATGTATTAGAATGATTCCTAAGGCTAAGGCCCTGGATACGTCACACATTTTAATAGGAGCAATGCAATGGGGCTCCCATTACATGCACACAAACAATTATCTTGCTATGTGGTAAGAGAGGATTGGTGCAACACCCATGAATTTGTCGCCAAATAGGAGGGTTATTGATTTATACCAAATCAGCAATTATGGCCTAATCAAGTGCAGAACAAAATAATTTCCTAATAAGAGATATCTTCCCTCCCTTTTATTAAAAAAAAAAGAGAGATATTTAAAAATGGACCATGACAGAAAAATTAATAACTATTATTGGGCATTTTCATTGTTCATCTAAATAAAATATTTTAATTTTTTAATTGAATTCTAATATCTAAATTAGATGAACTAAAATATTTATCATGCAAACAATGGCTTGAGAAAAAATATCATTATTTTACCAAAAACAAATAAAGGTAACAATGACCATTATTTGTCTTGTTTGCCTATTATATTTTTTTTGAAAATAAAAAATAAAAATTATGCGCTTAAAAATGATATATGATAAAGAAAAATAGTAATATTTGACTTGAGCAAATAATATCATCATATTTCTTTTATTTATATTATTTTTCCATCATAACAACTATTATTTTATTTTTTAATCTTAGGACTAGAGGCTCCTTTTCATTGATAATTGGTAGATAATATTTTTGTTCGGTGTCCTAATTTAAAGATATCGATGCTGTTGAAACTTAATATCTGAATTGGCTGGGCCAGGTTAGGTTGGCTTAGATACAAAATTGGCTTAAATTATGGACTCAATTGTCACTTAAATAGTCTAGGTTCTGGTTTCAGTCCAAAGATATCTTCAGGTGGTCTTAAGATCTAATTCAAAATTGTGACAAGGGAACGATTGACTACCGGACCTCAACTAGAAGTGATGTGCACCAAGGAGAGGAGTTATCAGATTCTGGGTGGATTGGTTGTTTGGTATCATACAACAAGTATAATGTCTTTCTATTAATGTGAGTGGCTTTTCAAAAGAAAAAAAAATTGCAGTCCTCAAGTCCATTAGATAAGATCCAGGGTCCCACCTTATCTACCACCTAACTCTCTCGAACTTAGAAACCTTAGTTTAATTTGGCCCTTGAGAGCTTCTTTCTTCTAGAAATTTAACAACACATTTCAGAACGCCCTCAGCTTGGTCACTTGATAAGGTTTTTAGAACCGGGTCCGCCCTTGCCCTGGCCTATGAGGGCACGATTGTATTTTTTCCAGCGAAGGAAGGATTCACCTTCCTTAACTACCATCAGATCACCGGTTACATAGATCTTAAAGCACTCAACATTCTAATCTCTATCGTTCATCTACTTGCACAAATGACAAAAAGAGTAGTCAGAAATACGGCTGGAAACAAGCCGAGGTGGGCTGGCCACACCCCTACCCGAGCCCTGCCTGAAATATTTTTTTGGTCTTCGAGCCGAGCTTAGGCCAAAAAATATTTTGAAAACCCCAACCCAAACCTAGTCCTGAGCCCGGCCTGAGCCCAATTGGGTCAACCTAATGGACTTAGCCTTATCCCAAATGGAATTGAAAGAGAGTAAGAAGACTAGGAGAGAAGATCATGGCACCTCTTCAATGGTGGTGGAGGCGGAGAGAAGAGGAATCAAGGATGAGAGCAGGAGAATGGCGAAGAAGGAGAACCCGAACCCTAGGCTCCAAATTGCATTTCATTGATCGATCAGATTCCGTATTTGGGAGTTTGGAGAATAGATCGAATAGCAAAAAATATCTCAGATTTGTCATTCGTCGGTATTCCCCACACTCCCCATGCCCTCTGGCTCCAGCTTCGGTGTGCCCAATGCCACGTAGGCATGGCCGTTCTTTAGCGATGGCAGTGGTCCAAATAGCCTACCCTCGACATCCTTCACTTAGTCCGCACCTTCAACAACTATCTCCTCAATCAACTGGATTACCTCCTTCATATTGGACCTTTCATCTAGATCCGCGTAGGCGCATGCTTTGCCGAGCTCCAGGAGCCACGCCATTACCGAATTTAAGGCCTCGTCCCCTCTCGTGATCACCGGAGCACTAACTTCCCTCGGTGACCAGAGTCGATGCTAGAGGGCGTGGGGATTTCGTGCCTTATCCAAGCTCGGGCTTCGGACAGGCCCGAGCCGGGTCAATGATATACCTAAGCCCGGCCTAAAAAAAAAGTGGGCTCTATAATTAAACCCAAACCTCGCCTGAAATTTGTCGTGCCTAGCCTAGACCCGATAGGCTTCGCGCCGACCCGAACACATTTCTGGCCCTAGTCTGAAATCTTCTATTATAGATAAAGAATAGGACTTCTTACAAGTGTTCACAGAGAGAAAATAGTTCGGAGAGTAATGTGGAAGGACTTCTATGGGAGAAAACCAAATAGAGATAGCAACGGAACGGGTATGGGATAAATTGAATTAACCAGATTGAGTAAAGCTACAAAATTTAATTTTTTATATATAAATTAAATAAATAAAAAAGAATATAAAAATAAATATTGGTAATTCATATAGTATTAAACAAAATAAAAATCAAATATATAAAACATAACAAACCAAATTTTCAACAATAATAGAAAAATAACAAACAAAATTACTCTTTTTTTAAAAGTCAAATATCTCTTAAATCAAAAAAAGCAATCAACTAAAAAAAATGAACAACTAAGCACCATGATATGTAATCTTTCATATTTGTAATTTTTCTCATGATTAGAGAAAAAAAAAATGAAGAGTGAATTTGTGAAGACTTATATATATCTAGATCAAGTCCAAAGTAAGTTATATTATGACCCACATCCGCCTTGAATCTGCTACGGATAAGATCGGGTTAGATAATGTACCTGAAAAAAAATCCTCATTTCCTCTTGTTCTCCTTTTGTTCCTCTTGTTCCCTTCCCTTTCTTTTTCTCTCTGTTCTCAAGCCAACCACCCACATGCGGTGTTTTGCAGCCTACTGCAGCTCACCGCAAAAGCATGCCGGAGCCGCTCCTTTTATAAGAAAGAGTCGTAGACGCTTTCTCCAAAATGGGGCCGAGGTCGGACTCCCTTTTTTTCTGAGAAACTATTAGGTGGATTAGATCGTGAATCTGGAATGAAACCATCCTCGATGGTGTTGCTATAATACATCAACAAAAAGGATGGAAGGTGGAATGATTTCATATGGGCCAGACCTGGTCCATAATTTCTCCTTCTAAACAGAGCAAACAGGGGAGCTCTTTCGAGTGGGCCCGGATCCAATGCCAAGGGCCTTTGCTCTGTTCAAACTGGGAACCAGGTGGCCTTCAAGGTTGGGCAAAGCCGAGTCCAATTGGGAACAAGTCTTATACGGCAGCAAGGCAAGAATCCTAACAATACCGTGCCAGCTGCCGGACTTGGAGCACCAAGGGCTCTGCACCGGATGGGAGCCACTCAAATCTGGACGGAGGGAGACTCCATGGCACTGGTGCATTGGATTACCAGAGTTTCAGCTGAAGATCTAAACCTAATTATCTCTCTTCCTAAGGATACCCAGTAAATCGAGATAATTCTCTATGCTTCTTTTTGTTAGAATCATTGTAGAACCATTGATTGATTTGTGATTGATTATGCCAAACATGGTCAACCTTCATAAAGATTGATTGTGTCAAATTTAAATGGCCTTATCAAATTTTACCTTGATTGATTTGTGATTGATTGTGCCAAACTTAGTCGGTTTTACCAAACTTCGCCAACTTCCTAATACTATATAAAGATTGCTCTTGTATATTATAATTGATGGTCAGAAATATAATTTTCTTTTCTCTTTTTGTTTTCAACATTTTTAAAGCCACATACATTTAGAGAAGGCAACCAAGATGTAGATTTGTGCACCACTTATTTTTTCTATTTAGTTATCTTCTTAGGACTTTTCTTTTATTCTTTCTTTCCTTTGAGGCTTGCCTTTCCTCATATTTTTACCAAAATGAAAAGATTCGCATGTGTAATCCTAGCAAAGTTGTTGATAGCAAAATGCATGATTCTACCAAAGTTCTACATGAACAATGGTATCTCTGATTAGTTAAATTTGGTCGGTTGGTCGGTCGGTATGCATCCCTCTTCTAAAAGCATGACCAAAAATAGGTTCGATGTATAAATAAGAAAAGTATAATTTTATTATTTAAAATAGAATCTTTTAGAGATCTTGGTGCAAGGTTTGAGCTAACAAGCATAATGACACATGTTCGAAGTAAGATCTTTATTCAAATTTTTAACAAAAAATAAAGCATACACAATCTTTATAAGCCAATTAAATTATGTGCAAATGTATATTTCTCCTATACTAGAAATTTCTTGTGGGGCCCAAGTTAACTTCACATCTAATATAACACAATATTTATTAAGTTTTTTTTTGTTCCATTTTCCTCTTGCTTTCCTCTTTGCAACCTCTAGCTTGCGGGCCATTCATGTTTCTCAATGCCACCTATCATTGAATGCAAGCTCCTTGCTACCATAAATATAAGAAAATAATTTGGGATCCTAATACAAGATTTCGCAGATAAAAATTCCATTCTATAAATACGCGAAAGAAAGAATTTTCTCGATTAGTCTATAATAGATAGGGTGAATTTTCTCGATTAGTCTATAATAGATAGGGTGATATGCAAAAAAAATCCAAAAAAACTCTCTTGATGCGGTTAATTTATAATAGGAGTTATATGCAAAGAATTCAATTCTCTATTGATCAAAATTTCATGCTGGCCAAGGTTTGCTCCAATCAACTCGAGTCACCAAACGCCCAAGCCAATTATATCACCCACATGAGCCTTGCTACGTATGTTCAACCCATTTCTATGAAATAGGAGAGAGCACTAATACAACTTTCCTTCTGATCAGTAGTTCCTCTCAACTTAGCCTATCACAGTACCGAAGCAGTGAGATCGATTGGTACCAACCAACACAAGAGAACTTATTATGTATGGCCCTGTATATGAAAGAGAAGCCATATCTAAAATGTAGCCAAACCTTGTTTAGGCTGATGGAATCCACATGAAGTTGGTATGTGAGAGGAGAAGGTTCGGCCACTTATTTATTTGCCACAAGCCTACAACCTCATAGATCCACTACTTTCCAATGGAAAATTGCTTGAGATCTCCAACTAATTAACAAAGCCATGTGATGGCTTGTATAATGCCAACTAGAGCCAGGGCCACCATCCTGCGATTAGGAAAATTGTGGGACATGGCTACTTCCACATGCTATGTAGATATAAGAAGGAAGAAGGGAATAATGAAACCGACCACAAGATCGATAAGATATCTTCTTCGAGCAATCTGCATTCAAGCAGGCAACCGAACGGAGCGCTCCAATTTGTTCTTTACAATATTCTAATGTAAGGGGAGATTTTTTTTTGAAATTATTATGCTAAAAGATGTCACAAAGTGCTTGGCTATTAGCACCAATCGAAAAGATGATGAGTCTAAAGTTTTGCAATCCAAGTTAGGGATCAATATGTCACAGGCAGCCTGCACAATATGGAAACAAAATGTTTCCATTGGAGCTGGATGAGAAGGACATTGTTCTTTAGAATGCATGTTCGAAATATAGTACAAGTTGTTGACAGACCCATGTGGAGGCAATCATCTATGAATCTCATAGTTTGCCATGCATTGCATTTCTTATGTTTGCATCAACTCAAGCTGACCACACTGGTAGCAATTCATGTCTGATTAACTGACACATGAGTCGACCGTTCTAACGACAACCTAACCTTCGTGCTCCAATCAAATTTGGACACCCATTTGACCACCATTGGCCATCAGACACCGAACGAATCAGAGTCCTGCATTATCAAGAGCCAGCATTGCAGCAATTGATTCGGCCTTATCTTGTCGAAGACCATTGGTTGTAGAACAAATCTTAGATCCATTGTCCTCTACTCTCTGTATGTAGTGGTGATAAATCTGCTGTAAAATTAAATCATGAAGATATATTTGGAGGTTTGGAAAGTTTTGAAGCTTTCAATTATTCACCAAAATACGTGTAAAAATCTAAGACAATGAGAGTATAGAAGAAAAATTTGAAGTTCCATCGAGTACATTTCTTCATAGACATGAATTAGGGGTGTTTTTTTATTGTTCAGAGAAGAAATATATATGAATTCATCAAATATAATTTCACGATATCTTGACAGTAATTGTTTCCATTGATTTCTAAATTTTCTGGATTTTTTTTGAGAAAAATTTCTTCAAATATCTTTTTATGACTGGATTTGACTGTGGTCAAGCCTAGACTGAACAGGTCAAGCACTTCCATTAACATAGAAGGGATGCTGCAAGAAGAAATGAAAAGGATGAGAAGAGACAAGTAATGCTTGAGTGCAAGTTACAGAAACTTAGGATCGCAATGAATTGACTCAGTTTGGCGTTAGACATTAATGGCTGGCAAAAAATGATTTCTCATATTTGGTATGAGGGAAATTCTATAAATGATTGGCTTCCAATCCAAGGATGAATGTACCCTGAGAATTAAAAATAGGCCAAGGACTTGCAAAAAGTTATTTCTCTGTCTCAGAAAGATTCTTGGTGAATTTCTGTATTACTGATAATATATAGCTTACATGCTCATATAGTATATTAAAGAAATGACTTTATGTTACCACAAAATTTCAAACAGTTTTTTTTTTTCTTTTTGACAAGAATATCACTGTTGTGAAGAGAAGTGGCTGCATGGGGCTAAGTATTATTAAATTCCAAAATGATGGAGAAAAAGGAAATGAGGAGAAGAAAGGGCATTAGACTCAAATCAAATCCAATGTTGTAGATCTATCACCTTGGATTCAAATTGGATCCTATGATGTAGATCTATATATCAATGAGTTCATGATAAGCCTTTGGCATTCAATTATGCATATGAAAGAAATAATGGAGAGATAAGAAAACTATCATTTCCTTATCAAGAGTGTTTCCTATACCTTACAATTATAGAATGCTTCAAGCGTCAATAAAATATATTAAAGGACCACAATAAAAGTCAAGAATTTTCATAGTTGATAGGTCAAAATGGAAAGAAATTTAACCAAATTACATTGCTGCTTGAAAGTTCATACAACTACAAGATGTGGATGTCTCTTTAGCAGGTGAAAGATGAATAGGCCTCTTTAGGAGGTGAAAGAAGGCGGTAGCAATTTTTATCATTTTAAATAGATCAAGATTTCAATTAGACTGCTCAAGTCATAGATCTAATCAAAGACAGAAGTAGCATAAGAAGGAGGAGAGGACGCACGCAACAAAAATAATAAATACATATTAATGACTGTTTTTAAGGAGTTCAAATCAAATCGATGATAATGTAAAAAACGATACAAGTGGTCGTATGCTTTCTTCTTCTTCTACTTATATATGCATCACTTTAGATTCTTCATTTTTCAAATTTAGCTTTCTTAATTTCTGATCCAACCAAGAAAAAGGAAGAAATTTCTTTAATCCGCTTAACTCAAAAAAATTTTCTATTCTTTTTCATAGATAAATAATAAAACTGAGTTACATGCCTTAATTTATACTAGTAAGTGGTGTAGAAGGGTTTACGCCTGGAGGCTGCTTAATTAGCTTGACCTCATGTTTGTATTGACAATATAATGGAGGGCTCCAGCTTACCAAACAGCAAGCTTCTTCTACTCAATATTATACCCATGCATACGTGCCACTACCTCAACAGGAAAGATAGGATCAAAATACTTAACAAAACCATATCCTTTGCTTAGACCTGTGGTTTTATCCTTCATCACTGCTGCTTCCCTGAATACATCCGAAAGGTAGAAAAATCTCTGTAAGCTTATCAACATTCAAAGACTGGGGAAGATAACCCAAGAGTGTTTTGCTTCATCAATCTCTTTCAAGAGCTTGCTATCACATGCAGACATGGTGTGCAATGCTGGGTTCGCTATCCAGGGTACGATGTAACTAGGAAAATGGTGGACCACTTAAAAGGTGAAGTTCATGGACTCCGAGATCTATGAGAGAGTGAATTTGAGGACTATTTACACTAGTCCCTAGGGTCAATTAATGCTTTCAAAGGACAAGGAGCAGTTAGAAGGCTCACATTACCGCAATTTGCGTGGCAAATTGCCTTTGGATGTCATCTTCCGAACTGTATTTGAATTTTCCGCGTTAAGCTTTCCAATTCAGTTCTTCTACCCTTGCACCATTAGAATCAAAATTCTCTTCCAGTTAGAAAAAGATACAGCCTTTTTGAAATAGCTATAACTAGCTAGGGCAAACAATCATGAAAAACAAAAATCTTATATAAGGTAGATCACTCCTATATTGACTTTATCTTCAGCCACTTCACTTAATTCTATTTAAATTGAAAGATATGCTTGTTCAAAATATTTCATAAAAAAAAAAATTGCTTTGAGTTGCCCATTTTAGGACCCAAATAAATGTTCATTGTACCGCGCTCTTGATATGTACCGCGTCATCAAGCTCAAAAAATTATCTGATTTCAAAACAAAAATCTCAATTGGAAGCTATACAAGTAAGTAAGAGCTTTTAAAAGTTTAGCGCATAATTCAATTTTCCAACATGATAGATCTTATTTCTGGACCTCATCCTATCATTCTCCTAGTGGCCAAAATGATCTATATCTACTTTAAAGATTCTCTTGGATCATCTTCTTTGTTTACATAAAAAAAAATGTGCCTTTTTTTGGGTTAGGCCCCACGTTACAAAGTTTGGTCGTCGCTCATACCACGAAATTGTGACAACCGGTGAAAGCTTGTCCTCCTTGGCTTCTTTCATATTTTGTTTCAATGGAACATTGTGCTACCGCCCACTTGGCTCCTATGGGAACAGGGTGATGATGATTGATGTCCTAACTATGGTCAAGTTGATGTATGTTCTATCATTGTGAGGTGCTTCCAAAGTGTTTGGCCCATAAAAACTTTAAATTGTTGATGCTCCCACACTTGCTCTAGGAAAAAAAAATGAAGACAGTTGAAGTGAGGCATTAGTCCTGAATGCCAAGCATGTAAATGTAGGTTCAAATATGCAAAATAATGAGGGTAATTCATTCCATGTTTAACACTTTTCGAATGACTAAAATAGTTTGACGAAAACAAAAATTAATTCATGAAGTTGCTTGGGAGTTACCTACCATCAAACATTAGTTTAGATGGTACCATGTCTTGCCATTTAAGTTAAAGGGTTAGGGTTTGATGCCCAAGGGGCATGACCTTCCTTTTGAGCCCCCGTCGAACCCTGGTCGACAAATATTCGATTCGATCTGCTTAGGAGTTCAGGTTTCAACTAGGTAGAGGTGAAGGTGCATGTATATGCTAAGGGGCGGGCCGATAACCTCTCATCATTAAGAGAAAGAAGAAATAAAGAAGTTTGAGACTAGTATTTTGCAAGTGTGATGCATGTGCGAGGATAAAAATTTATTTTAAAATATTTTTATTTAAAAAATAATATATCTAAATATATATTTTCAATCCATACATTTTTTTGATTATAGAATCTTGGATCAAATTAAAAAAGGTTTTAGATAAATAAAATTACTAATTAAAGAAGTTAAACTAGGGACTTTTATTTCGATGGAGTCTAGCGAATTTTTTTTTTCTCTTGATAGAATTAGGGGAGAATAGTCCATTTACCTTCAAGCTGAAGGGGTGGCATGCTCAATCTCTGCTCTATCCATTTCAATAAGTATGGAGGTGACGGCTCAAATACTTGCGAATAATTGATGTGGGACTAAACACACGTCCGCACGAATCTTCACATACTCTCCTTCCGTTTAAGTCCTAACGTCTTCGTTAGCCTAAGGGTTCAAATCTATTCAAATCTAATCACAAACACCATGATCGGTTTACGGTCAGCTCCAATAAAACCGTGTTGTAGTGTCTTCTAGTCCACATAGCTTATAGGTTGGGTCCGCTCTGATATCATTTGTAACAATCCAGAACTTCATCCAAAATGTCTAGCCAAAAGATATTATTTTAGTTTTTTGATCTGTATAAGTATCCAAAATCTATATAGTGAATAATAAATATGGGACTAAACATACATATGCATTGGTCTTCACATGCTGTATCAAAAAAAAAAAAAAAGAAAAAACCTCGAGCCGTTGAGGAAAAAGAAATGAATTAGAAAGATAAGAGAGAGAAGCTATCTGGAGGTGGCAGGTAGGAGGTGGAAGGCCAGCAGGGCGCTCGGTGCTCGCTCGTAAAAAGGAAAAAAAAAAAAAAAAAAAAGAATAAAGAAAAAGAGAATCCAACTCCACTTTGAGGTTAGGTGTGGTGTCGCGTGAGGATTTTTCCAATCCTTGCCTCCTATTGGGTGAGAAAGGGAGAAAGCCAGATGCATGATAGCTGTATGTCGGTTAGGTAGCAAAACCCTGCACCCCGGAGGACCCATCCTAGATTCCTGCCACCCCTCGCTCTCTCTCTCTCTCTCTCTCTCTCTCTCTCTCTCTCTCTTACACCTCTCTCTTTCTCTCTCTCTAGCAATGGTGTCTCTGTCACACTTCTCTCCGTAGCAATGGTGGATCACAGCAACCCATAGCTATCGCTTGGCTTATATCTTATACATTTTTTTCCATTCTTTATATATATATATATAATATATATCTTCTCCCTCTTTATATATATAATATATATCAACACAGTGGATATCACCTTAACTACTGTATATATTTATTTATCTAGAGCCAGCCCTTTTCTGGTTTTCCTTTACCATATTCCTTCTGTCTCTAATATCAAGGAAAAAATCCCACCTATCGCTGGTAAAGAATCTCCTTGCCCAATTTTGTCTTCCCATGGTCACACCAATCTATGAATATCTTATGAATATCCATATATAAGATACGGGGGCTTCTACTTTTATATGACAACCCAGCGCTCACTCTTGAGCATATATAAAATATAGCCAAATGGAAATGGAAATGTCCAAGCTCTGGCAATAAACATTTGAGGTGCGAGGATTTGTTTTAGGAATTCTAAAAAAAAATGAAGTCCCCATCTGCCCATCCCGTTGCATGGAAGAGAAAACTAATGGGAGTATCTTTAAGTACCCCTAGCTCTTATCTTCGAAGAACTAGAGTTTAACCTGTATAGCAAATTAACTAACATAGTTCGCTATTACTGCATTCAAGCATTGATTAATAATAACCATCTATCTTAAGTTATGCTTCCCAAGGAGAATAAACCTCTTGGTCAGTGTATAATGATGGTATCATTTGAAACTATGATAAAATCGGCCGGGGATTGCTCCGACAACAACCGGGCTTTGGATCCCGATGTCGTCGGATGGCGTTGTATGATCTGCAATGTTTATGGAATATAATGTCATTATGCTCCACGCATGGAGTTGTCTGCTTGAAAATTTAGTTATTAATAAACTGAAATTTTATCAACTATGGTTGCTATCAGCTTCTCAAATAAGTATGTGTGTCCATGGTAGACACAACATTTATATGCCATGGTACTGTGAAGTAACATGATTCTGCACGTATAAATGATGATTGAGAGTAGAGATAGTGTATTTATATGGATGCATATATAAGACTTGATTATATCAATTAAGCCTAATCAGAATGACTGCCTTTTACTCATGTAGACTAAATGACAAAACAAAAGAAAGCAGACCGACGTTTCTTTTTCCTACTACTCAACGATGAGAAGATAAAGTAAAACTCTTAGTTTCCTCAACGAAAGATGTAAGAGTAGAACTCCTTATATACCATTTACTTCATTTTCTTCATCCCGTGTCAGTTGGGCCCTTTGTTTCTTTCAGTAGGAGGCATATTTTTTGTTCTCTCTTATTGAAGAATATCCTATGATATATTTCCATCTTCACTCACTCTCAAATCTCTTTCCACCTCCACCCCCCTCCCATCCTTGTCATAAGACCCCCTCCTTTCTCTTTCATTACGTCCTTGGGCTGCTGACCCCATGCGTCTCTGAAGAACATGGCCTGCAATGGGATGGCTTCCTCCTTCTTTCCTCCTAACTTCATGCTTCAGATGCAAACCCCCCATGGAGAGGAGCACCCACTCCCAACCTCTCTCAACCCCATCCTCCCTACCACCCCATGCACCAACCTCCAGGACCTCAGAGGTGACAAGGAGCAACCATGACAGCCATTCTAAGCTCTTAAATTGGCTCCGACTCAATTGGTGTTCTTCTGGTTTTGGTGGTGCAGGTGTGGCCCCGATGCTGGGGAAGATATCCATGTCCTTTTCCGGGATTGAGGCCTGCGAGGAGATGAATGCTGATGATGACTTATCTGATGAGTGCTCGCAGGCAGGGGAGAAGAAGAGGAGGCTCAACACGGAACAGGTGAGGACTTTGGAGAAGAACTTTGAGCTGGGGAACAAGCTGGAGCCCGAGAGGAAAATCCAGTTGGCCAGAGCCCTTGGGCTGCGGCCAAGGCAGGTGGCCATATGGTTCCAGAACAGGAGGGCCAGGTGGAAGACCAAGCAACTGGAGAAAGACTATGATGTGCTCAAGAGGCAGTTTGAGGCCATCAAGTCGGAGAATGATGCTCTCCAAGCCCAGAACAAGAAATTACAAGCCGAGGTATTTTGAGGCATCCCACATCTCTCCGGCATACATGGTTCTTACGTTCTTCTCCTTGCTGTAGCGCATTGCTAGCTCGAAACAAGTATTTGGTTGTTAAATTTGTGGGCTGCAAGTAGTTTTCTGCTTTAATAGTATCTATTGCATGCACCTGTCAAATCCTTTTGATTTGAGTCTTTGAGAATTATGGATCTGTTTCAGATTGCTAGGATTGTTAGATGGCTTCGAGTCTTTTGAGAAAGGTGCCTCATAGATTTGTTAATGTATTCTTTTAATGATTGGGCATATAATGGTTTTGAGAAATGGGATGAATGGTGGGATCACACCTTTTTTTTGGATATTTTCTTCGTTTCCTCTTTACATATATAATAATAAAAGAAACATCTTTTGGTCTCTAAATTGGTACTTAATAAAAGTCGCACATCATGCAATTTTTTTTTCTCTCTATCTATTTTAATTTCTATATTGTTGGCCATCAAGGTTATGTTTCAGTTCAAGTAGTTCTCACACAATTCATCACCTTATTGATTAGCTCATTCAAAAATATATATCTCTTGCATTTGAACTGAACTTCCATTTAAAATTGGCAGATCTTGGCTCTCAAGGGCAGAGAAACATCAGAACTCATCAACCTCAATAAGGAGACTGAAGGGTCTTGCAGCAATAGAAGCGAGAACAGCTCGGAGATCAACTTGGATATTTCGAGAACATCGGCCACCGAGAGTCCCCTAAATCCTCACCAAAGCATACCCTTCTTCCCATCAATTAGGCCAGCGGAGATGGACCAGATCCTCCAAAGCTCTTCCAGAGCAGAGCTCCAATGCCCCAAGATCGAGCAAGGCATCCCCGATGGAAGCTTCAGCAACTTGTTGTGCAGCATGGAAGAACAATCTCCATTCTGGCCATGGTCAGATCACCAAGGTTTTCATTGATCTATTTAAATGATTTCATTGGTAATGTTTCGAGTGCTGCCCACTTGTTGATCACTCTCCATTCTCTGGATAGACTTAATCTTGGGCTTTGAATCCAAACAAATGGTGTATGAAAGAAAATACCACCTCATGAGTCAGCTTGGGGGAGGAACCTGGGAGAGGAATAAAGTGTCTTTGATGTAGTGGTTTTTTCCAACTCACACCAACTCTTTTCCTATATTGCTAAAGATGTGAAGTAGTATTATGAGTTCGAAACCAAGTTCACAGAATTCTGTAGATGGTTTGTGGCTTTGCGCGGGCGTGAAGTATTTATACGTTGTTGCCTCTATTCTTAAGAAGCCAAGAATATGTATCCGTTCAGGTGTCCGAAGAAAGCTCAGCACACACACCAGTACTACAAAAGCTCAAAAGCTTTAAAGCATGCCAACCTGGTTATAAGATAATGAGAGAGAACATTTAAGTAGCCAATCTGCAGCTAGTTGATTTGAACTACGAAATGGACCATGAATTCAAAGGTCTCAGCTTTTATGGATGCCTTACATCATCCGAGCTCAAACTTTCTTTTGGTGAAGTTGTTGTGGTGATTCAGGTGTTCTGTAACTTCTGTTTGAAGTTTTGGTGATGGCTTTAGGGGTTCAATGCAGCATCCGCTTATAAAACTCAAAGCCCATGAAAAAGCTACTTGGTTGGTTGAAGGGGAAGAGTGAATACGGAAATAAAAGTAACAAAGAAAGGAGGGAAAAGACAGGTGTGGAGGTAGGGCAGGAAAGAACATGGGGGAAGAAAACAAGGTGTTTCAAAAGGTATCTGTCTTTGATTTTGGTAGTAATTTCCTACTGACAAGGCAAGGCATCCTCCATCCGTACTCCCTCTCTCTGGATCACAAGAAAGGGTCCTGCTCGAAGGCATGTGACCCACTGTCACCCACTATCTCACAACCCTTTGTGATGGGGCAAAAGCATGGAATCCACTCTCGCAATCCCCCAAAAGAGAAGAGGGGTAAAATAAAAAAAAAAACCCAGAGGAGGAGGAGGAGGAGGAGGGGCATAAAATCCACCCTAAAACGGCAATACAAGTCCTGCAGTGGAGAGGAAAACCCACAATGTCCATCCTCAGCATGTACAGGCTAATCTTCTATGAAAGTAACAAATTGTGAATCTATTCAAGTCATGAAGTCAATTCATCAAAATTTTGATAGAACAAGAATTCTACAAACTAGGAATAATATCCTTTCATGCTATTGATTATTTGATGCTCAAAAACTCTCTCAGAACTTCCATAGCTTTTGTTCATCATTCCAAATTCAAAAGGAGAAAAGTTTAATTGCATGACTCTATTCCCTAATTAGAACATCAGGCTTCTATTAAAGCCGGTGGTTGGTTGCATGGGAGAAATTACACCCTACACTAGGTGCACTACTTTAGCAGTGCATCATGCCAACCAAATCTCTCGTTTCTATGAGCCATATTCATCATGCAGCTTGTGAGGCCCAATAGTCCCACATCGGAAAGACTCGTTCCGTAGCCTGGGCATATGAGGCGGGTGTCTCCTAATCCTGCAGACGCTTTTTGGGTGGAAAACAAAACCGGGGAGGAGTGAAGGACGCTTGCGTGAAGGCCCAAAACCAAACAATATCTGACAGGGGAGCCCCGTGTTCCCCCCTCATGTGGCCCCCACGTGGGCACTAGGTGCCTCACGTGCCTCGCAGAGGCGGGGGCGTGACACAGCTCGTCTCGAATTGTCGCCCTTGGTACCACATCTTGGATTGTTTCTAACTCCCTCCATATCCACCCGCCTATCAAAACTATTAAATTTGATCCAAAACTATTAAATTTTGAACCCACGCATCTATACAAATCCTTTCCACTTGTATTATTTTTCTATATAGACTAAACCTCGCATGTGATTCTCAATATATTTTGGGCCTATTTATATTTATAAAGCAAAGAGAAAATAGCACAAAAGGGTCATGCAGTTAGGTTAAACAACAAAAGGTAATATGCTACAATCCCAGCATTGGACATGCTGTAAAATAGAGCTCCTGCAAAGGGATTATAGCCATGTTTGCAGTGGTCTATGTTAAAAAAAAAAAAATCTGGGGTATAGACAATAGACCTCGATCTCTTACATCTGACGCAAAAGATTTTTTGTTAATTTTGTAGTGATGTAGTAGCACTAGTAGTCAAACTTTGTGAATAGATTCTTAGGCATCCCAAGTCCAAGGGCGAGGAAAGGAGTCAAGATTACAGGTCACAAAACAAGCACTCGTGGTCTTTTCTCCGGAAATGAGGGCGAGTGGGTCGTATGGACCACACTACGTTTTCTTTGCATGCACCCTTAATGATTTATATCGCCACCTTTCTCCAATGCATTTGCAAGTCTTGGGACTCCTTACAATATAGTGTACTTGTACTTGCGTTATTTCTCTCTGTCATGACGACAGAGGAATTTCTTGTACAATTATTTTTTTTACTAGTGTTTAATACATGCATTGATGTGAAAGATCGTATAAAAAATCAAAATTCACTCAAAAGAATAATTTTATATTAATTAACATAAAATTATTGGGCACATATACGTAGTAATCATTTCTCTTCTTTCTCCTTCCATATTTATCTTACCTGATCCATTAAAGCCAGCCAATTAAGCAATTCATCTCTTATCCCTTTGGAGAAACCTTTTATGGGTCTTATGGCTTGGGCAGAAGAAATAGTAGAGAGAGGAAGATGCTGACTAAAATTAAAGAGAAAAAAAGGTAGTTATCGTTGTAACCCAGAAAATAACTTTTTATATTATATTTAAATGGATAGCCATATTATTTTAAATAGATGAATGTAGTCAAAGATTAAAGGGATGACTAATTTATTTATAAATAAATAGCAAAGTCATTAGGGATTGGATTGATTTTGGCGGAATTTCTTGTGGTCCTATTTCTTCAATGAAAAAGAAAAAAAAAAGTAGGTAATACCTAATACAAACTTGCGGTGTGTACGAGGATCCATAAGAATTTATATTTATTTCTATGTAGGCTAGGCATTAAGTAGATTTTAGATATTTATACAAAACTAAAAAATTCAAATAACATCTTAATTTCGGCTAGTAAGGATAAAATTCTTTTTTTTTTTTTTTTTTTGATTGAAAGAGAGGCCAGATGCCACCTATCTTTTATTAAAATATGAAGGTAGTCCTAAATTGTTACAGTATATTCCCAGCTTGCCTGTCAAAAATAACCTATCACCCTCTTGATGTGACTATATGTTCTCTGTCCTGGGAACCTGACTTTCAACCTCCTCTTACATATATATATAAGCTTAATTAGGTCAATTTAAAGTTTATTTCAGGATTTAGAATCCAATTTCTTTCTCAAAAAAATTAGAAAAAGGTAAAAAAAACAGAAGAAGCATGCAGTTAGCCAAACAATCCTAAATTGTATCGTTGATTCATGGATGGAACTATGGAAGTTTATTGTGTTATGGATGTATGAAGTTCAAGCGCTGCGGTGAGATTCTTCAGAGAACGTATGCAAACATATGATGCCATAAGAATATGATTACAAGTTTGTAGGAAACAGTCCATCTCCTCTTCCACAATGAATTGAGATTAAGGGGGGCGTTCTATCCTCATTATCTTCTTCAACAAAGCATGAATGAAGAAAGTTGTGGGGGCCTACCTCCATGCACGATAATGCTTGCAACGATTCAGAAGAATGGGTGAGAATTGTTGGGATCTCGTGACATGCAAGTGTCGGCGACACCTTTCTATTGGTTCCCTGCTTGGCCAGGAGCATTTGCCCTATGTGGGAGCATAATGACCAAGCTTCCTTGCATGGGCAAGAAGCCAACCACAACAATTCATTGAAAAAAAAATTATAAACTGGATTATCTTTTTTTTTTTTTTTGGCTAAGCTGGATGACTCACACAAATCTAGTACAAATACATCCTCAAGAGTCAGAATGTAAAATATCCCAAAGAGGAGATGGCAAGGCCGCACCATCCAACCACAGCATCTTATCAGAGTGACCGCAATAAAAAGTGCAATCTAATCGGCAGATGTCCAAAAGCAAGAGGTCTATCCACGGCCGTGGATTGCCCACAGATCCAATTAATTATAGTGGCTGAGTCGTTCTCCGGTAGAATAAAGTCCGTCCACAGGCATAAGCTTTTATAGTTGGCTCCTGCCTAGACCGCTCTTAGCTCAGCTCCTGAAACAGAGGTGTCATAGATCCGACTCCCATCCCACTGTAATAAAGCACGAGTCAGAGCCTCTAATCACAAAGCCAACTTTTTCTCTGCTACTCCCATTACTTACACCACCATCGAAGATGATTTGCTTCTTCACCCTCGTAGCGTTGTCCATGGTTGAAATAAATATATGATCCATTTGTGATATATGGTCTCACTTGCAAGCTAAGGAAGTTCTCTTTTTTTTCCTCTGCAATTTGATAAGAACCAAGTAACATATATCGGTTAGTTCTTATATATTGATAGTTTTAACGTATGGGCAGGAGGGACTAATCTCATCCATAACATGCAAGTACCACTTGGTGAATATTATCATTCATATACTGTATCGTTGTTTATAAGATAGGTTTGGAGGGGATGAAGGTAAAACAATACATAATATCTCTTGAAAAAAAGTTAAGGAAGTACCATCAGTCATTTCATAGAAATATTAAAATAATTGCCCATGCAAACACTCGGACGGTTACCTCCCATGATATGATCCAAAAAACCTTTCGACGACAGAAGTGGGGTGCAACTACTGGGTTATAACCCCGCCGTTTCGTTAAAATATCAAATAGGAATATATCTTATTATTTTCCTATCTTCTCCTAAGCTTATAAATGCACTCATAAATCATCATATTTCAATTATATGTGGATTGTATGAGTTGAGTATTAAGAAGTACAAAGAAGTGTACGTCGGTTCCATTGTCTTGGGGTGCAAGTGGCTCAGGGCCGGGGCTAGGCCTCTGTGGTTCTTATACAGGTTGGTTCAAATCCTGACCAATTTAAGTATATCCTCCATTCACAGATCCAATGCCAGAGAGAACTATGATTTATTTTAAATATATCTTAGAAAAAAATTCTCATTATCTCAATTACAGGAGAGGTAAAAAGACCTGCTTGCTTGCTATAGTAATATGCTGCAGTTAAATACCTTGATACTAGTGAGACTTATCATGGTGATCGTATGATGATTAGATTGTGCTAGATTAAAGTAAGAGAATTATCGTGCATGATTTTAATTCTATCATTAAGGAAATCGGCAAGGATCTGGAGAATAAATGATGGGGTGGACCAATTCGAGGTCATGTTCAGATGATAGGATTTCGGTAGAGGTGAAGTTCCTTATTGGAAGTTGGATATCTATAGTTGGTTACAGAAAAATGTTGTATTAATCGAGTATTGGAGAGAATCCTCTAAGAATTTTTGTCTTGCTACTCCTATTGTATTCTTTTTAAGTTGCGTCTTTCGTTTTTTGATTGAAGTTGACTGGAGAAAAAAAAAGATTTATCATAACATTTACATGGCACTAGAAATATACACCAACTAGCATAAGGTTGAGCAAAGTCTGTTAAATCTAGAGTAAAAATTTTGAATTTTTTGGATTTATTAGCAAAGAAAAACAAGATTAAAAATTTAATTTTCCTTGGGTTATAAACTAGATTTTTTTCTTCAAATAGAAATGGCACAGATTGTAGAATAGCTATTGCAATTTTGTACATCGATTGACTAAATATTAAATATTAAATCCATCCATTAAATATTAAATATGAATTATCTGATATTTTTCATATTTTTTTTTTATATCACCAGAATTTCAGATCTCTCTGATTGTTCGGCCCAAACTGAGCATATCAGTACGAGGCCGTCCAAGTCCAACACCAAGCCCAAGCCCGATTAGGCAACAACTTTAAGCACGGCTATCAAAGCATTTATCTGTGACTTATTCGATGCACGGCTATCAAAGCAATTTGGAGGAGGCCTCACTTCCCAAGGACGCAGACTTTTCCCAACTACCGACGGGTGAGGCCACCAAAAGAATGGCCGCGGCGGCCGCCGTCGCCCTTCCCCTCTCTCCACCGCGCTTCGCCGCCCCCAGAACCCTCCTCCAATTCTTCTCCTCCTCCTTCCCCTCAAAAATCCACCTTTTTCCCGAACCAATCTCTTCGTC
Source organism: Phoenix dactylifera (assembly GCF_009389715.1). Taxonomy (NCBI): domain Eukaryota; kingdom Viridiplantae; phylum Streptophyta; class Magnoliopsida; order Arecales; family Arecaceae; genus Phoenix; species Phoenix dactylifera. The sequence goes on from NC_052395.1 coordinate 11,229,652, forward strand.
TCCTTCCGCACCCTCTCCCCCAAATCCCCCCCCCACCCCGCGCCCACTACGGTGACCTCGCCGCCAACCTCGTCCTCGGCTTCACCCTCCTCTGATTCCCCCTTACCCTGGCCGCCGTCTCCCGGGCCTTCTTCCTCCGCCACCACTTCACCAACCGGCGGGTCACCGTCATCTTCGGCCTCACCAGCCAGGACCGCACCAAGTTCCGGGAGATCGCCGACTACTGCCTTTTTATGGCCAAGGGGCCCAAGGGATCGGAGGAGAAGAGGGGAGGCGGGCCGAGGGGATTCTGAGCTGAAAGTTGGGTGCTTTGGTGAGGATGTGGGGTTTCTTCTGCCGGGAGGTATGCGACCGATTTCTATTACTTTTCTGCTGATATTCTTGTTAATGGAGGGAAAGGAAGCAATAGGTTTTGTAGGTCATGTTGTGTTTGAATTGTGATCTTACGGAATGGGGATTGGCAACATTTTTTTGTTCTGAATTTAATTTGGAAAGGCGAATGAATTATTTGAACTGGAGAAGAGAGTGAAAATTGAACATTTATTTTGGTGAGTAATATGGTTGGGTGGGGATTGCTGATGATATAAAGAATTCAAGTTTACGAGTTAGAGAAAGATTCAAGTCAAAGGAATGTGCTGGTTGGATAAAGAATATGGAAGAAAAAGAAGAAGAAGAATAGTCTTATAATAGTTAGAGCTGTAATTCCCAAAAAAATTTAGTATTATAACAACCCAGGATCTCAGGCTAGCTAGAAGATAATATTTCGATTTTTTTGGTCCTATATAAGTACCCAACATCTATCCAGCCTCGCCAAGTTAAAGGTCTAAATCCATTCAATCTAATCATAAGTACCACAATCAGCCTGTGGTCTATTTAAATAAGCCCGTGTCCCCTAGTCGATGTAGGTCATGGGTCGGATCCGCTCTGATACTATTTGTGACAATCCAAAATCTCACTCAAAAAGGTTAGTCAGAAGATATTATTTGGATTACTTAGCTTTATATAAATATCTAAGATCTACTTAAAAAGGTTAGTCAGAAGATATTATTTGGATTCCTTGGCTATATATAAATACTCAAGATCTACTTAGCACATAATTGATGTGGGACTAAACATATACCTCCATAGGTCCTCACACCTTCCAATGCCAGGACAGTTCAACTTAACAACACAACAAATTATTTGTGGTTATCTGGTGAAAGTAAATTAGATGGCCTGTCCACAAAGACCTATACACTGATAAACCTATAAAGTTAAACCTTATCGTTCGATATGCCTAATAGTTCAGACTGACTAGATTGGTATGATCATTCTTTTCTACTAATTATTTAATCACCAGGTTCAATATATTTCTTTGAAATCTTCCAGTAGCCCCTACATAACACCTATTGGGCACCATGGGAGGTCAGCAGTGAAGAAGATATTACTCCGATGGAATCATAAATTTGTATGAAATAGTGAAGAGTACCAAGATCAATGATGATGCAGCATCACTGTAATCACTAAAGCAGCTAATAATCAAGTGTTCTAGTGCTTAATGATTTTTTATATCCATAGATGTCCATCCTTGCATAAGCTAATATCCTCCTTTCAATCAAGAAAATGAGCTTAGAAGGAAGAATGTGGAATTACAGAAAGAGTGATCATTTCTTTCTTCCCTAGAATTGTAGTTGTCGCTTGTTCGTTTTGATTATTTTCTGCATAACATTAATTGTAAAATTCCCTTTGCTATATGATACAAAAGAGCATCTTTAAGGAATACTTAAGCTGGAAGAAAAAGCAACCAATTTCATGTGACCCTTGGTTAACTCAAGAATTGCAAGTCCTAAACTCTTGCACGTACTTAGTTGTTGTAGAAGCATTATTAGTTGGTGAATTTATGGTTGAATCCATTGCTTAAGTTTATGCTTATCTTGCATTCATCTATTATAGACAGCAAAAGGTCTTGGACCTGCTCAAAAATAGGACATCTATAAAGCCTCCTTTTGGAATAATATTTAGACCTAATTGATCAGAGGAAAGTTCATAATTGATAAGTAATAATGTTCTAGAAAATGGAGATTGGTTGTTTATGAATATGCCACGTATCATGTTAGTGCTGTTTTGTAATTTTTCAGATGACATTTCTGAGATATCCCATGTCATATCTTGCATTTTAATCTAGCATGCTTTGTTATATGGATGGTCATGCAATGTAGATGAAAAAAATATAAACAAAAGGGTGTGGATGGGTTGGAGATTAAGGGACTGTCTAATCTATTCTATGATATTTCTTTTTCAATCACAGAGGGGATAGAAATAAATTTGGTACCTGGTATTTTAAAGAAGTTGTGACATCATTCAATTTGTAATGCTATCAGCAAAAATAAAGGTGATGCTAGCTTGTTGTCAATGAAAATTTGCATGCGTGTGATGCAAATCATGAAAAAAAAATTCAGGTTCCAAACAAACGAAACAGGTGTTTCACTGTTTCTGTTGAGTTGATATATCAGAGTCCTAAATTTGATGCAATTTAGTTGGTTGCTCTGTGTTTTTGAACTGGGCCTTCATGTTTTTGCTTAGCATATTGTTTCTTTCCATAACTTGAGCAATAAGAGTTTAAAGAAAAATTATGGACAACAAATCAAATATAGCAGTTTTGTTAATTGATAAAAAGAATAGGCCTCTAAAAATAACAAGTAGGTTCAAACTGAGTAGACGAAGCAATTGGATCACATAAAATACAATTCTAATAGGGAGATAAGTGGAAATAAAACCTCAAGCAGAACCTAAAGTGAATAGTATCATGACTGTGTTTATTTTGTTCTCCAGATCTACTTTGCAAAATTACAGAAAGTTATGTGAAATATTGACTTGAGTTGAGGCGATGAAGTAGTATTTGCTTTTGGAGATTTGCCATCTTAATGGAATCGAAAAGCAAAATTTAATAAAGTAATTTGAAGAAAGGCTACTAAATGCGCTACAATGGATAATATGATTGTAAAACAGTTGAGATGTGAACAAATGCCAAAGGACACTCCAGTAGAAGAGGAGCATGGACTTGTTAAGCAACATATAGAATTTGACTAACAGTCCTACATCACAGCCGTCCAAGCTAATTGTTAGGAAGTAGTGGATCCTATTACAGTTTTTGGAGATTAGAGTGGAAACGCAACCATTGGGGAATTTCTTTGATGTCCAAATAAGGGTTGATGTTCAAAGGATAAGATGGTGAAACTTCAAGGATTGCAAATTCTATAATATGGTGAAACTTCAAGGATTGCAAATTCTAGTTCATGGGTAGAGAAAGAGGTAATTTGACTTTATGCTGTGAATAATACCATAATTTTATAATCGTGATTTTGCGCGTCTGTTAGATCATCTTTCCAATGCAATTAAGTTTACAGAGCTTGTCAAGTTCATCATGATTTCTACACTGATTCACCATAACAGGTGAAAGAATTTCTGAACCTTGCTTTGGTAGTCTTCTTATATCTTGGTTAATTTCTTTTGTTTTTTATGTCTTGAATAACTATTTAGCTATGAAGCTATTCCATTTATAGAAACAGTCATTCCATTTCTAATGGTGAAATTTATATACACTATACTAGGCAGATTCGTGTATGATAATCAAGGTGAGAAAAGGAATTTCTTTATTAATTGCTGAAATTTTTTAAAGGAGAAGCAATTTAAGGAGTTATCTGTGGTTGCTTTAATTTTTGTTCAAGTTATTTGTTCAAATATTATTTGTTGACTATTACAATTTGTGTTCAGATGATCGAAAGAAATTGTTTATGCACTGTCAAGGATCCCCTATAGTTTTAAACATGGATATAGGAAAAAAAACAAGTAGGAAAATATGAGGATAGCAGAAGGAATACTTACTGATGCCAACTTCAAAAAGCCCAAATATTACAGCTTTTGAAGCTTCACTATGTTGTAATCTCCACAGGGACGTGTACATTTTTTTTTTTTTTCTTCTCAAACTCACCCTCCTTATCGAACGCCATGTTGTCAAGTTATGATTGGAAGCCAAACTTAGCAACCATACAGCTAATCTGCACATTCCTAGAGGATAGGATAAGAAGCTGCCAGTTTCAAGGAGCATCTTGAAACATCTTTGTTGAAGATGGTGAAGTGTAGTTCTCCCATCTGGACTAGTTTCTCCCCCGTCTCCATGGGCCCTCTATTTGAATATGGCTGGTCTTTTCATCTTTTTAGTCAAAAGACTGCATGCTAAGCTACTTTGTATGGTATTCCTAATCAAAAACATATTGCTTTCATATTTGGCACTAGTGGAATATAGTTTATCCATAAAGTTTATCCTATTAGGCTGCAGTGGAGAACTAAATCTACCTGAGAAAGAAAGAACTTATCAGCTGTAGAAGACTAGAATTGGTTGTCATTTACCGGCAACATATTAGTGAACTAATTATCTAGGTAAATGTGATTGATTGTAAGGCTCATTTCTGGAGTTCGAACTAATAATTGGATATATCATTTCCAGACAGAATATCTGTGATCTGCATAAGTTTATGAAGATCATATAAGGTGTTTGATTGCTTTCGGAAGATATGAATCTATCATCATTAATGACTAAATTGTTTGCTTTGTGTTGTAGTGACCCTTAAGGTATTATTATATGGGTTTTTTGATGAGGAAGCTATACTAAAAAAAATTTAGCTTCATTGGCAATGGATAAGAACCCCCTGCAAAGGACAGACCATGTTGACTGGCATCCACTGCTTCGAGAATATCTATAGGCTCATGAGAGGGTTTGTTTCTTTTCGGGTTACTCATGTTTATCGGAAGATGAACGGTGTTACTGACTGGGTTGCCTCCTATGATGTGCACCATTTAGAAAAATTCCTCTGGGAGAGTCTCGAGTTTGTTCCTTCCCTTCTCCATCAACTTCTTTTGTTTGATTTTTCTGAATGTACTCATGCACGTCTGGTGTGAGTCGCTGTTATATCAACAAAAAAAAGAAAAAAGAAAAAAGAAAGTCAGACCATGTCTAATAATAATTCCCTTGATGGTGTACTCATGCACTTGCCGGTCCTAGTAAAAGGTGGCACCGACTCTCATCATATTGCAACTTTGATGTTGCTTTACATGAACAAAGTAACAAGCCTTAGCTCTTTTCCTATAAGAGGAATCTTTTAGCAGTGCTGTCATCCCACAATGTCTAACCCACTGTACCGTCCTCAACATAGAGTACGAGGGCATAGGATTCCAATTCCTCTTGCTTTTTTTTGCCTATGCTTGCCTGTTTAAAGAAGGGTGGGTGAGGTCTGCAGCAAAAGGTTGTCTCAAACATCAAAGCTAGATCCCACACGCATGAGGGAATCCCATGCAGCACGAAGTAACCCATGATGTCAAGATATCATCAGATAGCTCCCGTGGGACCTTTCTATATATTCTCCTTTAAGATTGTTTCATGGAGCTTTTACTTGCAAGCAGCTTCTGCTTAATGGCACGGAGACAAGCTTTTCATTCTAAAAAGAGAAAGGGAGAAGAAACGAAAAAGAAAAGGCACTGCACACTTTTGCGTTGGTATGGCTTTTCATTAAGCTTTATTCCACGTAAAATGCACTCTTCTGCCCCTTTTTCTGCTTTCTAAATGCTCTTGTTACATCATATCATGAATTCAAATGTTCTGCAACCATCCTGATCAAAAGGTTAATAGAATAGTTGAAGGATCTCAACTGGTGGTGATGGTGAATGGTCATAGAGACCGACGAGGATGATGATCTTGTAAGCAAGAAAGGAGTATGCTCAGCAAAGGAGTAAAATGGCCACCTTGAGAAGATGACCCTGCGACGAAATCTAAAATTCTTGTTACATTCGATGTAGTTATATATTTTGAATCGTTCTTGATATTTTAATGCTGATCAAATGATCATCTGAATTGACCTCAATTACTGTGTTACATATTAGTGATACTATATGTTATTCCCCGTGCTATTGTGTTTGCTATTGTTTTATTGTTTTTGCCCATTGCTCAAAATCATAGGTGGAGTGCGTATCTACCATTTGTCCTTGTTTATACCATATGGGAATAATATCTACTATTTCCTCAAAAATCATGTCTATACCAATAGTTCAAAAAAATTACGTAGCCCCCCAAAAACCAGTGTTGTACTAATTAGTAAACGACGCTCCAAGGCGCCCACTTCTAACAATACCCGAGCTATGTTTCAATTAGGCTGATATCCCCTATAACTAGAGATCTCTGATCATCATTTACTATTATAACCAATTAACAAACATTTTTATGCAATAAAGCCTTTTTTTTTCTGGTGTATCGGCGTCTCACTACATACGGTCGTGAGTATGTCTAAAATAGTCACAGTACAAAATACGCTCTAGTGTCAATGGCACATGCTCCAATACTTCTCATGTGACGGCTCTAGAGTGATATGCTGTGAAAGAAGTAACCTAATTTGTCGCACTGTTCGTCTTCCGAAATACATCAGACTTATCCAGGAGATGGCAACTATAATTGACTAGAGAGTGCAAATCTTGTTATTATTTAAAATTGTTGATTGAAAAAGTAAAAAAGCATTAATAGCTGAACTAGCAAAAAAAACGATTAAAGAAGAGCGCAGCAGCTAGAAATCGGCGCACCTTTAATAGACTGTCACTGACACGTGTGATACGAAGAGGGACACAAGTCATCCGTCATCGCCAGCTTTGCTGCGATGATCTATTCAGCGGATCCTCTCTCGGGGGGCATCAGCTCTTTGCTGTTGGGGCACGGTTTCGCTCGGACTCTACTTAAATTACGGCACCGAAATCTGTGTCAGAAGAGCATGGTTGGAGCCGAAACCTGACTTGGCTGTACCTGCTGTTCGAGTCTTGGAGGACACAGCGGATCCCACGTTTCTGTCAAGGGGTCACCGACGTTGTCGGCGAGCATCGTCTTCCAAAATACCCCAGACCTTGTAACGGCTATTTCAGTACGGGAAAAGACTGGGAGGCCCACCATCCAAGGTGGCAATACGAGATTTCGACCAAGGCCCTCTGAATTGGCCCAACAATGTCAATGGCACCAAAGCCCTTGTTCAAACATGGAATACCAGCAATGCAGGGAAACCTTTTGGTGTTAGAGTTGGAGGCAAATGCATTACTTCTTCATGAGATTGCTTCTCCACATACCCTCCACATATCATATTTCCAATAGATTTGATAAAACTTCTTTTAATTCATGTAATTCTCTTATCAATTATTTAGCTATATTCATGAATTCTCTAATGCACATAATCTCTTATTTCTAAGTAAAAGACATGATCTCACTATCAGTTTAAAGGAAGTGGAGGCTAAGTCGGGAAGCACAGATTTGCTCATTTTGATAGCTTTAGCCGTTCATGAGTAACTTGGAATTGGCTTGTCAATGGCTCAATTTAGCCATGGTATACCAAACTTGATCATTAAGAGTTTGTCAAAACATATAAAGACTCAACTTGATTTGAAAACAAAAACTTGGCTTGAATCTTACCGAAGCAAGCCTAAAAAGTATGCTTGAGCTTGGATGAAGCTCGAACTTGGCACGACTAGCTTCTTTATAAAATGAGTTGAGCTCAAACAACCTATTTGTTGCCTTACCTCGGCCTGTCTTGCACTTATAGTTATGTTGCACGCATGCACTACAATGACAGATGTATTTAAACAACTTTATGATGACAATCTAGTGCTTGTTTTTAATTCTACATTCCAATGTGCGAAACAATATTTTTTATTTTCTAATTCAAGAGAATTGAAGCAACAAGTTTCATGAAAATGTTGCTTAACGAGTATAATGAAATTGTGCAGCAACTAGCACCTGAGCTAGCACTATTGTCGCTTTGTGAGGTAGTCTATGATTCAAGCTACCATTTTGTTGTTATGCAGGAATTTGATGTGAATCACTTGATAGAGGGTTAATATTACTATTTAAGTACAGATGGTGCAAAAAAGATCGAAGCATACAATGCATGATTTAAGCATTAAGAAAGACTCACACAATCAAATCCAAGGTGGCATGAGCTTGGTCTATTGTTTAGTCATAGAATGAGGTATATGGACCTCAAGCTAAAATAGATATAACAATTTAATATTATGGAAAAACCTAATTAATCATACTAGGTATTACAATATTGCCGGCAACCAGATCAAATATCTTGGGTTAATACAATGCCTATTAGCTCCGCTTAGAAACTCGAAGATCAGACTCTTAAGGCTTCAAGTTCTCATGCAAATTAGATTTCAGAAATTTTTACTTTCATAACATGCAATTTGAATTACATATTTATTGCTAACTATTTATATATATGTTTTTGTAAAAATCTTGTAATAATGTCACGCAACATTCATGCCAGGGTGTAGAAATGTGTCTTCACAAAAAAAAAAAAAAAAAAAAAAAAAGGGTATCGTTTAGAATTTCTCATCTTAACTCCGGCAAACTTTCCCTCTATTTTTTCAAAAAAAGCTGCATTGCATCGTCACAACGCCGCCGACTTCCTTCCCACACTCGGCGGGGCCCACATCCTCCAATCAATCTCGCCCACCCGTTTCCAATCCCGGTCCGAACAGTGCTACAGTCACCTCCCCCAACAACTTACCCACCTGAGATTCAACCCCGTCTTCCCATTTCACAACAGAAGGTAACCTGATGCCGGTGACCAGACCGCCCGAGCGGATAACAATAAATAACCCCATCCCCGGTTCACGACTCGTCGGAGATGGGGAAGAGTATGGGAGCGGTAGTTTTTGAAACTATAGAACTGAAAGTATTTAATTTTTCACCTCGGTAAAATGCCGGTCACGGAGAGCTTGAGGTGTTATTAAACGCACCGGTGGTGAACTCCATCATCACCTCCGCTTCCTCGTTTCGCTACTGATCCCTACCGCTCCCCGTTTTATTTCACATCCTCACCATTTTTTTTTGTTTCAAATTTTCCGAACGTATCCGAATTCGCGCGCTCGAGAATCCCCAGGGGAAATTAGTCCCCGTTGATTCATCGGAGATTGGATCCGCTGATCTCTTCGACTCGATCTCGGGATCCTCTTTCCGACGAGCTTCGTTTCGATCGAATCCGTGCTCTCGGGGTCGGGTTGTTGGATGACGCCGCGAGTTGCCGAATGGAGAGGAGATCGGAAGTGGCAGCTGCGGGAATGAATTCTGATGGTTCTGTAGCTCCGGCGGCGGCGGCGGGGCCTTCGAAGAAGGATCGGCATATCGTCAGCTGGACTCCAAAGGTCTCTCTTTTTACCCGTATGTTTATGTTTTGTTTACTTGGGTGGATAGTTTTCTGAAGTGAAGGTGGTTTTGGTTTCTCGCAGGAGGATGATCTGCTCCGAGAGCAAGTCGCTCTTCATGGAACTGAGAAGTCAGTCTCTGGATTTCCCTCTTATCTTCCTGTTCTTAATTTGTTTTGTTTGTTAGAACAGTTGCGATGTTGAATCGGAATTTATGAGATGATTCTGACGTTGGGTTGTGTGCAGTTGGACGAGAATTGCAGCTCAATTCAAGGACAAGACCGGCAGACAGTGCCGAAGGAGGTAGGCGAAGTTGGAAAGGGCTACAAGAAAATTAAAAAGGAGCGATCTTTTTGTTGATTTGATTGCGGCTGTATTGAATTTTTGGCTTGAAATGATGGAGACATGGTGGTGAAATTGCAGGTGGAACACGTACTTGAATGCAGAGTGCAAGAAAGGTGGATGGTCGCCAGAAGAGGACAGGCTTTTGTGTGAGGTAAGGATTGGACTAACAGTGCGCATCAGTATCTATTTCCTAGATATAGTTTGGACCTAGTTTGATTGCAAAGTAGGAATTTTTTTTGTTTCCAGAATTGCGATTGTTGGGAAAAATTCATGATTATATTATTTATCGTATTGCTTTGGTATGTGATGATGTGATGTTGGGATTATGTGGTCCTGCATATCTTCTCTGATCTTATCAAACTATCTGAAGCTATTTTAAGTTGCTCTTTACAATTGCAGAGCACAAACTCGTTGTCTTAAGGCCCTGTGCTTCTTGCTTTTATTTTAATTCGAGTTTCAACCTTGAGACAGCTTAAGAGTGACATATGCAGGCTCAGAAGGTTTACGGGAACAGATGGACCGAGATTGCAAAGGTAGTCTCGGGCAGGTAATTTACTCATTTTGGAAACATACTTCTAATGATACAGAGGAATACAGAAGTAAGAGAAGTAGCGAACTGATGTGTATCATTTGTTAAACAACAGAACAGATAACGCAGTCAAGAACCGATTCTCTACCCTCTGCAAGAAAAGAGCGAAGCATGAGGCTTTATCCAAGGAAAATAACGGTTCATGCCTGAACCCAAATAATAAGAGGGTCATAATTCAAAATGGATGCATCACAGCTGAGACAAGGGAGTTATCATTACCCACTAAGCAGATCAGGTATGCAAAAGATCGATGCGAATCAACATCACCAGCAAAACTACACATTTTTCCATTTTACTGGTTGTTAAAACAACTGATTAATGCAATTGATACACTTGATGCAATTTGCTTTTGCAACACAGGTACCATATTTCAGATCTTAAAGAAAATAAAATAAGCGAAGAATATCTTAGGAAACATGGAATGAACAAAGATCAACTACGGCCTCCTCTGGCAGTGCTTGCTCAAAACTCTAACATTGCAGGTGAGTTGCCGACTCATGTTGGCAATGACTTGAGGACAGCAGTACATAATGGTACACAATGATGAACTTGTGCTTCTTTTATTGCTGCTCTAAATTTGCTTAAAGAAGTTGCTTTCTTACATCATTAACGAATACTCTATCTCGCTATTCAAACAGACAACAAGACTAGAGCTACCTTTATTAAAAAGGATGATCCAAAATTAACCGCGTTGCTTCAGCAAGCCGAGCTGCTTAGTTCCCTTGCACAAAAAGTTAATGCAGAAAACACCAAGGAGAGCCTTGAGGATGCCTGGAAGGTGCCCATTACTAGCCTATTTTTACAAGCATTACCTGCTTGCTTTATTTGTAATTGGCGAAGTATATTAGGAGGTTCTGGTTTCATATGTTATGGTAATTGAATTGATAATTCAGGAAATCCAAGACTACGTCGCCCAAACAGAAGAGAGTGGAATGCTGAGCAGGAAAATATCTGGTACAGATTTTGTACTTGATGACTTCAGGGACCTGATAGAGGAACTAATGAGCAGCGATTCAATAGGTTTGCAATCTTTGAGGTAATAATGCAGTTCTTTGGCTGATAACTCTGCTGGTTTTTCTGCTCCATGTCCTTCAAACTAATGGCTAGTCTATCAAGCAGGCAATCCGATTTGCATGAAAACAGTCGACAAAGCTCTGAGTGCCGCACAGGGTCAACCGGCCACTTTAATAATCAGGGAAATGAAAGGGATCATCAGATCGATGATAGTTCATTTGACAATGACCCTGAGGTCACTGGTCCTCATGAAGATGCACAGTGTTTGGGTATAACTGCTTGTCAAGGTAATAATCAATACTCGTAAAACCTAGGTTCTTTCAGTTCCTTCAATTTATTTCACATAACTAGGGAAGGGAAAGTATTTTACAGAAAGCGACTTGTTCTTCTCGCAGAGGAAGTCATGCCTCCTATTACAAAGTCAAAGGAGAATGATGAAAATATTTGTGATATTTCAAATTCAGAGTTTGCTTCACCTCTTCTGACAACTCCACCTTTCCAATCGTTAGCAGAAGGGATTGCAACCCCAAAATTTACAAGTAGTGTAAGCAATGATTTTAATATCTTGTTGTGTCCTCGGAGCATTTTCAAGTACACATAAATACCATGGACTTACAGACTCATAACATAACATGTAGAAACAGCAAAAAGATGTGCATGAGCCTTTCTTTTGCCTAAAGCATGAAAGGTACATTTTGGTTTAGCATCACATAAAATTCGATGGAAACTTGTACATGTCCTGCATGAATCATGTAATCTTTTTAGCAAGGTAGTGCTAACCATATGCAGTGATATTTTCTTTTATGTTCCTGGTTGAATTAGTAGGGATGAAGTTTGTGCTTCGTGTTCTTTGTAACATTTGCATTTGCTTTCATCTAATATATCGGTACTGGGTAATGAAATTCTTGCTGTTAAATTGATACCTAGATTTGTTTTATTTTCCAGGAGAGGCGTTTCTTGTTGAGTGTAATTGGCCTGCCATCACCAGCTCCCAGCCCCAAATCATCTCAACCACCGGCCTGCAAAAAGGCTCTTCTTGATAGCCTCTGACCAATCAGTAAAAATTCTAGGTCTTTTTACATCTCTCTTAGCATTTTCTTATTTTAGAAGTTCTAAGGTATCATTATCCCAATATTGTGGATTTGTCTTGCTGCTTTTTTTTCATGAGCCATAGACCTTCTGCTTGTTTTTCATCAAAGTTGTTCTTAGGTGTGCGAGTATGTTTCCCGGTGCTTTGAAATGTTCCTTTGGCCTTCTATTGTATTAGTCTTGTTTGTTTCCATATCCTTTTTGGGTCGAGCTAAGCATTTGTACTCTCCCATTCTTTATTCTTCTTATAGGGTGGTTGTGCTCTAGCCCACCTTAGGCAGTTTGGTTTGTCATTGGTTGTAGATAAACTACATTATAGAGTTGTCATGTTGTAATCATTAAAGCTTTGTTCATTAAAAAGTGGATGAAGGACCAGGGATGTCCTCATTGGTTTGATCTGATGTGTAAGATATGGAATAAGGAAGCTCTGTTGGTTGTCATGTCTTTAACCATTCCTTGTATCTGTTTGCCTAGAGAATTGGTTCTTTATTGTGTCCTATATGATTCCCTTTTCTCCCTGATGTAGTTGAGTTTTTTCAGTTTCTCAGGCATTTGTAGAACTGTAATTAGACATGAGAATGTGTAATATATATTGGTGTGTTGGAAATCATTATTTTCATTTTTCCCTTCTAAGCTTCAATTTAGACAATATTCACTGAAAAATGAGTCATATCGTATGTTCTGACATGGTTGTTATTCTTTCCTGCATATGTTTCATTGCTTTTCAAGTTGATGACTTGAAAGGGTTACAATCTCATATTCTCAATATAAACTGTGGGAAGATAGAGGTAGGAAGTTGGTGATACTTTAGTCCAAGTTGGGAAAATTAAACATCGGCTTAGCACAGCATTACCGAAGTTTGTCTTGCTCTACTTAAAACAATAGATCACTAGTGTGTGTATATAAACACATATATCACCTAGCAGAAAAAATACGGACTCTCTTGATTATAAACAAACTAAAAAAGCATAGATGCAACCATAAAATTGGGCACCACTGGTGTCACACCCTTGTGAGGTTGGAAGAGGGATATCAAACTTTTTTGAGTTCCCTCTCTCACGGTGTGCGGCAACTAAGGTTCTCTCTTCTCTCAAAACCTTAGTTCAACCTCTTAGCATGCATTCGGTGCACATTAGCTCGCACACTAACTCCTTTCAGCCCCTCAGACACTAGGCCAAATCACACACTCACTCTTTTCTATGAAGTGCATGAGGATGAAGGGAAAGAAGGCTTGTATTCCACTCAAACACAAGTGTAGCTCTCACAAGCCGAGAGCCTAGTTTAGTCCTTCTCCACAAAACCCAAGCCCCTCCAAAATCCTTCGGCCAACCCCAATTGGCCCGGCCTAACCCCTTGGCCGATGGAAAGCACTCAGCCCCTCTCGCCCAAGTAGACTTTCCTTAGAAACCCACAAGCCTCACCCGGCTAACTCTAGGCTCCCAACTTAGCTCACTCCCCCATTCACTCTCTTGTGTCCGCCGGCCTCAACCCAAGCCCCTTTTATAGGCTTGGACTTGAGTCGGTTACAAGTAGTTACAAGGTAGTTGGGTTCAACCGCCTAACCACCATAACAACCTCAACTACTTCTGTTAGTTGGTTGCAACCCCCAAACTAACTTAACAAACTCCTTAACCACTTCTTGGTCTTCTTGATTCAACCCATGTGCTGCCCGCCAAGTCACCCAACCAGGTTTCCCACATCAGCCCAGCACATGGAGATTCTGTCCGTCACTTGTCCAGACCAATCGGCAGCGCCTTGTCCCGCGGTCTGGCTGTGTGTCATGCGGTCTGGCTGCAGTCCAGCCCGCTGTCTACCAGTCAGCCCGGCTACCCTGCCCAAGCGCCACACCACGCGTGCCCTGTGCGCCCAACCTGCGCGCGTCTGCGCCTGGCCCGCGCGCACCTGTTGTAGCCATGACGGATGGATCGACCGTGCGTGCGCCTGCGCACGGCCTGCTGTTTGTCTCGGGCGAGGTTCTGTGCACCTAACCTCGCCGTGTCTGACCCGGCCGCGCGCCCGCCTGCGCACGGCCCGACTGAGGGCCAACCTCATTGTGCTCCGGGCAAAGCCTGGCTCAACCGTGCGCACGCCTGCGCGCGGCCTGCGCCTAGGTCGACCAACCATGCGCATGCCTGCGCGTGGCTCTACCAGCACGTGCGTGCCCCCCGCGCACTCGAGCAGCGCTCGGCCTGTACGTGGCCAATGTCGCATCTACCTGCATGCCTGCCAAGCGCGCGCCTACGCCCGGCTCGCCCCGCGTGCGCCCGCCTGCGAGCGCTTGGCCAGACCACTGCACCGTGCGCGCCCGCGCTCGGTTGGTCCAGTGTGCGCGGGCCCCACACGCGCCTGGCTTGGGCTTAGCCCAACCACTGTGCGCCTGATTGCGCACTGATGTCACTGAGTTCGGCCCGGCTGCGCGCCTCCTGCGCACAGCCCGCGCATGGGCCAAGTGTCTGTCCTCGGCATGGCCAGACCTCGGCAGGCGCCTGGCCTGTGGCCAAGGCCAGCGCCCGCGCCTACTGTGCACGCACCTGCGCACAGACTTTCCTGCGCCTGACCCTGCTGCGCGCCTCCTGCGCACGGCCAGTGCGTAGCCAAGCGTCCATGCACAGCCCCCCCCCCCCCCCCCCCCCGCGCGCTAGGCCTGATGGCGTGACAATCCTCCTTCGGCCGAAGAGGTCAACGCCCTCATTGACTCCTCCTGCAAGAAAGAGAAAAATTGCTCCTTAAATTGCCACAAGTTGGCCGCTTGCTCCCAAGTAGCCTTCGCCATGCCTTCACCTTGTCATTGCACCAAAAATTTTGTATTTTTCCCCACCTTGCGGCGCGCAAGTATCCTATGGATAGCCTTGGGATACTCCTTGCCAATGGTTGATGGTGCCCTCTTTGGAACCACCCGGTCTTCATCATGAGACTCATTGTAAGGCCGCAAGAAACTTACATGGAAAGTGGGGTATATCTTCAATCTTTCCGGTAACTCAAGCTTGTAAGCCACCACACCAACTCTTGCCGACACCTTGAAAGGTCCATCATACCTCGGCATAAGTCCTCGATGAAGCTTGATCTTGCCCATTTTCTTCCAAATTTGTGGCGTGATCTTCAACAACACAAGATCACCCACTTGGAACTCCAATGGCCTCCTCTTTCGGTCAGCAAATTTCTTCATCCTTCGGATTGCCTTGAAAAGGCTCTCCTTGGCATTTTCAATCAGCTCCTCTTTGTCCTGTGCCATTTGGTGAGTAGCTGGGCACTCCCCCATCTCCTCTTGAAGTGCGATGTCCAAGGAGGCCATGGGCTGAAATCCCATGCTCAGCTCGGCTGGACTCAACCCCGTAGAAGAGGAACGGTTGATGTTATAGCTGAACTGTGCTGGCTCCAACAAGTCCAGCCAATTCCTTTGGCTGGCTGAAACATAGTACCTCAAGTACTCCTCTAGCAGTCCATTGATCCTCTCCATTTGGCCATCAGTCTGTGGATGGTATGCAATGGAGAAATGCAGCTCGGTGCCCATTGTTTTGAAGAGCTGCACCTAGAATTTTTTCGTGAACCTTGGATCACGATCATATACCACATCGACCGGCACACCAAAATACTTCACCACGCCATTGAAGAAGAGGGTTGCTGCAACATCAGCTGGGCATGGGAAAGGTGCCGCCATGAAAACTGCATGCTTGGAGAAGCGATCGACCACCACAAAAATGGACCTCATTACCCTCACTTCCAGGAAACCGGTGATGAAGTCCATGGACAGACACCCATGACTTCTCGGGAATGGGAAGTGGCTGCAAAAGTCTGGCATCTCTCTTCCTCTCCACCTTGTCCAGTTGGCACACATGACACGTCTTCACATAGAGCTCAACATCAGCCTCCATTCTCGGCCAATAGTAGGACCTTGTAAGCGGCACCATGCGCTCAGACCCTGGATGACCCGCCCACTGAGGATCATGACTTTCCTTTAGCAGAATCCTCCGAAGTTCACCTCCCTTCGGCACGAACAGCCTCCTTCCACGAGCAAACAGTAACCCATCTTCAACCTAGAATTTCTGCACACTGCCGGCTTGTACATCCTGCAGTAGCTTGGCATACTCTGTCTTTGGAGGCAAATTCCCTGAGCTGGGTTCTGAAGTTGCTGTTGAACGCAGTGAGGGCAGCAACATATCCCTCCGCATGCTTCCGGCTCAAAGCATTAGCCACACAATTCTGCTTTCTTGGTCGGTGCACCCACTCAAATTAAAATTCAGCAAGGTACTCTTGCCATCAGGTTTGCTTCAGTATAAGCTTCTTTTGGGTGGCAAAGTAGGTGTTCGCCACGTTGTCGGTGATGATCTTGAAGCAAGTCCCCAGCAAGTAGTGACGCCATTTCTCCAAACAATGGATCGCGACCGTCATCTCCTTCTATGTACCGAGTACCTTTGCTCCATGGCATTTAGCTTTCGGCTCTCAAATGCCACCGGATGTTCCTCCTGTGACAAAACACCTCCAATAGAGACATTAGAAGCACCGATATGAACCTCAAATGGCTTGTCAAAATTCGGAAGTTTAAGAACCGGTTCATGTGAAATTGAGGACTTCAACTCCTCAAATGCTTCATCACATCGGGCCGACCACTCCCATGTCACATCTTTCTTAAAAAGATCCATGAGAGGGCTTACGATCTTTGAGTACCCCTTGATGAATTGTGGTAGTAATTAGCAAGCCCTAGGAAAGCCCGCAAGTCACCAATCTTGGATGGAATCGGCTATTCTTGGATCGCCCTTACCTTGTCCTCCTCCATATGGATTCGGCCATAGCTTATGCGATGCCCCAAGAATGAGATCTCCTCTTCGCCGAATTGACATTTCTCCTTTTTAACATACAATTTGTTGTCTCTCAAAGCACTAAATATAAGATACAAGTGTTCTAGATGTTCATCTAAAGTGTTACTAAAGACTACAATGTCATCTAAATACACTACAACAAATTTATCCAAGAATGGGTAAAGCATTCATAAGATTGCAAAAAGTAACCGGAGCATTGGTTAGCCCAAAGGGCATAACCAAGAACTCGAATGCACCATACCTCGTGACACAAATGGTCTTGGCTTCATCTCCTTTGGCAATCCTCACTTGCCAATAGCCGGATCGTAGGTCTAGCTTCATGAAGTAGGACGTCTTCGCCAACCTATCAAAGAGATCCGCCGCATTAGGAATAGGGTAGTGATTCTTTACCGTTACTTCGTTGAGTGCTCGGTAGTCGATGCACATCCTCAAGGATCCATCCTTCTTCCTTTGGAAAAGCACCGGCGCCCTGAACGGTGCCTTGGATGATTGGATCAAACCGGCCTCCAACAACTCGTCCAATTGCTTCCTCAATTCAACAAGCTCCAAAGGTGTCATACGATAAGGAGCTTTTGCTGGTGGAACCACCTCCGGAATCAGCTCAATCTGATGGTCCACCAGCCTCCTTGGTGGAAGCTTCTTTGACATTTCCATTGGCATGATGTCAGAGAATTCAGACAACACTTTCTGCACACCCGCAGGAATTTTCTGCAAGACCTCGGTTTGCACTTCACTTAGGGCAGCAAGGAATATGTTCTCTCCTTGCTTCAAATCCTTCTTGGCTTGCTTAGCCGTAATCAAGACACCTTTGCCCTTCTCAGCCGGGACCCATGCTTCAGTTGGAACAAAGCATGGAGCTCTTTCATCGCCCAACATGACGCCCCTCAAGTGAGGCATCCAACATGCTTTGGCCGCCAAGAAGAACTCCATTCCTAAGATCAAATCAAAGTCATCCAAAAGCACAACCATTAGGGAACATGCACCTTTCCAAGACCCTAACTCAAGGGTGGTCTCTGCCACTCCTTTGACTAGCATTGCCCCCGAGTTCACGGCCTTGATTTTGCTTGGACAGTCAGCCACCTTCAACCGTATGAATTCAACTTGCCGCTGCGACATGAAGTTGTTCGTCGCACCGGTATCCAACATTGCCCGTACCTTTACTCCATTGATCCTCACCATAGTGTATATCAGTCCGGAGTATAGTGGGGGTATCTTTTCATATGTGAGGGCACTCACAACTTGCAATGGATTCACCCTTGGCGTGTCATCTTCCCTTCCTTGCTCTGCAGAATCCTGCACGGGCAGCGCATTGATTGACTTCTTCTTTGGACAATTCCTTGCAAGATGGGCTCACCGCATATGAAACAGCACCATGGAGCCTTGCCCTTTTCTTGCTGCGGTTTCTTGCTTGGACCTGCAACAATATCCTTCTTCTTGCCGCCAAAGCCTTTGTTCTTCCTCGGCCACACCTTGGCTGCTTTGGCATCCGGCGCCTTGGATTTTTCCTTTTGTCCATTGCTCGGATGAGGTGCTTGAAAGTCCACCGGCGCCTCTGCAGCCACCATTGCCGAGGGGATGTCGCGCACCCCTTGGCGTCGAAGCTCGGTTTGAGCTCACGGTTGCATGCCACTCAAGAAGTTGAACAACTTGTCTTCCTCGGACATATTGGTGATGTCAAGCATAAGGGAGTTGAAGTCTTTGACGTATTCTCTCGTCGTGCCTATCATCCGAAGTTTCTTGAGGTTCTCCCTTGCAATCCAAGAAGTGTTGCAAGGCAAGAATTGAACCCTCAACTCCTTCTTCAAGGCCTCCCAAGAACCCACGTGCGGACGCCCCGCACCCAAGTCATCGGCCACCCTCGTTCGCCACCAAAGTTTGGCATCCGAATTGAGGTACATTGTGGCCATATCCACTTGATCTCTCTCAGGCACCTTCATAGCCTTGAAGCAGTTTTCAAGATCCCATATGAAGTTAGCTTCTTGGCATTTCTTGAACCGCCAAAGGCCATAGGCTCCGGGACCTTCACTCTCCCTCCTTGGTCCGGGTTGGAGGATGTCGAAGGAGCATTGATCACAGCCCGCTTCAACAGCAAGACCTTCTCCTCCAAAGCACGCATCCGATCCGTCAAAGAAGTCACCAAATCGGTTTGCTCCGCCCATTGGTGCTCAGCCCATGCGCCCACATCTTGGACCAAATCTCCAAGGGAGGTTTCCAATGAAACCAGCCTTTCTTGATGCTCGGTGTAGATGGAGATCAGATCTGGAATCTCCTCTTCACCCGGGTTGCCTACTAGCTCCTCTAGCTGCACCTCTCCGTCAAGGTCATAGCTCTAAGATGCACCAAGAAAGCTCCAAGAACAGCAAGAACGCCGCTCTGATACCACTAGTTACACCCTTGTGAGGTCGGAATAGGGATACCAAACTTTTTTGAGTTTCCTCTCTCACAGTGTGCAGAAACTAAGGTTCCCTCTCCTCTCAAAACCTTAGTTCAGCCTCTTAGCATGCATTCGGTGCACATCAGCCCGCTCGCTAACTCCTTTCAGCCCCTTAGACACTAGGCCAAATCACACACTCACTCTTTTCTATGAAGTGCATGAGGATAAAGGGAAAGAAGGCTTGTATTCCACTCAAACACAAGTGTAGCTCTCACAAGCCGAGAGCCTAGCTTAGTCCTCCACAAGACCCAAGCCCCTCCAAAACCCTTCGGCCAACCCCAATTGGCCCGGCCTAATCCCTTGGCCAATGGAAAGCACTCAGCCCCTCTCGCCCAAGTAGACTTCCCTTGGAAACTCACAAGCCTCACCCGGCTAACTCTAGGCTCCCAACTTAGCTCACTCCCCCATTCACTCCCTTGTGTCCGCCAGCCTCAACCTAAGCCCCCTTTATAGGCTTGGACTTGAATCGGTTACAAGTAGATACAAGGTAGTTGGGTTCAACCGCCTAACCACCATAACAACCTCAACTACTTCGGTTAGTTGGTTGCAACCCCCAAACTAACTTAACAAACTACTTAACCACTTCTTGGTCTTCTTGATTCAACCCATGTGCTGCCCGCCAAGTCACCCAAACAGGTTTCCCACATCAGCCCAGCACATGGAGATCCTATCCGCCACTTGTCCAGACCAGCCAGCAGCACCTTGTCCCGCAGTCTGGCTATGTGTCATGCGGTCTGGCTGCAGTCCAGCCCGCTGTCGCCTAGCCAGCCCGGCTGACGTGCCCAAACGCCACACCGCGCGCGCCCTGCGCGCCCAACCTGCGCGCGCCTGCGCCTGGCCGGCGCGCCCCACGTGCACCTGCTGTAGCCACGGCGAACGGATCGGCCGCGCGCGCGCCTGCACACAGCCTGCTGCTTGTCTCGAGCGAGGTTATGTGCGCCTAACCTCGCCGTGTCTGGCCCGGCCGCGCGCCCGCCTGCACACGGTCTGACTGAGGGCCAATCTCATTGTGTTCCGGGCAGAGCTTGGCTTAACCGCGTGCACACCTACGCGCGGCCTGCGCCCAGGTCGGCCCATCGTACGCGTGCCTACGCGTGGCTCTACCAGCACACGCATTTCCCACGCGCGCCCGAGCAGCGCTCGGCCTGTACGTGGCCGATGTCGCATTTGCCTGCATGCTTGCCGAGCGCGCGTCTGCGCCCGGCTCGCCCTACGCGCGCTTGGCCATACCACCGCGCCGTGTGCGCCCGCGCTCGGTCGCTCCAGTGTGCGCGCACCCCACACGCGCCTGGCCTGGGCTTGGCCAGACCGCTGTGCGCCTGATCATGCACTGATGTCACTAAGTTCGGCCCGGCCGTGCGCCTCCTGCGCATGGGCCAAGTGTCTGGCCTCGGCATGGCCAGACCTCGGCAGGCGCTTGGCCTGTGGCCAAGGCCAGCGCCCGCGCCTGCTGTTGGCGCACTTGCACATAGACTTTCCTGCGCCTGACCCTGCCTCACGCCTCCTGCGCACGGCCAGTGCGTGGCTGAGCGTCGATGCGCGCGCCCCACGCGTGCTAGGCCTAATGGCATGACAACTTGTGTCATGCTTCGAACCCAGCACTTGAGTTCGAAACCCGGCACAACCGCATGCTCCTTACGACAAAACCCTAAAAAATATGCAAGATCTAAAAATTTAATACAACCACAATATACGTTATCAACAATGATATCAATTCATACCAAATAACAAAGTTGGTCTAATTACAAAATTTGATCATTCAACCAGTATTAATGATGCTCTATTTGATCATTCAACCAAATAACACGTTATTACAAGATTAGTCCAAACCATATTTTATCGGTCTGATTTATTCTTGTTAAATCAATTATCATATATACAATAAATTTCTCTCAAATTCAAGGTATCTTTGTTCATATAATTCTGTTCTCAATGTCTGATACGTATAATAACCACATAAATATATATTTATACCGAAAATCATATAAAAGCATATTGTCACATGGCAAAATGATACAAATCTCCTAATGCAATTCCAGTGCTATAAACAAATAAATATATATATATACATATATGGTAATTTAAGTATAGGAATTCTTACCTCTATTGAAGACTGACTAACACAATGATCACTGATGCGCTCCACGGTCTACGAGCTAGGGTGCAGAGTATCATGATCAAAACCTTCTTGTGCAGATTACTCTCCCTCTACAAAACCTTCTCATATTGTCATCGCACCTATTCTACTGGATATACTTAGAGAAATACATGATTGTTAAGCATAGTGTCCATTAACCCTATTCTTTTTTAATGTAAAGATGGGTTGCCCCAACAATCGTTCAAACTTAGTGTTTATTATCTAACACATAGTACCATCACAATTTTATAATATGGTCAGGAGTAGAGGTGGGCATTGGGCCAGACCGCCCATGGCCCGGCACGAAGCGGGCCGTGCCAGGCACGGCCTGCTTGCTACAGTAACGGGCCGTGCTAGACACGGCTCATAAAAGGGGGCCGAGCTGGGTTAAGAATTTCTGGCCCGCGGGCCGAGCCCGGCATGGCCCATAAAGGTCTGGGCTGGCTCGATTCGTGGGCCAAGCACGGCATGGCCCGCGGGCCAGCCCGAAACGACCCATAAGGGTTATATTATTTTTTCCTCAAAATACCCCTCAAATTAGCCGTTTTATGGCTGTTGGAAAGGGCAAAATGGGTAAAAAGCCACAAATAACCGTTATGAGCCAAAAAAAAATAGGCGTTATGGGCCATCCATAACGGTTATTTTTTTTGGACAGACGGGCCGTGTCAGGCACGGCCTGTGCCGGGCCCAGCATGGCCCGTCACCCCACGGGCCTAGGGTCGTGCCGGGCTTAGCCTTTAGGTTAAGTGGACCGTGCCAGGCATGGCTCGTTTAGTAACAAGCTAGGCCAGGTATGGCCTATTTGGTCTGTGGCCCTGTGGGCCTAAGTCGGGCCGGGCCCGACACGGCGCAATGCCCATCTCCAGTCAGGAGAGAATTGTTTTAGAAATGGTTGGCGTTAAATTGTTGATTCTGTGCACTGTGAGAGTGTTTCGTTGGAATCGCAGATATGCCAAATATTTTTTTGGGGAGAGGTCCCCACTTTCGTTAGCCCTGGCAAGTTTGAAAAGAAGGAAATTTTATGGCTAGTGACCTGTTACTTTTCTGGTCTTCATCTTTTTCCTAGTCAAATGGGGATTATGGGATCACAGCGTGCATGGGCCCTCACTTTGTTTATGCCCTGGGGAAAAAAAATTAATGCAAACGGATTTTTCTTTTGGACACTGAACATGCTTTCAGTTAATTGGAGAGGTGGCAATCAAAATATATTTATTTTTTGATCGCATACAAGAAAGGTTTTCTGAATTTTGAAATCTTTGGTATAGGATGAGGCTATAGACGATGGAGATGATCATCTAACAAGGCATACAAGTGTCTATTTAGTAAGTTTTGTTAGAACCTTTTTCTACTTTTCTTAATCACGGGCCTTCTTGAATAAGGAACACTTAAGTAACTATTTTTATAGCCTATTCCATTACTTTCGTAATTTGGAATGTATGCCACAATTATGCGTATCCTGTATCTATCCATTTGTGGTTGAACTAGTCCACCGCTGAGCTGTGAATTTGGTCTAACCAATAATTTTACCTGTGAAAGAGACCTACAAAGTCTTGGCCATGACCTCCTTCCCTGGGCAAAAGTCATAATGCTAATCGGTGGACTCATTTGCATATCCATCACAAAATTATCCAAGCTGTCAATACCCTATCATTTAGGTTTCATGCCTCCGTCAATCGGATGGATTATGATAGTTACTTAACATGGTCATTGCAATATATTATGGAGCGCGTAACTTTTGCGAAGAGCAGTCAAACTCCCGGGTTACAAGAATTTTGCTCAAGAACAACATCATATGGGACGAGCACTATAGAATATCATATGGGACGGAACTCCTACTTTACCATGTATTCTCTTGCACTCATGTTAAAGGAAAAACCTAAAAGTTAAATAGGGATGAGACTCCTAACGAAATCTATCAATTCTGTAACTTAGTAATAATAATTGCACCAAGAGAGATCGTCTACGAAAAGAGACCATCCATATCTTTTTTCTTTTTTATTAAGCCTCTCCATTTATCCTCTTTCTTATCGAGCTATCTATCCCATTCGTGAGGTCTTTTTTTCTTGATTTTCTTTCTTCTCCCCCTAAATCCCTATCTCTTTTCTAAGATCTTTGTACTTCAGAATTTATGAAATCTAAAAAATGACATATATATAATTTCTTACGTTAGACAATGCAAGAAAATAATGTACTGGTATTGATGAACACTAAATTTTGAAAATTATGTATCGATTTACCTAAAGGTGTGTATTGGCTTGTTAGATAACTAATTTGTTGGTGTGTCACCTGGTCATGTAGTGTGTATTAGTAAAAAATAGGTTTGAAACTATATATCGATTTATTTGAAGAGATATATTGGATCTGTTGCTGGAAATTGGACCCGGGGGCCACCGCGAAGCCGGGGAAGGAGGAGCTCCGCTGCTGCAGGGGGCGGACGGCGGTGCGCCGGCTGGCTGCGTCCTCCGCCGGGGGGCGTGGGAGCGTCCGAAGAGGGGTGGTGCGTCCAGTCCTGTCCTGTCCTGCAAAAAAGCCGGTGGCCGGGCTCCCCGGCGCCGGCCCTCCGATGCCTAAGTCAGAGGGGGTAAGTATGTGGAGAGAGCAGGGAAGAGAGTATGTGGAGAAGACAGGGAGAGCTTCGGATTTTTCCTCCCGTTTTTTGGTCCCCCTTTCCTCTTCCCCCCAGGTTCCCTTTTATAGGAGGATTCGGTTACCTGGGAGGTGACAGTAGGTTTGTCCCGTTCTGTAATAATTGGGCACGATTTGGCCCATTAATGGCGTGATGGAGAACGGGACCGGATCAGACCGGAATCAGGAAGTTGTCACGGTCGATCGGACCTGTTGAAGTGGTTGAACCGCCGGCCGTGGTGGGCCTGGGGTCCGTGGATGGTAAGTGCATTTATTACCGAATGAACCGGCGGTCAGGGAGAGCCATACGCTCTGATGGTTCAGTGATCCGGAGATCGTCTTGGGCCGTGTTCATTAAATGACTGAGTGCATCGGAGACTTGAGGGAGCCTCGTGCATTAATGGCAGGTCGTGCTGAATACCTGCGGAGATCTTGTGCCTTGATGGCTTGAAAATAGCGGCAGGTTATAGTGGAGTTGTCAGGTCCCTTAGAGGGTCCAGCGAGAGTTGAATTATTTGGTAAAGGCATCGGCTCGGCAAGGGTGCCGAGCCGAGCTGGTCGCCCAGTGGGGCACCCTGTGGCGGGGTTGCTTGAGTACTCCTGGTCGGCGCCTTCTGGGCGAGCACCTCCTAGCCGAGCGCCTCTACTTGGCGCTGTCTCTGGTCAGCGCTTTCTACTTGAGCGCTTCTTTGGTCGGCGCCCGCTGGTCGGCTCTTTCTAGCCGAGCATCCCTACTTGGTTATTTCGGTTGGGCGCCTCTTGGCGCTTTCTCTGGTCGGCACTCTTTGGCCGAGCGCCTTTCCGGTCGGCGCTCCCTAGCCGAGCACCTCCGTGGTGATGACTTGGGGTTTTTCCCCCAACAGGATCAATGCTGGGTGTATATTAAATAAGCTTGCAGTGTGTATCAGAAAGTCAATTAGTGTGTATCACCGTCTATATAATGTATACTAGTGAATATGATGTTCTGAAAACTGTATATCAATTTGCTTGGAGGAATGTATTGGATTTTAGATGACTAATTTACTGAGTGTATCATCATCTGTCCATATATTGTGTACTGATGAATGCATATTTTAGAAATTGTATATCGATTTACCTATATATGTGTATTGGCTTACTATAAGACTAATTTGCTTGGTATGTATTATTTGACCATATAGTATTTACTGATAAAATGTATATTTTAGAAACTATAAAGAAAGAGAATGTGACACACGATTTTTTTTCCTTTTTTGATTTTTTGAATTACGAGACTCGACACTCCGTTAGTAAAACAAATTTCTGACTTTTTGATTTTCTTTAAGATGAGCACTATCGAAAACATGGCAAAATTGAAAGCTCGCTACGTAATTTTTTTTTTTATTGCCTACCCCATATGATTTTTGTTCTTTGTTCAATATAAATTCATGGTATAGTTAAAATAATATGCATTTCTCAAAAATAGATAAAAAATATTTAATGTTTATATTAATCTATATGCTCTCTCATAATTATTCTAAAAGAATGTATTTCAAACCATATATGAATGAAATATAGTAGGGACCGGAAATGTTTGCTAAACTAAATATGAGTCAACCAAAGGGTTTTACACAAACGTGTCAATTTTTCTAACCATATGCATCATAACATCAAAGATTTATATAGGAATTTAGAAAATGCTAAATTAATGGTGTACGACACTTGGGCAACACATGTGATAAAAATAATGAATGGCTATGATCACATAAAAGAAAATATTGTTGGTTATGAGTCGTGCATGATAAATGTACTTCCACTTATAAGCTAGTGCCCGGTGTTGCCCCTATAGTAAAAAAAAATTCCAAACTACGAGAACACTTCCCTCCCTTTCGCTCTAAATGATTTAAAATAAAAACTACGAGTGCTTTTTTAATAAATAAAAGAGTAGATATATGATATGACAAGAAGATTGAAGACTGATTTGATTGTCAGGATTAACGCATAAATAAAAAAAATAAATCGAAAAACTTTTTATTTAGGGAAGAAAGTCCTCACTAAAATATTTTATTAATATATTAAAAACATGCATATAATATACTAGATGCAAATATGTAGAATATGACCCTAATTCTAATCTGAGTATCAAACTCGAT
The DNA here is from genome assembly GCF_009389715.1 of Phoenix dactylifera. Taxonomy (NCBI): domain Eukaryota; kingdom Viridiplantae; phylum Streptophyta; class Magnoliopsida; order Arecales; family Arecaceae; genus Phoenix; species Phoenix dactylifera. The sequence continues at coordinate 11,256,029 of NC_052395.1, forward strand.
ATAAAACTATACTCAAAATATAATCTTTTAAAAAAAATCTAGTGTTATTATTTTATAAATATAGGAACATAACTAAAATTTGATATTGTTTTTAATAAAAAAATTTAAAAAATATTTGCTGACAAAAAATTTTATTTATTTATTTTGGCTAATGAACGGCCAAAAAATTATACTTAACTTGATTGCTAAGCAGAGATCATGGAACTGCAAAAAGAGGCAGCTTTACAAAAAGAACAAACGAGGCATTTTTATTTTGGAACTGTTGATGTGGCATCATTATCAACCACTGATTGGATAATCTTGAGTCACCCATTGAATTTGCTAAAAATGGAAAAATATGCCACACTTATATATGTAATAATACCTGCAATTTCGTCAATAGCAAAGTGTTTCGAGGAAAAAAAATCAATTGAGAAGTGCAAATTCGCAAAGTCAAACAGACGATCTATCGATGTATTGGAGGACAGCTGGGTGATCGAGCAGCCGATGGGTCGGATGCCTACCATGGTGGATTCGGCGAGATTAGCAGGTTGGAGGGTGAGCAATCTACTAGACTCAGAGGGGGGTGGCTGGAGGGAGGAGCTGATTCGTGAGACTTTTGGAGAGCAGTTGGCGGAGTTGGTTTTGATTTTGTCAGTTTCCATTGGGGGGGAGTCTGACAGGCTAGTATGGACGCCGACAGGACGGTCGCGTGTGCGAGCGAGAGATCTTCTCGGCCTATTTAGTTCGGAGCCAGATCGGCAGATTGAGGGTGGTTGGATATGGAGGTTGCGGATTCATCCCTGAGTGGCGCTCTTCATTTGGAAGGTGGCATGGGGCTGTCTCCCGACTAGGAGTTTGTTAGTTCAACGTGGTATGCGGATCTCTCAGTGTTGTGAGGTTTGTGCAGATATTGAGGAGATCATCGAGCATGTTCTTGTGCAGTGCCCTAGAGCCCGAGAGATATGGAGGAGGTCATCGGTCCCACTTCCTGACACGGTGGCTTCGGTGGATGACCTGATCTGCCTGTTGAGAGATTCCACGCGGGGCCCTCGGTCTTTGGAGGCAGGGATTCTGATGGCTTACTTGTCCTACTACATTTGGTTGGACAGGAACGTCGGTCTGTTTGAGGGGAGGAGGATGTCACCGAGGATGGTGGTGGATAGAGCAGTGATATATGCGAGGGAGGTTTTGATGGCTGCCGATGTGTTTTCTTTTGGGATAGCTAGGGATACCTGGGGTACTCGTCATGCTGTTTCAGCATCCCGATTTGCCTTTATTTCTTGGGTACCCCCACCCCTTGGTTATATCAAAGTTAACTTCGACGGCAGTAGGTCAGTGGATGGTATGACTGGAGGGGTTGGTTTTGTGATCAAGGACCATCTTGGTAGGATGATAGCTGCAGGAGGTCGGCATACGCCTGGACTTACGGTAGTGGAGGCTGAGCTGAGGGCAGCCTGGGAGGGTATATCTTATGCGAGGCTGGTACTTGGTGCCGAGCGGGTGTACCTCGAGGGAGACTCCTCCATGGTGATTGATTGGATCCGAGGGGCGGATAGGTTTGGCGATGGTCATCCCCTTATCCGGGGGATTCGCAAGATGGCTCAGATGTTGGGTGGCTTTCGGGCAGCACACGCGTTTAGGGAGGCGAACAGTGCAGCAGACTGGGTCGCCTCCTATGTCGCCCGTCATTCCGGAGATTTTATTTGGACGTCTGCTTCAGATGTTCCCTATCCTTTGTCTTTTTTACTTTTCCGTGATTTGGCAGGATGTACTCACATTCAAGTTATATGATATGAGTAGCCGTTTTCACCAAAAAAAAAAAAGTCAAACGAGATTGTATGATGGATTTTTGACTTATAAAGCAGTAAAAGGTGCTTTTTATGCTATCATGCGCAGAAGCATGCAAGGCTGCAACATTTAAACCGTTAGAAATTAGAAGTCATCCAATGTGGACACCACTTATAGTGAAATTAGAAGTCATCCAATGAAGGCGAAGTACGGTGACCCAACATTTCAGGACGCCATGTGAATTGGATGAAGAGCATCTTTCATATGGCAGGAGATTTGGGTGCGTGCCTCGAGGGTCTTACCAGCGATCAGATAGGAGATCGAAAGTCGGACAGTCATGATTCTGGAGGATAGGTGGTTAGCTGAGGGCACACTGTAGGGTTGGCCCACCATAGCTGACCATAGTTGGCTGGAGAGCTGGAGGGTATGTGAGCTCTTCGTAAGAGGGGAACGGAGGTGGGATGAGGATCTCGTTGGACGCATGTTCGAGGAGCAGCTGGCCGACCGGGTTTTTGTAGTGCCCATCCTAAAGGGGGCGACAGCTGACAGGAGAGCGTGGAATATGACTAGGTCACCGATGGTGAGGGCCCTAGACCTTGAGGCCGGTTTCAGGGCCCGAGACTCGACAGTTGAAGAGTAGATGGATCTGGAGATTGCCCATTCATCCTCGAGTTGCCCTATTCATCTGGAAGGTGGCCTGAGATGCTTGCACACCAAAGTTGTGTTGGGGAGGCGGGGTGTGAGGGTTCCTGCAGCTTGTGTGATGTGCCCGGAGGTAGAGGAGACCATTTTCCACACCCTTATCGACTGTCCGCGGGCCAGACATATATGGTGTTATGCTTCGGGCCAACCGGGTCAGTGGCAGAGGTGGTCGTTTATCAAGGAGTTTCTGTGATTCTTAAAGGTCTTGGCACGGGGATCTATGTTTGAAGAGAGGAAGACTCGTGCTGCGTATCTGGCCTACCAGTGTTGGCTGGATAGGAATGCCCGAGTATTCGAGGGCGTTAGCCCTCACCCGAGGGTGACAGCAGCTAGAGCCCTTATGCAGGCGGCTGAGATAACCGGCGTTATATAGGCATCAGCTGAGTTGGCTAGGGATATCTTGGGCTCCTATTCTGCTCACGCAGCATCCAGGACAATACTCGTTTTCTGGGTGCCCCCATCTCCTAGTTTCCTCAAGGTGAACTTCGATGACAGTGTGGATGATGAGGGAAGATGTAGCGGTGTAGGGTTTTCCATCCGAGATCACGACGCCAGATTAGTTGCAGCAGGGGGCCGGCGGACTTTTAACACGTCAGTGGCATGTGCCAAGCTTAGAGCAGTGTGGGAGGGCATCTACTATGCAAGGCGGACTCTGGGTGTGGCTTGTGTTATTCTTGAGGGCGATTTAGCCATAGTGGTTGAGTGGATCAAAAAACTGGGACGCATAGATGAGGACCGACCGTTGATCCATAAGATTCACAGGTTGATGAAGGAGTGCATCTCCCACCAGGTTTCATATATGTTCAGGGAGGCCAATAGGATGGCTGACTGGGTGGCCTCCTATGCGGCCTACCACTCTGGTGGTTTTGTCTGGGTGGGCAATGGGTCTATGCCAGAGTTATTACGTAGGGTTCTATTTTCTAATTTTATTGCCCGTATTCACATCCGTAGTATGTAAGCCGCCGTTGCACCAAAAAAAATAAATAGTAATAATAATAATAATAATAAATAAAAAGTGCAAAGCGTCCCTCAAAAGTGCTGAGGTTTTCCTGATCCCTTTCTCACACGCACTTGTTGACCATTATTGTCCCATTCCTCCCATACATCAACTTCTACATACTGATGATTTCTTGATTGACATTATTGACCTACCAAGGACCCAAAGGGCATTCTGGATCCCTCTCATGGGGGTGGAAATTTTGATCTCTAGAAAGTGTAAACTTTCTATTTTATATAGTCATAAAAATACTTTTTAGATTATAATCTACTCCACTGAATCTCTCTATCCTCTTTTCACACAACAGACCTTTCATTTTCTCTTTTAATGTTACCCTAACCCGAGGATCATCTAACAATAATTATACCAGTGATTACTTGCCTCTCCCTCAGTAGTAACCTTTCCAAATCAAAGAAATTTTTACATATATTTATTGTTCCGGGTCTCTTCCAAATCAAGAGACATTAGTCAAAAATTAGTTGGCTGATGTCAAAGTCTTGGACGTTGGACCGGTTCCTCCAATTTTTTTTTTTTTTTTTTTTTTTTTTTTGTGTTGGTGTTCTATATGACCGACATAAGATTCGAGTTCCCAGATGCTATAGAGATTGAGTCAGCACTGTGTCTTTTTTTTTTCCCTTGTAAACTTGTAATAATTCTGCTAAAAGAGTATTCTATCCTCTTTTTAAATAAAGTTAGTTATATACTTGACATAAATACCGATAAACTTTTTCACACAGGCGTAAATTGGGACGTGCGAGTGCCGATCCAAACTGTCTGCACAAACAAATCGATAAAGTAAATAAACAAATGAATATATATAAATTAAATAATCTCAGTAGCTCCGCAAGGCGGAGATGCCTGTTTTCGGCTTTCCGCGCTGTGATGGTCGCGGCGGATCAAAAGCGGCATCTACTGCGGTGGAAAATCTCTGGCAGCATCGAGATTTCGGAGGAGGAAAGAGGGCATTTGTAGATCTGCATTACCCCGACTGGAATCATGCGTCTTGTTTCGAGGATGCGAAGCCCCACACGCTTGTCTTTGTCGAGGGGCCCGAAGACCTGCCGTCTCTTCTTCTCCAATTCCCTGCTTTCCCACTACGCAGTCTCTCTCTCTCTCTCTCTCTCTCTCTCTCTCTCTCTCTCTCTCTCCATCCGCATCTTTCTTCCTCTGGGTCGCTTTCTGATCAGTGAAGAGAAGCTATAGAAGCGGCAAAATCGGATTTTTTTTTTCGCCCCCCGTTTCTTCTTCTCAGTGTTCCTCTTTGGAGATTGGAGAGTTCTCGTATGGGTCTCTGATTTTTTCGGCGGAGGCGGCCATGGGCAATTGCTTGGTCTCGCCGTCGTCGCGAGTGGAGAACGCTCACATCACTCAGCACGCTTCCTGTGAGTGTTTCTTCTGAGCTTTTGATAGGTTTTGTTGCTTAAAGGTTTCATCTTGCTGCGGTTCCTGTTTGGGTTTCGGATTGGGTTCGGGTTTTTTTCCTTTTGTTCCTTTCGGGGTTTCTTTAGTTCTGGGTGTTTGGTGGTGGTAGTAAGTTTAAAGCTTTGGTTAAGTGAAAAGCTATGGTTTCTATATGATTGCTTACTAGTTTTGATTGCAGCTAGCCCACTATAGAAACTGAGGCGCAGCTCAAAGTTTGTGCCATTTGGTCTTGGATTCTTTTGGTTCTGGTGCCGCGTTTAATCTATACTAGATCTTGGATGTAATATCATAGTAATAAAACAAAGTTTTGTGTTGAGTATAAATAGAAAGGGACTTGAATTCTCTTTTAAGAGCTGTAAGGGTTGGCCAGTATTAGGGGATGTGTCATTTGTGGTGGGAATTTGGAATCTATTAGCCGCATCTTGTTACACTGCCGTTTCGCTAGGACTATTTGGAGCTCTCTGCAGTCATGCTTGAATTTTAATGGCAGACCTGCTTCTTTGATCTCCTGCTAGACAGTATGGAGGAGAAGAAGGATCCATAAAGGTTTCAGGAAGGTATGGGATCAGGTAGTTTTAGCGGTGTGTTGGTAGCAGCCCTTGAAAGAAAAAAATGAGCGAGCCTTCGTTCAGAAGAAATCCTCCATTAAAGCAATCATGGCAGAAGCCGTTCAGCAGTTCCTAAGCCAGAAAATTGTTTGCTCTGAAAAAAACAAGAGACGGCCACAAGACTTCTTAGCCTACTTTGTAGGCAATTCTCCTTGTATATTCTCTTCTAATTATCAATAAATTTAAGTGGGGATGGCCATTCTTCCCTCTTCCCTCAAAAATAATAATTAAAAAAAGAGCTGAACATGGATCTTTGCCTGTTAGAAACTCTGGTTTTCTTGATTTCTTGTCTTTTTAACTACTGTTGATGTCCTGTCTAGCCCTCCATTTAAGATCATAACTATGATCTTTGTTGGCTTTATGTACTGACAACTACCTTCAATTCTCAACCTTAGCTTTTCTTGCGTAGAAACTTTTCGTAGCTTAAGCTTGCGATAAATGCCAATTGTTTGTTGTTACTTGTGATGAGTCATTTATGCTTTCAAGAGGAATGGGCTCTGTCCATCTGCTTTCTGGAGGTGGTCATGGAATGCTGTCTATAATGATTTGTCCTTGGGTCGAAATATCTTTTTTCCTCCTTATGTCATTTGATTTGGAATTTTAGGTTTTACATGCTCTTTGTTTGAATGGTTTGTTCTAGGGTTCGCCGAACTGCTTCGAGAGTCGTACCAACTAGCAACCGGTTCGTATGGTATCGATACATACTGAACCAAACCATGGTATAACAAAGCTAGGGGGAGGTAGAGGGAGAGAGAAAGGGAGGGGGCGAGAGAGAGGCCGAGGCCTTCGGACTCACCTAGGAGAGAGATCGGATATGGAGAGAGAGAGAGAGAGGTCACCATCATCATCATCATCGGACATGGAAGGGACGCTGCAGGACACATCAGGATCCGAAGGAGGAGGGCTTCGAGGGAGAGAGACTAGAAGAGGCGAGAAGGGAGAGAGAGAGGAGAGGTGAGGGCTTCTCGAGGGCTTCGAGTCATCTGACAGCCCTGGATTTGATGATGGGGACCAAGAGAAAAACAAAGAGAGGACTCACCTGGCTATGGCATCGTTGTCATTGAAGGTGGATGAGATATTGTCTGATGGTGACAAAGGCTGGAGGAGGCAGTAGGGGGAGAGAGGGGAGGCGAGAATTCGAGGGCATCAAGAGAGCTAAGGTTTTAATTGTCTTGATTCGACCAGTTGAACCGGGCTAATAATCGATTGGTCTGGTCCGGTATGCCCCGAACCAGCCAGTTCGGCACAATCTGCCGAGCCCTAGTTTGCTATATTTTTAATGATTGCTATCTGCACGTATTAAGCTTATAACCTCAAATGATTACTATTTACTTTTGACGTATTATATTTCATCATTAAATCGGACTCCTTGTGGGGTTTGATAGTTTTTTGAGTATTAATATACAAGGTCTCTTGTTGTCTTTTTGTAGGCAAGTATCAGTGTAGAAAATTTATTTATTGCATATTTTGGCATATTTAACTTATTATGTCAATTCCACATTGCTCAGATGAATCTCTAATGCTTATCGTGATGTTTATTATGGTGTTTATTTAGGGGTTTTAGTTTGCACAACATGATGGTTAAAATTCAATTTGTATGTTGGCAAAGTAGCAGTTTATTTTTTGATGTGTTTTGGTGTATTTTAGTGCTGCAACAGGTTTCCAATTAAAGATATAATTCTTATATGTAAGAAGAAGATCGAAGAGGACATTTTTTTAAGGTTTTTTTCATTGCTGGAATGTGAGACTGGGATTCTGAACTGTAATTTTGGTTCTTGATAAAGTGACTAGGTTTATATGCCCTAACTATTAGAGCATAAGAGCGAGAAAATATATTTGTTTCTGACAAGTGAGTCCTGGCCCACGATCAAGCGATATAGTTAGAAGATATGAATAGTGCTATAGGAAAAAAAGAAAAGGATTGACAAAGTTTGTCAAATATTAGAAGGACCTTATTTTCTTTTTAAAGAAAGTCATTATGTTGCCCTCTTCAAGCGCATGGTTTCAGACAGAACTACTCCCTTGTGCACACGGCAGAGATCGTAAAATCAGGAACATCAAGGCTAAGAAGCAATAGCTTGTGCAGGCATTCAATTTAAGAACTGGTAAACACAGCAGAAAAAGCCGATGGGCTAGAGAACACTTTGGAAGGTACCAAAAGCTGAGTATTGATCCTTCTCTTTTGTTGAGTACTAAATGGAGAGAGTAAACAATTAGTAGGGGTGGCAATTTTATGTCCCAACCAACAACTGATCTGCTTTAAGCAGGTTCAGGTTTGGCATAAATGGGTTGGGGTGATAAATGGATTGGCCCGACCTAACTCATTTACTAAATTGGTCGGGTTTAGTTTTAGAATTCTGATCCATTTTGACCCATTTAATAGTTGGGTTGAGTCATGGCCCGACTTGTTAAATTTTATTTAACATGTTTAACCCGTTTAATACTTGTTTAACATGTTTTGGACTTGTTTGACACTCATTTAATTTGATTTGACCCATTTATTAAACTAGTTACATGGGATGGGTCAGGTTAATAAAAATGTCAAGTTTGGGTTGATATATTTGACCCATTTAATAAATAGGTTAGGTTTAGGTTGATGGATATTTGACCTAACCCACATCCTATCCAGACCATATTCGACCCAACTTAACACGATTGCCATACCTACCTATTAATCTAGTCATCATGTAGGATTCCAAGAGACTTCTGGTGACTATCACATTTCTTGGGGCTAAGTAAACCTAGACAAGTGCTGCTTAAGTTACCAGACAATATTAAGTTTTCAAGGGTAAAGTGAGTCTAGTCACATGCTGATCAGATCTCTAGATGCAGGATTTTATATAATCTAGGTTCAATTTATTTGGTCAGCCTACATAGAGATCTTCAGAGTTGAACACTCAATGTATAATCTATTTTACTAGCTGTTGTGCTCAAATCCAGCTTTTAGGGAACCTAGATTCGACGAATATAAGCAAGCCTCTTTAAAGCCAAACAACACATATATCTTTGTCCGTATGATGTTCAATATAGTCTCTGGTATTGCTTACATGTATGAGCTTGAGATTAAATTTGGTCATAATGCCTAACCTTTCTATAGCATGTGAATCAGCCTCTTGTAATGTTTATATGAAGAAAACAAGTTGATCATGTGTTTTCTTCATGATGTGAATTAGATTAAAATTCTCATGAATTGTCTGTTTTTGAATTTCATTTTGATTTTGATTAGGGTTAGGCTATGAAATTTTCATGAATTCTGGATGTATTTTGTTTAGAATCTGGTCATGTAGCACAGAACTTTGTCAGGATATGACATAAAATTTGGCATATTTCTCCTGTGAAATTTATTTTGGAAGAAGTGTTATTAGCGGCATATAGATTTTCACATGCTGTGGATCTAAATTCCTGCTAAAATTAGTAACTATCTGTTGGATTTATTTTTAAAAATAGTTTCTAATTGGGTATTGATAAGATCTTTCGGACCATTTCATCATGATGCTGATGGTAATCTGGTGGCCACTTTATCAATTACTTACTGGCAAGCAGTTGATGTTTCTAAGGTCTTAATATATGAGTCACCATAAAAAGAAACCTCCACCGATTTTTTTATACCTGCCAACACTTCTCCTGAAATTGTTGCATGAACACCAGTCATGCAAACTCAAAGAATATTCTGGAGATTTGACCATTTAATTTCTATGATGAAACTCTGGACCAGACAAAAGTAGTGTTCGTTCTTTTAGCATATATTTCTGAAGTAAAATGCTGTTTAATCAAAGGTTGAATCAATTATGTAGCTAGGATTTGATTATCATACTGAAGTGAGCATACATGTTCTGTCTTTTATCTGCATCAAGTTCTGTTATTTGCTACAAGTTCTTCTTGAAATCTTTTAACTTAGGATCTTCTAGAAAGGGGTAACTAAAGGCCAGTTCCATATCCTGTTGGAAGTCAAGCACTGAAGTTTATATGCGGGAAGCTAAGTGCTGACAGCACAAAGTTCCCTTCAGGAGTTAAACATATAAGGTTTTTGCACAACTCTCTGAAGCAAAATACTTTAGACACAAATTTGTGCACTCCACCCTTAGCTGCTAACAAATAATTTAAAATTTTAGCACATTATTACTTTCATGATAAGCTAATGCTTCAAATGAATTGGATAATTACAGTGTTAACATGTTTTGTGGGTGTCCACGAAAGTAGTTTGTTGACTTTATTTTGCTTTAAGGAGAATTTGTTCCCAGTTAGCATACATTAACTATAAGGATCCAACATTAACTATAAGGATCCAGGAACTCACCCAAAAAGGGCTACTAGAAGGTATTATTTGGGTTCTTTGGCCCTGCCTCCTTATTGCATAACCAATGTGGGACTAAATACATGCCTGTATGGGTCATCACACACTCTCCCTATTTATGCCCTAGCATCCTCGTGATACTAAGCATCCTAATCCAATCAAATCCAATAACAGACACTATACTTGGTTTGTGGTCAGATCCAGCAGTGCCTATGCTATAGTGTCTTTTACATGAATCATGGGTCGGGTCTGTTCTGATACTATTTGCAACGACTCAAAACCTCACCTAAGAAATGTTAGTTAAAAGGTATTATTTTGGTTTTCTTAGTCATTTATAAGTATCCAAGATCTCTCCAGTGCACAACTAATATGAGTCTAAGTAACGCTCACACATGTTGTCACATTAACCATGTTGTGATGATTCTCGTTCTTGTTATGAGATGGCAGGATATGTTTTTCTTGTGAATATACCTAAAATGATTGCTTGAATACTTACTCGGATTAGAGAATGGTTCATGATATTTTCTTACACATTCCTTTTTTCTGTTTTTTTTTTCGAAAACACAGATCCCTCAAAAGGCACCAGCAAAACAAATTTATCTTCTGTTCCTTCAACTCTGCGAACATATTCAACTCCTTCAACTCTGACCATGCCTTCTTATACTGAGAGGACTTCTAATGAGAGTCTTCCTACACCACGAACTGAAGGTGAGATTTTGTCCTCCTCAAATTTGAAGGCCTTCACATTCAATGATCTGAAAAATGCGACTAGAAACTTCCGTCTGGATAGTCTTCTTGGGGAAGGAGGATTTGGTTATGTCTATAAAGGTTGGATTGACGAACAAAGTTTAACTGCTTCGAGGCCTGGTGCTGGCATGGTTGTTGCTGTCAAGAAGCTTAAACAGGAGGGTTTCCAGGGCCACAAGGAGTGGCTGGTGGGTATTTCCAAAAATTTTGTTTCTCGGTTCCCTTTTCCTTTATCTCCTTAATTAGTTACTTTTCCTGATGCTTAACTTTTGTTTGCTAATGGATGCAGACAGAGGTCAACTATCTTGGTCAGCTTCACCATCCAAATTTAGTTAAACTCATTGGTTACTGTTCAGAGGGTGACAACCGCCTTCTGGCTTATGAATTCATGTCAAAAGGCAGTTTGGAGAATCATCTTTTTAGGAGTAAGTAAAGAAATGTGTTAAGAAATACTATTTTATTACATATTAATTTTTTTGGGTCAGCGCAGGGAACTGTAGTCTCTGTGTTAGAAAATCCCAATTGTCAGGTTCACAAAAGAAGCTATCATAGTTACCTACATGGCTCCATCTTACCTATCCCCACCACTCTCCCCTCTGATTCTAAATTCTTGAACAGTAACTTGAAAAACATGATAGAGATAAGAAGTATCTGTGGCTGGTGGTGCCATCATTTACATTTCCAGTATCAGAAGCGCATATCTCAGGTCCTTTCATTGGTTTACACCCCAACCTCTACTTTTCACCTTTCTTCTAGTAATTATCCTTGAAGGCACTAATGGGCTAACAGTATGCATGTACTGGATCTTCCATCCATTTCCATGTCATGCCATTTGCTGTTATTCATTCAAAAAAATTTGACAACCAAGGGTGTAGCTTTTGGACATGGTTTGGACACTCTTTGATAGAACTTCCTGCATTTATTCTGTTTGCATGTATCTTGTTTGATATAAGTTTTCTTTGTTGCTCTTTTTAGGAGGTGCACAACCACTGCCTTGGGCAACAAGGATCAAAGTTGCGATTGGAGCTGCTAGGGGACTCTCTTTTTTGCATGATGCTGAATCCCAAGTCATATATCGAGATGTTAAGGCATCAAACATCCTCCTTGACTCGGTATGCTGTGGGGAGGGATGGGGCAGAGGGAGGGAGGGAGGGAGGGAGGGATGCCGGGTGGGGGATGGGGGGTTGGTCTGTGGGGAGAAGCTGCTGGCAAGATAAATTATATAAATCATGTTAAAAAATCTTACAGCCTGTTTTGTTCAAATGCAGGAATTCAATGCCAAGCTTTCAGACTTTGGCTTGGCAAAAGCTGGACCAACTGGGGACAGAACTCATGTATCTACGCAAGTCATGGGCACTCATGGATATGCAGCTCCTGAATACATTGCAACAGGTTTGTAATATGCCAATTTTCTAATACTGATTTTTGGTTGTTCATTTCCATGATCATTATTTTTTCTGTTTGTGACTGCTGTAGATTTTTCAATGATAACTAGAATCGTATAGCATTCATTGACGCAATTCATATTAGGACCTTTTATGTTTCTCACCTGCAAGACCATGTGCAGCAGGAAGAAACAAAGAAAAGGAAATGAAGAAAATGTAAAGCCAATGAAGATCCAAACTTTCTGATGGTTGCCTGGTTAAATACATTTCTATTTGTCATACTCTTTCCACTCACCTCTTCAACTGAAAAGTTCTGATTCCAGAGATGGCAGGCATTTCTAGCAAATTACATGAGAATGTGTCAATTTCCATGCCTAAGACAAAGTTTCATCGAAAGAGGTTTGGCAGAAGGATGGTTAACTAACAATTGCTTCATCGACCCAAAAAATTACTGCTTGTCACTCTAATCTTACAGTTTTGTAGTCTCATGACATGTAAGGACGTCAAGGAGCCTTCTCTTTAATATAAGCAATTAATTCTTCTATAACAAATTCAAAAAGGTAACAAGAAAGCTAACTCATGTATGGCATGGTATGGGCTAGTGATTGAGAAATCTGTAGTTCCTCCATAAATGGTTCTACACTTTTGGCTTCATCTGTGTTTCACATTTGGTACTTTTCCACAAAACCAGCCAAGTTATCACTAGTACTATTACCTATTGCTTTGTCTGAATTATAGAAGGCATGTTCTTTAAAAAAAAAAAACTTCCCCTCTTTGGGTTTTCCCATCAAATGGCTTCATAGCAGAAAATAAAATATGAACTCATCTTATTGTGACCGCTGCCTCTTCAGCAAATAGATCTAACATTTCAATAATTTACAGGTCGGCTCTCTGCAAAGGCTGATGTATACAGTTTCGGGGTTGTGTTGTTGGAGTTGTTGTCTGGACGCCGGGCTCTTGACAAAACAAGAGTAGGCATAGAGCAGAGCTTAGCAGACTGGGCGAAGCCCTATTTGGGTGATAAGCGCAAAATTTACCGGATCATGGACTCAAGACTAGAGGGCCGATATCCAAAGAAAGGAGCTCAGGGAGTTGCCACCCTTGCTTTGCAATGCATTTGTAGGGAGGCCAAACTCCGGCCCCGTATGTCTGCGGTATTGGCTATGCTGGAGCAACTGCATGACCCTAAAAATACAGCAGTGGTGCAACCCCAAACAGATCGATGGAAGGCCTCTAGTACCATTCCAAGGTCACCTATAAAGCATCACAATTCACCACGACGCCTGACCACTGGTAGGTCCTCATTGCCATCTTATCAGCGATCACCATGGGTACATTGAACAGGAGAGACACATCCAAGTGGTATTTTCAATGTGTATCGGATACTTTATTTTTTTGTTTGCTTCATGTCTGGTGATTCACATTTTGCAGCTTATATTTTTAAGAGAGACAAGTTCCTACAGAGAAGGCATTACACGTTTAAAACACCTTGTTAATTGCATTCATGGAGGAACCTGTATTTTTCAGTGCACTGACATATTTATGGAGCTCTCTTTGACAATAGTAATATATTTTCCGACCTACAATGGTTGTGTTTCTAGATTCACATATCAGAGATAGCTCAAGTTTCATATTTCTCATTCGTTTCTCTGCTACGCAAGTTTACCTTATCTTCTTCAAGGATAGTTCTTGTTCATGCATTGCTTGATCTGGAGATGAGCTTTTAGACCTTGTAGAAGTTTGAATCTATTATTTTATACAGTGATATCCCAAGGTATTTTCATGACACATGCTCGTGGAAGAATTTGTGACCTACCACTGGTGGGAGGCCATGCATTTGCTCTCATTAGTGAGGTTCAGCTGGTTCATGTTGTTAGGTCTTTAAGCAAAGTGTTTGGACGGACTTGTTTTCAGATGTTGTAACAATCTGTACATGTCCTCAGCATGCTTCAAGATATACAGGATGAATTAACTTGATTGACAAAGAGGAAACAGTATCAAATTACAATGTGACAGCTGACAGTGTATCATTCTATCAACTAGTTGAGCTGAAAATTAGGGCCTGAGAATCTCTGGTTATAGTTATATTTCAAAAGTCTTCTTCAAGGGATAGTTATTGAGGTAACAAATTTAAATATCCTTTCTTTTTCTTTCATGAGAATGAATGGGATGCTTTTCTATGAAGCAAGAAAAATGAATGCATCTTTTGGCTCTTCTTCTTCCACTTCTCTTCGCGTCTTTCTTGGCCTGGCTGCTCTTGGGTAGCCTCTTCACTTTTGTACTTGGGTTTTAGTTCACATTTGAGATAATTATAGGAGGTTTGTTAATTAATTCATTTTTTCCCCTATTATACTGTTCCAATGAAAACAAAACCTAAGAGATTAATATAGTAAATTCAGAAAGAAAAGTTGAAAAATAATACGGTTAGCTTTTGTTATTTGTAATTTCGACTTTTTTTCAAAGCGTAGCTGCTTTTCTTATCATGGGATCCTTTCCCATGCTTGCACATTTCTTGAAGAGATACCATTTAAAACAGCTGCTTTTGATTCATAAGCTTTCATTGATGATGGTGAGAAGAGAGCAACGAGCAGAACACGGTTCTGTTTAGATACTTGAAGGAAATTAAGCATTATCCACAAAAGAAATGGAATGAAGGTGGTAATAATCAATAATGATTTCTGACAATCTAGGTTATCCACAAAAGAAATGGAATGAAGGAAATAAAGCATTATCCACAAAAGAAATGGAATGGAATGGGATCCTACATTCGGCAATAATAAAGAGAAGAACGAGGGGGGAGAATAATAATAGACTTGGTTTTTTGGGTTCACCTGAGTTAAGCATAGGTATTACAAAAGATAATGTGATGACTACAAGGGTGAAAGGTGTACCAGCAGGTAAAATTTTCAGTTGAGGTGGTCCTATGCCTAGGATCAGTTTAATTCCCTGTATTGCCGGACAAACCTTACATGATTCAATCATTTGCAATTGAAATGGATTTTGCCAAGAATAAAGGTGAATGCCAATTTGTCTGATGATGACCTTTTATATTGTGGGATAACTAGAAACACAGTGAGCAAACTGAAGCCTGTCATTCTCTGAGGAAATTTATAACCACATTACCAGCCTTCTTGTCATCTAGTTACTTGTGAAGAAGAAACATCATGTAGTGTGGCAATTGTTCTACTTTGCTCATCAAAAAGCCCTGAGCCTTTAACAAAGAGAGGATGTATCAGCGCAATAGCTGCACAAACCACCAAAACCTAAGCATTACAATCAAGTGAAATTGTATGCTCAACTTGGCAAGACAAGTCTCCAAAACAGTGTACCAAGTCCAATCAGATCCATGAGATCTGGTTAAGCTAAAATTAATTTTACTACGTTGCTATACCTTATTTAACTCTACGTAGCATCGGGACTAAGGACTGTATTTTTAAGCACGGAGCTACCACATACTCTTCAAGCAATCGTTAGTAAGATCACACTAAAGAAGGATGATTTTGGATCGTCAAGCTGTCAAACTGAATAGTTATCAGACATCATGTTCACTCACTTCACAGTCAAGTAGAATTATTGGGTGTCATCTACAGTGCAAGAACACATAACTATTGCTTCATCACAGCTAAACTGACACAGCAAAATTTAGAAACTATATCTACAACGAAATTTAGAAACTAAAACTGAAAGGAATAAAATAAAATATAAAGACTCTGGTTTCTTTTGAGTTTACATGACCATTCATTTCTAAATAGATCAAGGAACCAAATTAGAAAAATGAAAGCACTGCAACTATGCTTAAACTGAAAATTTATACAACGCCACTATTTACCCATCGAGCCATCAACAAACGAATCATGAACCCAGAAAATTAAAGTTGAACAGGTGAAAAATTAAAGCAGAGACAAAAACCAAGTCTTTCCTAACTTCCTTAGTAGCTTACATGACCACTCATTTGCGAGTTCTTCGAATCGGGTCCGATCTGAAGATGAAAGTTCTCATCAGGAAAGTAGACCTCCAAATGAATATAATTATATAAATATGTTATAGATCTGGAGAAAAAAAAAGAAGAGTAAAAGCCTATTTTGAGAAAAAATAATGAATTTTCAGACAGTGCAAAGCTAGATGTTAATGTTTTCTTTTTAAATTATTTATATGCTGTTGTTTACTTGTTTGTGTTTTTGGCATTTTATATGGCTTGCTTGAGTTCAGTGCATGATTGTCATGTTTCCTAAGTGCCTGCTGATATCACAGAAGCTATCTACTTGTAGTTTTGCAAGTTTATTTTCAGAGCAAGTATAAGCTACATACATTCACTATCGGTTTCAGTCATTTGCTTACCTTCTTGGTAAAGTGTCGATGGATGTACCAAGGACTTGGGTTCAAATCCTGCATTCACCAGGGTTTGGGAGGTTCTGGGAAAGACCACTAGATGACGAGCCTTCCACTCCCAAGACCTTTTCTACTTCTATCCTTCTTTCTATAAGTCCAGATGCCTCTTTAGGCCTCTTTGGCAGCTTGGTCCTTTTTCTTTCCCAGAGCCGTTTGTTAAGCGAGAAAATAAATCTTTTGGCAGTTGAAGGAAGCCTGGTTTGGGGGCCCGAGTGGCCGAGGAGGGGACCATCCCCTGCTGCGTGGTATTTGGTTGATGGGCGGAGACGAAATAACTTTTGAGACTAAGCACGTATTTAAGGAGGCTAATGGTGTTGCGGACTGGATGGTCACTTATACGGCCAACCAGATGGTACGTTGTGGATTCAGGATGTGGATTTGCCTAGAACATTTCATGATGTTTTATTTTCTGATTTTATTGGATGTGTTCGATTGATATGTCCGTTTTAGAGAAAAAAAAAAAAAAAAAAAAAAAAAAAAAAAAAAAAAAAAAAAAAAAAAAAGAAGAAGAAGAAGAAGGGAAAAGGAAGCATGGTTTGAAATGAATCTTTTGGCGCTTTTTAAGCAGCGGAATGCGGCGGTTTCTAGTGAGAGCAGCGTGGAATGACCTCACCGCCCTCTACGGCTTCACCCTATTGCCGAATAAAAATAAAAATACAAATAGATGGGAAATAAGAAACGATGTCATGCTTGCGAACAGCCTAATTCTACACAGGCCAAGGTTGGCACTGGAAGCTAATGCCCTGCTTTGACACCTGAAGTCTCTTGTTGCACTGAGAAATGGGTCTGATTAACTCTTGGGACCAAAATTGGACCCAACCAATCTTTAAACATATTACAATTGCATCTAGAATGATCTCAAAAATGATAGCTTGTCTAACATGATATTAAACTCATAATTTGGTTTTAGTGATAACCAGAATGGTAACAGCCAATGCGTTTCTACACTTAAATAAAAGCTTCGATAGAAATATCTAATAATATATCTAGTGAACATCAAAAATTTAATTATGGTTAGATCCATTATTGAGCACATATCTAATTCTATAAAAATTGGAGCTGAACTAGTATCATAATCCTAAACATGTAATTAAAATTTAAGTACAAAAAAATGAGTTGGATGGAGCAACATCCAGTGGTCTCTATTTGATCCATGCCACCACAACATGTCTTATTCTTATGATTGTGAACAATTTAATAACAGACCTAAAATATATATTTATCGACGAAGAACAATATTAGTACAGAAAGTATGCTTGACCATTGTATATGGTAGCAAAGCAATAGGTGGCTAGCAAAATTTATAACCAATAAAATAAAATAGTTTGAATATGGAAGGCACAAATTAGGCTGTTATAAAGGAGAGAAAAAGAGGCCATGCAATGTGGATAAAGTTAGCTAAAATTTCTGAATTTTTATTCTTAAATTACTTAAATCTATCCACCAGCAAATTGTTGAAGACAGATTAAAATTTATTTTTTTTATTTTATAGATTAGGCAAACATGCACCATCCATACCATCCATGTCTCTGCTCTGCATCATCATCCGAAGGATATAGCCATGCATCCCTTTTTTTTTTCTTTTTCTTTTGCTTAATTAATATAATAGAATGGTGCTTTGATCAATTTATTTACACTCCAAGGCCATTTTCCATGAATGAAACAAAATAAAGGGGGAGAGAGAGGGAGGGCAGGGGAAGAGAAAGGAGCGCTTAGAGGGGCGTCTCACGCGAGGGAAACTCGGGTCAAACAACGGCCCACCCTTTCCTCATCGCGCGGTCCCCAAAAGAGGAGGAGAAGAGAACACAACCAACCCCTCCTCTCTTCCCCAAATCCTCCACCAGGGAGAGAAAAGGAGAGCCAAAGAGAGATCGAGATGGAGGCGGCGATGGATCTGATGCGGAGGATCTCGCCGAACCAGAGCGAGACGGCGTTGTCGGCCCTGCTGTCCCTCCTCCCCCACCACTCCGCCGACCTCCTCTCCCAAGTCGACCAGCCCCTCCAGGTCCTATTCTCTTCTCTTGCTGCTCTCCTTCATTCCTATTCCAATTTCTTTTGCCTTTTTTTGGGTCTGAGTCGTGTTAATTATCCGTGTTTCGTAGCTGATCTCGTGCTCTACCTTTTGATCTCTACAAAGTTTGATCTTGTTTCTTTATTGTTTTGCGAAAGTTCTCGTAAGCTATCGACAGAGTTCGATTTTGTCGCCCTCTCTTCGTTTCAAGTAGAAAGGTGGTTCTTTTTTTCTTTTTCTTTTCCGAATAATTTTCGTAAGTTCTGTATAGAAGTATGTTTTCTATTATGGGTTCATTAGAGGGCCCTGTCGGTAGTTTGGAGATCTCTCGTGTCTTTCGAGGAAGTTTCTGGGGCTCTTTTCCTCTCTCTTATGTGTTCTGAATGCAATACATGGAGGAGAATTTATCTATCTTTTCTGGCATAGGATTGTGCACATGGAGGAAAAATTATCTAGCTTCTGCCCTTTTCTGGCATAGGATTGTGCATTGTTTTGCTATTTTTTGAAAACTGGGTCTTAAAAATTTTAGATTTTTTTTTTGATCGTGCCGTGCTTCCCAGATATTCTGTCAGCTCTAAATTTCTGATGCATTCATTTAATTTTAAACGCCAACACCATTGCAAGCATAGCTCAGACAACAGGAAGATGCCTGCGAGCTATTCTTATGTGTTTTTCTTGATCCCACCAGCTCAATCATGGAAATTTGATGCTTGTTTCCATTGCACTTGAGCTATATATAAAATGCTGCAATCAAGCCAGCACTGCAGTTGTTTGATGGTATTAAAGGCAAGAATTATCTAAATTTTGTTTTTGATCAAGAGAGCAGGTTTGTATGGATACTGAGTCGATGAAGGAGTTCATACTGTGTGAATACAACAGGGACGCTGATTCGTATAGGTAAATAGTTGAAGAATCATTTCATAACTTCTGATTGTGGTTTATGATTCACTGAATTCTTTTAGGGAAATCTTGAAAATTTGATCTTGGTTGTACTTTCAGCCCTTTTGTTCTTGTTGTGTGTAAGAAGCTGTGTTTTCTATGGTGGATTTTCCATGTTCCCGTTTTGTTGATTATTATTTTCTCATGCAGATCGCCTTGGTCAAACAAATATCACCCACCTTTGGAAGATGGGCCACTACCATCAGATGAACTGAGGAAACTTGAAATTGAAGCAAATGAGATTTTTGCTGTTTATCGTGACCAGTGAGGTCCTTTACTTTCCTCATCTTTTATTGTCATTATGATTTAACGTAATGTTTATGAGCTGATTTCTATCCTTTAGGGATAAGAGGAGATATTTGTTGATCATCTGTTTAACTTATATCTCTATTTAACCTGAAAAATTATTAGTGATGCTCTGTTTCTGAGGAAATAATAGCCATTCTTTTGATCAAACTGCATCATTAGGTATTATGAAGGGGGTGTCTCATCGGTGTACATGTGGGAAGATGACAATCAGGGACTTGTGGCATGTTTCTTAATAAAGAAAGGCAAAGCTTCTATTGTGAACGGCTTTTTTATTTTTTTCCCTGTTTGTACAATATTAGCATTGGCTCTAACAACATGTAACGGTTTTTGGAAATGAAGATGGATCAAAAAAAGGGCATGGGAGAAGGGGACATTTGCAGGAGGGTTCATGGGATGCTATTCATGTTATTGAGGTGAAGCGTGATTTTGTTGGACCCAACTTCTGTGGATTGATTTAAGCTGCTTAGTGTATTTCATATGGTTTGAGTACTTATAATGATTAATTCTTCATTTCCCTGTATAGGTTGGGCCAGTGGAAGAGGGGAATGCTCACTACTGCTTAACCAGTACCGTCATGCTATCATTGACCACAGAACACAAGCCATTGGGAACTTTCAATCTGTCAGGATCAATCAGAAGACAGGTAATTGGTTTGATAATATCTTAACGATAATCCTGCTGTTTTTGGTTTCTAACTTCTAATATTTTGGCTGTCGAATAATGCTTTGGAGGTAGGGGACCGCCTCAACGCATATATTTTTTGCCCAAATAGAACTATATATTTGTTGTTTTTGGTATATTAAACATTTTAGGGCATTGTTCATGCTATTAATTACCTAGAATTTGATAAGTTGGGCCTAAGGCTGAATTGCTTTAAGTTTTTTATTTGACAAGTTGGTATCCCTTGGTTTGTCATCATGGTGGTTTCCTACATCCCAATACTCGTAATATATGTACATGATGAGCTGCTCATCCATCAGGTGGCATGTTTATTGATTAAAGCCACATGGTGCTACAGTGTTTAGAAAAAGGCAGTTGCTACAAGTGCAAACATAGAGGGTTAGAACTTGTCCGCACCATCTTACATCAATGTTTAAGATCTAGACCAGGCCAAATGAACTTTCTTGTTGGACACGTCATGTAGATTGTGTCATGCCCCCGCCTGTGCGGGGCACGTGAGGCACCCAGTTCCCACATGGGGGCCACATGAGAGAGAAATATGGGGCTTCTCTGCTAGATATTGTCCGGTTCTGGGACCCACATGTGCGCGCACGCGTACGGACCTCGTGTTCCCCCCTCATGTGGCCCCCACGTGGGTCCCGTGTTCCCCCCTCATGTGGCCCCCACGTGGGCATTGGGTGCCGCACGTGCCCCACGGAGGCGGGGGCGTGACATTAATCAAGATTTTTTGAACCCCTTCACTTTAGTTAGGTCAGATCCAACTTTGCTATACCTAAATTAAGCCTGTTAATACTTGAGTCGTAAAAGCTTAGAGGTAAGATATTGGGTCCTGCTGACCTACTTTGTAGCCAAAAGATACCAAGTTTGTTGGGAATTAGATAGGTTTATGAGCTCTAGAAGTAGGTAAAGTTACAGTCAGCTAGGTCGTAAAAATTTTATTCTTTCAGATTTACTTAGTTTTAGTTTGGAAAATACTGTTTGGCTTATACAGTTTTGAATCATATCTTCACTCGAACCTTTCCTTTATCAGCATTAACATGGTTTTGATTTTACAGATGAGTTTAGACCTTTCAGTGGCAGAGGGCCACTTGTGTAACATGGGAAAGATGATAGAAGAAATGGAGGGGAAGCTCAGGAACTCACTGGATCAGGTAATTTGTCTCATCCAACCGTTTAATGGTTTTCCATGAGCATATGAGCCACTTGCTGCTATTTGATGGACTGTATTCTGCCTACTTGACATAAGTCTGTGAAGTAGTATGCCCTGCAACAATGATATTAAATCAGTCTGTAGGATTACTATTTTACCTTGGACCTTTGTTTGAATCCTTTTCCTAGTTCATAACCTTGTGCTTTTCAGGTCTATTTTGGGAAGACAAGGGAGATGGTCTGCACACTGAGGCCACCACCTGAGGGCATCCAACTGAGATTGCCTGAAAGTTGACCCATAAAGTGAAAGGTGCAACAATCATTTGCATCCAACTAATCAGTATTTTGGTGCTGAAGAAAATTTGGATACTTGGAGGGACAGTCATTGCCTTGGGAAATTTTATGTTGCAGCCTTGATGATTTTAAAACTACACTTCTAGCTTGTCTTGCGAAAATATCAGTACTTCAGTATAGTGAGTTTATATTAGACAGTTAAAAGGTGAGTTTTTGGAAATTTTGGTGCTGGAAGTCTATAGAACACTACAATGTACTTGATTAGAAGTAACAACATTTACCATTGCAAACTTTTTCTGAATTTACTTCTTGGACGTGGTATACTATTTCTCATCAAGTCCAGTGAGGGATTTTCATCACCTCAGAGATGCAAGTTTTGCAGGTGTAACAAAGCAACCCTATTAAAAAAAACCATATTTAATATTATTAAAATAGATTATATCTAATATTCACAAATATTAAATTTACATTCTATATTTTGATGTGGTTTTTACAGCTAGCTATTAACACCATGTTCACCTTCCTCATTTTCATCCTGACTTGAGATGGATCATCGCAGTTATATGTGAAGGACTTTCGACTTAATAAGGGACAAAAAATCGGGATTCCTACCTCAGACCTAACCTTGTGAGGGGTTCCTGAAGTCACCCCTTTCCTTTCCGCAAAGAAAAAAAGAAGGATAGGCCAGGCCCTCAACTGGTACTTTAACAGTTACATCGGCACGTGAGATTTTTGTAGGCCAAGGCTTTTTCATTGTCTGGCTTAAGGAGAGAAATACTTTTCGATCTTTATTGATAAATCTTTTGATTACCAAATATTTGAACGATTCCTTGAAGAGCAGTTAATCTCCTTTTTCGCTATTTTTATTGATATTTCAATGGCTGAGACAGTAGCATATAGAATCCATATCTATATTTCCATTTGTCTTTATCTTCATATATACCGTATAATATATCTCAGCTAAACTAGTGATCCATTCAATTATTATTTATTTTCCTCCTTGTTTATGGATGTCCGCCAATTTTGCTGTTTCTCCCATTAGCCCGTTAGCCTATTTTAGACTAATTAATCCATTTATTCAATTACAAAAGCCTGAGGCAGACAATATCAAAACGACAGCTGAATTAGAGAAATTGAATTCAATTACTATTTATATTTCTCCTTGTTTATGGATGTCCACCAATTTTGCTGTTTCTCCCATTATCCCGTTAGCCTAGTTTAGACCAATTAATCCATTTACTCAATCACAAAAGCCTGAGGCAGACAAGATCAAAACGACACCCGAATCAGAGAAATTGACTTGCTCCTAAAATATGCTCCCAACGAGGTATGGTCTTCTTGAAGTTTGAAGAGAATGGGAGATTTCTGCAAGCCAAGGAGACGATGATTCTTTCAGCCCAAAAAAAAAAAGAAAAAGTAGACGATGATTCCATGCCTTGGTATCCATGCATGCAGGGATATATCCAAGAAGCTTTGAAAATTCGACACAAGCTTGGACGTGCTTCCGTTAACCACACAAATCGGAAAACTAAGTGATAAAAAAAAAATTATACCCCATAAAAACATATAAGAAGAGTGTATCCGTATACTAAAACTTTGTTAAGTCTGATATCGCTCCAAACAGAACCATTGCTAATATCTCGAAAGAAAGCTAAAAAAAGAAACAGGAAATCTGGTATCTCCATAGGGAGGGTTCGGCCTCCCACATACACCCGAATCAACAAAAACACAATGTTAGCATATATGTCAAAGTTTCCCACAGGACTTTAAACGGAATCTCAAGCTGCTGGAAAGCCTCATGCTTTTGCCTCAGATTCGCTAGTAGCTGCAGCCAAGGCTTCCTCCGCCTTGCTTCCTTCTGCCTTGGACTCTTCCATTTCATCATCTGCTTCAGCGACAACAGAGTTCGCCCATCAATAACAGTTATCTATTGATGACCAAATAGCCAACTACTAATAACCACATGAAATAGACAATGAACAATATTGATCTCTAAAGAAAGTAGAATATAAAAACAAGAATAAATTACAAAAACCGCACCTAAGATTAAAGGGGTAAATTATGTTTACACCCACCCCCTAAGGTTTATTTTATCTAAGACTTTTAACCCATAACTTAACAAAACATTAAGCAAACCATTAACCTTAAATAGAACCCAAATGCCATTTCCGAAAAAAATTCAAAAATAACCATAAATAACCTTAGGTAACATAATAGCTACCCAAGGATATAAAAAGATATGTATCCTCCTCCCGACTTAAAGAACAATTTTAATTTTTTATATGAAGCCAACGGTTTCACCAACCCATTAATTTAATGGAGTAAATTTAGGTTTACAAACTATTGAATGTAAATATAATAAATGTAAATCTTAGGAGGTTTTTTTGTAATGTACTCTGGAAACAATTTTAAGCGTATCTTTAACTTAAAAGACATCCCTCACGGAAGTCTAAAATCACAACTTAGAGGCTCAAAAGAGAATATCAATGTCTTGGAAGTATTTGCAAAACAAAAATGGTATAATATTTATCTGCATGAACAAAGGCCTCAACTTCCTAGAAATAAATATAATCAGTCTATTTTCTACTTGCCAACATAGGACTAACTGTACTAGATTACACAAGCTACTACTCAAGCAAACTCGTGTATCTTTTTTCTTCCCCCGCAAACAAATGTGCTTATCAAGCTATTATTCTTGACATGAACAAATAAATTGGTATTTGTAAAGGATTTTGGTTCAAGAAAACAAGACTAACCTCCCTCCTTGTCAATGGCATCAGCAGCAGCATCATCAAGCTCATCGTCAGCACCACCCATGTCCAAATTCTGCACAATTAAAAAGGGGATGAGAAACTGTAAAAGAAAAGATAGACAATTTTCGGATTTGGCTAAAAATACATACCGAGAAGTCCATATCACCAAAGTCCATATCTCCGACTGCATAAACAGCATAATAAAATTAAAAACAAGTTATAGTGAGCAAAAAGAAAATAAAAGAAAGAAGATACAATCAACAATTTGGACACGCGCATCAAGATGCTTGAGGCATCAGACTCACATCTATTTTCCGTATCATCATCTTCATCAATCCATTTGTCCCAATCAACCTTCAAAAACACTGGAGGCTTCCCCTCCTTCTTCAGTAGCCTACTCCACCATTTCTTCTCGGCTTTCTTCACAAGGTAGCATATGGTCCTCAATCCAACAGAAGCTTTGCTCTCCTGCAACATTCTCATCAACACCAGTTAAACATATTCATCATTAGTAAGGGACCATTAGAAGAATTCCCCCATCCTATATGAACACCTACCTCCACATTAACCTTGTCAAATAATTCAAAGTCAATCTCATATGGTACATTATCTGCTCCGCTAGCTGCAGAGAAATAAAAGTGTCCATCTGGTTGCAAATTCAGTTTCACATCCTTTGCATCTGGTAGTTCAATGGTGATATACACCTTGTCGGATCTTTGGGCCCACTTTGTAGTTGGATGTCGGCTGCAAACCAAAGAGAACAAGCATGTGTTAACTCTGAAACTATAGGCTATTAGAAATATAAAATGCTTTCCCGCCAGAAAAATTTCTGTTCTTATGAGGAGAAAAGAATCACAGCATCTGCTTACAGACATCAAGAAACAACAAAAACATGCATGTGGAATGATGGCAACCTTCCACAAAAAAAGTTGACAGTTTTGGAGTCAAAAAAATTGAACACAAAGGAGCAAAGTATCTTTCTTTTTTGAAGCTCTAGAGTTCATAGCAGACAATTAGCAGAACATACAAAAAAAATAATAATTGGATGATATATATATATATATATGCTCACAGCATTGCAACAGTTTATAATACCCAAAGTGCATATAATGCCGAGTTCCTTACCAATAAAAATTTTTGATCGTTAGCAGTGATTTCTTTTCAAGTTCCATCTCTTATAACCAGCCAAAAAATAAGTTAAAAAATAATTTAAAAACAACAAATCAACACATGAACAAACTCTACAGAATCAATGGATCCCAAATGAGTTAATAGTTACATTTCTTAAAAACCACCATTTCCTATGCGCGCTTGCACAACATATGACCCAAAACTAATTAAAGAAACAAAGAGAAGAAAGCCAATTATATCCTCTATCAGCGCAGTTTCCACAGGCCAAAATGGAGATCCTTCCCAAACTTAATTCCACCACTATTAAACAGGAAGGGATACCAACCGGAAGACTAAATCTCAAAACTTTTCTCCACAAGATTTGGATTAAATGAAGAAATCACTTAAAAGTGGCCGTTGTCTTCAACCTCAACAACTTCAAAGCACCCATAAGTCTCTAATTCCTATCTATCAATTACATAGTCTTCTTGGATGTCCCACCTAATTCCTTCCGGTGCATTTAGCTCAATACCGGAATCCGAACGGATTGGAATGGGAATCGAAATGGCGATATGCCCGAA
This sequence comes from Phoenix dactylifera, assembly GCF_009389715.1. NCBI lineage: Eukaryota > Viridiplantae > Streptophyta > Magnoliopsida > Arecales > Arecaceae > Phoenix > Phoenix dactylifera. The sequence continues at coordinate 11,282,170 of NC_052395.1, forward strand.
CACGTTTGGTTCGTGATTTGAATCAGATTCGGAATGGGAAAGGGATTTAAATACTAAGGGAGAGTCGGGATTGGATTTTGGGGGATTGAGGCATTCCCATTCCCCCTGGAATTGGAATGGGAATGAGACTCCCCCCCCCCCCCCCCAACCAAACAGCTGGAATGGGAGTCGCTCATTCCAGAGCCCAACCACCCCCATAGAAGAATTATTAAACTCGTTGTCATCAAACAACCGATCTGCTTATGCTTATTATCAGCTACCACGTAAGCAGCAGAAAAGGCGGAAGAAAAATTAAACCAACAAACCCTAAAAACCAAAACCATTTCGATCAAGAGAAGAGCATTAAAAAAAATGCTAACAGAAATATATAAATTTGAATAAATGCATTCAAGAAACAAAATTGAATCAAAATATATTATGACTGCTTCCATAAAACCAAACATAGTACAAGTAGCAGAATAAAACCAAAAAAAAAAGTTTGAAAAAAAAGAAGGAAAACTAGGGTTTTGATGATCCGGAACTAGAGGGAACAAGAAACAAGAAGATTACCTCATTTTTGCAATGGTTTTGGATTACAAGAGAGCAGAGAGGGAAGGAGAAGGGCAGTTATGGGGCTTTTGGGATTAAACTCTGCTATGGAGTGGAGAGCACGGTGAGAGACCTCGCGAATATACGAGAGGAGGAGGGGAGGGAGTGGAAAAGCCCTCCGTACGAGTCTGGAGGATTCCATTCCTCCAGCGCCGCTCTTGGACAATCATCGTACTATCGGATGATCAGGACCGTCCAGACGATGAGCCCATCATCAAACCATCATTGCATCCCGGAATTTGGCCCATCCGTCTGGCCCACCTGGTTTCCAAACAGGGAACCCAAATTGCTAGGTCGGAGCCGTGGATGGGCCTCATTGAACTGTTTCATTTGCTAAGCCCAGGCTCGCTCCATTAGCGTCATATCTGATTCTTGGGATATGGGGGATACAGCTTCCTCCCATCATGTAATTATTATTTTTTACTAAATTTAGATTATGTATTACTTCGTAGGTAAAGCCTTACATATTTTTGTAGTAAATGAAGCCCATCAAATCAACATAATCACAAACATTGGACTTGTATAATAAAAATAAACAATATTACATGATATTATGTATAAAAAATTGAATTGACCAAGTTATGACAGTCTAATATGGATGGGTAAGAGGCAAATTTAGCTAATTTTGATTTGAGTTGAGATTCAAAAAAAATGATTTCTTTATATTAATAATATGTAACAACGGATAACAATTAGATTTTTCTAATATATAATCATGTAAATACTCTTTTTACCAAAATTGAGTTTTTGTAATGCCTTCCATTTTTTTAAAAAAAAATGAAACCCATTAATCTTAACATAATCACCAACATTTCACTTGCACAATAAAAATAAAAAAAAATATTATATGATTTTATATATAAAAAATATTGAATAGTCTATGTTATGACAGTATAATATGGATGTGTAAAATGTCATTTCTATTATTACAATACAAGTTTCTTTGACTCTGGAGCCTATTTTGAAGAAATTTGCATGAGTTCTCTTGAGCCAATTATCTATAAATCTCACCATAATTTTTTCTTTTTTATTAAGTGAATAAGAGGCTCTCCCTCCACTGCTGATAACCACAGTTGATTGCACCTTTTTTCTCCTCTTATTTCTCCATACTCGACGAAAGAATACATAATACTTCTACTCGCATTGGTGCTGCATCTTTCTCCCCGCAGAAAGAACTTTTTTTTTGACACTAGCAAACTCTTTCCTGCTTCAAAGTCAGTCACGATATCAACATGGTTGAAGCTCATTAAAACGAAAGTAAACTTGCTAAAGTTCACCTCCAAGTTTTCAGCAACTCCTTGGTCCTGGGTATCCTTTCATTTCTGCAAGTTAATATGGCAGATCAGTTGAACTGGCCAGAAGGCGCATTGATGTTCAGACACTACATTTGAGATAATGGGATTGTACATTCAGACATTCCAATGATGGTTATGGTTTGTTCAACAACAACAAAAAAAAAACATTAGCGTATCTGTTCCTTAATCTATCAAACATATCAGGGGCAACATCCTTGTTCAACACATGATCTGCCAGAAATTAACAAAACTCAAACTCTCCATAGCCATTTTTTTTAAAAAAAAGAAAACATGAAGAATGATTTGATAAATTGCTCCAATAAGAGACGCACTTTCTCCAAAGAGCAGCTGTAAAGAAGTAAAGCTGACGTAGCCAGAGAAACAAGCAATACACTGCGTTGGAAACATCTCCATCTTCTCCTAGATATTCATTAGCTTTGGTTCTAATGATAATTGTCCTGCTTCTTTGATCTTGAGAGTAGTGTCGCAACTAACTTTAGGGATAAAAACCTACATATTGATGAGAGCCTAAAACTTGGTCTTTCAATGGTCTTGCCTCCAACCCCCGCTTCTTGACGGGCGACTAAGCTGTATGGCATGTAGGTCCTTAACATCTTGCCCCATATAGGAAAGAATGACTGAGAGCAATTATACTTTGAGCCTGATGGTGAATGCCGCGGTAGGCAATGCGTTCTTAAAGAAAATATGAAATTGCTGCAACCCGACAATTAAGGGCAATAGGAGTACTGTTCATGCTATGATGAGTGATGGTGTGATCTTTCAGGCCAAGCATATTTTTAGAGAGGCAAACGAGGTCATAGATTGAGTGGCTTCATTTGTGGCCGGTCACTCTGAGGACACCCTATGGATTGGAGAGAGTTGCCTAGAGCACTTTGGAATTTGTTAGTTTCAGATCTTATTAGATGTATATCCATACTAGAACTGTATGAACTACCTATTTTAGAAGAAGAAAAAAAAAAGAGGAGAAGAAGAAGACAATCAAGGGCAATAGCTGGATGGTTCAGTATAGACCAAGAGCAATATCAGTTCTTTAATGTTGAGGCCAAGAAGAATATGGTGGACTCTTCTCTACCAAGGACTCATAGGACCTCCATCACTCTCATGAATGGTCTGGCCCTTGCTCTTCCTCTTCTCTCCACCATCACCGCCACTCCATGGAACCGGCCGGCAACCACCACCTTCTCTCCTTCTTCTTTGATCTCGAGTGCCCACCCAAATCAAAACTCGTGCCGTGGCATCAAAACACTTGACCTCACTACTGAACCCTTAGGCCTGCCCCATAATTAATCCTTTCCTCTGCACCTGCCTCATCATTCCAGCCGGCCCCTATCTGGTTCCTTGGCAATGGGCGGTGACAGTCATGACAGTCACGAAGTGCGACGCTGATGGTGGCGCCCGCGGCGAGGAGCTGGAGCTTCCCTCGGTAGACCACCTACGTGATACAAAGAACTTGGTCTCTTGACTCCTGGACTCGTTGGGCTCGCAAGAAGAGAAAAGGACAACATGCGGTGAAGAAAAAATAGGAAAATATCTTATATTTAATTAAAGTTTTCAAAAAAAAATTATTTATAATAATATATTTTTCATATTTAAAAAAAATATGTGGAATAAAAAAAAGACTAATTTCCATTGGCTAATAATTATTTTTTTTAAATATATCCTTAAAATATTTTGCACAACTTTTTTTTTAAAAGATAGGTGCTTAATTAAATAGAAGCTATTTTATAGTGTACCATTTTTTTCATGTTCAATCAAATATATAAATAATACTTTTTTAGGCATTATAAGCATCATCTTTTTAAAAAATATTTTAGCTAAGAAAAAAAAAAACTTTTCATGAACCAAATGAATTTGTAATCTTTTCTCACTTAGTGGTTTGCTAACTCGGTAGGCTTGATAGCAGACCAGAGAAGCTATGACAGCGAATGAATTAAAGAAAATGAAAGAGGTTGCAGCCTAACCCATTTGACATCATTGAGGATTAAAAAAAAGAAAAAAGTCATAAATTTAAGATATCCAGAGCGAGCGGTTTGCTGTTTTTGAATTACACTGTGGGCATAACCATTGGAAAGCTACAGTGAGACAAAAGAGTTCGTAACAAGCCCCACCTTCATCCGATGTGCGACATTCCAAAATCCATGTTACTCTACAAGCCGTTATCCGGTTTTTTTTTTTGTAACGCCGGAACTAAGCTTATTTAATGACGCCAACCACCAGAACAGAATATCTGTAGTTGATGAGACATGGAGAGAAGGCAAAGAGGAAATATTCTTCAGCTCTCATTTAGTGTACGATTCAATGCAACCCACCACCCAAAAAAAATATGTAAACAGGGAAGCATATTTGGTACCATATTAAAATGCTATATACTTTTGGAACATCTGGACTGAAGAATTTTGGTTGAATTATTTAAATATAAGTATATGAACCTTTATGAGGCTGGTGAATACCAGGTAGGCAATGCAATAGGATAAGGAAGACATTTTCTTTTATACTTGGTCTTCGGTAATACAGATCTTAAGGCGAACCATTCAGTTACTTGTAGAGTTTTTTCTTGAGAAAATTCATCACAAAAGCAGAACTAACGGGAAACGAATAGGAAAGTGAAAAATACTAGTCAGCACTCAGCAGCTAAATTTTCTACGAAACTGAGGGAGATTGCTAGGGCCTTTAGATAACACTTTTGTTTTAGATGTTAAAGTCTAAGATAAGGTGGAATGAGGAAAAGAATTGGTCAGCACAAAAGGTTATTCCCATGAGATATTCTAAAGCCAAAAAAATAAGAACTCTTTCATAACACTGCTTCCTTGTAAAAATATCGATCATACCATAGCTAATGGTCAAAACTCTCTCACTCTCGTCATTTATGCATGAAATCAAAAACTATTAAAGTAATACTAATGGATACAATTATTTAATGTCAATACAACATACCCTATACAATTAATATTTTACGCTCCTTAACTTGTTTTTTAATTATATAAATTTTGGAAAAAATATACATTTTTGTTGAATTTGCATTCCTAGCCACTCACTAAAAATGTTTACAAATAATTCATCATATTGAACTAGAATTTAACAGATGCGATGAACATTAACAAATATTAAGACTGCAAATAAGTCAGGTTGAACCCGTGACCCGATCTGATCCGACCCGACCTGTTTAGATCCAACTTGTTAGGAGGACCCGTTGGTTCGGGTCAAGTCCTAAAATTGGACTCGTTCCATTTTTTCGGATTGCATCTGGGTTTATTGAATTCAGACCCGATCCGATCCATTTGAAATTTGGATAATTTTGGGTTTTCAATCCTACAACCCGATCCGACCCGACCTGACCCAAATCTATAAAATTATTTGGGCCCGTGGGAGTGCAAACATAAATTCTGAAGCAAATAATGGGTTGATCCGAACCAGATCCAAATCGGATCCAAATTTTTTGGTTGGATATGGGTTATACATGGACCCAATCCGATCCGAATGACCCGTTAGGTCAAAAATTAAAGCGGTAGACCCGATCCAATCCAATCCGACCCAATTTCTACCGGGTTGGATTTGGATGTAAAATTAGGATCCGAACAAAAAATCAGATTGGGTCGAAGTCACTCATGACCTGGCCCATTTGTACCCCTAACAACTATAAGCGTTAAAAATTCCACGAAATTAACATAGATCTTTCCAAGCACAGAATCTAAATTATATAGTAGAATAAATAGCCATTACATTGCCGAGATCCCATATTAATTTGAAATTCTATAAGGTCGGGATTCAAGCTTTTGTGGCCAGCTGAAGACTCAAAAAGGCATGACATTAATCATTTGATAACGAGCCTTACACCATTGTGGCATTCACTAATTTTGGTTAAAAATAGAGGCCCCCTCGACATTCTTCTCAACACCTTTAACTCCCAGATGACCCCTTGCTTGTACTGCCGGACCAACCCACCGTCCACCCAATAAAAGCAGCGTGGCTCAGTTTGCTCTGCAACTAAAAGCCAGGGTACTGAGGACGGTGGAAGGCCCCAATAGAGTCTCCAAACCGCTGTTTGGGGGTCCCCTGCTGCTCCGATTCACTCTCACGTACAGCTGTGCACTCGCATGGTCACGAAGTTACGAGGCTTATCCCATGGGTAGTTCTATATACACCCCCCCTATTGCTCAGGACACCCCCCAAAAACCAAAAAAAAAAATACCCAAACTAACCTTTAGTGTAATTACCATATTGCCCTTGAGATTTTCTCATACACCCCCCTTCCTCCTCCTCCGTTTCGTTTTGAAAAGAATAAAAAAAACCCCCCTCAAACCCCCCTTAAACCCCTCGATCCATTTACATCGTTTAGGCGATCTTTGAAGGAGATTTAAGCCCCATTCGAAGCATGGACAAGCAACTAGTGATTTGGGACGAAGAATCGGCCGCAAAGGTACGTGTTCCACCTTATTTCGAAATTTTTTTTTTTTCACGGTTCGTGCTCCGTTCGGCACTGGATCGCCGAACAAAAGGCTTCTGTTCGGCTGAACAGTGCCGAACAGAAGCCTTCTATTCGGCAACCCTCAACCGAACAGAAGCCTTCTGTTCGGCTGCACGGTGCCGAACAGAAGCCTTCTGTTCGGCTGCACAGTGCCGAACAAAAGGGTTCTGTCCGGCTCTGTGCAGCCGAACAGAAGGCTTCTGTTCGGCAACCCTCAACCGAACAGAAGGCTTCTGTTCGGCTGCACGGTGCCGAACAGAAGCCTTCTGTTCGGCTGCACCTTCTGTTCGGCACTGTGCAGCCGAACAGAAGGCTTCTGGTGCCAAATCGCGTGCCGTGCTGAATTTTGTGCCGAACAGATCCTCTGATTCATTAATTCTTGGTGATAAATTATTTTATATGTAGGGCTATGCTACAACCGAATCGAGTATAATTGGATCAGAATTTGTACTGGATTACACAAGCGAATTTACAACTTACGAGGTATTATAATGTATTGTGCAATTTTGTATTAGTTTAGCGAGCTATTTTTACAACTGTGTACTTACATAAATTGTTTAATGTATAGATCTTCAAGAGTAGAGAGGACTTGTGTAATTGGTGTCGTGAAGCTGGGAGGCGAAATGGTTTTGTTGTTGTAATCAAATCATCTGATGCAGGTACCATTTCTAAGAAACCCAGAATTACGTTAGGTTGTGAGAGGGGTGGGACGTACCGAACCAAAAAAGAAAAGCGAATAAAGACTGCCTGTGGGACAAAGAAGTGTGGATGCCCTTTTGCATTAAGAGGAAAGAAATTGGATACTGCGGATGATTGGATATTACTGGTCGTATGTGGAGTGCACAATCATCCCGCTGCAGAGAATCTGGAGGGGCACTCATATGCAGGGAGATTATCTGAGCAGGAGACGGAATTGTTAGTGGATATGTCGAAGAGTTTGGTTCGTCCAAAGGACATATTATCCACATTGAAGGAAAGAGATGCCCTCAATGTTACGACTATCAAGACTATCTACAATGTACGTCAACGGTTTAAGGTTGCAGAGAAAGCCGGGAGGTCTGAAATGCAACATCTATTAGGTAAATTATCAGAGGCTAAATATATTGAGTGGCATAGGAATTGTACTAATACGGATGTTGTGCATGACTTATTTTGGGCACACCCTGGCAGCATTGATTTGTTCCGTGCATTTCCCCGTGTGTTGATAATGGATTGCACGTACAAGACGAATAGGTATCGTCTTCCGCTCTTAGAGATTGTGGGGGTGACATCTACTGACATGACATTTTCAGTTGCTTTTGTATACTTAAATTCTGAGGGGGAAGAAAGCTATACTTGGGCATTAGAGAGATTGCGCAGTGTCATAGCTGATGATGTTTTGCCCGAGTTGATTGTTACAGATAGAGACTTGGCTTTGATGAATGCAATTCATAGAGTATTTCCTACTGCTAGACATTTATTATGTAGATGGCATATTAGTAGGAATGTTTTGGCCAAGTGCAAAAAAATTTTCGAATTGAAGGAGAAATGGGATAAATTTATTATGAGTTGGAATGTACTAGTGCTGTCCTCCACGGAAGACGAGTATAATGATCGCTGGAGTGCACTGCAGAGAGAGTTCGGTACCTATCCAGATGCACTACAGTATGTGTCAGATACTTGGCTGAGCAAATACAAGGAAAGATTTGTTGCGGCGTGGACGGATACATGCAGGCACTACGGAAATGTGACGACAAATAGGTATCACAAATAAAGACTCATTTAATTTTAATTTGCCTCAATTGTTATATCTAACTTTCATTTGTTTACTAGGGTCGAGAGTGCACATGCAAAGCTCAAAAAGCAGCTTGGATCAAGCCAAGGAAGTTTCGAGTCATCTTGGACTAGAATACATGGATTGATTGAGTTGCAGCACAGCTCCGTTAAAGCCTCATTGGAGAAGAGTTTATTGGTAATGCAGCACAACTTCAAGCCAGCTGAATTCAAAGAGTTGCGAGGTTTCATATCTATAAGTGCGTTAAATCATGTCCTCGCCCAATCGAAACGAGCCAATTCAGTTGGGTTTGATGATTCAAATTGTGGGTGCGCTATTCGACGCACACATGGTATACCATGTGCTCACCAGATTGCGCGGTACAGGGTGGAAGGTCGGCCCATTCCTCTCGACTGCATAGATCCTCATTGGAGGAAACTTGATATTCTGCCTACCCCCCCCCCCCCCCCCCCGTGCAGTCAATTCAGTTGAGTTGTGATGCAGAGTTAGATTTGATTGCGCTACGATTCAAGAAGTTAGATGGGGCTTCTCAATTGCAGATGATCAAGAAGTTACGAGAGATTGCAAGTCCAGATAGTACACCTCTTTTAGAGCCTGCAAAACGGAAGACCGGTTCACGTGGGCGCGCTTCAATGAAGGTTGATACGTCTACTCGACGTGACCCGTCTGCGTTTGAGTTGGTTCTATCTGGACAGGATAGTTATTCACCTGGTGTTGAGAAAGTTACCATCCGCAATCCATCTACTCAGATTCAAAAGAGGCGGCCCAAGCAAAAGGTAAGTACCAAATATTTATTTCCTTACAATAGGTATCACAACGTCTACGGGACGGTCCGTGCCGTGCCGGTATGTCATGTGCCGATACGGGACATGTCGGGACGTGCCGTGCCGAGATGTGCCGATACGGGACATGTCGGGACGTGCCGTGCCGAGATGTGCCGATACGGGACATGTCGGGACGTGCCGTGCCGAGATGTGCCGATACGGGACATGTCGGGACGTGCCGTGCCGAGATGTGCCGGTACGGGATGTGCTGAGACGGATAACTATTTGGATATTTCTGCCATTGTTACATATTTTCTATCATTTGATATTATTTGCAGGTTTTTCGTACTAGAGCCCAGTCACATACGCCCATTATCTATATTGATGCTATTCCTTCTGCCTTGAGACCATACATCCAGCATATCAAGGATGTAAAAGCTGATGGGAATTGCGGATTTAGGGCAATAGCTGACTTACTGGGATTTGGAGAAGATGACTGGGTGCGTGTTAGGAAGGATTTATTGCAAGAGTTGCAATGTCATTCGGACCACTATCGCACATTATATGGTGTGGAAGGGACGATTGCTGAGATCACTCATGCATTATCATATTATGATGATTGTCCACCATATGACAGATGGATGACTATGCCGGACATGGGTCATCTTATAGCATCCTGCTATAATGTTGTCCTATACCATCTCTCGTTGCAACAATGTCTGACCTTCCTACTTCTCCATTCTGTGCCAGTACCTCTTCTATCCCGCAAAGATATCGCTATCGGATTCGTAAATGGAAATTATTTTGTTGAGGTACTACGTTCACAACACTTGCGAATATTTAATTTTGCTTATTTAATTTTGCTTATTTATAATTTTGTAGCTATTAATATTTTCTTATTTCTAATTTTGAAGGTGTTCTTGTTGCCGGGACATCCCGTTCCGCCAGTAGCGACCAACTGGCGAAAATATCATCTTCCTTGTGCTACCGGATGGGAAAATTCATATGAAGCACGGATTCAACAGTTCAAAGAGAGCATCTCACCTAATGTTATAATTAGCGAGACAGTAGAGTTAGATTGATTATTTATATATGTACAATTTTTGAAAGTTGTAAATTTTTTTGGGCTCTTAGAGTCATGTACTGTGAAACTCCATCATCAGCTGGGAATACATATGACGACTGTTGTTTCCGTTGAGATTTCAGATGTAAACAGAAACATACTTAAGAGCTGGTGGGAGCAAACAAATCAAACAGGGGAACTAATAGACCTTTCTGATGTACAAGAACTTAACGGTGACAAGCTTGAGCAGATGATTAACACATTTGTTGGAAAAGAGGGCTCTGTGATGTTCTTGGTTAAGAGGTTAATTGGCTGCCCTCTCCTTGCAAGGCCAGGTCTTGCCACTGGCACCCTCTTAGGCTCATCCTCTGATCAGGACGGACTCATCCTCTGGACCTCCTGGACATGGTCCAACGGACTCATCGTCTTCGCCCCTAGCGGGCATATCATCATGCTCTGACTCAGGAGAGTCCGATGGCATATGAGCAGGCTCGGGAGAAGCAATCCTAGCACGACGTCTCCTAGCTGACGCCGTAGGTCTAACTCTGGCGGGACGGGGATCCATGTCTGAAAATATAGAAATTCAATGTTAGGCTATATCAAAGAAAATAATTCAATTGCATACATAAATGTTCGGCACAAAATTCAGCACGGCACGCGATTTGGCACCAGAAGCCTTCTGTTCGGCTGCACAGTGCCGAACAGAAGGCTTCTGTTCGGCTGCACAGAGCCGAACAGAAGGCTTCTGTTCGGCTGCACGGTGCCGGACAGAACCCTTCTGTTCGGCACTGTGCAGCCGAACAGAAGGCTTCTGTTCGGCACCGTGCAGCCGAACAGAAGCCTTCTGTTCGGTTGAGGGTTGCCGAACAGAGGGCTTCTGTTCGGCACTGTTCAGCCGAACAGAAGGGTTCTGTTCGGCGATCCAGGGCCGAACGGAGCACTGGAGGCGGGGGGGGGGGGGGGGGGGGGAGCTACCTCGAGGTGGTCGTGGAGGCGCCGGCGAGGTGCTCGTTGCTCGGGAGATGGCCGGGGAGGTGGTTCCGGGAGAAGCCGGCGAGGTGGTCGGAGATCGGGAGAATGCCGGCGACGAGAGGGAGAAGGGGAACGGGGGGGTTTTGGGCGTTGGCGAGGTGCACTGCACCGACCGGCGACGAGAGGGAGAAGGGGGAGACGGAGGGGGTTTGGCCGCCGGCGAGGTGCTTGAGGCTGGTTTTTTGGGCGGAAGGGTTACGGGTGTTTTGGAGGGGAAGAGCGGGGTGGGGGGGGTTTGGGGGGTGTAGAGAGCAATTTAGGTGAGGGGGTGGGGAGGGTGGGGGGTAATTTAGGTATTTTTAATTTTTTAGGGGTGTCCTTAGCAAATGGGGGGGTGTTGAGAGTATTTAATTTTTTTTTAATTTTTGGGGGGTGTCCTGAGCAATAGGGGGGGTGTATATAGAACCACCCTTATCCCATGCGCCCACGGCCCACCCAATCATCGCAATTACTTGTCTTTCCATAGCTGGTTTCCAGGAAGAGAGAGAGGGAGTGGCAATACCATAATATACATCAAATAAGGTGGCTTTTTGGTAGTCAGTGCCTCCATATAAAGATTGGATTACTCGGCTCCTTGTGGCTCCAGTTCTTTTCTCTTCGAATAAGAGGGGAAGAACATAAACTACCAAGATTTTTTGAAGGGGAAGATGGAGGACAAGAAGGAGGTGAGAGCAAAGTTCGTTTTTCTCTGTAAATTTCTTTCTCTCTTTTTTGGTTTTGATGGTGTGAATAACCTCTATTGTTCTGTTATTCGTTGCGAGTAAGGTTTTTTTTTACTTGTTTGGAGTAAGGATCAATCAAAATTTGGTAGATCTTTGATGAGTTTTAGCTTCTTTTCTTCCTATCTTTTAGCTTGAGGAATTTTCCTTTTTATAGGCTCGTTCTGGTAACTAATTCCGAGATTTCTGCTGGTTGATTTATTCCATCTTCAATTTTTTGATTTCTCTGGGCATGCTAACACGCTCTCTCTGCATCGTTCTCTTGAATTTAAACCTTAAACGTTTTAATTTAGTGATACTCCAAGATAATTTAATACATGTACTCCCCCCCTTTCATGATAGATGCGTTTTTTTTTCTTGTTATTTCTTTGCTGTGTTTATTTTTTGAGACATTTCATAACTTCCTGTATCAATAAAATTGATATCTCCTCCTCATGCTTATTTAATCTAATAATAATTTTTCTTGGAGGAAATAAATAGCTCCAGTTGTTCGAATTTTTTTGTTGTTGTTGTTTGATTTTGTTGTGGGGATTGGTTGCAGCAGAGCAACGCGTGGATGTCCGTGCCGGCGTTCGGGGACTGGGACCTGAAGAACGGGATGCCGGACTACTCCTTGGACTTCTCCAAGATCCGCGAGACGCGCAAGCAAAACAAGAGGGACATCTCCCGCACCAGCCTCGGCAACGAGGACGACCTCAACCCGCAGGACCACCGCCACCAATCCCAGTCGCGGGACCATCACCACCGTCCCCGTACTCCCCCCGTCGATCTCCACCGTCCGCACCACCTCCATCGCCGCGACAACTCCCCCACCGTAAGCGCACCATCTCATTCCTTCTTTCCTCCCTCTTCTAATTAATATTATTAAAAAAAAAATCAAGCACTGCCTACCAAAATCGTCCACTTCTGGCCGTTGATGGCCCCGCCGGCAAACGGAATCGGGTTGGGAGGGGGGGGTGGGGAAACGGGAATCGTCTTACGGGCGTGGGATGACGTGTCAGATAGGGCGGCGGGCCACGGAAGCAAAAGAAGGGCGCATCCCCAGGCCGAGACGAATGCGAGTGGAAGAAGCAGCTGGGATCTTAGCGGTACCCAGACGAATTAGATGCAGCCAGCTGTTGCAAGCTGTCATTTCAGAAATAGACGCGTGTTGTAGTCAATAAAAGTTACACGTGGAAGATTAGTTTAAAGCCATACGAATGACTGACGCGATACTGTAGACTAGTGCGCATCATTTTGCTATGTAATAAACGGCTGTAATTTGACTTGGTTTTTATCGAGAAATGTACGGAAAAATAGGATCTTGTATACTTGTTAGTGTAGGCTTTAACTACTTATTGGTCATGTGCTTGCAGGGGAGGAAGAAGTTCATGAGCTACTTCCAATGCTGTATACGAGCATGAGATGCTGGCTTCCGCGATGGCTGCATGCCTGTGGGAACTCGGGATCATGACACCCACAACCTCCAAGTTCTTTTTTTTTTTTTTTGGTGTGGCGATGTATGTTTGTGGGCGAGTACTTGTTCGCTATACATGCTTGAATTGTCTTTCCGGAAAAGAACGAAGTATTTACCTTTCCAGTTCATGCTTAAGTATTTAATTTCATGCTTGGAATGTTCGTATACGCAACAACCTTTGACGAGCAAGTAGTTGTTTATGTTTGGGAGGTTTGACCGCCCGCAATCAAAGCAGCTTTCTCTCGGTTCGCCTGCATGAGATGCTCTTCTTCATTGAGATCGCTGAATGCCAGCAGAAAAAGTTTTGCCCTGAGATGCATGAAACTGGAGAAGCTTGCATGGGGTCATGTTATCTTAGCTTAGCGGGTGACAAAATCTTTGGGTTTTGGGAATATCCTGATATATATCTGGAGATAGGAAAGGTTAGGATTGCCATCTAATGAGATCTAGACTTCCATCCCCTAATGAAGACCTTAGATCATGTCATGGCCCTTAGATCATTTCATATTGATAAAGCAAAAATATTCCTAGGTGTTTTCAGCAATTGTTCTTATCATCATGCCAATACCAGAATTATTAAGTCTTGATGGAATCCAAAAGGAAATACAAAGAAATGAATACCTGATAGGACAGTAGTGGGGAAGCTTGTCTAGTATTTTCAGCTCTCCGAGCTTCATTTGGTCCATCTTGTTCGCAACGTAGATGCACGAGGCGACGAGTAGGTTGAAGGTATCTCAGCCTTATATCATGATCTTGATCTTAGTGTTTTGAGAATATAGAGTTGAGCTTTAGGAGGAGACCTCCAAAGTATTTACTTTGAGAGATGGTATGCAATTCATCATGCTGGCGGGATTAATGTGATCAAACTAAAAAATTGCTTAGCCTGCATGGAACTTTTACTATAGTTAAAAGCTGCTTATATGGTTTTCATCAAAGGAGGGGGGGGGGGGGGGGGGGGGGGGGGACTTGCTGCTAATATGGTGCTGGGTGTCCGTTGAGGTTGTAACCCCTTCAGGGGTAGTTTCTCCACTAGAAAGTCTATATTTCTCTTAGTGAAAAATGGAGTCTATCCGGTGGTGTTTAGCAAACAAGAAGGGTTGCAAAGTCATGCTCTAGAGAGCTGCATATTATAGAGGGTTAAGACCAACTCAACTACTGTTGTACACTGTTTGACAGAATTAACCTGAACTGATGTGACCAGCCAATTAATTCTTCTTAAACTATTGCTTTCACATTTCAGTAACATGTTGCTCTATATGAAAATTCCCATGGATGTAATACATGGACGGGGAGGTTAAATTGATTGGCATTGGGCTGTTATCGTCTCAAAAATGGAATCTTAAACCATTGCTTCATTAAATTGATTGAGTTTGGTTCTATGCGACCTTGCTCTCTCTCTCTCTCTCTCTCTCTCCCCCCCCCCTCCCTATTTTCTAATCCTAGGTTGATTTAATCATGCGTAGGTGGAAATATCATACTTTACTATGCTCTCTCGTGTAATTTAATTATGAATTTAATAGTTATTGAGATACCAAAACTTAATATTGATGAATTTTATGAAGGATATTGTTATGGGGGAATTGAGCCGCCATGCCCCACGTGATCGGCACGCATATCCAGGAAAGCTACAGCTGCCCTATGATCCAGCACTCCGACCCCGAGTCGGACCTCCTCGGCTCCGCAGCCCGACCCCGGGTCGGCTGCCCTATGATCCAGCACTCCGACCCCGAGTCGGACCTCCTCGGCTCCGCAGCCCGACCCCGGGTCGGCTGCCCTATGATCCAGCATTCCGACTCCGAATCGGAGATCTTTTGATAACGACAGGCTATTCTCCAGAGGCACGCCGCGGCCTCCTGCTCCACTACTCCCTGCAACGGCTGTACCCGATGCTGCCCACGATCTCCTGTATCGACCGTACAAAGCGGAGCTCCACTACGCCCTGCCATGACCGTACCCGGCGCTGCTCCACGACGCCCCGTAACGGCCATGTCAGTGGCCATTCTATCGTGCCCCACGACGACAAACCCCCCTGAGAGACCTCCCAGCCAGGTATATATGCGGCTGGGGGGAGAAGGGGGGGTAAGCAATACCTCCCAGAGCACTCTCTCCCACTTGTGATTATCATCTCTCCTCCTCCAATCTCCTCTGACTTGACCGTCGGAGGGCCATCACCACCCTGGTGGTGGTGCAAGGCTTGTTTGCAGGTTCCTTGGCGGAAGGTGGAGCGCAACCAGCACCAACCAAGACAACTCAGGCGGAACCCCGTTCACACCGTCGTGTCAATCGTTCTCGGTTTGGACCACCAGCAACAGTTGGCGCTAGAAGGAGGGCCGAATCTCAGAACGGTCGTAATGGCACGGCGAGGTGGTCGCGGAGCTTCCAATGCTTCCGGTCGCGGAGCCTCTCGCGCCTCTGGCCGGGAGGCTGCTGCGTCCCCAACACACTCTCAGCAGCATTCCACCGCTTCTCCTCCCATTCAGACGGTCGAACCTGCTCAGTTCGACCAGCTAGCCCAGCAGGTTCGCACCCTCGCGGAGGCAGTGCAGAATCTGCAGGGTGTGATCTCTCGGGTGCCGCAGCGGGCTCAGGAGCCGCTGCTCCCCGAGCACTCGCCTCTTCCTCACAACCCGCGCTCCTTCCTCTCCCATGGAGAGGAGCGCCGGCGCGGGGAGGATTCTCGAGTGCGGTCCATTCTGCCAGGACCTTCTCATCGGAGCTGCGCGGGGTACGAGAGGCGGACCCGGGCGCGTTCTCAGACACCCCAGTCCTCGAGGGGCCCGCACTCCAGTCGGTCCCCCTCGCGCCGCTCCTTGTCTCCCACCCACCGGTCGCGCTCCCTGGACCGGCGGGTGGACGATCTCCACAGACAGCTCCAGGTCCTGAAGGGCCACTCCAAAGATCCCTTCGCCGACTTGGAAATCTCCTCCTAGCCGGCGCTTGCCTCAAGGATCCTGCGAACCCTAAACCCGCCGGGGTTCAAAATGCCGGCGATCGAACCCTACGACGGGGCGGCGGACCCACGGGACCACATGGAGAGTTTCAGGACTCTTATGCTCCTCCATGGAGCATCGGATCCTCTCCTCTGCAAGGCCTTCCCGGCGACCCTCCGCGGCCCGGCAAGGGCGTGGTTCGCCGGCCTGGAGGCTAATTCCATCCAGTCCTTCCACCAGTTCACCCGTCTCTTCATCAGCCATTTCGCCGTCAGTAGCCGGCGAAGACTGGTCTCCGACTCCCTCTTCGATGTCCGGCAGAACGAGGGAGAGAGCCTGCGGGATTATCTCACCCGCTTCAACAAGGCAACACTGGAGGTCCGGAATTTGAGCCAGGAGGTGGCTCTCTCAGCCCTGAAGCGAGGCTTCCGGAAGGGCAGACTCACCTTCTCCCTGGACAAACGTCTGCCGCGGAGCTTCCCGGAGCTGTTGTCTCGGGCAAACCAGTATGCAGACGCCGAGGAGGCAGCCTCCCACCGGAACAAGGAGGCCGCCGAAGCCCCTCTAAAGCCCGGGAAGAAAAGGCGAAAAGAGGCACCCCAGAGGAGGAGCCCGACGCCTCAACGCCGGCGCAGAAGCCCGTCACCAGCAAGGAACCACGGCGCCACACGCCCTCGTTCTCCGCACCGACGCTTCAACCGGTACACCCCACTCCTGGCCCCCCGGGCCCAGATCCTCATGGAGGTCAAGGGGCGGGAGGACCTCCCGGTCCCGAGGCAGATGAAGAAGATCCCTGGGAGGAAGCCTTCTCGGGCGTACTGTGAGTACCACCGAGACCACGGCCACGATACCGAAGACTGCTTCCAGCTTCGGGACGAGATCGAGGCTCTCATTCGCCGAGGACGTCTCGGTCGATATGTAAACGACCGACGTCCCCCCGCAGACCCGCGTCCAGCCGACCCGGCCCCTCAGGAGCCTCGGGAGCAGAATCGACCCGTTGCGGGAGTGATCCACACCATCACTGGGGGCTGCTCTCGGCCCGTGAGGAACGCAGGGGGCTCGGCGGAAGTATCAGGAGTGGCCGTCGCGAAGAGGCAGCGGGTCGGAAATGTAATCACTTTTTGTGATGAAGATGTAAAGGGGGTTCAGACTCCCCACGATGACGCCATGGTGATCTCTCTCACTATGGCGGACTATGATGTAAGGCGTGTTCTTGTGGATAGTGGAAGCTCAGCTGATATTTTGTATTACGAGGCCTTCCAAAAGATGGGCTTTCCCCGACAATTGTTGCACAAAACATCCACCCCCCTCATAGGATTCACTGGAGACGCTATCTCGGCCGAAGGTGTCATCGAGCTGCCTGTGACTGCGGGCATTGCACCCGCAGAAGCCACGGTGCGGCTCGGGTTCTTGGTCGTCCGTGTCCCCTCGGCCTACAACGCTATCCTCGGACGACCCGGACTGAACGCCCTTCGCGCGGTGGTTTCTACCTACCATTTGCTCATGCGGTTCCCCACAGCGGCCGGGATTGGAGAGGTCCGAGGTGACCAGCCGACCGCACGGCAGTGTTTCCTAGCAACTCTCAAAGGGAAGAAGCCCATGGAGGCCCTAAGCGTCGAGTCACTTGACGCCAGAGACGAAGTGGCCTTGCGGCACGGGGAGCCGGCCGAGGGCGTAATCGAAGTTCCCCTCGAAGAAGGCCGCCCGGACCGCACGGTCCGGGTCGGTGCCAATCTCGACTTGGAAGCTCGGCTCCGGTTAGTGGAATTCCTCCGAGCCAATGCAGATGTGTTTGCCTGGTCGGCGGCCGATGTACCTGGGATCGACCCGGAGGTCGTTTCTCACGCCCTCAACGTCGACCCGACCCACCGACCGGTAAAGCAAAAGAAGAGACACTGTGCCCCGGATCGGATCCGGGTGGTCGACCAGGAGGTAGACAAACTCTTGGAGGCAGGTTTCATAAGAGAGGTGAGCTACCCCGAGTGGCTGGCAAACGTCGTACTTGTCCGGAAGGCGAGCGGGAAGTGGAGGATGTGCGTCGACTACACCGACCTGAACAAGGCGTGCCCCAAGGATAGCTTTCCGCTTCCACGGATAGACCAACTGGTCGACGCGACTTCCGGATATCAGCTACTGTCTTTTATGGACGCCTTCTCCGGCTACAACCAAATAATGATGGCTCCACAGGACGAGGAGAAAACTGCCTTCATAACAGACCGGGGGCTGTACTGTTACAAGGTAATGCCCTTCGGTCTGAAGAACGCTGGCGCCACTTACCAGCGCCTCGTCAATAAAATCTTCAAGGAGCAGATCGGCCGGAATATGGAGGTGTACGTGGACGATATGCTGGTAAAAAGCCGCCATGCAGACCAGCACATTGCAGATCTGGAGGAGACTTTCACCACCTTGCGAAAGTTTCGCATGAAGCTAAACCCAGCGAAGTGCGCTTTTGGTGCTTCGGCCGGGAGGTTCCTCGGTTTCATTGTCAACCAGCGCGGGATCGAGGCCAACCCGGACAAGATCAAAGCCATCCAGGATATGTCCCCTCCGACCAAAGTGAAGGAGGTTCAGGAGCTCGCTGGAAGGGTCGCCGCGCTCGGACGATTTGTGGCAAAGTCGGCCGAACGCTGCCAACCATTCTTCAAGGTGTTGAAGCGCCCAAAAGACTTCCTCTGGACGGCCGAATGCCATGCGGCGTTCGACCAGCTCAAGGAGTACATGGCGTCTCCTCCCCTGCTGTCCAAGCCGCAAGAGGGGGAGATGCTCTACCTTTACCTGGCGGTCTCCCCAACCGCAGTCAGCGCAGTACTGGTTCGGGAAGAGGCAAGACTTCAGAAGCCTGTATACTACATCAGCCGAGTCCTCCGGGATGCCGAGACGCGGTACACGAAGGCTGAGAAGATCGCCTTCGCGCTGCTGACTGCGACCAGGAGGCTTCGCCCCTATTTCCAGGCTCATTCTGTCACCCTTTTGACCGATCAACCACTGCGGCAGATTCTCAGCAATCCAGAGAATGCGGGACGGCTGGTGAAGTGGGCAGTAGAACTTGGTGAGTTCGACATCCGCTACCAGCCCCGACCAGCCATCAAGGCCCAGGTACTCGCGGACTTTCTCGCTGAGTGCACTGTGCAGGAGGCGGAACCTAAGCCGCCGGAGACACCCAGCCTCGATCTCCCGATCTGGACGCTCCACATTGACGGGTCGTCGAACCCTGAAGGTGGAGGGGCTGGGCTGGTCCTCACCAATCCCGATGGAGTGATAGCCGAGTATGCCTTGAGGTTCGGATTTCCAGTGACCAACAATGAGGCGGAGTACGAGGCCCTAGTCGCGGGACTCAAACTCGCCAAGGAGCTCGGCATCCGGCGTCTGAAAGTCTTCACCGACTCCCAGCTGGTGGTCGGGCAGGTTCGAGGGGAGTTCGAGGCGCGGAGCCCGACCATGCAGAGCTACGTCCGGAAGGTGCAAACACTCATTCCCGACCTCGGCAGTGTTGACATTCAGCAGGTCCCGAGGAGCGAAAATGCCAGGGCCGACAGGTTGTCCCGCCTAGTGGACGCAGACGCGCACAACTTGTCGAGGGCAATCTACCTGGAGACCCTGGATGCCCCGAGCATTGACGGGGCTGGAGCGGTGATGGCAATTGATCCGGAGCCGTCTTGGATGGACCCGCTCGTCGCCTACCTCGCCGAAGGAATCCTCCCTGAAGACGAAGATCAGGCCCGGCGGCTTGTAAAGAAGTCCGCCCACTACGTACTTTATGAAGGGAGGCTGTATCGGACCTCGTTTACCGCCCCCCTCTTAAGGTGCCTCCGCCCCGCGGAAGCGGCCTACGCCCTCGGCGAAGTCCACGAAGGCATCTGCGGATCGCACTTGGGGGCTAGGTCCTTGGCGCATAAGATCATGAGGCAAGGCTACTATTGGCCGACCTTGATGGAGGACTCGAAGGACCACGTGCGGAAATGCGACGCCTGCCAGCGCCACGCCAACGTCCAGAGAGTCCCCCCTGTCCCCTTGGCGCCAATCACCGCGCCCTGGCCCTTCGCACAATGGGGAATGGATATCCTCGGACCATTCCCCGTCGCTTCGGCCCAGCGAAAATTTTTGATTGTCGCCATCGACTACTTCACCAAGTGGGTGGAGGCAGAGCCACTGGCCACCATCACGGAGGCACAAGTCCGGAAGTTCGTGAAGAAGAACATCATTGTCCGATTTGGAGTACCTCGGGTCCTCATCTCGGATAACGGTCGACAGTTTGATAACAAGCACTTCCGGGACTTCTGCGAGGAATTTGGGATCGAGCATCGGTTCACATCCGTGTCGCATCCCCAAACCAACGGCGAGGCCGAGGTCACAAATCGGACAATCCTCCAAGGTATCAAAGCGCGGATCGGCCGGACGGGGCAAGCTTGGGTCGAGGAACTCGAGAATGTCCTTTGGGCGTATCGGACCACACAACGGACTCCTACTGGAGAGACGCCTTTCAGCCTAACCTATGGCACGGAAGCCGTTGCCCCCGTGGAGCTCGGACTCCCCTCGCCTCGGGTGGCCGCGCACCGATCCGAGGCCAATTCAGAGCAACTCCGAGGGAACTTGGATCTCTTGGAAGAGGCAAGGGAAATGGCTCAGGTACGGATGGCAATGTATCAGCAGAGGGTGGCCCGATATTACAACTCCAAAGTCCGACCGAAGCTTTTCAGAATTGGAGATCTGGTGCTGAGGCGAGCTAAGGCATCTCAACCTACGGAAGGTGGGAAGCTAGCGCCAAATTGGGAAGGCCCGTATAAAGTTCGTTGGGTAAACCGACCTGGCTCCTACCAGTTGGAAGCCCTAGATGGCCGAGAAATTCCAAGGGGCTGGAATTCCGCTAACCTGCGGATGTATTACCAGTAGAACAACAAGGCCAGAAAGACAATTTAAAAAGGTGCAATACTTTTCATTTCAATAATTTCTGGTTACAGTGGCGTGCTCGTGTGATTACAAGGAATTCCCAGAGGGGAATTAGGGAGTAAAGAAAGTAAAGAAGAGGTGGGGGACCCAAACCCTCAACCCAGGGCGGCTGCAGTCCCACCAGAAGTGGGTGCTTCTAACCGGAGGCGCCATCCAGCACCTCACCAAAAAGAGGAGGAGCCGCCGCAGAAGAAGCTCCCGCTGCCCCCAGGGGAACGCCGCCTCCAAAGGATATTCCCATCTTCCCCAGTGGTAGGAAAGAGAAGGGATTCGAGGGGGAAGAGTATATGGAGGCGCGGTCCCGGATTGAGCGTCCGGCGCAGAGCTCAACCGGGAGGCTGAACTTCAAGGAGGGGAGATGTGATCCCGGATGAAACGCCTAGAGCGGAGTTCCGCCGGGGAGACCCTCCTTGTTGATCCCAGATGAAACGGCTAGTTGGCTGAAGTTGTAAGGGGAGCGCCTCCCCTTTCCTTCGACAGGAGTCTCTCAGTCATATGCCAAGGAGGAGGTCTGCGATCCATGGCAACCTGCAGCTCTGGCTTAGCAAATTCCATCGTACCTGCACCTGTATTTATAGCCAAGCTGCGGCCCCCTGGTAGTTCCGATACGGGTGGCTCCAATAAATGCAGGCGCACTGAATCCGGAGCCGTTCCGGCTCCCGAGGCGTATCTCCCCGCGATTTCCTAAGCGTCATTCTCCTTAAATCGCATTCTTTGTGCAGGACGATCCGGGTGACGTATACCCCTAGGTCCACGTGTCTCTGCTCGCGCCCAGGCCGCATCCTCCTCGAAGAACCCGCGTATCGCGGCCGCTCAACTAACACTCCTCACCAGCAGCAACTGGCGATCCGATTTCCCAGGTAACGCATTAATTAGCGTTTAATACCCTTCTCGTGTTCCCCCCAGGCAACGCTTGGAGGAGAGGAGAAACACGGTCGCGGCTGGGCACAGAGAAACCCCGATGGGCGGCGAGCGACAAGTGGCCGACCAACGAGCGGAATTTCCCTGAGGCTTGACAACCCTCAGATGCCTGGCTAACCCGATGATCATCCCGGGAGCAGACTAGCCGGAAGCCCCGACCGGTCGCCTCGGCTTGCGCCAGCCTAGGCCGACCAACGAGTGGAATCTCCCGAGGCTCGGCCCTCGGATGCCTGGCTAACCCGATGATCATCCCGGGAGCAGACTAGCCGGAAGCCCCGACCGGTCGCCTCGGCTTGCGCCAGCCTAGGCCGACCAACGAGTGGAATCTCCCGAGGCTCGGCCCTCGGATGCCTGGCTAACCCGATGATCATCCCGGGAGCAGACTAGCCGGAAGCCCCGACCGGTCGCCTCGGCTTGCGCCAGCCTTGGCCGACCAACGAGCGGAATTTCCCTGAGGCTTGACAACCCTCAGATGCCTGGCTAACCCGATGATCATCCCGGGAGCAGACTAGCCGGAAGCCCCGACCGGTCGCCTCGGCTTGCGCCAGCCTAGGCCGACCAACGAGTGGAATTTCCCTGAGGCTTGACAACCCTCAGATGCCTGGCTAACCCGATGATCATCCCGGGAGCAGACTAGCCGGAAGCCCCGACCGGTCGCCTCGGCTTGCGCCAGCCTTGGCCGACCAACGAGCGGAATTTCCCTGAGGCTTGACAACCCTCAGATGCCTGGCTAACCCGATGATCATCCCGGGAGCAGACTAGCCGGAAGCCCCGACCGGTCGCCTCGGCTTGCGCCAGCCTTGGCCGACCAACGAGCGGAATTTCCCTGAGGCTTGACAACCCTCAGATGCCTGGCTAACCCGATGATCATCCCGGGAGCAGACTAGCCGGAAGCCCCGACCGGTCGCCTCGGCTTGCGCCAGCCTAGGCCGACCAACGAGTGGAATCTCCCGAGGCTCGGCCCTCGGATGCCTGGCTAACCCGATGATCATCCCGGGAGCAGACTAGCCGGAAGCCCCGACCGGTCGCCTCGGCTTGCGCCAGCCTTGGCCGACCAACGAGCGGAATTTCCCTGAGGCTTGACAACCCTCAGATGCCTGGCTAACCCGATGATCATCCCGGGAGCAGACTAGCCGGAAGCCCCGACCGGTCGCCTCGGCTTGCGCCAGCCTAGGCCGACCAACGAGTGGAATTTCCCTGAGGCTTGACAACCCTCAGATGCCTGGCTAACCCGATGATCATCCCGGGAGCAGACTAGCCGGAAGCCCCGACCGGTCGCCTCGGCTTGCGCCAGCCTTGGCCGACCAACGAGCGGAATTTCCCTGAGGCTTGACAACCCTCAGATGCCTGGCTAACCCGATGATCATCCCGGGAGCAGACTAGCCGGAAGCCCCGACCGGTCGCCTCGGCTTGCGCCAGCCTAGGCCGACCAACGAGTGGAATCTCCCGAGGCTCGGGCCTCGGATGCCTGGCTAACCCGATGATCATCCCGGGAGCAGACTAGCCGGAAGCCCCGACCGGTCGCCTCGGCTTGCGCCAGCCTTGGCCGACCAACGAGCGGAATTTCCCTGAGGCTTGACAACCCTCAGATGCCTGGCTAACCCGATGATCATCCCGGGAGCAGACTAGCCGGAAGCCCCGACCGGTCGCCTCGGCTTGCGCCAGCCTTGGCCGACCAACGAGCGGAATTTCCCTGAGGCTTGACAACCCTCAGATGCCTGGCTAACCCGATGATCATCCCGGGAGCAGACTAGCCGGAAGCCCCGACCGGTCGCCTCGGCTTGCGCCAGCCTTGGCCGACCAACGAGCGGAATTTCCCTGAGGCTTGACAACCCTCAGATGCCTGGCTAACCCGATGATCATCCCGGGAGCAGACTAGCCGGAAGCCCCGACCGGTCGCCTCGGCTTGCGCCAGCCTAGGCCGACCAACGAGTGGAATCTCCCGAGGCTCGGGCCTCGGATGCCTGGCTAACCCGATGATCATCCCGGGAGCAGACTAGCCGGAAGCCCCGACCGGTCGCTTCGGCTTGCGCCAGCCTTGGTCGACCAGCGAGCGGAAGAATTTCCTGAGGCCTAACCCTCGGATGCCTGGCTTAGCGCCGGAAGAATTCCCTGAGGACTAACCCTCGGATGCCTGGCCTAGCGCCGGAAGAATTCCCTGAGGACTAACCCTCGGATGCCTGGCCTAGCGCCGGAAGAGTTGCCTGAGGCCTAACCCTCGGATGCCTGGCTCAGCGCCGGAAGAATTTCCTGAGGCCTAACCCTCGGATGCCTGGCTTAGCGCCGGAAGAATTCCCTGAGGACTAACCCTCGGATGCCTGGCCTAGCGCCGGAAGAATTCCCTGAGGACTAACCCTCGGATGCCTGGCCTAGCGCCGGAAGAGTTGCCTGAGGCCTAACCCTCGGATGCCTGGCTCAGCGCCGGAAGAGTTTCCTGAGGCCTAACCCTCGGATGCCTGGCTTAGCGCCGGAAGAATTTCCTGAGGCCTAACCCTCGGATGCCTGGCTTAGCGCCGGAAGAGTTTCCTGAGGCCTAACCCTCGGATGCCTGGCCTAGCGCCGGAAGAGTTTCCTGAGGCCTAACCCTCGGATGCCTGGCTCAGCGCCGGAAGAGTTTCCTGAGGCCTAACCCTCGGATGCCTGGCTTAGCGCCGGAAGAATTTCCTGAGGCCTAACCCTCGGATGCCTGGCTTAGCGCCGGAAGAATTTCCTGAGGCCTAACCCTCGGATGCCTGGCTTAGCGCCGGAAGAATTTCCTGAGGCCTAACCCTCGGATGCCTGGCTTAGCGCCGGAAGAGTTTCCTGAGGTTTAACCCTCGGATGCCTGGCCTAGCGCCGGAAGAACTTCAGGAATCAAAAGTCAGCAAGAAGCAACCAAGAGCTAAAAAAAAAAAAAAAGAGGACGAGGGCGAGATGAAGAAATATTCAACGTGCATTAATTTTCAGGGCCGAGGCCCATACAATTGGGCAAAACGCCGACATACAAAAATAAAAAAGACAATGGAAGGTACAAGAGGTCAGCTTGGAGGAACTCCCGAGTCGGGAACGCCGGGCTCGTCAGCGGGAGGTAGGGAAGCAGCAGGAGAACCAGCAGGCGATGGCGCCGGAGAGGAGTCCAGGAGGGAGATCTCGCTCAGGTCAACTTCGGGATACTTAGCCGACACCCTTGCCAGGCCCTCCTCGAAGCCCAAGGTGAAGGCTTCGGCCCCCGCGTCCGACGCGTCATGGACAAACTCGTCAGACTGGCGATAGGTCCGCACTGCCTCCGACATATCATGGGCGAACTCGGCGGACTGGCGATAAGCCTCTACCGCCTGACGCCCGATTTCCGCCCTCTTCTCGGCCAGCTCCGCCTCAGCTCGCTCCATAATCTGAGCCTTGGCCTCCAAGACCTTCGCCACAATCCGGCCTTCGGCCTCAGAGGAGACCCTCAGCAGATCAGCCTGAGCCTCTTTATGCTTCGCCTCGGTAGCAACCCGAGCGGCCTCGGCTTCCTTCAGGCGCGAACGGAGCTCTTGGACGTCCGTGCATGACTTCTCCAGGGCCGACTCCAGTTCGCCTAGTTTGGCTTCAAAAGAGCGGATTCGGTCGCAGGCGTTGTCGGCAGACCGCTGGGCCTTCTCCCACCGCTCTCGATAGTCCGCGATCTTCCGGGACTGCTTTTCAGCCCGTTCCTCCGCCTTCTTGACCCTGCTTTCGAGGCCCGAGGCGGCTTTGAGTTGCTCCCGAGCCTCTGACAGTTGCTCCTCCAGGGCGGCGAAGCCGAGTGCCCGCTCTTCGGCCTCCCGGAGCCTCGCCTCGAGGTCCCCGGTCGTCCTGCCTGCCGCAGCCCGGCCTCCCTCTTCCATTGCTTTCAGCCGGTCCTCGGCCTTCGCCAAAAGCCCCGCCTGTTCCTTGTAGCACTCCTCCAGACGGATCATGTACTGGGCGAGCTAAGAAATAGGAAAAATAAGGGAGTCAGGCGGAGAACAACAGAGCCAATAAATGGTGAAAGACGGCCAGAAGAACACTCACCGACATGAGACAGACGCAGCTGGCGGCCCCAACGTCAGAGACATCCAACTCCCGGACCCGCCGACGGTCCTTCTCCAGCAACACTGTTTCGATGAGATTTCGGGCGCCATCGGTAGTGAAGGCAGACCCCGATTTCTCCCCGGAGCCGGATGGTGGTTCTGCAGCCTTACCCTTATCCATCGCCTGGGGAAGAGTCCGACTGATCGCGCTCGGGGCGGGGGTCGCCCCAGGAATTGATAGGGTCCCGCTCGGCCGGGGCCTCGGCGCGTCCCTCCTCGAGTCATCAGGAGCCGACCGAGTCGAAGGCCGGGTCGGGGACCGATCACGTCCGACCCGTCCGTCTTGAGCAGGCTCAGGTGGCACCTCCGGAGTAGCGGCAACCTTACCACCGGAGGGCTGGTACAGCGTCAGCTGCCGGTCGGTGCCCACGACATCCCCCTGACCGGTGGGCCCGGACTCGTCGGTCGGCATCGGAGGTATCTCCTTACGGGACTTCTTCGCCGGTGGGGCCCCGCTCGGAAGAGCTCGTTTCCTCCTCCGGACTGCTTCCAGCAGGGACGCCCTACCAACAGCCTTCGACTTCACCGACCGCATGACGTCGTCGACCTCTGCAAGAAGGACGGGATGGTCAGGGACTGAGAAACCGAAAGGAAGAAGGAACGAAAGAGAAGAAAAGAGCTAAAGAAACGATGGCGGACTCACGGTCGGTGGGGACCGAGCTCAAACCGACGTTCACCAAGGTATCCTCAGAAATGAGGCGGCCCACCGGGGGAAGCTGGCCCTCGGCGACCAACCCCTTCAAGGCGGCGACGCCCTCGGATTCCTCCCTCGACAACTTCGACAGGCCAATTGGGGACTTCACCGGCGTCCCCCAGATTGCCCTGATTTCCCAGGAGGGGTCTGCATCAACGAAAAAGAAGCGCTCCTTCCAGTGGTGAATGGAGGTAGGACCCTCCTTGACAAGGCCGCACCCTCGCCGCGCTGCGAAGCACCACCACCCTTTGTCCTGGGGGTGGCCGCTCAGGCCGTAGAGCTCCCAGAAAACGTTCAAGGTGGCGGGAATCGCATGCAAGCGACAGAGAACCTGGAAGACCGTCAGAGCACGCCACGAGTTCGGCACCAGTTGCGTCGGTGCCATTCCTAAACCCCGGAGCACCTGTAAGACTAGGTCTGAAGGGGGAAAGCGGAACCCGGCTTGGAGGATGCCCTCATTGATGGCGATCTTCCCTCGGGGAGGATGAGACATCCTCTCCTCAGGCCCTGGGAGCGTGACATTGCAGGCCTCGGGAAGGTGGTACCGAGCCACAAATCCGTCTAAGTCCTCGGCGACCAGTTTTGACTTGATGCTATCTGCTCCCACTTCGCCCATCCCTAATGGCCAATCTACGGTCAGGACGGGGTCAAGAAGGAGGGAAAGGCCGGAACGACTGGGGTGCACTAGTACAAAAAGAAAAAGTATGAAGAGCTCAAAGTAGAAGAGTGGGAAACTCACTTGAAGAGGAGGAAGAACGGCTCCGAGAGCGTCAAAGGAAAAGCAAGCGAACGTTTCGGCGGCAACAATGGTAGCGCAAAGGAGAAACTCGAAAATGTCCGTAAAGAAGAAGACGGACGGGGGAGGGCCCCCGATTAAATAGGCGAAAGGGCAAGTGACACCTCGATGACGCCAGAAGACGCCTGGCCGCCGAAGGGTCGCTCGCACCCCAAAGGCGAATCGACACCATTGAGGAAGGATGTCCGCCGAAATCCTCAGGTTGCCAGGTCAGCAGCAACCGCCATACGCCATAAAGAAGGCGGGAAGCTTGAAGCGCGCGCGCCTCTCCGAAGGATGGCGGCAATCTCGAAACATCACTCCCTTCACCTGTTCCCCTTCTGGTTCCAGGCTCGGAAGTGGGGGGCTACTGTTATGGGGGAATTGAGCCGCCATGCCCCACGTGATCGGCACGCGTATCCAGGAAAGCTACAGCTGCCCTATGATCCAGCACTCCGACCCCGAGTCGGACCTCCTCGGCTCCGCAGCCCGACCCCGGGTCGGCTGCCCTATGATCCAGCACTCCGACCCCGAGTCGGACCTCCTCGGCTCCGCAGCCCGACCCCGGGTCGGCTGCCCTATGATCCAGCACTCCGACCCCGAGTCGGACCTCCTCGGCTCCGCAGCCCGACCCCGGGTCGGCTGCCCTATGATCCAGCACTCCGACCCCGAGTCGGACCTCCTCGGCTCCGCAGCCCGACCCCGGGTCGGCTGCCCTATGATCCAGCACTCCGACCCCGAGTCGGACCTCCTCGGCTCCGCAGCCCGACCCCGGGTCGGCTGCCCTATGATCCAGCATTCCGACCCCGAATCGGAGATCTTTTGATAACGACAGGCTATTCTCCAGAGGCACGCCGCGGCCTCCTGCTCCACTACTCCCTGCAACGGCTGTACCCGATGCTGCCCACGA
Organism: Phoenix dactylifera; assembly: GCF_009389715.1. NCBI lineage: Eukaryota > Viridiplantae > Streptophyta > Magnoliopsida > Arecales > Arecaceae > Phoenix > Phoenix dactylifera. The sequence continues at coordinate 11,310,597 of NC_052395.1, forward strand.
TCTCCTGTATCGACCGTACAAAGCGGAGCTCCACTACGCCCTGCCATGACCGTACCCGGCGCTGCTCCACGACGCCCCGTAACGGCCATGTCAGTGGCCATTCTATCGTGCCCCACGACGACAAACCCCCCTGAGAGACCTCCCAGCCAGGCATATATGCGGCTGGGGGGAGAAGGGGGGGGGTAAGCAATACCTCCCAGAGCACTCTCTCCCACTTGTGATTATCATCTCTCCTCCTCCAATCTCCTCTGACTTGACCGTCGGAGGGCCATCACCACCCTGGTGGTGGTGCAAGGCTTGTTTGCAGGTTCCTTGGCGGAAGGTGGAGCGCAACCAGCACCAACCAAGACAACTCAGGCGGAACCCCGTTCACACCGTCGTGTCAATCGTTCTCGGTTTGGACCACCAGCAACAAGTTTCATTTGCAGAGATGCATGAATCTGTGTCAACTGTTGAGTTTGATAGTCCAAGATTATCCTCAGATCCAGGAGCCATAAATACAAGATTATGGGTTTTTGGAGAGTATGAATGTAAATTTTAATTTCATAGGGCTTAAATATATTAAAAACTAGCTTTGTGGCATACATGCAAAAAACCCTCAGTATTATATTCCAATCATCATAAACATACTCTTGTTAGAATTTTCTATTTTAAATGTGAGCTATGGATGTAATGGTATTTCTTTTTGTCACGTACCATAAACCTCCTTTGCAAGGCGCCGCCTGAATTTTTCAAGCAACAATTGCTTGCTTCTGTGGCTTGTTAGAAACTTCTACACCCTACTTTCTACTGCTGAACTCAATTCACTCAGTAATTCTTATGCTGCTGTCCAGTCTCACAGGTTGGTTTCCTCCAGCAGCTTATTGGTTCAGTATCCAAAGCTGATTATTTTGCTCTTCGCCATAGCTTTATCATGGTATGCCCCCTCATCAGAACAACAGAAGTAACTAGTATAATAGCACTACTTGCTTACGAGAATGGGTGAATGGTGTGCTCCAGGCTCATTTTCGACATGATCTTGACTTGGACTTCATCAAGTATCTATGGAGATCTCTGGATCATGACTTCGCCATCAGCATTAGAATTAGGTACTGATATGAAACTTCTTCATGATCAAAATTCCTGGTAACTCTACTTCTGAACCGTTCTTTTATGCTCCAATGCAGTCTTTGGATTTGGATGTTCGCAGTTCTTTTCATCTCTCTCGGAATACATGGTAGTCATCAGACCTACACAATCCAAAACCAAAAAAAGAGTTTTTTTTTTTTTTAAAAAAAAAGATAGTCAATTAGGTCTCTCTCAGCCAAGATATTTGATCAAGTGACTTTACCGGGCAGGTTTCTATTATCCTTTATGGATGCCTTTTATTCCCTTGACTGTGAGGACATCTAACCGAGATCCTCTTGTTTCACAACTGAGTCGTGGAGAAATAAAGAGCGAGAGGTTTTGTTACAGATGCTTCTGATCATGGGAACAAAGCTGGAGGTCATTGTCATTATTATGTGCACCGAGAGTACTCATGAGGCCACTGTCGCTTTTTTTTTTTTTTTTTTTTGCTAATACGGGTGGATCATACCTGTCGGGTACGGATACACCCAATAAAGTCAGAAAATAGGATACCTCGGAGTGCCAAAGGCAACTCCCCATCTCCAGTCCATAATGTGTCTCCGGAGTGGCGAGCTACAAATGCAGCCACCCAATCCGCAGCCCCATTGGCTTCACGGTAGATATGTTTGGCCTGAAAGGCCCCTCCATCCCTCGCCATAGTCCATATATCACGAAGCAAAGGGTGGTCACTACCGTCACCCTTAGGACCCTATCGGATCCAACTGATAACGGTGGCAGAATCACCCTCTAGGGTGATAGACCTCGCCTGTAACACGCACCGGGCATGTCGAAGGCCAGCCCAGGCAGCGCTCAGCTCCGCGCTCGGAACCGAGGTATCAAATAAGTGACTGCCACCAGCGGCTACAACCCTAGCGAAAGGGTCCCGAATGACGAAACCCGCACCTCCCCTCGTGCCACCATCCAGGACTGACCCGTCAAAGTTGACCTTGAGGAAACTCGGGGGTGGGGGCTCCCAGGTGAAAAACACCGTGTGAGATACTGCCGAAGCATGGTGGGGGCCCCAGATGTCCCGAGCTGTCAAGGTCCCTCCGGTGGTGGAGGCATGACACATCTCTGCCGCCTGACTGCGGGCACTCTCGACCACAAATCTCGGCGACATACATCGTTCACTGAATATACGAGCGTTCCTGGCCAACCAGATCTGGTAGGCAGTGCAGCTCACTCGAGTCACCTCCTGACGAAGCGCCGGGGACTCCGAGGCCTGGCGCATGGCCTGTAAGAACTGGTCCCTACAGATCCATACCGGATGCGGGACCCCTGCCAAACGCCAAGTGTCCCTCGCCCTAGAGCACCGAAACAAGACATGGTCGACCGTCTCGGCCACTCCGCAAACCCCACACTCCAGGGGGATCCTCAAGCCTCGTCCACCAAGTACTGCTCTCGTTGGAAGACGGTCCCAGACCACCTTCCAGAGGAACAGCGCAACCCTCGGGAGGAGGCCCAATCGCCAGATCCAGGCACAATCAGGACCAGGTTCGTACTTCCGCCTAAGAATACGAGAAAGGACGCTCATCCTGACTCTAGGACTGGTCGAGGAACTCCACACTCGTACATCTGGTCCACCGCTCTGTGGCAGAGGGAGGGAGCGAACCCGCTCCGCCAGATGCTCCCCGAAGAAGCGGGCTAATCGAATCTCGTCCCATCCAGCCTCCCCGGGAGTCATAAGATCACAGACCTGTAAACCCTCCCCTGCCTCAACACTAACAGTAGTCGGCCAGCGGCACAGGGGGAGGCCATCAACCCATGAGTCCCTGGTCACATCGATGCTGCGGCCATCGCCTATCAGCCATCGAGTGTGGTCCGACACCATGGGCACATATCTCGCAATCTCACGCCATAAAAAGGAACATCCCCGCCCTCCTCGAACCCCGCCCTCCTGGCCTATCCCCCCATAGCGGGCGGTCATGATCCGGCTCCAGAAACCCTGCGGCTCCAGGATGAAGCGGGAAGCATGCCGGGCGAGGAGCAGCTCTCGTCTCTCCCGGAGAGACAACACCCCAAGGCCACCCTCCCTGAGAGGGAGGCAAATACTCTCCCATGCCACCAGGTGCACCCCACGGCCCCCACCAAGCGAGCCCCATAAGAAGCCCCGAATCAGTCGCTCAATCTTTAGGAGGACGGATCTTGGCACCACCGTGCTGGTCATGAGATAGATAGGCATAGAGCCCAAAACAGATCTGATCAGCAAAACTCTACCCATCATGGATAGAGACGCTGCTCGCCAGCCCTCTAGCCTACTCTGGACCCGTAGCACCATCCCGGAGCACTCAGATACACGCAGTCTCCTACCTGTGATCGGAATACCCAGGTATGTCCAAGTCCCGTCCTGCTCAGGCATCTTCAGAATCCTCCGAATCTCACGTCGAACCCCGGGTGGCGAACTCGGGCTAAAGGAGATAGAGAATTTCTGGGCATTCACTCTCTGACCAGATGCATGGCAATAGGCGGCCAAAGCCCGCCTAATAGCCATGGCATCTGCTACGCGGGCACGCGTCAGGAGTAGGCAGTCATCGGCAAAAAGTAAATGGGATATCGGCTGGGCCCCTAGAGCTGGGACGTAAGCCTCCAACTCTCCGGCGGCACATGCAGCCCGCAGCAATCGAGACAAAACATCAGAACAAATGATGAATAGGTACGGGGATAGCGGGCATCCCTGCCGAAGCCCCATAGTAGAACTAAAGAATGGGGACGGAGAACCGTTGATCAAGATAGAGAACCGCGGACTCCGGACACACCCCATGACCCAACCAATCCAGGTCTCATGGAAACCCAGACTCTCCAAAGCTCGCCTAAGAAAACTCCACCCGATTCTATCGTAAGCTCGTTCCATATCCAGCTTGATAGCTATCAGGCTTCGACGCTTCGGGGCCCGTCGAAGATCCCACATCATCTCTTGGGCCACCATAACATTATCGAAAATGCTCCTACCTCCAACAAAAGCACCTTGCTCTTGACAAATAATGCCGGAGAGAAAAGGCTTCATACGATCCATCAGTATTCTTGCCACCACTTTGTATAAAGTAGTGCACAAACTGATCGGTCTAAAATGGCTCGGCTCGGACGCATCCGTTCGCTTAGGTATAAGCGTGACAAAAGTGGCCTTCCAGTCGTCAGGCATACCTGATCGACTAAAGAAACACAGGACCGCTTCTACCACTGCGAACCGAACGATACTCCAGTATCTCCGGAAAAAGAAAGGAGGGAAGCCATCTGGGCCCGGAGCCCTGTCCTCGCCCAATGCCCAGACAGCCTCTCGCACCTCCCCCTCCGTCACTGGTCGAACCAATAGTGCATTCGCAGCCACCCCGATTTGGGATTCAGCTCTCGGGAGCAGGCCGGCGACGTCCGACCCACTATCCTCCGTCCAACGGGAGCGAAAGAACTCGAGTAGGATGTGGCTAATCGCCGAATCATCGTCCACCCAATGGCCCCGCTCATCCCGCAGGGAACGAATAGTGTTCCTCTGCCTCCTAATGACCGTCGATCGGTGAAAGAAACTAGTGTTCCGGTCACCCTCTCTGACCCACTAAATTCTGGATTTCTGTCTCCAGAAGATCTCATGTTGACGTAGGATCGAGTGGTGGGTGGCTAGTAGTCCCCGGAGGCTCACCATATCAGCCTCGGGGAGCACGCCCACCTGATCCTCCCTACTTTGGAGGTCAGCAATCGCAGCCTCCGCATCTTCCAGCTTCCTAAAAATATCACCTACGACCTCCCGATTCCAGCGACGTAGCCGTCGCTTGGTCAATTCCAGTTTTCGTGAAACCCTCTGCATGGCGTCGCCGTGGACCGGCAGACCCCAAGCTCCCCGGACAATGTCCCAGGATTGAGGAAAGGATAGCCAAACTTTCTCGAAACGGAATGGGCTACGGTGACTCGGGCCTGATACCGTCGAGAACAGCAAAGGACAATGATCCGAAGCAATCCGAGTAAAATGGCTGACCCTATAGGACGGGAATCTGATAAGCCAGTCAGTAGAAGCAACAACCCTGTCCAGTCGCTCCCACACCCGAGCTCGTCCAGATTGGTTGTTACACCAAGTGAAGCGCGGACCAGAGAAACCCAGATCTACTAGGCCGTTCCGCGAGAGGAAATCGCGGAACTCCCTCCTATCCACAGAGTCAGTGAAGGCCCTGCCTTCTCGTTTCTCACTCTCCTCCAAGATACAATTGAAGTCACCCACCATCACAGACGGAAGACCCAGAGCAATTAGGTGGGTGAGCTCGTCCCACAGAACCCTCCTGGTTCGATGGTTTGTACTAGCATACACTCCGCACAAGACCCACGGTGCAGCATTAGGTTCCGAGATGGTCATGATGACCTGTTGGGAGCAGTTGTGGAATACGTCAATCGTAGCCACACCCCGCTTCCACAGAGCCACAATACCCCCCGACAACCCCTAGGAGTCAACTGCATACGACTCCCAGTCAACCTCTAACCGTCGTAAGACACGACTGAGTCCTCTACCGGAGAGTCGTGTTTCATAAAGTAGACAGATCTCCGGACTATGGATCTGGACCAGCCGCCTAAAGGATGACATAAAGGCCGGCTTTGCCGCCCCCCTACAATTCCACGCAAGAATCCTCATGGGGAAAAGTCCGAGAGGTCGGCCACAGGCACATCAACCCTCTGGGCCATAGGGTCTATCTCCACCTCGCGATCAGGATCAACCTGCTGACCCTCATCCGAACTAGTCCCGGACACTACTCGCAACACAGCCGCCTTCACCCGTTGAACGACAGTCGAGTGATCCACGGTCGTGCGAGCAGCCCCCTCATGACCACTCGGGTCCCCTACCCCTGGCACCACCAGTGCAAGCGTATCCCGCCCCACCAAAGGGTCACTCATGGGACAATCAACGCAGACAGGGGCCTCACTCATCCCAGCCCCCTCGGGGCCACTCGAATCACCTGCCCCTATCTCCATAGGTGCAGGCATATCCTGCTCCGCCAAGGAATCACTCATAGGGCCGACAGCGCAGGCAGAGACCCCACAAGTCCTAGGTACATCGACCGAATCAGGCCTGCCCGAGACACCATCCACCTGCCCCACATCCCCCTCTAGAGAGCCTAGAGTGGAGAGCATCACAGTTGGCGGATCCACTCCCAGGGACTGGGCCCCAAATTGGAAGTCACTGGGCCCCGTGAACTGGGCTAGTGGATCAGGCCTGGACTCAGGCCCCATATGGCCCAGCTGGGCCGTGAACAGTGGAAGGCCCCCGCCCACAGGGGCCTTCCCAGGGAATCCCGTGCGTGGCCCATCCGATTTGGAACACGCACCAAGCTCCGCGCGACGGTCCCCCAGGACCGTCGCGCGGTTCACCGAACGAAACACGCGGGGCACGCGTGCCCCGCGTGCCGCTGTCCCGACCGAGCCACCCCTGTGGCCCGCCCGCCCCCGGCCCAGGGACCGGCCCAGATCCGTTAGCAGCCCAGTGTTTCTGGGCCGCTTCTTGGGCTTGACCGTGGCCTGGCCCGCCTCTCCAGTCGGCCCGCCCTGGTCCGCCGAGTCAGCCCGGGACTCAGGCAGCGCCGACTCGTCAGCCACAGGCACCGGGTCGACACGTCCCACGGGCGGGGCCAAGTCGACTCGGGAACCCTCCTCGCGCCCGTCGGAGGCCAGGACCGCCACCCCCGGCGGGGAGTGGTGACGGGCCACCTTGACGGGCTTTTGCCAACCCTCGAGATCCGGTGGGGACACCGGAGGGCTAGGCGAGGCAATCGGCGGATCCGGCTGAGAAAGGGGCAACCCAGCGGATGGCTCGGTCGTCTTCCCCAGCTCCGGCGGCCCTTTTCCCCGCGGCTGTCTGGCACGGGAGGTCACCAACCACGGGCCATAGATCGGGCCGGGGACCTCCTTTTCAGGTGAGCTATCGCCAGTCGGAGCCGGAGCCCCAAACCAGCACACGGGCCCAAGATGCCCGATTCGTCCGCACCGAACGCAGAGGTCCGGGATGCTCTCGAAGACGAAAGGTTGCCAAATAGCCTTCGTCCGCCCGAGTATCCGTATCCCTGGGAGGAGAGGCGCGGATGCGTCGATGGCCACCTTGACACGAGCGAAGCCCATAGCCCGTCGGCCCTCGGTGACACCGTCCACCGCCATTGGCTTTCCTGCCTTGGCCGCAATCTCTAAAATAGTCGAAGGCGACCAGTATTCCGGGGGGAGCCCAGGTAGCCGGAGCCAGACCACTGTGGTCTTGACCGGAGACTCCCTAGGTAGGAAGTCCGGCGCCCACGGCTCCAGGGCAAGCAGTTGCCCTGCCACCACCCAGGGCCCCTCCGCTAGGGCGCGATCCCGGACCTCCGACGACCGGAATCGCAGAGCGAAGTGGTCCTCGGCGAGGGTCACCGCCACCACCTCCCCTGTTTTCTTCAGCCGGGCAGCCACGTCCTTGGCCACCCACTCGACCGGCACCCGCCGGCCGAGGCTCCGGCTGACGAGTGCTAGCCCCTCCCACTCCCGGCGGGCAGCCTCAATGGGCTCCTCCGAGAGCTCGAAGACCGACGGGAAGCGAAGGCTCAAGCGAGCCACCTCCTCGTCCATCAGTCGATGGGTGATCCAGGGCCCGAGCCGCGTCCAACCACCCGGTCGGTCCCCTTTTCCCCCCTTCCCCTTCCCCTTAGACGTACCTGGTCCTTGAGCTACCACCTCTGCCCAAGACCTCGTCGACGACGATGCCGCAGTCTGCTTCGTCGAGGCAGCTTCCGCCGTCGCCCCCGACCCCGGCTCCCCGACCGAGCCCGCCGAACCCTCCATCGTCGTCTTCCCCTTCATCAGATCCGGTTGACACCCTGCAAAACAAAGGAACTGGGCTCACGGGATGGCCCGGACACAGCAGAGCTCCCCCACCCCCGCTCAACGCCGGCGAAGGAGACCGTTAGCACAGCAATCCTTTCTCTCTCCTCAGAGTTTCTCACTCTAAAGAGCCGGAGAAATTTGTGTGAAGCCTGACAATAGCTTGTTCTGGTTCGGATTCTTTATCTCGTCCAACTCATCCTATTTCAGGTAAAACCTTTGAATGAGTCCTATATTTCCCAAGTTCCAATCTTAATACTCTCTACCATTTCTCAAGCTCTGATCAACTGTTAAATTGTCTCAGTATGGCATACGGAGTATCTGTTGATCCTCCCTAATAAAAGAAAAAGCAACAGGAACCAAGTTCAATTTTAAATTATTTTAAGCGAAAAGACAAACGTTCAAGTAAATGAGTCGCCAGTCTCAAGCACTAGGGTAGTTATGCCACTAAGATATTTATGTTTACATAGCTGCCACTTCTGTTGGTAACTAACCTGCTTTAAGAATAAGCAAGCAGCTAATATCAAGTGCAGATAAAACCACGCATTCAAACATAACGATATGTCTCTCAGCTTTGAGGCACCTGATAATCACTGGCAACTAAACTCCATGGCTGCAGTTTCTAACATGCCGCATATAAGCGCCAACCACTTGATGAAACCAACCCCAAAGCATCACCTTTCCTATCTCAAGCCGCATCTTTAATTTGATCACTACTACAGAGGCATTGACTGATACACACATAATTTGATCCACGTATGCACTGCTTTTTCTCCCCACTTCTTTACACTCAATTCACAAGCACAAGTTAAAAAATCCAAAGGAATTGAAATGCAACCTGATCATATCTCACCATCAGTGTTTAAATAACTCATTGCAAGAATTTTTTTGTCGGTACATATACGAACATATAATGCATATATAATAATGGTATGATTGTTGATGGAGAAGAAATCATTCCTACTGGCATTCTTCACATGGACTTGTGTAAGCATGAGATTCTTCTCTTCTAAATCCAAATCTCTCATTACCGTCAACATATTTAACCTCTTAGAACAGTACAAGTTTGGGTTCAGATCACGCTGCCATCGACAAGCAGTGGCTGATGCCCTTGGCCTTGGAATTGGAACGCTGATCCTGTTCCGGTGCGCATACAGAATCCTACCCCTGTACTCATTGGTCACACTGTTAAGTGCACACATTGTTCCCAGATTCATTAAAATTTGGCGTATTTTTGAACATCTACTCACCCTCGCATGGTTGGCTGGATTTGTTTGTATCAAGATGGGATCTTCAATGAAAGAGACAATATTTGCAGTTTGTGTTGTTTGGGGCTTGAGGAAATGGCAAAGAGTTGCAAAGAGAAACCTAGCAACAAGGAACTCCAGTCCTGCAAATCCCTTATTGGGAGCCTCACCTTCATTTATGACCGCAAATTCACCAGCTCATCCGGAGATATCTAAAGCAACTTCACCATCCCAATCAAAAATATCCAGCACAGCTGAGCTTGGAGTATCAGGAAACACAGGCCAACTGAAGATAGAATTAGTGACCGAAGTTGCAACCCAGCCATGTACCAGTGACACACCAACATACAACAGAGAAGTATCTTTAGCAGGGTGGAGCAGGCAGAGCAACAGATTCTTGTCGGGTAGCCAACATCAGAGAGAACTTGCTTCAGGATGCTTCATTTGAACAACATCACAATGATAAGTTACATGAAATGAAAAGCTACCATAGTATGCCTTGTCACTTCTCTCTAGTTCTCCATGCAAACCTCTCAACTATCAAAGTAATGCAGGAATAAAATATGAGCAGAATTACAGTTTATAATAAGATTAGTAACTGGCTGATCTTTATTAATAGCAAGAGGAAGGAACAAGACTTCCAACTCTGTTTATGTAAATAGTGTACCTGAAGTTGGATCATCTGGGCTTAAAAATTACTCCCATTCAACTTATTCTGCATAAAAATCATAAAGATATTAAGTAAATCTTTGGATCGGGAATTCGAAAATCAAATTGAGAAAAAACCTCTCAGTGCACGTTGATGTAAAGATATACAAACCTACGAACAACCAAATGGTCTTTGACATGTGCCCAAAAGTTGTGTCGCATCCCATCACTCTAGCACTGTGCCCTGACATCACCTCAGCTGGCCACTGCATATCATGGAAATTTTGAAGGACCTGAAAACAACACGAACAATTATGTATGTCCTCTTCCACAACAGCTTAACCTGTTGGAGTCTAATGGCCGGTTAGCAATACACAAAAGAAAAGAGTAAAATTGCAAACAAGATGATCTAAAACTTCCCACCTCTACCTAGTTTTGTAAGTCTAGTAGCACAGGACAAATCTCTTTGATTATTCACAAAGAAAACATGGCAGGTCATAAACCTGAAAGAAGTTACTTTAGGGAAAAAGTGACTGAACCTTAAAAAAACTAAAATTATACTTCCATAAAGATGCACAAACCACAAAATTTTACTTTTGAGTGATGAGATGCAAGGATTCTGCAACTAGGTGGAAGCCATATAGTTCTAGCCATTTAATACAAGAGAAGCGTATGAGTATTTGCTTTATTGTGCTATGGGAAATCAAAAAGGCCAATACCAGAGAAAGCAAGATGCATGCTACGGGGCCTAAGATAGTGAAGTATGAAGTAGTCAAATCTAACAAATCCAAATTCATAGAACCAACCGGATGGAGTACAACTAAACTAACTGCAACATTAATTTCAGTTGAATCATTAATTAATACATGGCGGGGAAAGAAAACCTTCATCTGAAAGTTCAATTTAAGCAAAGCATAATAAGCTTGCTATCCTCTTCAAGTACTCTGAAGAGACACATTAATGATTCTGACAACAGTACATTGATTCCAGTTTATGTCAATGGAAGCATGCAGTGACATAAATCAAACCGGAGAATGGAAGAGAATTATTAACACTAGAGGGGCAAATATCCATAAAAACAGGATAACACTAACCAGAGAACAAAGAACTACATGCATAACTCTGTGCACAAAATCGTACAAGGAAACAAAACTTAGACGTTAGATTGGCACCTAAACTGGTCAAAAGTGCAAGGCTCACAATCATGTCTGAAAATGAACCCTCTAAAACAGAAGAAAGCCCTGTAAATCATAAATTATGGAGGACCAGGACAACGGCACCAACTTGCACCAGCAAGAATCATCAATTAAAATGAAAATAACCTAACAAGCATGCATATACTGAAGCTTGCTTAGAAGTACACAGGCTTCTCACTTCATATTTGGTGACTGACAAGATTAGCTTTTCAATATAATCATTAAAAATAAACCATCTTCATTGTCCAAAAGTTAAATATCTGAAAAATCTGAGACGTTGTTGAAATAATTTAGTTTTTCCCAAATGTTAAGAAGTAATTTCTTGCTCCTATACTTTCAACCTAATAGCAGAGATCCGAAAATCATCCAACTGCTTCATGGACAGTAGAGCTACTATTCAATGGATATGATATAACTCAAACAGAAACAATAGGACAGCAATTAAAAGTCAGCTATGCATCATGATGGATTTAGTAAGCTTAACTTTTGGGACACCAATGAAAAATAGAAATAAATACAAAAGTACAAAAAAAGAATATCTAGTTCACAAGCATACCTCATTTGGTTGCAACTCTTTTAAAATCCCAGAGCACCTTCTGAATAGCAGAAGCATGTCAAAAATCCTGACTTCAATTACAATAAGACATTCAGACAGTAACATGATTACAGCACCTTCAGGACAGCCTCAACGCAAATCTGAAACCGAAGGGCTGATCAAGAGTTTCGTATACCCCTAGAAGGAATGCTAGGACATGGTTCCCGATCAAATTCCCCAACATTCCCTATTACCAATTTGGTATGTTGTCTCCCTTGTGGGATGAGTTAGAGAGAGAGAGAAAGAGAGAGAGATTCACATCCATATGGTTCCAAATATTAATGTAATCATTTGTCAACTAGTGGTCATGCTTCAGGAAGTAAACATGTAATGTAACAATCAATTTATTGATGATGTAACTCTCCAGAGAAGAACTTTGGGCAACAACATGAAGCACCCATCTACATGCCAATAAACCAGAAACAGAACCAAAGATTATAAATAGTGCAAGATGTTAGCAGTCTTGCATCAATAATAATCATGCAATCTGGATATTTCACGATAAAAATTCACTTCGAGAACAAGATATAATCAAAGTATATGAGAACTCCCACAAAATTGATATGACAATAACCTTGTAGCAATATTTACATGCTAACGAAATTAGCACCCAGATAAAGGGCTTCAAAACTTCCTAAACCTTTCATATCTGTGTATGTAAAAAATTGAGAACATTACTTAATTTTTGCAAAATTAGACCAAGAAGTAGGACAAAACCTAAGTGTCAACAAAAAAGATGAATGGTTTCTTCAGTCAGCAGGAAACTTAACTAACTATATGGCATTAACGCAGTGGCTGCTTGATCATCCATATCATCTCTAATATGGAACACGCACATAATTTCTCAAATCTGCAATGAAGTACAGCTCCTTTATGGGGATGTGAAGGCATTAATACACCATCTCTGAAGAAAAAATTTAGGGCTGATTGTAATAGAGAAATACTTTCACTATTTGCTATTTCAGAATCCTCCTCATTTCTTATGTGGCAACTGCATTCTGTTGGCGTGAAATGGACCATTTGCTGAGACGACATTTTCTTAACCTGCTTGTGAACAATGTCCTGACAAGCACAGCACTCGGACTGAACTCTTTGACCCTGATTTTTTCCAAAGCATTCTTCAGAGTTGGTGCTACTTTGAGAAATATAAGATTGCCGTACCACTGCTAAAAGACGCAAAGAAAACGAAGCAAGTAGATCGTGGATATCATCTATTGTTGAATAACGGCCATTAGATCTCCAGCAATCATAGAGAATTCTACGAACCAACACATAGATAGCACGTAGACATCTAGAGCAACAACAGTACAGGCATGCAGTCCCAGAGACAACTGAATGCTCATTACTCTTTCTCTGTGCGAACTCAGAAACTGTACCAAGTTCATCAGTAACGTGCCCACCACTGCCTGAAGAATGATAATTGTCCAGACAAGTATACTTGTCACTAGCCTCTTTTGAGCAAGACATGGTCACTGCAACTGAACTGTCAAGATTGCACATATTAGCCTCAGAAGGAAGATGGCTTTCTGTCACTCCCAAGCCATCAACATGTCTCATATCCTCCAGCTTTTTAGCAGGTGCTGGACTCTTTGATCCATAAGTTCCATTACCGTTTAGTGTAGTTGCAGCTGAGGTAGAACCTGAATGAAAGCTGGAGTGACTAGGCTCGTGAAAATGATTAACATCTGGTATGATGCTTGTATCAGAACTAGGTGATGTCCCTTCATTAAAATCAACACATTCTCCATTACTGGTAACTAATTTATGAGGACTTCCTTTGGGTGAAACCTCTTCATTGCAGCTTACGTTTGGTACACTCTGCATGCTCAAAGGATCATGAACAAGATTACTGCTGCTCAAATTATTATCTACATAAAGACTCTCGGTAATCACTGGCTTGGTGTTTGACATTGTAATCTGATTATCAGTTTGTACACTGTATGAACAAAACAGAAAAAACAATACAGTTACAATTCAGGATTTTTTTTTTGAAAAATGTCAAAATGGTAGTTTCACAAAATTTCGGGAAAAAACAGACTTTGGGTACAAAACACGACAGTAAGAAAACATAGTTAGCAATCATAATAAAAAAAACGGAATGATAAATTACCCAACAAGAACATCAAAAAAAATTAGAATGATATTTTGAATGCCATAAAGGAATTAAAAAGCAAATCCTACATTGGAAAAAAAAATTAAAGCAGGAAAGAAAATTTAGCAAAAACTGCAGAGTTTGCAAATTAGAATATTTTCAATTTCTTTTGTGTACAACAACCAAAGATTATGGAGGAAAGCCATAAAGGATAGGAACTAAATCTGTACTGTCACGACATTATTTGCAGATGATGTGATTTAGATTAATAAGAAGAGGATAAGAACAGATGCCAGATCAGATTAATGGACAAAATTGTAGAGGACGCTGGACTTAAAATCAGCAGACCAAGGAAAGAATAATGACCTAAAAATGTAAAAAGAATAAAAGAATATGGACGAAAACCATAGAGAATAGGGGCCAGAAAATATATCAAAGTGCATATTATTTGCACATCATATAATGTAGATTGATGAGAAGAGGAAGAGTGTAATTGTTAAAATAAAATTATGATTGAAAGTTGTAGAGAATACCAGGTCGGAATGCAATTTCAATGGAAATGGAAATGAAATAAAAGTTCCAGCAAAACTAACTTGCCAAGTGGTAACATAATGTGCTTGGTTAACTATCCTGGAAGTGACATACAAACAAATATATAAATGATAAAGAGTTGAGTGGATGGCATGGAGAGGTTCTTTTGGTTTGTTATATGACCAATTATACCTTTGTCACTAAAGGAAAAACCTACAATTGAAGTCTTAGATGACTACTTGATTCCAAGATCATCCATGAATAACTCTATTTTCTTTCCAATTCTTTCCTTAGTATTCGAGGCAAGGTCTGCGGAACCGTCCTGAACCACCCAGTTCAAGGCGTTCCGAGCCGTACCAGCGGCAGACCGGGACGGTTCCGTCATTGAAACCGAGATGCCTCTTGCCATCGCCGGAGGGGGAGAAGGAGAAGAAAAAAGAGAAAAAGAGAGAGAGAGAGAGAGTGAGAGGGAGAGGAAGAGAGAAGCCGGTCTCTCTTCCTTCCTCTCCATCTCCCTCCCCCGTTCTCTCTTTTCCTCTCTCGTTCTCCCTCTCGCCCATCTCTTCTATGGTGTCGGTATGGGCCCGGCACGGCATGGCGCAGGCCCGTACCGACTCGTCCCGCCGAACAACCGGTACGGTGCCCGGTACTAGTTTTGCCATCCTTGATTCAAGGTGAAGTCATGGATAACAACTCCATTTTGTAAGATGTGTTTGTTTAATTGTGAAAGGCTGCTAGATCAGTTGGTTTGGCTCCTCGCTTCAAAGTGGAGTTCGTGTGTTTGGTTACCTCTAAGATGGTTCTAGGGATTTCAAGAAATTATGTAACAGCTTGAAGATGTAAGTGGCAGGATAGGCACAATTTTTGCGGTGAATGGGCACAATTTTTGTGGTGTTATCAAGGCACTGTTTTGGGAGTAATATAGAGAACAAATGGAATGCAATTGGGCACAGTCCTAGTGGCACAATTGCACGGTTTTTAGGTCAGTCAGGTCAAGGGGGTGCCTACCCATACCTGCTGCTATACATAGGCTGACGCCGAGGCAGGTGATATTATCTTGTACTTATCTAATAGGTCCCACTTACCAAGAATATTCTTCTCCTTTAAAAACTGTCTCAAGAGGGATAGTTATAGATGTTGGGTTAAAAAAGTGCCCTGACAAGCCAACTGAACATAGCAAAGATGCCGATGTTGAGATAAACATATGGAATAATTAAGGATAGAGTGAGAAATGGGTATATTAGGATAAGCACGATGAATCAACTGAGATGTCCATCATGTGTAATGAAGATCTAACAAAACTTCAATAAAGAGCACTTAAATGTGCCAATCAGACAAGCAGGAGAAGAGGATGACCTAAGCTAACATGGATTTAAGTTCTGCGAAAGGATATGGGAAAGATGGCGAACAACAACAGAAGTAACCATTACAGGAAAGGTTAATGAATAACTGTTCACAAAGTCAAGCCACAAGATGGGACAAGGCTGGATCTGAATCGTTCTGCTTATTCTTATACCAATATGGAAACTAAAAGATAATAAGAAAGCAAAGGTAGCTAGCTCAATTTGAAAATTTTTACTAAGAAAAGTGGTACCTCTGGAATGTGTAAGCCCAGCTATTAACAATATCTTCTAGGTAAGCCACTTGTGACAGAAGTCGAAGGTAACGGTATTTGTCCTTCCTGCCCAAAATCTTAGCTCGAACCTTCCCAACTAAAAGCTCTAAAACCTTTCTAACTTCAACAGAGACTTCTCTAACTGATGTGTAGACACCTTTATATGCCAATAAACCCACAGCCACTAAACCCCTTACAACACCAGAATTTTCACGATTCTTAAAATTGCTTGAGTTTGCTCCAGCAACTACCTTGTTGGGTGAACTATTGGAATCCATCAAACAAGAATTAAATGGCCAACCCTTCCAAGGCCCATTTATGTCTGCGGAGGGACCTTCTGTCAGTTTCGAGGTTACCCAACAAAGCTCAGCAAATTGTGGATATCGTAAAATCTGATTACCAAATGTGGCAATTGCTAACATTGAACTCCCTTTCATAGCTTTACCAGGAAAAATCCTTGGAATTGAACCTTCATGGCTATCAAGCTGAAGATCAACCTTGTCATGGCCTCTCATCTTCGATGATGGTGGCCATCTCTGATCACCATTTGTGCCTTGCTGGGTTTCTTTGTCCCTGAAAGATGCCCCAGCATTTGAAACAGTCCACTCAGCATCCACAGAAGTATCCATGTTTAGCCTTGGGGGTTCTGCATTAGCTTTCACTGCAGGGAAGACTTCATTTTTATCATGAGAATTGCTTACATGAGTTCTGTGATGCACCAGCTGTGCATAATGCTGAACTAGGTCCTCTGATAATTTTGCTGCACACGAATCAATCACCAGATTAGGATTAAATTTTCCATCAATACACATCAGAAATCGTGGTGTCGTATGTTCTGAAGGAGCAGAATCAGCATGATTCACAGCATCACTGGTAAAAAAATGCCTTATTGCAAGAGGAAGATCATGATTCTGCATTTCACAAGTAGCCTGCAAACATAAAACATAAATTTCAAAAATTTCAAACACAACTGCAATCACAAAACAAGCACTTTGGCAAGTAAATGAGAAGCCAAACACATGACTGCCAGTTTCACTCAGTAAATGGGCATGAAAAGAATGAGAAAATACAAGAAAAATCTGTTCTTTTAATCTGAAGAAATAGATAACTAATCTAACAATTCATTTAATGCTGAGCACCAGAATGTTAGTATTATCAACATCAGTATTTGTTTAAGAGACCTTGGTAAGATATGGCACAAACTTATAGGTCATAAAATGCAGTCTTGATAATTTATCAAGAAGAAAATAACAAATGCAAAGCAAACATGAGTCAAGATATTATATCATATTCAGCTTGGAGATAGTTTTTTTCTGAAAGTGAGAGAGACAGTATTATTTGCAGCAAGCGAAAGCGGCATGTAAAAAGAATCTATAAACTTAGATCAAAAGCTTTCTCCTGACAAAACTCACTTGAAGCACAAATGCAAAAATATAGAAGGTAGGAATGATGTCAGCACTCACTGATCCTGAGAACGATCAATCTAATGACATCCTAACTGACAGCTAGGATTTACAGGTGACAAGAGAGAACAATATAAAGTATTGAATAATATGCATGCTAGGACAAATTTGAATTAGACATTCGCTTCTTTTTTCCAGAGAAAAAACATATTTCTTTTGCTCCATATTCAAGAAGTTGCAAACATGACTAGAACATATGCATAACAAAAGAAACATGGCATGCACAAAGCAAACAAAGCAAGAGAGACAATTTAGTTGTTTCTATGAAGCACTGGTTTCTTCTTTTTTTTTTTTTAGAGGCGGGGGGGGGGGGGGGGGGGGGGGGGGGCGGGGTGGTGGTGGGGGGGTGTGCACAAATATGTGAAAACAACAATATTCTACTCCCCTTGGACTAACACTACGCATAAAAGCCTGCAGATATATGCAAAATTCTGCATACAAGACCACATACTGACATACATACAGGGCACCAAATAGTTAGAAGAACAGACATAGATGACAAAACAGAGAACATCGAATGTGATAAAGATAGTCAGCGTAACTCGAGCTCATATATAGAAGTCGCTACTCAAGCTCACGTGAACTATGAAATCGGCTAAAAGGATAAAAAATAATAATGCACACTGAATCTCAAGCTTACCAGAATATTTATAGATCCAGATGCACACACAGAATCCACTTGCTCAACAAATGAATTCCATGCTTGTGAAGAACTTTTTGCTGCATCAACTCCTACTTCTTGGGATGACTTGCAGGCATTTGGACTGCCTTCGCTCTGTTTGGCATCCTCTCCACGAGTCTCATCGATAGCCCATAAATCAATTCTAGGCATGTAGATTATGCATCTTCCCACATTCAGGCATTTCACTAATGGAAAGAATTAGTCCAACATATTAGTGTTCAAAAGATGGCAGATAGTACATAAAACAGAGCTCATTTCATTGCTAAAAGCATTTTATTTGAGCTCAAGCAATTTATGAAAGATGTCTAAGAAAATACATAAGGATAATAACAATGATCGATGACTTTGGGAACTAATTAATAGTAGATGAGTGTAAAACAACTCGGTTAACTGAGAATGCTTTGTCATGAACCACAAAAACAATTGAAAGAAGTAATAGTCACAATCAATTGAGAGAAGTTGCAGCATGAGAACCTACTAGACTGTCAAACAAACTAGAAGCCCATGAGAATCTGAACATGGAGGTTCTGCCATAGAAATCAGATGTCCTAGGAAAATCAATTAACCTGGTTACAAGTATTCATGCAAGAGTAAAAGAGCTAAGACTTTCTTTGAGTCATGGAGAGAATTTTAATTAAAGACCAATGAACTCTAGAGAATCAAGACGATCGTCTTGAATCACATGAAATTTACCAGGAAATCTAGGTCTTACAGATACTTGCAAAAGTATCAAAAAACAAACAGTTTTTGGATGGAGGATTCATCAAACAATTAAAATGTTCAAGGTGAAAGTTTAGGCCTAAAGTTATAGAACCAAGTCTGATTACAGCATCTGGTGTCAACATAACGCATGTTTCATGAAGTTGTTAAACATTTTGAACAACATTAATGACTCTAGAAAAAAAAAAAAACTAAGCTAACAAGTCAATACCTGTTTAGTCCAGGCTATAATTAATTAAAGAAAGGAAATGCATAACATTTTAATGTTCAGAGGGATATCCAAGCATGAAAGTTTGAAGCTCCATTATTAGGTAGGAGAATAATCAATCTTAATAAACTTTAATGGTCAAGAAAGCTACAAAACAAAATCTAAAAACATACTTAGAATTTGGGTAAGGCCAAGAATAATATCTCCATGTCCTTCTTCAGAAATAGTAGCCAAATCAACCTTCTGAATATTAATATGGCCCACATATCCATGAAGAAGGCAGCTAGCCAGATGTTGTTGGCCAGATCTGGGAGTTCCAGCAATCAAAGTTCGAAATCCTGATGAATTCCCCAATTGAAGTGACTTCTGCATTGACTCACTGTGTGTACAAGAACCAGAAGTCTTTGATCTAGAGGAATCAAACTTTTCAAAGACATCATTGTCATCTTCCAATGGATAAGAATGACCAGATCCTGATGGACCCATTACCAGGCCATAGCGAGAAAGAATTTTCTCTATCTCATTTGCAAAATACGGGTCCGAAGTTAAAGAATGAAGCTCAGACCACCAAGAGACGACAGGGATACTTCTCTGTTCTAAGGCAGAAATAATGGCACATTCAATAGATTGCAATGCCTTGCGAAAG
Source organism: Phoenix dactylifera (assembly GCF_009389715.1). NCBI lineage: Eukaryota > Viridiplantae > Streptophyta > Magnoliopsida > Arecales > Arecaceae > Phoenix > Phoenix dactylifera. The sequence continues at coordinate 11,330,163 of NC_052395.1, forward strand.
GAAGGAGGAAACCAGATCCGCTCATCAATGTAAAATGAGATGAGCAGGTGAGACAGCGGTTTCAGAAGACATGGAACAAGATGAGAATGGAGTGGTGAAGAAACTACATCATTTGCAGCCATTCCTGCTTCTCTTCGGGAACATGGAGGAGGAGCAAGTGCAAGAGCTTTTAACCAATCTCTTTCCTCCACGACAAATTCTGGCAAAGGAGGAAGTCTGCAATGATCAGAACCTTTTTCAGCAGAAGATAAAAGTTCTTGTAAGGCACAGTTCCTCTTCAAAGCATTCATTGCTGCTTGAGTACAAAGAGACTGCAGATCAGCACCCGCATAACCAGCAGTTTGATTTGCAATCCGTGAAAGAAGAGACCCAGATACAGGATTTGGCCAACTTTGAGTATGAAGTGACAGAATAGCAGCTCTATCCTTCAGTGTTGGTAGTGGAAAATATATTTCCCGATCAAATCTCCCTGGTCGCCTAAGAGCAGGATCAACAGCATCAGGACGATTTGTAGCACCTATCACTATAACTGAACCTCGAGACTTCAGACCATCAAGCAAGGAAAGCAAAGTTGACACAACAGAGTTATGTGTTTGATCTTGATGCCTAGACCGACATGGAGCTAACCCATCAATTTCATCAAAAAAGATAATAGAAGGTTGAGATTTCTCAGCTACCTGAAAAAGAAGTCTTAATTGTCTTTCAGCATCACCAACATATTTTCCCAAACAATCAGCACCTTTACGAGCAAAATAAGCTATTCTCTTATCCCCGCGAGAGCATGCACCAATTAATGCCCGTACAACTAATGTTTTACCTGTACCGGGATATCCATGCAATAGAACACCTCTAGGAGGTGTGATGCCCAGGGTACTGAAGAACTCAGGATATAAAAGGGGTAATATTACCACTTCTTTCAAGCACTGGATGACATCTCGGAGCCCAGCAACAGATTCCCAACCCTGGTATGACTTTTCATTTTCATAAGAACCCCCAATATAGACAGGTGCTATTCTTAAAAGATCTCGGTGAAGCCTCTTGCCTTCGCGTTTCAAGAACTCTTCATCCTCTCCGCAATTTTCTAACCACTTCTCTTCAGCCTCCAAGTCCTTCCTCCATGAATCATGTGAAAGCTTTCTCATATCCAGCTTCAATTTCTTAAATTTCATTTTCCTAATTTGTTGAGAGTAACTCTCTCCTTGAGGTTGGAAAAGATGCCGATGATCATTGCAAGCTATGAGAAATTTGCGATGATCAAATATACAACCATCTGCTCGGCCGCAAGGCTGCATCAAGAAAGATAACATAAAAGGAAAAATGAGACAAAAAACATGATAAAGATATGCCATAAATAGAATAGAAATAATATACAACCAAATGGTAGGTTTTAGGGCACCGATCAACACGGCAACCAATAGTTGCTCCAGGCCTCCCACAACGGCTGCATTTCAATACCCTTCCCCTGCAAAGTGCAGCTCTAACATTTTTCAGGCATCCCAAACCAGCAAAGTAAACCTGAAATTCACAACATACATGAATTAAATTTATGGCTGTTATTTATTATCTGAAGAGAATCGACGACCTTTTTGAATATCTGTTGTCTAACATCAGCATATATGTCATTATACAACGACAGATACTAGCACAATCAGAGACTACAAGGCCTGAGTCCATCCTGAAGGAAGCTAATTTAATGTAAGGGGCATGTAGCTATTTAGTCAGTAGTATATTGACACAGTCATGAATTTATCTCATTAAGCAGATATCTGTATATGCTCAATCAACAAGTTTGGCCTATGTGATGAAACATTTGAAAATGCTGCAGTTACACAACCATGATGAACCATGATGCTATTTCAAACCATGTTATCAACTATACAACAGGAACCTAAAGATGGGAACCTGAAGAATTATGAACTATAAACAAGAAAGTGGGCACAGGAACCAGTAAACATAATTGGTGACAAATGAGCAGCAATTAATGTGATCTGCACTATCAATTGTAGTCCAGATCAAAGAAAGTCAGGGAACACAACTAGCCTACCATGCCCGCCATTTAATATATCTATACATTTATTAAAAAAAAAAAACTTATGTTGCGTTAATGACATCATCAATAATAGTATACATAGTAACAATATCAAAGTAAGCATTTTCCAGCACTTCATGAACAAAATCTTTCTACACTACATATGAGGATACGGATGTGAATAATCAATCATGATAAAATGTAGAAGCTAAGCATTCTTTAAAGATGGGGAAATGGACACATATACCAGTATATGATGTGAGATGTGAGGTAATGAACAAATGTAGATACATAAATACATATACATGCATACATATATACATATGCATGTATGTATACATAGACATAGATACAAGCCTTTTCGCATCAAATACGGAAGGCAATAGAAAACGTGTAATGGAATAAGGAAGAATATTTCATTAATTGATAGTTCAAAGTGGTCGTGGAAACATGAATCAGTTTGCAATCAACATTCTCTGATACCTTTTTCTTTTTTCATTTCACAATTTTCTCCACAAAATTTCCATTAAAAAATGTAATATTTAATGCTTCACCAAATAGCTACAATGACATGATAGCTCTGATAAACTCAGCAAAAATCTAAGAATAGTGGATTTAATATAAAGCTTTCTTACATATCTTTTGATCTCTCATTCCATTTATCAAGGTTGTCAAAATAGGTGAAACAGAATGGTACCATCGATACCATACCATTCCAATAGGATTCCGGCACGAAGACAAGGCCCATGCAACCAAAACATAGCTAAAACAGGGCATCCAGGCTGGTACAGAGTCTACAGACTCTTGTTCAACCAGCACAATGCTTGTATCAATCATCCAGAATGAACCAATTGGTATTCACCAGTGGTCCAGTACTGAACTTGATATTACTGGTTCGAAGACATCCCAACTAGGACATCTTGGGAAATTTATTTAAAATAGAAAAGGGGGTATAGGGGGGCCAACCAGGTATTCCGATTCCTTTAGGAATACTATGAGGGACTCCCAAGACCTCTTTTACCCAATTAGCGTGAAAGAGTAAGAGAGGAGAGAGCAGAGAAAGGGAGGAAGAGGGAGCAGAGAGGGGCTTTTTTGCTCAAATGGTGGGAGAGAAACCTAGTGAATCAGAAAGACAGGGTACTCCGTCAACGTAAGACCCTTGGATCTCTATCTTTTTGGCCCAAAATTGGCAAAAATCAGCAAAATAGGGAAAATCTACATCAAGTTTTTTGTTTTCCTTTAATATTTTGGATATTGTGGACAGCACCATACAATATGATGATTTTTATTTTCCAAAAAATATTTTTATAAATTATATAATTTTTTTATTAAAATATTAACAAAAATAAAACAAATGGGAACTTAGTCTAAAAAATTGTAGCATACCTGCATTCGTAGTATGCACATGCTACAACTATTATGGTTGTAATCTCTATCTCAAAATATTTATAATTATTAATTAATTTATTTGTCAAGAAAATATTTTTTTAAAAAAACTAAGTTCCTTAAAAATCTAAAAAAATCAGTATATGTCCCAAATTATCTATGTAATTCTTAGATTTCATTGTCATGCATTTCAGTAGTAAACAGATTTTTTAATGACTTTTAAACTATTTTTAAGGGGAAAAATTTAAAATTTGAAAATGTTAGTTAAATGTAATAAATATGGAACATGTATTGATCATTAAAAAGATGAGTTCTAAAATTGTCATCTTGTATTTTGTTGATTAACAAATAATTTTCTGATTTTCAAGCTATTTTCTAAAAATTTATTTAAAAATATAAAAAAGATTTAATTGTTAAAAATAAGGAACATGCATTTGATAATTAATGACAAGAATTCTAAACTATCTTGCATTTTGTTCATTGACAAAAATAAAATAATTTTTTGATATGATAAGATTCTATCAAATTGAACATGCATCGAAAATGTCTTTCATGAATCATGAATTAAGTATATAATATGTAGGAAGCACAAATTTTAGGTTGGCAGATAGCTTCTAGTAAGAAAGGTCTGAGAGAGCCCCATGTTCGATAGCGCCATCGAAGGATAGGCTCGTAGAGACATCATTAGATATGCTAGGAGTTGCAATTTACTCCGCCCCAGTGAATACCCGACTCGACCCCAACCCGTCTAGAGTTGGTGGCGAGGACGGGTAAAAGCAATAGCCACCTCGAACCTTACCCGATTATATATAAACCCTGACCAATCGGACCATCCGCACCCTTTGCTTCAGATCCAAATTATATTCTATACATTGACTTATAGAGTTTACCTTTTTTTTGTATTTTTAGGTTCATCTAAACCACCACAAGGTAGAAAAATTTAAACGTACACATTGTAGCATTAAGAGCCACAGCCCAATCATTATCCAACTTCTTATGATCCGCAAGAATGGGAACAATATTCAGGCTCGTACAATGTTCTACTATCCTAAGGAAGGATGGTTCGGCTCCGACAAGTACTAGACATACACATTGTAGCATTACAAGCCACAGCCCAATCATTATCCAACTTCTTATGATCAGCAAGAATGGGGACAATATTCAGGATGGTACAATGTTCTAGGTCCGAAATACCAGCAAGACCCGAATATATATGAGAGCCATCAAAATTCTACATGGGATTAGACTATTAAAGTTTTATGATTTTCTTTTTACAATTTTGTATTGTATTTGCCATTCTTCACACATAAATGTTGTTAGTTAATTAAACATTGTGTGTCGGTACAGATATTAACACTCAATTATAACATACACTATAAAACATCTCTTAAAATACACAATAAGATCACCTAAATATCTTCACCATGCATAAAAAACAACCAAATTCATTAAAAAAATAACAAAAAGTTGGTCCTTACGGTGTGGTACCGGTACGAAGTCTAGTACCATGATGACATGGGATGGCCCGGTACCACACGGGTCCAACCAAAAACAAGTACCAAGCACGGTGCTGATTTTTAAAAACTTCCACTTTATTTAACATGTAATGGAGGATATGAAGGTAAATTTCCTTTTAATCTAACATAGTTATGCTACCTAAGCCTCATAAGCTAAATCAAATAGTAGAGCAGGGGTTGGTGAAGGGAGAGGGCGAGGGAGAGAGAGAGAGACTTCATTAATCTAAAACACTAAGCATCTTATATTGCAAAAAATTAAATTGATAAATATCTATCAACGATCCAATAAGAATCTTAGAATTCATATGATGATAGATGTAGATAGAATCATATCCTTAATTAACAAGCGAGGAGACCATAGTCCACCAAACCGGCCCGAACCGACGCGAAACTGGGTCAGTTTGGTTGTCAAGATCGGTTCGGAGCAGAAGGAGAAGAAAAGAAGAGGAGGTGGAGGAGGAGGAGGAGGAGAAGGAGGAGGAGGAGGGGAAGATGGAGGAGGAGGAGGAGGAGGAGGAGGAGAAGGAGGAGGAGAAGCAAAGAAGAAACATCATAGAAACATCAAAAAAATCAAGAAACATCAAATTATACTTAAAATTATTAAAAAATTGATTACTCTTAATTCAAACTTGAAAATTATTAAAAAAATGGTGTGCCGGTCCATGCGTACCGTGTGTTGGTACGGTACCGAACTGGTACCATACCAAACCGGCCATCAACCGGGATAGGTCCTAATATCGGTTCGACGGACCTTGCAGGAGACCCATATCATACATGGTGGACCTTGTAAGTGTTATCCTGAAATCAACTCAATAAAAAAATGTTCTTGATTAGTCATTGACAAATTGTTTTACCAACATAGCCTAATATTAACAACACAAGTGCAAAATCCCTGACAATCAAATTATATTTTTATTTCTATTATCTCTTCCACCTGAAGCATTATTTATGTGTCCTTGCTAAACCTCAAGAACATTCAAGCTCTTATAATAAAAGGGAATATCCCAAGTTCCCATCATCTCCACAGTCAACTCATACATCGCAACAAGATAATGCTCCTTAAGAACAAAGTCATGACTAAATCCTTAAAAACTATGGTCTCGATCATTAAGAAAATCAATAATGTTCTTTATGTTGTTGGAAGCTCATGCAATTTGTCTTGGTGTATATGGTCCAACTATAGGGCATGCAACAAATAATATTCAGCTATAATTAAAACTCATAAAGATAAGTAAAGAACTAGAATTTAAGGAGAAGGAAACTACCATGGAAAAAAATAAAACCAAGAATTTAAATGGATCAATTCATTAGATTGTTATCAGCATGTTTTTCTTTTTTTAAAAAAAGCTCAAACTACAATTTCTTAGTTATTGCGACATGGCAAGTTTCTAGACTTCAATCGATCATCATAGTTTGTCTATTACTTTGATAATATTTCAAAATAGTGTTTAATCTTGACCACAGTGTATTGAGACGAAGACTTAAAGTTCTCATTGTATACATCTAATCAACGTCGACGGAATCGTCCCGAACTGCTCGAATCATACCGACAACAGATCGGGACGATTCTGGCCCTTGGATCAAGAAACCGGCGGAAGGGGAGAGAGGAAGAGAGGAAGGGATGAAGAGAGAGTGGCCGGCGACAGTCGAAATAGGGGCGAGGGAGGAGGGAGAGAGGGCTTTCGGAATCCTCTCTCCTCTATCTATACATCGGAACCTGCCCCTGTTTCGAAACAAACTCGGGGCTTCCACCCCTTTTTATATTTTTTTGAATTTTCTAAGTGAAGTCGGCAGCCACTGGCGACTTCACTTTTTTTTTGAAATTTTTTAAGTGAAGTCAGAATCCACTTAAAAATTTCATAAAAAATTCAAAAAAGATTTCACTCAAAAAATTTCAAAAAAAAATAATAAGTCGATAGTGGTTGTCGACTTCACTTAAAAATTTCAAAAAAAATATAAAAAGGGGCGGAAGCCCCTGTTCCGACATACGAAGGAGAGAGCCCTCTCTCCCCCGCTCTCCCCCTGTTTCGGTCGCCGCCCTCTCCCAACCTTCCTCCTTCTCTCTCTCTCTCTCTCTCTCTCTCTCTCTCTCTCTCTCTCCCTCCCTCCCTCCCTCCCTCCCTCCCTCCCTCCCCCTCTCTCTCCTCCCTCCTCCCTCCCTTCCGGTTTGGCCTATCAGTTCACATCAAGACGGCACAGCACCGGGGGTATCGTACTGTCCCGCCATCCAACCGGCAATGATGCTAGTTCCGGTATTGCCTTCCTTGCATCTAACATAACAAATATATGTACAATGGGTTGCCCAAATTTCATGAAAAGAAGTTGAGTCTTATAGGCGGTCCTTGTTTCTACAACCTCTCTACACTGAATTTTAACCTGTGACCAGGTTGTCAAAAGGTTTATGTTCTTAATTGATACTAGAAAAGAAGCCCCTAGAAATTTTAAGATATGTTTCAAATAAGTATAAATTCCATCACAACATAAAATTTCCCAATCTATTGGGGATCCTCAACTCAAAAATGAAGAAAGCAATATAAAAAGACCAAGAATCTACCAATACTTTTGAAAATTACAGCGGTATTATTCCCTCTTAAAAACCCTAGCACATGGCTACAATTCCTTCATTTTATTTTCTATTACAAAAAATTAATTCATATATTTTTCTAATGAAAAATAATGTATTGATCCTATGATTATGAAAGACTAAGACATGGTTGGGCAACCGAAGATGGTCCCCAAATTGTTGACCTCCTTAACATGTTTTCAATATTGCCTTTTAAATTAGTTCCAAGCTCACTCATTGAATTTCCCATTGTTAGCTTTTTTAAGTGTGTTCTGGCCCTCACTTGTAAAAATGTCTGCCCTACTACTAGATAAAGGCACCTAAAACTTAGTCATGTTGCACTAAAATTTAAGTCTACCATTACATAAGGACAAGGTACCAAGTACCAACCACAACTTTCAATAGTTTGTAAACAAAATAAGTTCATCCTTCAAAGAAAGTACCATCCTACGACCTAAATATGGCAAAGAGTCACTTGCTATGATGAACTTTAAAAATTCTCCCAGTAATCAAATTCAAAGTACAAATCCTCGTATCTCCATGCTCTTAAATTGGTTCCTCTCTTCATTTTCTTTCCAGGGCATCCTTTGACATATCACACCACTCATTAAACCTTAGAGAGTACGCAATTAAGAAAAGTGGATTACACTTGTTTCAAATTTTGATCAACAGAATCATTAAATTATCAATCTTCTTCATTTTCCACCTCTAATTCCTCTTTAATAGGTCTTTGTTATACATTTATGACAATCAAACTCTTAAGCAACACTTTTGCATGTTTAAAGCTAGCAACATGATATGGTACAACATGTACTTTACTTCTTGATCCAAGTGAATAGAAGGAAACAACAAAAAATATTAAATGGGTATGGTTTAATTAATTAATTAATTTAAATGAAGAAGAAGAAGGATGAAAGAAGAGCATTCCAAAAACACTAAAAATACAGATTGGTGTTTAAATGAGTTTAAATAACCTGGCTTGTCATAAGACAAACCTGAGTTCAAATTTTAACTAGCAACATCAACTGGAGTTCTAGAATATAATTGATTAGCAAATGAACCTAAACAAAGCAATGAAAACCTCAGCTAAGTTCTGGCACTCCTTGGAGGAGAAAAACTAGGCTGTGAGAGGTTGGCAAACTTGCACTCTTAAGCAACCAATACAATTCAGCCAACCCCAATGAACCAATCGAAGTTAGCTGTATGAACCCATCAGGCAGCGAAGCATGGCTGCCATGTACTCATTTTTAAGGCATCAACAACATCTGTGAAAATATAGAATCATCTAATGACAGTGTAAACTGAAAAAATTACATTTAAAGGTAGCTAGGTAGCAACATCTCCAACATGCAGTAAGAAATGCATGCACTGATTTCCACCAATTAGACATGTATGTAATAATATAAGAAAAAGACAGTTCAGTAAATATACAGCACCTCCGGACTCCAAACAGCACAATGCTGATGAACCCAAACACGAGCCATGCCGAAACGATCACAAATAGGACCCAAAAGCCTACCAAGCCAACCGGGTTCATCACCAAACCCATCCCACACATCATAGTTAGGTTCCTCTGAAGCTGATGATCCTTCATATGCCTCGTTATCACTCTCTATGGACTCATGGACAAGTCTCTTTGGCGGCTTCCCATCAGCCCCTCCCCCGCAAAGGCCACACCTTCGACCTTCTTTCACATGTGGCTGGGTAAGCTTGTCTTGTGAAATGGACAGTTTCAGATTATCTTCCTTTAGGATCTCCCCATTATCAACAGCTTTGCTGTTAAGATGTTCGCCTGATTGGTTGGCTGCATCATTTCCCAAGTCAGTATTTTCCACCTGGGGAATAGGATATGCAGCCCCTTGTTCGAATGGCTCATCACCTTTCTCTTCTCCCCCAACTTTCGTACATTCAGCCTCTTCTCTAACCTCCTGAGTCTGTTCAGCAGTCTGCAAGTCCTCGTTTGGTTCACAACCAAGCTGCAAATCAGAGGCAGCTTTAATTTCCTCTTCAGGAGATGCCTTCTGGCCGCTATCTTTCCCATCATCTGAAGGCAATACGGCAGCTCGATCTCCAGGTTCTTCAGCACCCTCAGATATCTCATCACTAGAAACCCTCTTCCTCCTCCTCCTCCTCCTCTTGGATCCTAATGCCGGCGAATCCAACGCACTCATCCCCTCCATAGTCACTGGCTTCGATGGCTCCTTTTCCTTTCTAGCAACCCTATCCGATGCCTGAAGATGCTTCTTTTCACCAAAAAAGAGGGCCTTGCCCCGTACCTTCGCAACCCTAGATCGTAGTCTCGACCTCCAATTCCCTGCTTCCACCTCCGAATCCTTAGTTTCTTGGCCACAAGAGCTCAAAGACGCCTCATTCCTCCGCAGAAGAAGCGCCTTTCCCTCATCTTGACGATCTCCATCCCTTCTCATCCTCCCCTTCTTCTTCTTCCTCCTCCTCTTCCGACTCCCACCACCCCCTATCCGAACTGGCGAATCTCCATCTCTAGACCTCTTCCTCCGGCGAGAGGGCACGGGGGAGGCGTCCAGCACGGCCGGGGCTCTCCGGACACGGGAGCTGCGGCGAAGACGGCCAGAATCGTCCTCCGGCGACCTAGGCGCGGCGATCGAAAGACCGGAGGGGTTGTCGCAGATGGCATCCAGCCTCTTCTGCTTCTTCCGCGCCCGGGAGCCCGCCGGCCGCCCCTTCCGCCGCTTTCTGCCGCCGGCCGCAGCCGCCGCCTGAGTCTGAGACAGAGGCATCAAGGCATACGAAGAAGGGTGAGCAAGAGAGACAGACGGAGGAAAGGTGAGTGAAAGATTGCCCTAACGAGGAAGAAGCCAAAGGGGGAGGAGGAGAAGAAGGCGAGAATAAGGGAGGAGGGTTTTTTCCATGGGGGCTCGCTCGCGATTTTTCCAAGTATCCCAGTACCGTAAAAGAGAGTGCGTGCGCGTTATTACTGCAGGAGATTGGGTTCAGGGGTGGTGGGAGCGCGTTAATTTTGGGTCGAGGGAGTAGGATTTGGACATTTTGTTTCATGCAGTGGAGTGAGCATGAGAATTGAGCCCGTGTTGATTTTTTCGAAAATCAGGACGGGGATTTAGGAGACTAGGGGGCTTGCGCTGGGAGCCTGGGACTAGTCGCTGGTTGTTGCATAAATTGGTAGGTCTTGCCGTCTTGGGAGCTGAAATCTTGGATGCTTGGGCTCTCTTGAGCCATAATAGTCCAAAAAAATTGTTATAGTTAATTACCAACAAAAAAATTTGTTATAGTTTTGCGGATGATGTGACCTGGCAACGCCTCGTTTAGTAGAGGAAGGCTAAATATTACATTTCCGGTTTGTGAATATTATTCAAGCAATCGATGATTGGGGCAAAAATTGCTTGATGATTGGGGCAAAATGTCTGAAACGGGTCCAGAAAATGCTGGTTTCGGCTCTTGGCATGCTATCGAAGTTGGCTTGGATTGAATACTTGATGCAGCACCGATCACGGGAAGGCTGCTGCAGCGGTGTTGATGCGGATCCGAATAGAGATGGGCTGCTGTGACGTGAAATCAGAAGAACGGGAAAGAAGGGATGGAGAAGGAGGAGGAGGGAAGGAGGAAGAGAGGAAGTAAGACAGAAAAGAAGAGAAGAGGGAGAAGAGGAGAGGAGGAAGAAAGAGAAGGAGGAAGAGAGAAGAGGGAGACGTGGGGGAAAAGTTCTTAATCCTTCATTAACCCTAATCATCATAAAAGTCCCCAATAAATAGGGCCCAAATAAAAACAATTAAAATAAAACCCCCTTACACAAAATAATTTCCAATAAGCCCAAAATACATAAATAAAGTCCTACAATAATAAAATTGCAAACAAACCCCAAAATAAAAGAAAATAAAATGCAAATAAAATAGGGGACTAAACGGAAGGATAGTCAGCTCTGATATCCCCATCAACTCCTTCCGGATGGGAAAAGCTCGATTCCGTCAAGTGTAGGTCTGGCCGGCTGTCGTACTTCTCTAGAAGGTCAGGGTCAAGGCGCTGCAACTCAGCTCGCGAGATCCACGTCACATCCGATTCAGGTTGACCTTTTCACCGAACAAGGTAATGTTGGTAGCTTCATCTCCCGGTAGATATAACCTGCTCATCTAATATATGTTCTATGTGTTCTCTGCGTGCATGAAACTTTGGGGGTGGAGGCTCAATAGCAGGTGATGGGTCAAGGTGATCAACAGAGGCGGGTGTATCAACAAAAGGATCAGAAGGAATGAATGTAGACCTCTTGTATGGGACTAAATCTTCAATATTAAATGTCGCACTAATCCAATAGTCTTCAAGAAGATTTACAACATAAGCATTCGAACTAATTTTCTTTAGGACTTTGAACGGTCCCGCACTACGGGATTGCAACTTTTTGAACGTTTCCGAAGAAAGTCGTTTAGATCTAATTCTCACAATGACAGAATCTCCTACATTCAACTCTTTATAACGTCTGTGCAAATCAGCAAGGGATTTATATTTTAAGTTATTAGAGTGAATACGTTTGCTGATTTCCTGATGCAATGATGCAGGTGTGATGCAAATGATTGTGCAGACTCAGAGACTCTATGTTGATGAGATATGAGAATCAAGTCTATGGGCTGCCTAGATTTATATCCATTCACCACTTCGAAGGGACTCATGCCTAAGGACCTATTGACGGAACTATTATATGCAAACTCGGCGATTGGTAACACTAAATTCCAAGTCCTACCATGCTCACCTACCAGACATCTTAAAAGATTTTCTAGACTTCGGCTAACAACTTCAGTCTGGCCATCAGTTTGTGGATGATAGGCAGATGAAAATTTTAATTTGGTGCTCATCAAATGCCAAAGGGTTTTCCAAAAGTAGCTCATGAATTTAACATCCCTATTACACAATAGATTTTGGAAGGCCATGGAGTCTAACGACTTTGTCAAAATAAAGTTTCATAATCCTATAAGCATCAAAAGTCTTAGAACAGAAAAAAAAATGAGCCATCTTAGAAAATTGGTCCACAACTACAAAAATGGAATCGTGTTTGGTGGAGGTATGTGGAAGCCCTAACACGAAATCCATACTAACATCTTGCTAGGGACAATCGAGAACGGGTAGTGGAGTGTAAAGATCAGTGTTCTTCTTACATTGTTTGGCTAGATGACATGTGCAACACTAACCGACAATTTTGGCCACGTCTCTCTTGAGACTCGGCCAGAAGAAACGTCTCTTCACCATTTCAATGGTTTTGTCTCTTCCGAAATGCCCAGACAGTCCTCCAGCATGTATTTTCCATACTAGGAAGTCTCTCAATGAGGTTCAGGAATACACAATCGGTCGGAACGAAAGAGATAATCATCTTGTAGGAAGAAATCATCTTGTTCTTTCTCTATTCCATCTCGTAAGGTCAGGTATACTTCACTAAAATCAGGATATGTGGTATATTGTTTTCTGATCCTTTCAAAACCAATTACTTCAGTGCTCATCACGGATAGGAGGAAGATCCGTCGACCGAGCGCATCAGCAGCTTTGTTTTCAACTCCGGCTTTATGTTTCAGAACAAAAGTATAGGCTTGCAGAAACTCGATCCATCGGCCATGTCGATGGTTCAGTTTCTTTTGGAAGTTGAGATACTTTAAAGCCTCATGGTCTAAGTACAAGATAAATTCTTGTGGTGGCAAATAGTGTCGCCAATGTCGCAAAGCTTGCACTACCGTATAGAATTCCTTATCATAGGTGGAATAACGCAACCTGTCATCGCTTAATTTTTTGCTAAAGAATGCGACAGGGTGACCTTCTTGGCTTAACACGCCATCTATGCCAACGCCAGAGAAATCACATGCGACCTTGAATACCTTCGTGAAATTAGAAAGACGCAAAATAGGAGCTTCGGTCATCCTTTTCTTAATTTCATTAAATGCTTGGGATGTCGACTTAGTCCAGATAAAGTTTCTTTGCTTCATGCAATCTATAATGGGAGACATTATTGAACTAAAATTTCTAATGAAGCGATGATAGAAAGTAGCCAAGCCATGAAAACTACGTACTTCTGCTAGAGTCTTGGGCTCAAGCCAATCGACTATCGCGCTTACTTTTTCCGGATCAACGGAGACACCCTTAGAAGAAACTATGAACCCTAAGAAAGTGACGTGATCGGTCAGGAAGGCACACTTCTTGGGGTTTGCAAAGAAGCTTTTTCTCCTAAGGACATCACAAACATACCTTAAGTGTGAGAGATGGAGCTCTTGAGTTTGACTATAGATGAGGATGTCATCAAAATATACAATAACAAATTTATTCAGAAAAGATCGAAAAATCTGTGTCATCATCCTCATAAAAGTACTAGGAGCATTAGTTAACCCGAACGGTATCACTACCATTCGTAGAGTCCATCCTTGGTCTTAAGGCAGTTTTCCATTCATCCCCAGGACGAACCCGAATCTGGTGGTATCCACTCTTTAGGTCGATCTTGGAAAAAACTGTAGCACTAGACATATAGTCTAAAAGGTTGTCCAGTCTAAGAATGGAAAAATGATACTTAACCATGATTTTATTGATAGCACGGCTATCGACGCACATCCTCCAAGAGCCATCTTTCTTGGGAGTAAGGAGTGCGGGTACAGCATAGGGGCTCAACCTCTCATGAATATACCCTCGGATGAGGAGTTCGTCAACTTGACGTTTCAGTTCAGTATGCTCGTTTGGGTTGAGCCTACGACGGGGAAGATTTGGCAAAGATGCCCCAGGAATGAGGTCAATTGCGTGATGGATATCATGCATCAGAGGAAGTGTATCTGGAAGATCCTTAGGAAAAACAAAGTGAAACTGGAAACAACTGCTGGTGGGTGCTCAAGATTCGACTCCACATTGATAACTCTAGCCATAAGGACGAACACAAGTGATTGGCTTTCGATATCTTTCATTACCTCTTTCGAAGTAATGATGTGAAGTGATTCATCTTTCCGTAGTGTAGCACTTTTTTTTCAGGGATGGGCTCTCTAGGAGGCAATGGGTTCAGTATAATTTTTCGACCCTGGAACATAAAGCTACACGAATTCGACCGTCCATGAAGTGTGACGTCCTTATCGCATAACCAAGGTCTCCCTCAAATGACTTGACTTACGTCCATCGGAATGCAGTCATACCAGATTTCATCTTTATAGTATAGGAATTGAATCGGGACGAGGCATCTTTCCGACACCGAGATGGACGTCTTATCTACCCAAGCTACCTTATATGGGTTGGGATGAGGGGTAGATTTCAGACCTAGGCAAAAAACAACTCCGGAAGCAATGGCATTGATGCAACTCCCGTTATCAAGTAGGATTTTGCACGTTTTACCATTGATCTTAATGAGCGTGTAAAACAGGAAGGTCCTACGCCAATCTTGCTCGGTCTTAGTCTAAGCTAGAGCACACCTAACCACCTGAAGCCTAGAGTTTTGGTCATTCCGATCAGTGGGCTCATTTTGGGGTTCAGCCGGGATAAACTCTAACCCAGTCTGTTCGTCTCTAAAGTCTTCTACAAAATCCTCGATGTTTGATTCATAGACTTCTTCGACACATTCAGTCTCCTGGATCCCAACTTCAAGTTCAGTCATTAGATAGGTCTTAGCATTACATTGGGATGCAATATGGCCAAATTTTTGGCACCTGAAACATTGGGTTTGGCTTCTTGAAGGAGGACTGGAACCTACTGTGCCTTTTCCTTTATCATTTGACGAATTTTGAACAGGCATCGGGGATGTTCTAGTCGGTGCTTGGCTAGAACCAGGCTTGTTAGGAGGGTTAGAAAAAGGCCTGGATTGCGGGAGATAATTTTGAATAGGTCAGGCTCCTGGGGCTATGGATCGAGAGACGGTACGCCTCACTATAGGGATCCATAAGAAACTATCCACATCTTGAGCCAACTGGTATGCTTGGCCAAGGATGGTAATCTCTTGAAGGATTAATTCTTTCTAGATCTCCTCGCGGAGTTTTGCCCGAAACTTAGAGAGGGTAATAGTCTCCTCTTCGATTACACCGCATCTCATATGAAACTTCTCAAATCGTGCAATGTAATCGGCAACGGTTGATGTCCCTTGAGTTAATTTTTGCCATCTATCCATAAGGCGTTGTCGGTAAGAGAATGGCAGATATTTCTCATTCAGCTTTTCTTTCATATCCTCCCAGATGGTGATATGAGGAAGCCTTTGGGTCTCACGCATATATTCAACATTATGCCAGTACCAGTGAGCTTGCCCAATAAGCTTCATTTTAGCGAATCGTACTTTTCTATCATCAGTCATTTCGTACCACTCAAAATAATTATCTATAGCTGCTCTCCAATCAAGATATACGCTTGGCTCTAGTTGACCGGCAAATATGGGGGTATCTACTCTTACGGTATGAAGTAGTCGTTCGTCAAGATCGCGCTGGTGATCAGGAGGATGTTGGTTCCTAGGAGGATGGAGAAGACCTACAAGTGGCATGGCCAAACCAAACTCAGGATAAGCTGCGATTGGGGTTGACGGTTCAGGAGTCCTAGGGTGTTGCACTAGAGCACGGATCTCTCGCTTGAATTCTTCATGGTTAGCTTGTAAGGCAGCGATTCGTTCCACAAGGTCTTGCAGAACTTTGGAATCCATTGTGGCTAAAGGGGTCTTAGAATGAGTGATGAGATACTCCCTACCACTACGAGTTGGCATGCAAGGACTATACTAGTTGATGGTATGACATGCAATGCTACTAATAACCCTAACTGACCAACTGTGATGCAGGACAACCTATTAATGCAACCTACTATGAATTCGGTAATCAGCAAATTTTCACAAAAGAAACTTAAAATTAAATGTTACCAATTTGTACTTCGGTTATTTCAGAATTAAAATATGAAATTAGTCACTATAAGAAGTTAGGTTGCAAGAATGTATTACGGTCGTTCTAATTCTAAAGTAATCTGATCGATGGATGTTGAGAAATATCCTGTCGCTAGGGTGCGCTAACTTAATATCTACATTTAGATGGTGATTAGGATGGGTGTAGTAATAGATGTTCTAGGTTTTGAAGTTTGACAGGAAAGTAAATTTTCAAAATACGACTGTCATACAAGAGAACTAGAACATAATTAGATAAACAAGTCCAAAAGAAAGAAGAACCTATTACTTGTGGTGGATGCAGTCAACCGGAAGCGTCCGTTATAGAGTATCGAGCGTGAAGTTGGCGTCGGGTGGAGCTAGCTGGAGCTGTGGACCTGGATCTGCAGCACAAGAGCTCTTGGGCTTCTGAAATGGACTAAAGAAGGTGCTGGATTGGGCTTGAAATAGGGCCTGCGGCCGATTGGGCTTGGGCCGGGCTAAAGTAAACGGCGCACGGGCCTGGACCAAGCCGTTCTGAGACCGCCTGGGCCTGGGCCGTGCTCAAGGGAGGTTGGCGCATGGGCCGGGTGGTGGGACTGGTCTTGCGGCCTGCTGAACACAAGCTGGGGTCAGGCTAGTCGGGCTTGGGTGTGGCCTGATGGCACCGCTCGGATGCTTCCTAGTCTCGGGTGAGAGGAGAAAGCCGGATGGAGCTCGGCGAAGGTGCGCTGCAGGTGGCCCACTCGGAGGAGACGGCGCTCGGAGGAGGCCTTGGCTGAAGGGGACGCTTGACGGGACTCGACAGCATTGGGGAAGGCTGGCCGGCGCGGCGACGCTGCTCGTCGGGGAGGGCGACAACGGCTCGGGGTGCTCGGAAGAGGCGGCAAAGTCGGAGGGCGCTCGGAGGTGGCGACGGCGGTCCCGACGGGTGGGTAGCGCGGCGGAAGAAGAAGCGGCGGCCGATCGGGACGACGAACAGAGGTAAGGGTTTTTTTTTGGATCGCGTGCAAGGCACGTGCTACCCTTTTTTTTCTTTTTTTTTGAACCTTTACGGGTTCGGGTTATCGGGTTCGGATTTTCGGTTGCAACCCGCTTCGATACCTGTTAGATCTAGCACGTGCCGATCACGTGAACTTTTTTTTTTGGATTTTGGACCCGGGCTACCGATTGTGGGTAACGGGTTTAGAACTTACCCGTTACCTTGACTTCGTCTTCAACTTTCCGACCGATTCTGGAGGGCGTGCCGGTCTCCTCGGCGGCAGCTGCGGAACGACTGACGGGGACGGTGATGGAGCTTGTGGCCACGACGCTGTGGTTGGCGGCGACAGGCAGCGGCCGATCGCGGCGGCGGGTGGCCTCTTCCTGTGTGCGGCAGCCGGCGGCTGCTACGGCGGGTCCGAGAGATAGAGTCGAAAGAAGAGCGGCGATGCTCTTTTTCTTTTTGGCAATGCGAGTTGCGCACGGCCCGTCAACACGCTCCGGCATTCGTGGTGCTTGGGGTGTAGCGTAGATCTCGTGCGCCCACCGGAATCCTGGAATCTGACGCTGCTCCGCCATACACCAGGGTGGCTCTTCTGTGGGCCGACGTTCTCCGACAGAAATTAGTGGTGCAGCGGCATTGTGAGGCGGTTCGGCGGTGCTGGCGGTGACTGATGGCAGCGGTGGGCTCACGTGCGATGATGGGGAAGAACCAGCCAACGAAGAACTGTTCTAGTTTTTTTTTTTTTTTTGGAGTACTGGTTCACTGCAGCCCAGAGAAGGAGTTGGTTTTGGCAACAAAGGCAAAACCAGGGAGCTCTGATACCAAGTTGATGCAGCACCGATCACGGAAAGGCTGCCGCAGCGATGTTGCGCGGATCCGAATAGAGATGGGCTGCTATGACGTGAAATCAGAGGAACGAGAAAGAAGGGAGGGAGGAGGAGGAGGGAAGAAAGAAGAGAGGAAGTAGGACTGAAAAGAAGAGAAGAGGGAGAAGAGAAGAGGAACAAAGAGGAGGAAGATAGAAGAGGGAGACATGGGGGAAAAGTTCTTAATCCTTCATTAACCCTAATCATCATAAAAGTTCCTTATAAATAGGGCCCAAATAAGAACAATTAAAATAGAACCCCCTTACACAAAATAATTTCCAATAAGCCCAAAATACACAAATAAAGTTCTACAATAATAAAACTGCAAACAAACCCAGAAATAAAAGAAAATAAAATGCAAATAAAATAGGGGACTAAACGAAAGGATGGTCAGCTCTGATGTCCCCATCAATATTTCTATTACCTAGCCACAAGGTTACACATTATAGATGCTGAAGAATTGTATGTGATAGAGGAAAAAATGGATCGTCCAGCCCACAATTAAAAGGCTGTTCAGTTTCGGCCAAGTAAACATTAACAACGATCGAATGAATCTTCATCTCGACCAAGGGCCAGCTCGCCCTCGGAAATCAGCCGAAAGCTTCACCAACTCCAGACGTTCGCCGACTAGCCCACGACATACGCTCCAACCCTCGAGCTCGGAGTGCTCTTCCGAGCACACTTTAGAACCCAGAAAACCAAGCTACTCATAGTATTAGCCGAGCCGACCTCGTCAAACGCATGACACGACTACTTAACGAGCTCGGCCTCGTCAACGACCACACCCATGTACGGGCCTACGCCCACCTACGTAGCCGTACTCCACCACACTATCGTGTCATGTCTCCATAACCGGCCAACGGTAGTCAGACGGCACCCTGACTACTTCGGCCATACCCTGCTGTGACTGTCAACGCCTTACCGTTCTCAAGAACGGACTGTACCGCACATCACCAACCTACCTGAGCTGCACGCTATCCGGCTCAGAGCCATACCCCCTCATGATGGGGACCGACAGTACTTTCGTCATCTGGGCCACTCCACCTAGGTTATAAATAGCTCGGTCAGATATTCTTAAGGGACCTTTTTGGCTGGATCAAATTTACCCACTCTAACTTGATCGTTGGAGGACCCTCACCGAGAGCACCGGTGAGGCTTTGTGCAGATCCGCGGCGGTCGCGCAGGAGGTGGCTCCCATCTTCCCATTTCCAGCATCGGCGGCTCGCTCGGCTCCACCAGCGTGGTCACCCTCGGGCCAGATTTGAACCACAACAGTATCCATAGCCAGAATTATGACCATTTCTTTGAGAGGACATTGTAGAAAACTTGAGAAAATTTTAGGTTAAACCTGATCAATAACTATGTCCCAAAATCTAAATATGTGTAGGCAGAGACCATCAACAAGTCACATGAACGACCTGAAAACCCTCAATGTGCAACATCCCATGGGAAGCTTATAGCTTGCATGGCATAGAGATACCTACCATTCACCCACGTGCACACAGATGTTCACGATTTCTGTACCACTGCCCGCTCAATTCCCGAGTTCTATGCGGCAGCTGGGCATTGGCTTAGACCATTCTCAAAGCACAACACCGATAGGAATAGAGTAGCAAGATTTAACCTTTTGCCTTCAGTTCCATCTTTCCATGGTTCCCACTTCATCTGAACCATAAACACTACAAACTACAGATTGAGTGACAACCAAGGTAAAACAATGTGCATCCAATACCAAAACACTCATCCCTACCAGCGTCATCTCCCACTTGATGCTATTGTAGTATTTCTTTTATTGATAATTGACACTCTTTTTGTATGAGGGTTTTCAAGCTTGTTGATCGTTCAAGTCCCTATGAGAGAAAAAGAGCAAAATATCATCAAAAAGGTTTTTTTTAAAAAATATATATACATGCTACTGAATAAGATAAGAAGTATGAGAATAGAGAAGAAAACAATGGGAATCGTAAGACAAGAAAAATATTCCATGAATGCATTGGTCCACTTAATTGTCGAGTCATACACTGAATGTCATGAGGTTCACTTATGTCTAGCATGTAACTTAGTCACATGCATACCGACATACCCATGCATGAGCAATCTCAGATACACAACTGGTGCATGCCAGCGTAGCAAAACTGTCCCCAGTGTGCACAAAAATCAATAACCCGCACACATCACTGTGATTTTTCTATATTTAATAACTAAAATGCCTAAATTGTACAACTAAAATGTTAAGCATGCTACTAACCCGTGCTCTAATAGCTTACAACACTTTCACTTTTTTATCATTATAAAATTTAAAATGATTTGATCCATTCTATAGAAGCAACTAAAAGAGATATTCATGTTCAGCTATAAAAAGACGTGTATATCATGATTAATGATTAACCACTTGGATCTCTGCATAGTTATCGCATCACAGATCCAGACATACAGGACAATTGTACAGCAAAAGTAGATCAAAATTTGAAAAAAAAAAGAAGAAGGAAAGACAGAAATTACCATACAAACAGCAATTGGATAGTGTCAGCATTTAAGATGCCATAATATTTTATGCAAATTCAGATTAATGTGCGCTCTTGGTGCCTCAATTCATTCATCATCAACTTCAGTGAAATCTTCCACCACCATAGGCTGTAATGTCACATTCTCTGTTGAGCGCATCTCCTCGATTTCAATGGAAAGCAAAGGGTCACAAACCACCCTTTCCGACTGCAAAATTTTGGGGCAGCCTGAGTAAAATAAATGTAGTGAGCCAACAACCACATATACAGAAGTTTATGAGAGAGAGATTAGTAATTTACCTGCAACTGGGCATCGAGGATGTGGTTTCTTCGTTCTTATGTAATGCAATATTGGATCTTTTTCATAAATGTGCTTGCAATCCATACTGAAATACCTCAAACAATAAGGTTCAGAATGATTATTGGCATTTTTAAATCTATAATGTGTATAATCCACATGCATTCTCATTTTTAACTGTATTTCCAACAGTTTCAAGGTGGTGATATCAAGCTATCCATCAACTAGAACATGAAATAAGAGAGTGAGCATATGTAATAGAATTTACCTTGTCAAACTATGCCATATCATGTTAGCAGAGAAACCCATAAAATCTCTAGGACTTGGAAGTAGGAGAAAAATGGAACAAGTAGTTTAAATAAATTTATGATGCAATAAACATAATCTTAGAGGTATTGAAAGATTCTTTGTTCATCATAGTTAATCACCCGCAACAGTTGAATCCAGTATGCAGGTGTTCACATGACTGCTCTCATTAAATACTTCAAATCTAACATATATTATATGGTTTGACAAATTAAAACTTCAAATTTCTAAAGCATTTTTGCTCAGTATAGAACTTACAATTTCATCCTTTAGTGGTCGATCAGTGATAAAAATTAATGACAACTAGGTCAAGCTGTATTTGCATGCACATGAGTGAGTGGAGCTATCTCAGTTAATAGCAGTATCAAGATTTCAAAGCAGGCAAGGTTAAGAAACAGTGAAATACTTTACCAGCGAACTGGACTTTGCAATTCAATAACAGGCTTTCCAGTTAATGGGCATGTGATATTAAGTAGATTAGTCTGTGTACTGGTCATAATGATATCTTCCTGCTCTTCCCCAGGCATTGGTTGACCTGCATGATGAACATTCTGTAGAAAGTAACATAGTTAATTACAACACACTGTCTTGAAACTAACAGATTTCGTATTTTTTGTGATAGCAGATATTATTGTACACTTGTAGCAGCATGGAATCCAAGAATTTCGATTACATGTGGTTCATAAATCAGGGATTCAATTTGTTATTAAAGGTAAAAATATTATAGCTTTCCTGGATATAAAACCCATTGCTTGATCTCTAGGAGCATGAATTGCATAGCCAAGTTGACACATCACACTGCTATACATTAGCATGATTCATGATGCCCAGTTCAGCTATTCAAAAAAAAAAAAAAATAGATGCAGCTAGTTGAAGCCTACCATTACATGAGATTGCAAGTTTTGTTAAATGATCTACCAAAGAAATTGAAATGTTTAACTGGCCAAACTTATTGCTCAAGCAAATAAGCATTAACAAAACATGAGAATCAAATCTATAATGAATGAAATCATACTAAAAGAAAATCAAGGGAACAGCAAAAACAAATGGATGAAAGAGCAGGAATCTGTGTGAATGATCAAAGAAGAAAGCAAAACTAGAGCACATGGGTTGAACGTGAACATATGTCCCTGGCATTTATTGACCAAAAAGAGAAGCTCTGGCCTACCAAAACCTAAACTTCTTGTTACTGGGTAGTAACAATCATTAGTTGAGCAACAAAATCCTCCGTAGTTATCCAAGTCCTAATTAAAGAGAGAAAAAAAAGACTGAAGGCAATTTATACTGTAATGTAAAGGTCACAGATGATGCATCACAAGGAAAAAAAAAAGACTGATTATATTATAATGTAAAAATCACAGCTGATGCATCAGCCTTTTGGGGGGAAGGAGGGGGGAAGGGGGTTAAGGAATCAGAGAAGTAGGATGCACCACCTAAACATAGGTATCTGACCAACCAGTCAGTGATATACCCTCTTTAAGTGTATATGCATAGGCTCATAGCAGCTTACAGGGGTGGCAAGGATCTGTTCCACCACATCAATATATCTCTGCTTAACTTTTTCGAAAAATAAAAAGTTATATACATAGATATTACTTTAGTCAGTTTAAAGACATGCTCTTAAAGGCTGATGTTTCTCCATCTCACTTATCTACTGGTACAGTTAACTTGGTAAAATTTTGCTTCCTTGACCACTGATGACAACTCAGATAGCTACAATATTTAGTTTAAATTTTTCACTAATATCTATCTGATCCCATAAAACAATACAAGTTATTCCACCCACTAAAACATGAAATACCTATTCACACCTCATTAGCACTTATTGACAAGTTGGGTGTTCTGCAGTTTTACTCTCTTCAAGACTGTTAGGTTTTCAGACACTCGTTTTCCAAGCTTCAGTCCAACATCCCTCCATTTAATTGCACTTGCTTCATCACCATCAACGCTTATTTGATCACAAAAGGCCATAAATAGTTCCATTGTCACTAATGACAACTCTACAAAATTTGGTGATTTTTGTCGTCACAGACATGAACATCTTTTATGCTGCTTCAACACCTCTCTCTAAACTACTCTCTCAAGATTGTCAGGAGGACGGGAAATGGGCTCGGGCCTGGACAGCTTCAGGTCAAGCTTTGGGTTTGGCCCAAGAAGAATCAAGTCAGTCTTAGGCTTGAAATCCAATCCCGAAAAAGTTCTGGTCCAAGCTCAAATCTAGCCTCGGTTAGATCTTGGCCCAACTTGAAGCCCGAGTCCGACAATGACCCAATCTAGGCCCAGCTCAAAGCTCGAGCTTGAAATTGGGCTTGATCCAAGCTTGAAAATAAGCCCATTTCACCTCGACCATTCTCCTCTTTCCCACTCTTGATCTCTTCCCCTTCTCTCCTCTCTCTCCCTCTTGATCTCTTCCCCTTCTCTCCTCTCTCCCTCCGGATCTCTCTCCTCTCTCTCCAGTCCTTCCTGATCTCTCACCCTTTTATTCTCTCTCCTGATCTCATCTCTCCCAATCAGGCTTTGGGTTGAGTGCGGCTATGGGATCAGGTCAGGCTTGGGCCACAATTTTGAAAAAAAAAAAATCAAGCCTTTGCCCAACCTGAATCCTGAAATTTTTCTTTTTAGGCCAGGCCCCGGCTGCATAAAAACCCAACCCGGTCCGGCCTAGCACTAATCATTGGTGCACTTGCTTTCCATATTACCTTTCAAATAACCACTCATTACTCAAAGTGTATACTTGTTTCTGCAATTCCACTTGGTCTCCCATTGTATCTAACTTCTTCATGATGTTCCCTTGACTGAAGCTCATTTCGATACATCACTATTATAACTATCTCATTGCACCTTGGATGATGATAGTGTTAACTGTTACTTATCTCCATGTTTTGAAATTATTTAAAACACAAGCATTCTATCTCACAACCCAAAACAAAGATTTAGGGTTGTTTGATCCTACCAATCCATCATACAGAACCAAGATGAAACCAGTCATATCTAAAAGAGTTGACAAGAATGTTAGCTAATGTGGCCCTATAAATTAATTAGAACAGATTTTTCTTGTTTTCAAATTCTGATTTTTCTTGTGCAAATTTACTTATTCAGATGATTACGTAATTGTAGCGTGAGTTGTTCACTCTCGTCCGTTCGATCTAAGGATTCTTAAAGGAAGATGAATGACGGCATAGATGGAGCATTCTAATTTATTTCTTCCCAATATCTGGCTTGATTACTTTACAATGGGTGGAGCATCACCAATATTAATTTCTTAGCATTTAGGTCCCACCCAAGGTTTGCAATCTCAATATCGGACCCTGTAACGATACCCAACCGATACACCTCGTACCGAATGTCAGTGCGCTGCTGACCTTTGGTACCAAATTTCTTAGTATAGGGGCATACCAAATCCTGATGGTACCCTTCTAGTACAACACAATATTGCCTCATGCAATACAATACAGTATGGTATAACAAATCATTGCCCCACCCTTGGTAGTCTTCATTGGAAAAACATATTTACTTATGTTGTGGATGAGGTTTTTTGTAAAAGCTTTTGACCTTATTGAAGGGGATGCATTTAGAAATATCAAGCCCAAGGCTCACATAACTCATGTCAGATGACACATGCAGTTCCTATCCTTTCTAGAGACCAATCCTCTTCTTCTTCCTGCTGATGGAGGAGGACCACCTCTCCTTCACCACCTCATCTTCATGTGGTAGGCAAGGCTGCTCCTCCTCACCTTCACCACCAAAATGCAACTTTAAATAGGTTTAGATGTTTGGCTTTTCTCTCTATTACTGGCTTTCTCTCCACTTTGACAGGGTCTCTCTCCATTCCCATCAAAGAGAAAGCTGTCCATAAGTGATCAAGTCAGGTTCTTCAAGGCATTCAAGGTTTTTCTTACGCATGCCTGATATAATTATTTGCTTCTAGTTTACAAACAAGTAGAGGAATTATAAATCATAGAATTCTGTTTTGAGGTGCCTAGTTCATTAATTTGACGTCTAGAAGATGAAAAAGATGTCAAAAAAATGTCATATCTCCTACAAAGAAATTATAAAATTAGTTGTGATTGGTACTAATTATGATGATAGATATTATCAATTGCTATTCACAATTCCATATCTTGATAATGTTGGTAAATTGACATTTAAAAAAGAAAGAGAAATAGTTATCTGCATTAGATGCAATCAAGAGCATATTATACTTGCAATCAAGGAAAATGGTCAGCAGATACTTGAAGAAAATTTCACTAAAGCCACCTTCTGTAGCCTCCATTTGGTCTCCCAAGTAAGAGTAATTATAAGACTGCCTGCTACTAAAACAGCTTTTGTTGGCAAAAGTTAACCCATATAGTGACACTATCAGCGCCCTTTGAGGAATAAGGATCATGAAAATGCTATGCATTTTATTTGGCTAGGGAGTTTGGCATTCCAGTGCAGCAAAATGTCAAAAAAGGATAATATAACTTTCTTAAAGGGACCAAGTGTGTTAGTTATCTAGGATGCAACCCAACCATTTTTCATGTATGTCTTTACTGATCCCAAATCAAATGGATAGAAAACTCAAATTCTCTTAGCAACCTACGACCTAATGTGAATTCTTTTAGTTTCATTATCACCAATCTTCTGCTACATCAAACTTTCCCAAATATGTTGGTAAAAGATGGAAAATAATGTGAAAACAGCAACACATAGCTATTGCTCCAAACAAATACCATCCCGGAGTTTTGAATTTCATTACAAAAATTGCAAAATTTAACTCTGATATTAGCACTGACAAAATGGCAGATTTAGATATGACAACAAAAAACCTCTGCAGGAAAGAACTGAGAAATTCCAGACAAAAAAGTTCAGAAAATATACCCAGATGGCTTCCTTGAACTGCCGATAGAGTGGATTATTTGGTGAAAATGGCGATGTTTCCTTCAGCTTAGCAACCTCATCCTCCAACAACTTCTTGAAATGGGTGGGCTGTAATTTATCAAACCAGATGAAACATATTGCAAATAAAAACAAAATATTTGACATCAAATTAAATCACATACCGACAAAAAAAGAGGCTGACCTGATCTGAAGGCTGATACAAGCTCCGTATGGATTGGATCGCCTCGGAGAAGTAGGTGCAGTCATTGTACGCCTCCAGAAGCTCCAAGACTGTGGCTTCCAATTCCTTCACCTGCTTTGCCACCCAGAAGTGAAGGATCGAGATGGAGAGGAGGATCTATTGTTTTGCAGCTAAACTAATCGTTACCTTGTCGGATTGCTGGTCCTTCTCGAGGTCCACCGCGATGCCCTTGATCATGGCCAGGGATTTTCGGATATCCTGGCACGAGGGAAGAAAAGAATTAGGCCTGAGAGCGGTTTAGGGTTTACAGTTTAGTGATTGGTTTGTAGAATCTAGGGTTTTGGTAAAGTGTTTGGGGTTTAGGGCTTGCAGACTGGATTCTTGAGCTTAGGGTTTAATCTATACCACGATGAGGGATTGGTTGTCGGACGCGAGGTTGGAGACGGCCGTGGCGATTCTCCCGGCGGCGGAACTATGCGCGCGAGGAGCCGACGTGGAGGCCATCCCCTCTCTCTCTCTCTCTCTCTCTCTCTCTCTCTGGAGCTAGAGATGGAGGGAAAGGGAAGGAGGGAGTCGTTCGGAGGGGGGGGGAATTGAATCGGACTGGCACGTGCGATTCGTGCGATTGCACGTGTAATGTACGAGACTTCCAGACGAGACGAGGCCACGTGCTCTGCATAGTTCTAAGACCGGACACAGGTTGTATCTTTCGTGCGAATGGAGGATTCCCTTCCTTCAGGAGAATCCACCATTGGATCACGCACCAAACAGATCCCAATAGTGAACTCCATTATTCATCCGCTTGCATAGATCTCAAAGTGAGCAATAGATGATCAAATGGTGCATTCGCTAGAAGAAAGGCGAATCCTTGTTTCGTGCAAAAGATGCAACCCGGCGCCTTTAAAACCCCCTACACTTCCGTAGAGTTTTGTATTTTTTGGGTACAACCTATAAACTAATGTCGACCATCTGATCTTGATCAGATAACAAAGAAGAGTAAGTCTACCAACCATGGTCGCGCTATCCACGTACCATGCACTGATAGCATATATGGCATTGGAGTGCAGGTTTTCTAGCACTTTTTCTCTTGAAATAGAGTTTTTTTTTTACCTGAATACCCTCCTAAATAACAAATTAGTATAAATATTCTTTCAAATTTGATATTTATATGTATACCCTTATAAAACACTTGTTCTGCTATTTTTTTTATCTTCATTGTTGCATATGTATCTGTTGTGGTTCAAATCTGGCCCGAGGGAGCCGCCGGTGTGGAAAGGGGAAGACGGGAGCCACCTCTTGCGCAACGGCCGCGAACCTGCACAAAACCTCACCGGTGTTTCTAGTGAGGGCCCTCCGACAATCAAGTTAGAGTGGATAAATTTGGTCCAGCCCCAAGGTCCCTTAGAAATTACCAGACTGAGCTATTTATAGTCTCGGTGGAGAGACCTAGGTGGCGGAGGTACTGTCAGTCCTCATCATGAGAGGGCGTGGCTCTGAGCCAGATGGCACGCAGCTCAGGCTGGCCGGTGACGTGCGGTACAACCCGTTCTTAAGAACGGTAAGGTGTTGACAGTCACAGTAGGGTATGGCCAGAGTAGTCAAGGTGTCGTCTGACTACTGATGGTCGGTTATGGAGACATGACACGGTAGTGTGGTGAAGTACGGCCACGTAGGTGGGCGTAGGCCCGCACATGGGTGTAGTCATTGGCGAAGCCGAGCTCGTGAAGTAGTCGCATCATGCGTTTGACGAGGTCGGCTTGGCAGATGCTGGGAGTAGTGCGGCTTCCCGGGTTCCGATATGTGCTCGATGAAGCACTTCGAACTCGAGGGTCGGGGCGTGCTGCTGGAGTGGGCGCCCCGAGCTTAGCCGGTGCGGGTCGGCGATTATTTGGAGGTACCCCGAACTTGGTCGGGGGAGTCGGCGAATATCTGGAGGTGGTGGAGCTTTCGACGGAGTTCCGAGGACGAGCTGGCCCTGGGCCGAAGTGAAGATTTAGCCGATCATCGTTGATGTTTACCGGGCCGAAACTGGGCGGCCTTTTGGTTGTGGGCTGGACGATCCATTTTTCCCTCTATCATTTGCCCTCCACTTCCGAGGCCGAGCAACCTGGTAGCTCGGATGATGGAAGTAGTCAGACTCCTGATCGTCCAGCGCTTCAGTTACATAAGCAAAA
Source organism: Phoenix dactylifera (assembly GCF_009389715.1). Classification (NCBI taxonomy): domain Eukaryota; kingdom Viridiplantae; phylum Streptophyta; class Magnoliopsida; order Arecales; family Arecaceae; genus Phoenix; species Phoenix dactylifera. The sequence goes on from NC_052395.1 coordinate 11,358,677, forward strand.
AGAAGCGCATACCGAACTGGATACGCTTCGGCGCACTTCTTGGCCGAGAGCTTGACGTCGGACTTGGGACGTCCGAGCTACTAAATTTTCTAGGATGGAATTTACCATAGAAATTTTCCAGGGTTCCACGTGGGTGTTTCTTTCTAGAGAGTTATTGGATCGGGACGAGGAGGGTTTCAACCATTAATTCCCTATTCCCCGAAGCATTTCATCTGGCGGAACATGAGGAGTCGGCCATTAATGCTTCCTTCTCCGAAACATCTCATTCGGTGGAAGGTGGGAGGTCAATCATCAATATTTCGAGCTACGGAGCATCCTCCATAATGATCAGCATTTAGTGAGGCGATTCGGAGAGATTTGTTGAGGTCGTCTTAGGGCTTGCTACATGGTGAATCCCAGGTCGTATGATTATTTAGGTTGCCTGATCGGAGCCGCTGCAGAGGCCTATATAAGGCCTGAAGAAGGGGTCGTAGGGTCGTTGCTTGACCCTCCCCCTGTTCCTGATCTTCTTTCCTCAGCCGTCGTTGCCGGGGTGTTGGAGCTTTCTTCCGGGCATTCTTGGGAGCTCTCGGCTAGCTTTTGCGCCACCTGTTGGTTTCTCTTCCGGGAGTCATTCTCTTTCCTCACCCGTCCGCCTATTTCCAGCGAGCTTTTGGGTAGGCATTTTATCCCTTCTTTCGGTCGCTCGGAGAGTCTTTCGTCTTCCTCCTCCTTTTTCCTTTAATCTTAAAACTAGGGCAATGGACTCGCCGACGATGGCATCGATGTTCGATGTAAGTCCATCGCGAGCTCCGGCTTCTTTCGATGTGGAAGAGGTTGAACTTGAGGTGGGCCCGAGCCCATAAGGAACGGGCTCGCTCATGACCGACGAGGATATAGGCTCGGTTCGAGCCCGATTCTTCATTCCTCCGGAGTTCGTACTTGAACTCCCGGACCTCGGAAGCTGAGTCACCAACCCACCCAGCGGTTGGGTCGGGGTGTACGTAGATACACTCCAAGCAGGGCTGAGATTTTCTCTGCATGAGTTTGTGGGTGAGCTTCTGATAGCGTATGGCTTGGTGCCTGCGCAACTTGCCCCGAATTCATGGAGGTTGATCATCGGCTTTCTCGCCCTCTGCCTGGCACACGGCTTCTCCCCATTGGTGAATGTCTTCGGGAGTTGCTTTATATTAAAAGGCAACCCTGTAGATAAAGGGCAGTGGTACTTCTCCCCTTGAGGAGGCCGCAAGCTGTTTGGGGGCCTGCCCACTTCCATCCACAGATGGAAGGATAATTTTTTCTACATCTCCTCCGAGCGGTCGTGGGGATTTAATCTGATCTGGAGCTTCCGCTGGCCTCGGTGAATAATAGGCTCCCGCAGTTGTCGCAGTCTGAGCAGAAAACCTTAGATAGTTTGCTCAGACTGAAAGAGACTCCTCGGCTCCCCGACCTGCTCAGCGAGGAGACCTTGGTGAATCTTGGCTTGAATCCGGCTCATCCCGAGGGTAAGAGTAATTTGACTTTTCCTTCTTTCCTTTTTATGTTGAGGATGCTGACAAGACTTTTTATCTTCAGATATCGCAGGGATGATTTTCAACACCAAGACATTGATGGCCACATATAGGAGGAAGAGGGCTGCCCCCGAAAGGGTCCATCTTGAGGGGAGGCCGAAGAAGGCAAGAGTCGCTTCCGGCCTCAAGATCGAGCAGGAAGAGCCGAGGTTGCTGCCCCTTTTCTGGCCGGGCCTAGCCGAGGGCCCGTAGGAGAGGCCGAGGTGCCCCAGTCGACGACTGGGGGAGATCTTCCCACCCAGGCGATGATCGCTCCTACCGACCAAGTCCCGGAGATCGCCGCGATAACTCAGCCGTCTGGCCCGGCGTGGGTCTGGGACTTCAGCCCCCCCCCCCCCCACGGTCTTATTGTGCGCCGGGGCTGTGACTTTCTCCGAAGCTTCGGCTTTGGCGAGGATTGAAACAATGTTTTTCGAGTCCGGCGGGGAGCCATCACAGTGCATACCTGAGGGCGATTCGGCCCTCATATCTGAAGAGGTCGCTTACGGGCTTGTGCACAGCATCATGCTTCCGCACGACCGTGCATTGATGGAGGACGACCTTGGCGACCTCGTCCACCATGTCTACTCAGCGAGCATACGGGTAAGCGATGTCACCCTTCTGTCTTTTTTGTTTCTTTTGTGGATGTTTAACTTTTGCTGATACTTCTCTTTATGTGCCAGTCTCTTCATGTAGTCGACGTGTTGATGTCCAACATGCTCACCGACCGGGAGGAGCTGAAGGCGCTCCAGTTAAGAACGGAGTGTGCCGAGCTCCAAGGACAAGAGGTTGAAGGTCGAGCGGCGTCCGCTGCGCAGCGTCAGCAGGAAGCCGAGGATCGGGCGATAGTCGTCGAGCAGCAGCGGCATGAAGCCAAAGAGAGAGCTGCTGCCGCCGCACAACGGCTTCGGAAGACCAAGAAGAAGGTGCGTGCTTCCGAGGCCGTAATAAAGGATAAGCTAGCTTAGATCCAAGCTATGGAGGCTGAGCATTCTCAGGCTCGCTCCTCCTCGGCGAGCCATATTTCTGAGCTCGAGGCTGCTCTAGCCCGCCTTCAGGGCGAGGCGGAAAAGCGGGAGCTAAAGATTGGGCGGCTCGAGGGCTTGGTGGTATCGTCCGCCTGCGAGGCCGTCGAGAAATTTCGTCAGTCGGGGGAGTATATCGCCGAACTGGCGGAAGGGGCTGTTGCTGCCATGGTCCAGGATTTTGACAATTGTCGTCTCCAAGTCCAGCAGTTTTGCCCTGGAGTCAACCTCAGCGGCCTTGAACCGAACCTGGATGGGGCTGCTGAGAAGGAAGAGGATGCTGCCGAAGCCATTGGCGAGGCCAGGCCGGAGATTGCCCCCGAAACTGCCAACGGGGTGGAATCATCAGTCGTTCCTAACGCCAACGCTGGAGCTGAAGCCACCGAAGTAGGCGGGGACGGTACTCCCGAGGTTACAACTGAGCCGGAGGCCGTAGCCGACACTAATGTGGAGGTCGGCCATGTCGACTGATTTTTATTCTTATTCTTGTAAGGCTGGCCGTTTAGGCCCTTTATAATTCTCCCGACCATGAGGTCGGGTACTCTTGTATTCGGCCTTCGGCCTTCTCTGTCAGTAAAATCCTTTTTTTTAACAAGTTTTTTGAGTTTGTTCCGCTTCATGCTCGTATATCAAGATCCGAATTATGTAACCCAGACCCGGGCCCGTCTCATATAGCATGGGTTGCACTTAGTACTTGTAGGGATCTCCGGGCTCGGTAAACCCCTAATTTAAAAATAAACCTCATGTGAGGCGAGCTCGTAGTTCTTCATTTAACAGCGCGGGCCGCTTTAAGCCTTGCCCAGGAGAGCGAAAGATAAACAATCGTAAATTATCTTAAGGATAGAAGCTTGTCTGGGGGCTCTGGTTAAATCAGGTGCATAGGTGAGTTCGGGGACAAGCATCCTTCTGTAAGCAGGAATCCGCTCGAGGGCCGAGGCCAACTCGAGACTCAGAAATCCACCCGAGGGGCCGAAGCTACCTCAGAAATAATAAATTCGGAGATAAGCATCTACCCGAATGTAGAAATCCACTCGAGGGGCCGAGGCCACCTCGAGACTTAGAAATCCACCCAATGGGCCGAAGCCACCTTGGAAATAATAAGTTCGAGGATAAGCATCTACCCGAACGTAGAAATCTACTCGAGGGGCCGAAGCCACCTTGAGACTTAAAAATCCATCTAAGGGGCCGAAGCCACCTCGGGAATAATAAGTTCGGGGATAAGCGTCTACCCGAACGTAGAAATCTACTCGAGGGGCCGAAGCCACCTTGAGACTTAGAAATCCACCCGAGGGGCCGAAGCCACCTCGAGATTTAGAAATCTACCCGAGGGGCCGAAGCTACCTCAGAAATAATAAGTTTAGGGATAAGCATCTACCCGAACGTAGAAATCCATTCGAGGGGTCAAAGCCACCTTGAGACTTAAAAATCCACCCGTGGGGCCGAAGCCACCTCGGAAATAATAAGTTCGGGGATAAACATTTACTCGAACGTCTTGCGGATGAGGGAGCCCTTCCTTGGATCCCCGTTGATGCCGCAAGGCATCCTGAGCCTAGCTCAAAGGATGACTATGTAAATGCCCCCCTCCCTACTCAGATTAAGGGCGAACTCGTAGAATCTTGCGGACGGGGGTGCTCTTCCTTGGCTCCCTGTTGACGCCGCAGGGCACCCCGAGCCGAGCTTCAAGGGTGACTTTGTAGATGCCTCCCACTCAGATTAGGGGCGAACTCGTAGAATCCTGTGGATGGGGGTGCTCTTCCTTGACTCCCCATTGATGCTGCAGGGCACCCCAAGCCGAGCTCAAAGGATGACTTTGTAGATGCCCCTCGCTCAGATCAGGGGCGAACTCGTAGAATCCTGCGGACGAGGGTGCTCTTCCTTGGCTTTCCGTTGACGCCGTAAGGCATCCCAAGCCGAGCTCAAAGGGTGACTTTGTAGATGCCCCCCGCTCAGATCAGGGACGAATTCGTAGAATCCTGCGGACGAGGGTGCTCTTCCTTGGCTTTCCGTTGACGTCGTAAGGCATCCCGAGCCGAGCTCAAAGGGTGACTTTGCAGATGCCCCCCACTCAGATCAGGGGCGAACTCGTAGAATCCTACGGATGGGGGTGCTCTTCCTTGCCTCCTTGTTGACGCCACAGGGCACCTCGAGCCAAACTCAAAGGGTGACTTTGTCGATGGCACCTGCAGTTGTGAGACCCTCAAGCCCTCGCTAAATTCTGCAGGGCGCCCTAAGGCAAGCTCTGGGGGCGATTTTATAAAGTCGTTGGCATCCGACTTGCACTTATCGAGCGTGCGTCGAGCTTCCTAGGGTACTTCAGAGACGCCTTGGGAGAATTTCGGAAGATAACTTCATTAGATTACGGTCTAAGGGAGAAAGCCCTGACCTGAAGGAGGCTAAGGTCATTCCTTGGGGGAGTAATTTACATCTGGGGTCACCAGCCTTGGGCTAGTGAGTGCGGCCTCTTCTCGGCCCCTTGGGGCCAGGGCGGCATCAATGTAAGACTCATAGGCGGGGTATTGGTAGTGCCCGCACCAGGGCATCTGTCATTGGGTTTGTCAGATGGTTCCAAAATCTGCCCATCAAGCTCTGCTCTGTTGGTTGACCCGCTAACGAATCGGCTCAGATAGCCTCGGCAGATGATCACCTCGATCTTATCATGGAGCTGATAGCAATCCTCCGTGTCGTGGTCGTGATCTCTATGGAAGCAACAGTACTTGCCTAAGTGCTTCCGCGACTTGGATAATCGCATCTTCGGAGGAGATTGGAGGTAGCCGCAACCCTCAATTTTCGTAAGGATCTCGGCCCGGGAGGATGTAAGAGGAGTATACTCCTCAAAACTTCGATGGGAGAGATGTCTCCCAGATCTTCAAGGGGACCTGTTCCTCGATCGATAACACTCCTCGCGGAGTTCCGCGATCTGATCCCAAAGCATTTGGATTTGTCGCCCCGCTTCCTCGACCTTCTTGTCGAGTTCGGTGGTTGACAAAACTCTAGCCGGATGAAGGGTTTAGATAACCACGGCCAGGGTTTGGACTTGCTGGGCGAGCAGGTAAAATTGCTCTGGCTGGATTTTAGAGGTTTGGTCTGCCGGAACGTGTGATGCAGGAGGTGGACCTTGGAAAGAGAAGTCGGGTACTATCTCCCGACTGCTCGACGCATTTGAGGCCCCTTAGCTCATTATCCTTGTGATCACGACTCAGGCTCTTCCTCTAGCGCCAAAAATATTGTGGTTCAAATCTGGTCCGAGGGTGACCACGCCAATGGAGCCGAGGGAGCCGCCGTTGTGGAAAGGGGAAGACGGGAGCCACCTCCTGCGCAACGGCCGCGAACCTGCACAAAGCCTCACCGGTGTTTCCGGTGAGGGCCCTCCAACGATCAAGTTAGAGTGGATAAATTTGGTCCAGCCCCAAGGTCCCTTAGAAATTACCTGATCGAGCTATTTATAGTCTCGATGGAGAAGCCCAAATGGCGGAGGTACTGTCAATCCTCATCATGAGGGGGCGTGGCTCTGAGCCAGATGGCGCGCAGCTCAGGCTGGCTGGTGACATGCGGTACAACCCGTTCTTAAGAATGGTAGGGTGTTGACAGTCACAGTAGGGTATGGCCGGAGTAGTCAAGGTATCGTCTGACTGCTGATGGCCGGTTATAGAGACATGACATGGTAGTGTGGTGAAGTACGACCACGTAGGTAGGCGTAGGCCCACACATGGGCGTGGTCGTTGGCGAGGCTGAGCTCGTGAAGTAGTCGCGTCGTGCGTTTGACGAGGTCGGCTTGGCGGATGCTGGAAGTAGCTCGGCTTTTCAGGTTCCGAGATGTGCTCGGTGGAGCACTCCGAACTCGAGGGTCGGAGCGCGCTGCTGGAGTAGGCACCTCGAGCTTAGCTGGGGCGGGTCGGCAATTATCTGGAGGTACCCAGAACTTGGTCGGGGGAGTCGGCGAATATCTGGAGGTGGTGGAGCTTTCGGCGGAGTTCCGAGGATGAGCTGGCCCTGGGCTGAAGTGAAGATTCAGCCGATCATCGTTGATGTTTACCAGGCCGAAACTAGGGGTGGCAATCGGGTCGGGTCGGGTCATAAACGGGTCGGATCATATGCAGGTCGGGTCAGAAAATCATAAACATGAATCCGACCTGTTTATTAAATAGGTCAGAAATTACAACCTGAACCTGTCATGTTTAATAAACAGGTAATCCGACCTAACCCATTTAACCTGTTTAATAAACAAGTATCCTGTTTGCCCAACCCGACCCAACCTGTTTAACCTGTTTACCCAATCCAACCCGTTTAACATGTTTAGACCTATTTAACCTGCCCAACCCGACCTGTTTAACCTGTTTAGACCTGTTTAACTAGACCAACCCAAACTGTTTAACCTGCCCAACCCGACCCGTTTAACTTATTTGGATCTGTATAATCTATTTTTTAGTGCTTCAACATCTATATAGTCAAGCCCTATTTTCTCTGCCGGTAGAAGACATAATCAAGCATTAGTCTAACCAAGAAGAGTTAGACTATTATTGAATAAAAATAAAAACAATCAAGATGAATTTCCTTTTGCTCGGCAATCTCCAGATGAATCTCAAGGGAAGAAGGGAGGAACACAAAAAAGAAAGAGAAGAAGAGAGAAAAAGTCAAGGGAAGAAGAAAAGATGGACCCGTCGAGCCGCCGCGGTAGAGCAGAGGACCCGTCGAGCCGCCGCGGTCGCCGTCGATGGGGAGACCGAAGTTGCCAGCACGAGGGAGGAGAGGGCTCGGGAGGCGGAGGTTCGGAGGAGAGGGCTCGGGAGGCGAAGAATCCAGAGGAGAGGAGAGGGGAGAGACTCGAGAGAGACACTAAGGGAGGGAAATCTCTTCCTATAAGACCGAGTCCCTTATTTCGATCCGAGACCCCAACCCTAGATTGGAGAGGAGGAGCAGGAAAGGGAAGAAGAAGAAGGAGAAGAAGAGGGAGGAGGAGGGGCCCGAGGCGGGGATGGAGTGGGAGGCCGATTGGCCAAGGAAGAGCCTGGGCGGCGGCGGCGGGGTGATGCTGGAGGGCTACGTCGAGGCGGCAGAGGGAGTCGACCAGGGGTCGGGCGGGGGCGATAGGGTGGTGGGGAGAACGAAGAGCCTGAGTGCCTGACGGACCTGGAGGAGTTGAAGGGGTGCTTGGATTTGGGGTTCGGGTTCAGCTACGAGGAGATTCCCGAGCTCTGCAATACTCTCCCAGGCCAGGGAATAGAGCTCGGGCGGCGCACACAGGCACAAACATGACAAACCCTAACCCTAACTAAGGAGAAGCGAGAACTGAGAAGTCGTGTGGGCCGAGGCGGGGAGTTGGGCCGAGGCAAAGAAAACGGGCTGAGTCGCTGAGGCGGGGAGTTGGGCCGGCCCTAGGCTTTTTGGGTTGTGGCCTTAATATATCAGCCCAACAGTTAAACGGGTTAAACAGGTTAAACGGGTCAGACATCTAAAATTCATATCCGACCCAATTAATAAACAGGTTAAACGGGTCAACCTGTTTACGACCCGAACCTGTTTAGGCCAAACCCAAATCTGTTTATGGCGGGTCGAACATGGGTTGGGTTGGCGGGTCGGGTCGTAATTTTAAAATTTTATTTTATTTTTAATTAAAATAAATATGGTTTTTATTAATGGTGTTAGAAGAACCGTTATATTAGAAGCATTTGTGTAAAAACAGTGTTTTATGAGGGTGTAGAAATAAATATGAATTTGAAGAAGGTATTTCTACAAATTTAAATTTTTAGGAGAGTATTTATGCAAAAAAAATTCTAAATAAAATTCTTTTGGTCCGGTGAAGGCATGCCCATAAATTTATTATGCGGAAATAAAACCGCATAGAAACGAATATACAGACATGAGTACCTCAGATTGGCTTAGGTACGGATGTACAAGATATTCGTCTCTTCCAATACCGCACCAACATGCAGAAGCCCATGCAGCCGCGTAAAAAATATAAAAAGACATCTTTCATTTGATTCAAAAAAAAGAAGGGGAGAAAATATGGTCAACGAAAAAGTAAAGAGATGCTTTTTATTTGGTTGGAGTTTTTAAAAAAGAGAGATGGAAAAGTAGTATTACCGAAGGAATATGATTCTCACGTTTCATGAAAAAGTCTTTTCCATGTAAAACATGGGAAAGCTACTTTCCGATGAGCTGAAAATCGAAACATTTTTATTTTTTTTCCAAAAAAGCCCTTCAACATTAAAGAGGCATTAAAGACCTAATTTTTATTAAGGGTATAATAGAAATTACACATAACTTTTCCAGAAAAATAGATAGTCAACCAAACATAAATACTCTGAAAATCTATCACTTTCCCATGATCAACCAAACATGCCAAAAATACTTTCTCAGGCATCCTCTTTCCAGAAATTTGCTTCTGAGGAATCATATTCCTATGAGATAAAATTCTTCCCGCGAACCAAGCCAACCCTAAATGGGAAGAACAAATGCCTACACATCTGCAGCTTTAACCCAGCCGGTCTGGCCCGATCCGCATGGCTAGGCCGGACGGTCGGGCCAGGTCGATCTGAATACTGTTCTTGTTACAAATGAATTTCGACCCATAGAAAAATACATTGACCTCGACCAGCTCAATCCAAAACTAAATAAATAAATAAATAAAATATTATATTAATATTTATATCCATTAGTATAAAATTTTTCATTCATCCATTTATATATATTAATATTTATTTTTTATTGCAACCTCACGGCGATCTTCTTCGATCTCTACCTTGGAAGGGGATCAACCCATTCCCTACATTGATCAAGTTGGCCTGAGATTGGATCCCAAGAAGAAGTTCAAGCTCGGGTCGAACCTAGCAGAGCACAAGCTTAGGTCAGGCCATTATAACAATTTTGGAAGGATCTATTAAAAAGTGGATATTTGAAAAATGGCCATTATCGGTCAGTTATCTTAATATAATGACTGTTATTTATCATCCATACATATATTTTCCGAGTAAAAGGTGAAAGAAAAGGTGCAACATATGATGCTTTAATAACTTGAAATCGTGGATGTTATGGCAAAGCAACCGGCTTCCCATATAGTGCATAATGCTATTATTGAAACCTTGATCCTCTCTAGCAAACTCCTCCGCTCCCACTTTGTCCAAGAGGTATTGGTGATGCTCTTGGTCTTCGAATATTTGTTTATACGATCAAGTTGATAGAATGGAATGCAATTATCTCTATTTATGCAAAGGGTGGTAGCAAAGCACAGCATATGTTTCGATTAAATGCTGAGAGACAGCTTCAAGGTTGAGATGACATCTTTTAGAACCCAAGGCGAATTCATTTAGCAATATAATCATAATGGAAATATCTGATTTGACATTAATCTAACTAAAAAAAGTAAATTATAAAAAAAATTCGAGATTAGGAGTAAATTATACTTACATCCATAGTTTGAAAAACCTACGCTTATGACTCTGAAGTTTATTTTATCTAACGTTTTAACTCATAACTAAAAAGAATGTTAGCCAAATCGTTAACTCAAATGAGACATAAATGCTACATCAGCAAAAAAAAAAAAAGAAGACCAAACTAGTTTTAAGTGATATAACTCCACTCAAGGAGGAGGACAGTCGTGAGGCGCCATGCGTCTGGAGCTTAATCTTGATGAACCATCAGAAAAGAGAGAAAAAAGTAATATAGGTGTCTCAAGCAAGTGGATGCCTCTAAAATTTTCTACTACAGGAAACTAGCATTAAAAGTTTAGTCACTTGAGCTAGCTTATCCATAATCCAAGCCAGGTAATGTAACCACAACTGATGCACCCTCCAAAAAAAGTTCTCATGCACATACTAATTTGGATTCTTTTGATGACAGGCTATCAGAACTATCATAGTTCGATATGTAGATAAAAGAATTCTCACCCATAGCAACAATGTTAAAGAATCATATCTATGGTTGGAAAAGATGCTCGTTGCTAGATGCCGCTTGGAAAAGAAGCTTATCATTAGTCGCTCGTCACGAAGAGACGCTTGTGGTAAGATGGCAAAGCGAAAAAAAATTCCAGCTGCTCAATCTCGAAGAGAAGAAGGCTCTTGAAGATGAAAGACTTCGAAGAGATCCGGAGGTCGAAAAAATAAAAGAGGAACCTCATTTTTTTATAGGGGTAATTTTATTTTTCTACAATAGATAAATGGTTTCACAAATGCTGTCAATTTGACTGGGTGTAAGTCTAGATTTTATAAAATATTGGGTGTATGTGTAACAAATGCAAATCTTAAGGGGTTTTGTAATTTATTCATACGTCAGTAAATAGCTGTTATCTCACATAAGATTATTTTGGTTATTTTTAAAAATTCTAATGTGGCATTTGGATTCTAGTAGAAGTTAACGGTTTGATTAATATTTTGTTAAATTATGGGTTAAAATATTGAATAAAAATAAACATCAAGAGAGTACACATAAGTTTTTTGAGTGTAAATGTAATTTAACCCTAATCTCAGAGAGTCTTGCATAATTTACTCTAAAAAGGATGCATCTAAGGTGAGCTGCAAAGTGGATAGTTCTTCCTCTCTGTTGGAATTAAGTCTCAAGGCATTAACAAGCAAAAAGATTTAACATGAATAGAAACATTATGTGTATACACTATGAATAAGGATTGTATCCTTCGTGCAAAAGAAGGATGTACCTTTTTTTACACGAATCTATCATTGGATCGCACAAAAGTTACTTTGAAACATGTGAAGGTGGATAAATGAAGGAGTTTGGAGTTTTTTGACACATGTGCCCACGATCCAATGGTCGATGTTGTGAAAGAAAATCAACCATTCTTTCTCACAAAAGATACAACCTGAACCCATGAACTACTAGCAGAAATGTTATTTCTTGAGCCCCAAGGTCCATGAAGATGCGAGCATTTGAAACCACATGGCAAGTTCTTAAACAGACTCTTACTAAAAATTCTGACAAAAACACTAATACGAGACTCATGTTGAGGGGGGACTCGTTAATGCCCGAGAACAGAATTGTCAATCCAAACCCCTTCCATGTTGAGGTCGCATACACATATTTTAGTGCCTGAAATAAATAATAATTATTGAACCTCTATCAGTTCAGTTCTAATCCTATCCTAATGCGGCTACAATTTCTAAACATTTCAATACATATAATAACCTTAATTAGAATAACCAAAAAAAAAACCTTAATTAAAATTTCCCCTCAATTCAAAATTTATATAAAAAAATTCTAAAATTGTTGAGGTTCAAGAAAGAGTCGTCGAGGGAGGGAGCTTTTCCTAACCAGGTATTTGCATGATTTCGTTATAACAAGAACCCCTTGCCCTCCCAAATACAAAGTCATGGTAATTCTTGATCATATGAAAACGTATCTAAACTAAGAACTCCAGACACCAAAATAAAATCTTAAACAATTTCATAAGCAAACAATACTAGTAGCTACATGCAATCCAATTAGCAGTGGCATTTTACAAAAGTTTCTGATCCCAACTAAATCTCTTTCGCATGCCATTCATGAAACATTTGTGGAGCAGGTTGGATTTAAATTGAAGCTCGAATCCTCTTCAACGTACGTGGGGATGGACTAGAGGTCTAATTTCAAATCAAAAACCTTGTGAATGAGCCTTATATTTAGCCTCACATCGGTTATTTACCAAAAAAATTTAGATATTTATATGGAACTAAATTTTTTTAAAAAATAATTTTTGGTTAGTCTTCTTAGATGAGGTTGGGAGTGCTGTAACAACGCTGCCTTAACGTAGTAAAATCATTCATAAGAATCTCTGAATCTCTTCTCCACCTAACCTATAGAGTAATCTAATTACTACCACGTCTTAAATATTCTATTGAAAATGACACCAAAAACTTGTACTGTTTCAAAAAAAAAATTAAAATAAGTCCAAACCCTCCTCCCTTGTACTCAACCTGATCATATCCAGCTCATTCCAGCGCAGTCACTGACCTAGATCTTCCCATATATCCCACATACACCCTCTCCCCTCCTACTCCAACCTCCACCACCACCATCATGGCCGCCACCATCGCCACCACCATTGCACTCATCATCGCCACATTGCTCGCGCTCACGGCGCCCGGTGCTCGAGCCCAGCCTGTGGCCCCCGGCCCGACGCCGGCCCCGCTGAACCTCACCGCCGTTCTCGAGAAGGGCGGCCAATACAACATGCTCATCCGCCTCCTCAGGGGAACCCAGGTGGAGCAGCAGATCAACAGCCAGCTCAACAACTCCTTCAATGGCCTCACCGTCTTCGCCCCCACTGACAACGCCTTCAGCAGCCTCGAGGCCGGAACGCTCAACAGCCTCAACCAGCAACAGCAAGTTGCACTCGTCCTCTACCACGTCCTCTCTCGGTACTACAGCCTGTCCTCCTTCCAGACCACCAGCAACCCGGTTCAGACCCAGGCATCCGGCAGCAATGGCGTTTACACCCTCAACATCACCAGCACGACGAGCCAGGTGAACATCTCCACCGGCGTCGTCGACACGCTGATCACCAACACGCTTACATCCTACTTCCCGCTCGCCGTTTACTCGGTCGAGAAAGTCCTGCTGCCCTATGGCCTCTTCGGGGCCAAGCCGCCGGCGACGGCACCGGCACCGGCGAAGGAGAAGCCTGGGAAGAACGACAACACCCCGACAGCACCGAAGGCCGACGGGCCTTCGGCGGACGTGGGGAGCAGCCCGTCGTCGGCGGTCGGTTTGAAGGGGAGGGGAGCGGTGTGGAGTTTTGTTGCGGGGGCGGGGGTCATGGGCATCGTTGGGTGTCTTTTGTGAGGAGTGAATGAGTTCTGCTTCATTGGATTGTATTGCGTTGTATTGCATGGAAATGGTTACTTACGCCATTTGTGTTTAATTTGCTATGGCGTTTTTGTTGGTGTACCTATCTATGCTCTTTTGACATTTTTTTCCTCCGGCTTTGACCACTCGATACCTCCTTTCCCCATTTTGTTTTCTCTCATGATCTTATAAAATGATGTGCTAAAGACTTGGATGCAAGTAAAATGAGATGGATAGACATATACCAAGCTCTATAACAAAATGGCTGTTAGTGCATTCGCAATGTACAAGAAAATCATGATGTTTCATGATTTTTCATGTTTTATCAAAAAATTCGGTTGTGCATGGAGTTTCTAATTAGTACAATGTTTCAAAAAAAAACATTTTTTCTTTCTTTGAAAATATAAATCATTGCCCATAAATCTACTTCTAAAATATCTCAAGTTCTCAAAATCCTAAAATTTTAAACTTAAATGGATCATCATGAACATGAAACTAAAAATTTCTATGACCAATCTTAGACTGCAGGCCAGTCCATAATTTTATATGACCATTGAGGCTTCGTGCAAACATGTCATCATTTCACTTGCGCTTGCTTTCCACCAAGCCAATACTTGATCATGAACTAATTTGCGTAATTATCATCATAAAAACAATATTAGAATCATATATTGCATCAAGTAAAGTCTACTTACTTAACTAGTACAAAGTATAAATTGTAAGTATTGGCATCTGTTTGAAAAGGAATGCTTCCTCCTAGCACTATTTCTCTCCGTGCTGAAAACACCAGCCCTCTTGGCAATCAAGAATTGGTGCAATATAAAGACTCATGGATGACAAGCAAGCCACGTATATAAGCCCACCAATTACCCCCAATGGAGGTCTGGATGAGAGTGATCTGGTGCAGTTTTTTTCCATTTTAAAAGTATCATTAATAAGCCTACTCAGGAAAAAATAATGAAGCATCATTAGTAAATATGGAACTCCAATTCATTCATTACTTACTGCAGCCCCTACTTATAATATAAAATTCTTTTAAACAAGTAGTTGCATTGACCACGTAAAGTTTGAATCAAACTTGCAGACTTGGTCAACATAGTAGACGGCTTGAAGGTATTATTGAGGAAGAGTAAAAGGTTTATCTTGGTGCATGGCGTTGCTCAATGTTAATGCACTGCATCATATTTTTGGGTAAATCAGAAGAAATTATATCAATCTACTATCAATATGTCTATAGGAAATAGTTCAAAAATTGAAATGACGGATCAACAGTAGAATTCCATAAGATAGCTCACGCATGATTAGCTATATAAAATGCTATGAAATCTGCCGCATGTAGATATGATATGTGTATATATATCATTCATCTATAATTTTATATAAGAGGATGGGAGTACTCTACTAAATTTTTCAGTACTCCCTTTATGTTTAATTTGACCGAGATGGATCTTTCTTACTATTTCGTGGCCAAAATCGAACGTTGTAAGGAACTTCCGTCTTCCAATTAGTTGCCGAAGGAAAGTTGACTTTGTTTGCTTTTTGTCTTATTTGGTGGAAGAATTACCCAACGGGCAAGCGACAAAATATAAGAAGCTGGCTATTGGCTTATATTAAATTCGTTAAGATTCCGTCTGTCGCACCCTACAATAAATGCATGCTTATATGGCCGCTAACTGCTGCGCCAGTGCCATGTGCAGCGAGCTTGGGTCCATTTCTACGGTTAGGCGTTGCAATTTGCAAGAAATATTTAACACAAAGTCCAAGCGTGCCATCAAAAGAAAATTTAATCTGGATGCCGTAAACAATAGTTAAATTTAAAAAATAATACTATTCTAATTGTTGAGCGGAAAAGTGGATCACTCGGAGCACATGGTCAAGGCACCAAAACCCGGTAGCGAGCGTGACAACGGCAAGCATGCTCTCGGCAGTCATGACCTCAGCGCGTTCGACCTCAACGCGCTCGACCTCAGCATGCATGACCTTGGCAATCACGACCTCGGATGACCTATCCTTGGAAGGCATGACCTCGGCAGGCATGGTCTCGGCTGAGTTAAGCTCAATTAACCTCAAGGACGAGAAAGATCCAGTCAAGGAGAGAAACCGACCCCCACTCCACCGAAAATCAAGTCCTCTGTATACGGGGTCAAAATCCGCAATCTCCACCTCAACGGCTGTCAACATTTGAATTCATGCAATCTCAACTGATCGCCAGCTAGCCTGAAATCTCGGACTGTTTATGGTAACTCATTTATTTGCACAATCACACCCGATTGTAGGTAACCGCTACACCCCCTCCTATAAGAAGAGGGGGGAAGCTCTAGGGGGGATCTTCTCCCCTGGCTAAAAAAACATCTCTCCATTATCTCCATTAAATACTTCTAAATCATTCTCTGACTTGAACATCGGAGGGCCTTCGCCGGAACCCCCGACCAAAGGCTTCTTGCAGGTCCGCCGGAGACAGCCACCCGCCACTGCACCACAGCCGGAGCTCCTCCTCCTCAGTCCGCGGTCACCCCCGGGTCCAATTTCCAACAACATATGGTGCTAGAGGAACGGCCCGAGTCGTGATTATGAGATTAAGGAGAAGAAGAGCCTCCAATGCCTCCCGGCATCATGTACCAAGTCCTCGTCGCTCAGTCCAAAATCCACCACCGAGGCCTCCGGCAGATCAAGTTTCGCAAATCCAACCTGAGCAATTTAACATGCGGGTACAGCAAGTCTAGGCACTAGCAACAACAGTCCAAGGCCTGCAACAAGTGGAGGCCCCTCTTGTGCCACCTCCACGAGTTCACGTTCGATCAGCACTTCTTCCAGATGGGCCTGTATCCCAAGGCCGGGATCCCCATGGCTCTTCAAGGATCAACAATGGAGAATGATGTCGTCACCAGGGTTCTACCCGAGCGTCTCCCCGAAGAGAGCCGTTAAGGAGCCACCAGGATAGAAGGCCGCAGCCTTCAGAAGCCGGATCAACCCTGGGCCAGTCGGTACCGGAACGGACTACCATGGCGACTTTCCAAGGCGGAGAACTCGACAATAAGGTTGAAGAACTCGAGCGGCGAATCGAGGCGCTTCGGGTTCAAAGAATCAGGCGCGAGGGCGACCCCGATTTCACTACCAAGTAGCCTTTCTCCCGCCTAATCGAGGACGAGCCGATCCCACCAAGATTCTAAATGCTCCAGATAGAACCCTACAATGGGACCATTGATCCCTTGGGTCATCTGGAGAGTTACCGAGCCCTCATGGCACTGCAAGGATACTAGGAGGCTCTGCTGTGCAAGGCTTTCCCCGCAACCCTCTGAGGAACGGCCCGGCTTTGGTTCTCTGGGCTAAAGCCAAGCACTGTGCTCTCCTTCGAGCAGATAGGCAAATAGTTCGCTGCCTATTTTGCCGCTAGCCGGCGCCAACAACGAACGTCGGATTCTCTCCTCGACATCAAGTATAATTAGGAAGGAGAATCTCTGAAAGACTACATCGACCGCTTTACCACCGGTACTTGGGAGGTCCACGAGCTCGATCAATCTATCTTCATGTCAACTTTAAAAACAGGAGCTCGGACCTACAAGTTTCTCTTCTCCATCGAGAAGAATTTTTCTTCCGACTTCATGGAAATGCTAGCCCGAGCTCAGAAATATGCAAAGGTTGAAGAGGCCATGGCTTCTCGGCGAGATGCCGCGAAACAACCCTCAAAAGGGCAAAAAAGATGTCGCGAGGAGCACGGCCACCCAGGAAGTTGATCACCTCGCCGCAAGAAGAACTTGCCTCGATTAAGGAGTCCACCTCACTCGAGACCGCAGCCCGACCGAGATCACCACCTCGGCAGAGAACACCACCAGGGAGGTACGAAAACTATACTTCCCTCACTACTACTCGATCCGAGATTCTCATGGAAATAAAAGGCCGAGGTTATCTCCGAGTTCCACCACCAATGTGAGAGTCGGAAGCTCGACAACGCTCTAGAAAGTACTGCCGCTTCCACCAAGATCATGGCCACGACACCGAGGAGTGCTTTCGGCTCCGAGACGAGCACTTATCTGCCGCAGAATACTCAACCGATTCATATGGAACTGGCGGGACGAAGGAGCACCAACGGAGAACGCCACACCGCCTGAAGGTCAAAACGATAACATACCCATTGCTGACACCATCAACACCATAGGAGGAGGCCCTGCTAAAGGGAGCTCGGCTGAAGAACCAGCCAGAAAAGATGCCCCCCCCCCCCTCGAAGCGTCAGCGAATGATAGAGGCCATCTCGTTCTCGGATGAAGACTTGAAAGGAGTCGAGACTCCCCATGATGACATTGTGGTCATCTCTATGGTTGTGAATAAATTTGATATAAAACACATTTTGGTTGATAATGGAAACTCGGCAAACGTGTTATTTTATGATGCTTTCGAAAAAGTGGGAATGACAGAGGGCTAGCTCCGAAAGATGAATGCTCCGCTGGTCTGATTCACTGGGGATTCAGTCCCGGTTGAAGGCATGGTTAACTTACCTGTCACGGCCGGGCTCGCCCCCAGAGAAAGTACCGTAAGGACGAACTTCCTAGTAGTCTGTGTGGCTTCGGTCTACAACGCTATCCTTGGCCGACCAGGACCCAATGCCCTCCAGGCCGTAATCTCAACTTATCATCTGCTCGTGCGATTCCCCACCAAACAGGGAGTCGACGAAGTTCGAGGGGATCAAGCAACAACCAAACAGTGCTACATAGCGACCCTTAAAGCAAAGCAGCCAATTGAAATGCTAAGTCAAGCAGAATAACCTGCTGAAGCATCAGCCCAATTCTCGGCCCAGGCACTACCCATCGAGACCCTGGAGGTACGAGATGAGCCTAAGAAGCAATGGGCAGAGCCTGGCGAGCTCCTCCTTCAAATCCTCTTGAGAAAAGATCACCGGAACAGACCGTACAGATCGGCTCCGACCTGAGCTCTTATGAGCAGGATCGTTTGATCAAATTTCTCCAATCCAACACGGATATATTCGCCTGGTCTCCCACCGATATGCCAGGGATAGATTCCGAAGTTATCGTTTACCGACTCCAGGTGAAGCCAACCTACAAGCCCGTGAGGCAGAAAAAACGGAGCTTCACGCTGGAACGACAGCAAGTAGCGGCCGAGGAGGTCCACAAATTCCTCGAGGCCGGCTTCATCCAAGAAGTCTCATACCCGGACTGGCTCACCAATGTAGTCCTCGTAAAGAAAGCTAATAGAAAATGGCGCGTGTGCGTGGACTACACCGACTTAAACAAAGCTTGTCCGAAGGACAGCTTTTCCCTCTCTAGGATCGACCAGCTCGTCGATTCCACCTCGGGACACCAACTGTTGACCTTTATGGATGTTTTCTCAGGATACAATCAGATCCTGACGGCACCCAAGGACGAGGAGAAGACGGCCTTCATCACTGACAAGGGCCTCTACTGTTACAAGGCAATGCCATTCGGGTTGAAAAATGTCGGGGCTACCTGTCAAAAGCTGGTCAGCAAAATCTTCAAAGACCAGATAGGTCGGAACATGGAGGTCTACGTAGACAATATGTTGGTGAAAAGCCAGACGGCCGAACACCACATAGCCGACCTCAACGAGGCATTGTCCACCCTCAAAAGGTAACAGATGAAGCTCAACCCCACAAAGTGTGCCTTCGGAGTTACCTCGGGCAAGTTCCTCGGTTTCATGGTGACCCAACGCGGAATCGAAGCGAATCCTGAAAAGATCCGAACACTACAGGAGATGACGCCACCAAGGACGGTCAAGGAAGAACAACAGCTTACCAAACGAGTTGCGGCTCTAGAAAGGTTTGTCTCAAGGTCTGCAGAACGATGCCTCCCGTTTTTCAAAATTCTCAAGCGACCGAAGAACTTTGTATGAACCAAAGAGTGCCAGCAAGCTTTTGAAGAGCTCAGGCGTTGTCTTGTCTCCCCTCTATTGCTCACAAAATTTCAGCAGGGCGAGCTCCTTTATTCGTACCTGGCTGTCTCCTCGGTAGCAATGAGCTCAGTCCTAGTTCGAGAGGAAGACAAATTCCAAAAACCCATATACTACACCAGGCGAATTCTGCGAGACACAGAGACCCGGTACTCCAAGCTAGAGAAGATGGTCTATGCATTGCTCATCTCAGCCCGAAGGATCTGATCGTACTTTCAGGCTCATACTGTGGCCACATTAACCGACCAACCCATAAAGCAAGTCTGCAACGGTCGGATCGCGCGGGGAGAATTGCAAGGTGGGTGATCGAGCTTGGAGAATTTAACCTGGAGTATCACCTGAGGCCGGCAATCAAGGCACAAGTGCTCGCCGACTTCATAATGAAGTGCACCTTGCCAGACGACCTCGAGGCCGAGCTCACATCAAAAGAGGATACCTTGGATTAACCATGGATTCTACATGTGGATGGCTCCTTAACCTCGGGGGGTAGGGGTGCAGGCCTCATTCTCACCAGCCCGGATGGGGTGGTCGCGGAACAAGCTCTACGCTTCGAGTTTCCTACCTCGAACAATGAATCAGAATACGAGGCGCTCATTGCCGGGCTAAAATTGGCAAAGGAGCTAGAGGTCATAAATCTAAAGGTGTTTAGTGACTCTCAACTGGTCGTGAGCCAAGTCTTAGGAGATTTTGAAGCAAGGGGGCTGTCAATGCAAAAATACCTCCAGAAGATGCGAGATATCACCCCTACATTAAGCGCCTTTGACATCCAGCCCATCCCTAGAACAGAGAATGCGAGGGCCGACTAGCTATCAAAGCTGGCAACTTTCCGCATGAGTGAACTCCCAAAGACCACAACACTCGAGTACCTTAAAACACCGAGCATCGAGGAGCTTGAACCAGTCCTCTGTGTTGAAACCGAGCTGAGCTGGATAGATGCGTTTGTCGACTTCCTACAAAATGAGATTTTCCCCGACGACG
The DNA here is from genome assembly GCF_009389715.1 of Phoenix dactylifera. Lineage (NCBI taxonomy): Eukaryota > Viridiplantae > Streptophyta > Magnoliopsida > Arecales > Arecaceae > Phoenix > Phoenix dactylifera. The sequence continues at coordinate 11,378,898 of NC_052395.1, forward strand.
AGCTCGAGGGCTGTCGAATCAAATGACAGGCTTTCCGATACCTCTTGTATGAAGGCAAGCTCTATCGCAGGTCCTTCACGTCTCCGCTCCTTAGATGCCTCCGCCCCTCGGAGGCAGATTATGCTATGCGAGAAGTTTATGAAGGGATCTGTAGGAACCACCTAGGAGATCGAGCCTTGGCCTATAAGATTCTACGCCAAGGATATTATTGGCATACACTTCAAAAAGATACTGCAGACTTCGTCCAAAGATGTGACCGATGACAGCGGAACGCCAATATTTAGTGCTGACTTTCAGTTCCACTGACTTCAATCAGCGCCCCTTGGTCGTTTGCACAATGAAAAATCGACATATTGGGACCATTCTCCTAGGCCACCGAACAAAAAAAAAATTTCATCATCTCCATCGATTACTTCACCAAGTGGGTCGAAACTGAACCAGTGGCCCAAATCACCGAGCCGAAGATGCGAGATTTTGTCTGGAAATCAATAATTTGCAGGTTTGGGCTCCCCCGCATCCTTATATCCGACAACGGCCGACAGTTCGACAATGCCCGCTTCAGAAAATTCTGCTCCGAGCTTGGCATCGACCATCGTTTCACCTCGGTCGCTCATCCCCAGACTAACGGAGAGACGGAGGTGACAAATCGGACAATTCTTCAAGGGATAAAAGCCAGACTCGACAGATCCAAAGGACAATAGGTCGAAGATCTCTACAATGTACTCTAGGCCTATAGGACTACATTCCGAATCCCCATTGATGAAACCCCCTTCAACTTGGCTTATAGAACGAAAGCAGTCATCCCTTTGGAGATCGGGCTCCCGTCGCCAAGAGTGGAGAACTATGATGCGACCTCCAATTCATCACGACTCAGAAACAATTTAGATCTCCTTGAAGAAACAAGGAAACTCGCTCGGATCCGCATGGCTAGATACCAACAGAAAGTGGCACAATATTACAATTCTAGGGTGAAAGTCAAGCTCTTCAAAGCAGGTGATCTCGTCCTGAGGAAAGCTGAAGCTTCTCGACCTACGGAGTAAGAAAAGCTTGCCCCAAATTAGGAAGGACCATATCGAGTTGCTCGGATCCAACGGCCTGGAGCATACAAGTTCGAGTCCCTTGATGGGACCCTCATATCCCAAAGTAGGCACTCCAAGAACCTCCGAATGTATTATTAATAAAGCCCTTCTAAGGGTCTCCAATATTTGAAAGTCCATCCGATAAGGCATTTTTCAAAGATTTCTCCTAACTATTCAAAACTTCCTCTAATGATGATCTACTTGTGAACCTCAGGATGTCTCTGAAATGTCTCGAGTCCTTAGGGGAGACCTAACGACGCCCCGAGCAAGCTCGGGATGCTCGAACCAAGCTCGGGATGCCCTGACCAAGCTTGGGATGCTCCGTTGCGTCGACTGCGAGTCAAGTCTCCCTCGACCTCGGATCCTATCTAATGACGTCCCGACCAAGCTCGAGACGCGCCGTTGCGTCGATCGCAAACCAAGTCTCCATCGACCTCGGGTACTACCTAATGATGCCCTGACCAAGCTCGGGATGCCCCGTTGCATCGACCGCGCGCCACGTCTCCCTAAACCTCGGGTCCTACCTAATGACGTCCCGACCAAGCTTGGGATGCCCTGTTGCATCGACTGCGAGCCAAGTCTCCCTCGATCTCGAGTCCTACCTAATGATGTCTCGACCAAGCTCAGGACGCCCCGTTGCATCGACCGCGAGCCAAGTCTTCCTCGACCTCAGGTCCTATCTAATGACTTTCCGACCAAGCTCGAGACACCCTGTTGTGTCGACGGCGAGCCAAGTCTTCCTCGACCTCGGGTACCACTGAATGAAAATTCGACTACAGTTCGGGATGCCTAAGGCAGAAACTGCAGGTCGAAGGGCACTCAAGTTCCAATGGCCAAAAAGCAGCTCAGCCTCGACTCGCACTACAACTAGATCTGAGCCTGAAGACTTAGTGAAATTCTTCAAAAAACATCAGAATCACATTCGAAAGCGAGTGATGCGCGAAGTTCTACTCAAATAGTCAAAGACAAAGGCTCGTTGAAAGCACAAGCGAAAACAAGTCCAAAGACACAATAAGATTGAAGAAAGCATGTATTTCATTAATAAAGAGCCCTAAGGCTAAGTACAAAATTTTGGCTCTGAGGCCGACCCACTTTGCCGCACCATGGCTTCAATGGTCGACCTCGTTTACAAAAAGAAGGGGAGGAGAAAAAAAGAATAAGAAGGAATAAATAAAATAAAAAATGATGAAATAAGGGAGGAGCAGTACAACCGCCCTTACCCCGAGGGCGCGCCGAGCTCAGGCCGACGTTTATCAAGGTCTCCTCACTCAGGAGGTCGTTTAAAAGGATATCCCCCTTTAGACCGCGAAGAGCCGCAAGGATCTTCTGCTCGCTCACGGTTAGTTTAGGGGTCTTATAGTTGGCCTTAAGTATTGGTAGGCCCCACGATGGGTTGAACCCCCACAGACGCTTGGAGGAGAGAAAGAAGAATTGCTCCTTTCATCCACAGATGGAGGTAGGAGCACCTCGAAATAGCGGCCTACCTCCCCAAAGGGCAAAGTTCATCCACCCTCCATCTTTGGGATTAGATTTCAACATGTAACACGTGCGGAAGACGTTTACCGAGGTCGGTATCCTATGAACGAGGCAAAGAGACAAGAAGCCAATGATTATCCTCTACGAGTTCGAAGCGAGCTGCGCTGTAACGAGGCGATACCTCTCCAGGAGCTCATTCATGAACCTGTGCAGGGGGCATCTCAGGCCGGCCCAAAGTGTTTCCACATACACTCCAACCCGACCTGGAGGGGGCCTCGTAGCTCAGTCCCACAGCCCCGCGAACTCAAAGACGAACTCACATGGGAAGGAGAACTGGGTTCGAATCACACCCAATTCTTCTTCGGTCAGGTTTGACCTGACCCCATCTGGACCACGGCTCACCTCTGGCCTGAGCTCCATCCCATGCGAAGAAGAAGCCCCAGCAGAGGGAGAAGCGTCGCCCGACATTGTATCACTCACAGTATTAAAAAGAAGAAGAGAAGAAGAAGAATGGAGGAGCAAAGAAGAAAGAAAAGTAGCCCTCCGAGCGAACGTGAGAAGAAAACCTACCATGGTTCTCGCTGGAAAGGCTAACAGTCAAAAATGAAGAATCAAGAAAGATCGCCAAAAAACACCTCGGAGCACCTCCAAGGAAGACCAAATAACAATCGGGAGAAGGAGAAAATGAAAGAAGAAGAAGACAAGGGCTATGGCAGCCAAATGAAGGTTCTTAGGGCTGGCTTGGACCTTATATAGACTCCTCCAACGGACCGGATCAACGAGAGCAGGCCGCGCCTCCCGTCTAGATCACACCACGTATCGTCCTCGGAAACCGAACCAGCGTATCAATCTGGATCGTTGCCTTAAGAGCAGAATCGAAGTAGCCATCTCTTCGAATACTGGAGTTTCATCATGAACCCACGGCTCAAAATCGCCTCGAAAAGCAAAAAGCTGACGCCTCGTGTTCTCACTAAAAATGCCCTAAAAACGTCATTTTTCCTCCTTTCGAAACGACAAAATAATTTGAAGCCGCCTAATCTCATCAGCATGATAGAAATGGCTACTTCCTTCGCCCGAGCTCGGAGACGGCTCAAACTCGGAAGTCGGGGGGTAGTGTTGGGAGAAAAAGTGGATCACCTGGAGCACATGGTCAAGATACCGAACCCGGTGGCGAGCGTGATGACGGCAAGTATGCTCTCGGCAGTCATGACCTTAGCGCGCCCGACCTCAGTGCGCCCGACCTCAGCACGCTCGACCTCGGCAAGAACGACCCCAGGGCGCAGGACCTCGACAGTCACGACCTCGACTGGCCTGTCCTCGGAAGGCATGACCTCGGCAAACATGGTCTCGGCTGAGTTAAGTTCGATTGACCTCAAGGACGAGAAAGACCCAGTCAAGGGGAGAAACTGACCCCCACTCCACCGAAAATCAAGTCCTCTGTATCCGGGGTCAAATCCTACAATCTCCGCCTCAACGGCTGTCAACATTGGAATTCACGCAATCTCAACCGATCGCCAGCTAGCCTGAAATCTTGGGCCGTTTACAGTAACTCATTTATTTGCACAATCACACCTGATTGCAGGTAACCGCTACACCCCCTCCTATAAGAAGAGGGGGGAAGCTCTAGGGGGGATCTTCTTCCCTAGCTAAAAAAATATCTCTTCATTATCTCCATTAAATACTTCCAAATCCCTCTCTGACTTGAGTATCGGAGGGCCTTCGCCGGAACCCCCGGCCAAAGGTTTTTTGTAGGTCTGCCGGAGACAGCCACCCGCCACCACACTACAGCTAGAGCTCCTCCTCGGTCCGCGGTCACCCCTGGGTCCAATTTCCAGCAACACTAATATTAACACATCAGTAGAAGTTAGAGAATGTTTTTTTTTATATACACATACATATTTCGTCGATCAAAATGCACTTACTGCAACTTGCAAGCTACCTACTCTCATCCGTATATTGTTTTCTAAACTAATTTAAAGCTATAACATAAATATGAATATTTAGGTTAAACAAGTTATTGGATTCGGTTTAAATTCTGAAATTAGATTTGAAATTGTATGAGATTTGGTTTGGAAAGAAACTCGACACTATCCCATCATATGTGCAAAACATATTTATTATTTGTATCTTGATTTCCAAATATCAATTGAAAATCAATTTTTGTTCTTTCTTCTTAAAAGGATTCTGATGAGCATCTAGATGACAAATAAGAGGCTAACCAACTTAGTGATAACTCTTTCCTTGTCTCCGTGCCGGTATATCCTTAGGCCCTTGCCCTTTCATCTCACATCCTCAATAAGATAGCAAATATCTATCAAGAATCTGAAATCTGACCAAGATCCATTTTTTTTTTTTTCGGTTTACTGTTGGAAATGGGTGGAGGATATAAATTAGCCCTGGGTATATATGGATACAATCAAATCCAACCAGAAACTGAGCTGCTGTGACACCTCTAGCAGAAAGAGAGGAGTACCGCGCACCAAATAACGCCAAGTCTAGTTGGCCAAAGAGAGATCACTTCCGAGCTGTGTGCATCAGATATACAAACTCACTGACCTAATTTTAGCATTGTTCGGTCTGGCTTCTTGGGCCCTTCTCTGTTGTAGACCTTTGGAATTTGCTCTTGATTCCCATTCCATTTTGCATTGTTATGCTCATTCGCGTGTGCAGGATGATGCATCACTTGTTGGTTGAATTTGTAATGAAAGAGGACCGTGATTGATTCTATGGCTGCAACTGTTGGATTCTATCAACCAAACCCAATTTCCAAGGCACCACATTAGCCAACAATCTTCTTTTTTTTTTTTTTTTTTTTTTTGGTAAAAGAATAGGAGGGGAGGGGGAGAGACCAGCCCACCTGCATAGCAACCCCCACTAGGCTCCCTTCCACCAGGGAATGTTCGATGCAGGTCGCTAGATTTCGCGTGCCTTCCCCGACTCGTGGGCTCCCCCCACTGGGATCAACACCCACGTGTGAGTACGTCACCCCAGCGCCACATCGGTACAGATGGAAGAAAAACATATCCACACAGGGTCATCCGGGCATGGGGCATCCAATCTCCTAATTTAATTGACGCCCATGCATTTCGAACCCGGACAACTCAGGTGGTGTTCAAGCCCTCTTACCACCAGGCTCCCACCTTGGTGGCAGCCAACAATCTTTTCAATTCCTGTAATAATCTAACATCACACCCAAAAAATCTAACCGGAAGATATTTTTGAAGTTTTTTAGTCCTATATATATAACTACCCACTGATGAATAACCGATGTAAGACTAAATATATACCCGCACATATCCTTGTCAGGCTAAAAGTCCAAATCCAATGAAATATAATCACAAGTACCATGATTGGCCCATAGTCAGCCTTAATAAGCGCGTGCTCTAGTGTTCCTTAGTCCACATAAGCTATAGATTAAGTCCTCTTTAATACCATATGTAACAACTCAAGACATCACCCGAAAAAGACTCGTCGAAAGATATTTTTTGGATTTCTTAGTCCTGTATAAGTATTTAAGATCTCTTCGGCAAAACACCGATGTGGGATTAAACAAACGCCCGCACAGGTTATCACAATTTTTTGAAATAGTAGTTTTAGAAAAACTATCATGCTTAATTCTCCATTTGAAATTAAATTTCTTGCACTTTTTTTTTATTTTGATTAAGGGCTAAAGACTAACAAATTATCAAAATTAATAAGGCAAGAACTCACAATAACCTAAATAGACCTAAGAATATATAACTTTTTATTTTGTTCTGTTTGTTGAGATTCATTATCAAGTTCTAATCCTATTAAGTTTCTATTTAGTTATTCCTTATAGTAGCTATCCTTATTATTTAGTAGTTAACAAATCTTATCTTTTAGTAAATATTGGTTTTTGAATTTGAGTAGGAATCATGCTCTATTTAAAAGGAGTTTTGGTGTCTCCTTTAGTGTGGCATAAGAAGTGAGACAAAAAGAGAGAGAGTGAGTTGCCCTTCTTGGTGAAGAGTGAGAGAGAGCTTTTTGTTGGGCTCAATTTTTATAATCAAATTTTTTTCTCTTCCCTAATTAGTTTTCTTCCAACATCTATTTTCTGTTTTTTGTTTGATATTTGTTCTAAATCTTGGGCTGGCACAGTAAATACTCTGCTTAGCATACCATTCTACATTGTTGTAGTGTTTTGCCCTCCAGAGTTGTTAGAAACAAGTTAAGTGAAGAAAGCAAGGATGCTTCATCGTATATAAATATTTTTTATGTTTTGGTTGTCCTAAAACCCAGGATTAAATATACTGTGAATATTTTTCATAGCATGAGGATCACTTTCTTATGCACAAAACTATGGTAGATAGGTACTATTTTCTCATCAACATGAGGGGAGAATTTTTAATTTTTTTTGAATTAAAAAAATCTCAATAATCCTATTACTTCATTTTTCTTGGTTGATTAGGAGAGAAAATCCACCTTGAGCTAGTGGAAGTTCTCGTCTAGAAAACTCTCTTCATATGATAAGGGACTCGCTTGAGGCTTTTTGCACCACCAACATTAGTTTGTGTGAGTGCTTTCCCAAAATTTAAATTTCACCAAACAGTCCTCCCAGGGAATCAAAGAGAAAGGGAGAGGCTAAACAAACGAAAGCAAACCTTTGCCTTTGAGGCCATACCACAAAGTTAACAAGTGATGATATACTGCCAAAGATGGTGAAAGAAATCACTGGCTTTAGGAGTGGTGCTGGTGGGAATAAATGATTCCTCGAGACATGCAAAGCGCCACACTACTCTGCTATTCCTCTCCAAAGCTTTTTCATGGAGGACACCAAGCCCCATGGCTGTGTTCTCTCTCGGACTACTGTTGCTCATCCACAGATTTTGTTTTTGTCATCTTTGATGTAAATGGAGGTTTCGCCCAGCCGCTGTTATTGAAAGAGAAATAAGAAGTGCAAAATTGTCAAACCCTCTAAATGGATACAGAATTGTCACGACTCCATATAGTTATGGAGATTAATATACTCTTGCGATCTCCCATAAAGGACCAGCCCTTGAAGAGAATAAAAGCAGATGTTTTCAGAGGAGGCCTTGTAAAGAAATACCCTAACATTCCTTTTCTTCAAACATATTCCTTTTCATGGTAGTCGATCTCTGTGACCTAATCGAAAGAGAGGAGATGAAAGGAGGAATGCTTTCGACTAATATTTCTCATGTTTATAGAGAAGCAGACATTATTGTAGATTAGATGACGAGCTATGTAACTAATTGTTACGGGGGAACTAAGCCGCCATGCTCCACGTGACCGGCACGCGCGCCCATGAAGACTACGGCTGTCCTTTGATCCAGCAATCCGATCCCGAGTCGGACATCTTCGGCTCCACAGCCCGACCTCGAGTCGGCTGCCCTTCGATCCAGCAGTCCGGCCCCGAGTCGGACATCTTCGGCTCCACAGCCCGACCTCGAGTCGGCTGCCCCTTCGATCCAGCAGTCCGGCCCCGAGTCGGACATCCTCAGCAACGCAGCCCGACCCCGAGTCGGCTGCCCCTTAATCTAGCAATCCGACCCCAAGTCGGATATCCTCAGCAACGCAGCCCGACCCCGAGTCGGCTGCCCCTTAATCTAGCAATCCGACCCCAAGTCGGATATCCTCAGCAACGCAGCCCGACCCCGAGTCGGCTGCCCCCTGATCCAGCACTCCGACCCCGAGTCGGAGATCTCTTGATAACGACAGGCTGCTTCCCAGAGGCACGCCGAGGCCTCCTGCCCCACTACTCCCTGCAACGGCTGTATCCGATGCTGTTCCACGATCTCCTGTATCAGCCGTACAAAGCGGAACTCCACTACGCCCTGTCATGGCCGTACCCAGCGCTGCTCCACGACGCCCTGTAACGGCCATGTCAGTGGCCACTCCATCGCGCCCCACGATGACAAACCCCCCTGAGAGACCCCCCAGCCAGGTATATATGCGGCTGGGGGGAGAAGGGGGGGTAAGCAATATCTTCCAGAGCATTCTCTTGCTTGCTATTATCATCTCTCCTCCTCCTCCAATCTCCTCTGACTTGATCGTCGGAGGGCCCCCACTACCCCAGTGGTGGTGCGAGGCTTGCTTGCAGGTTTTCCGGTGGAAGGTGGAGCGTAACCAACACCAACCAAGACAACTCAGACGGAACCCCGTTCACACCGCTGTGTCAATCGTTCTCGGTTTGGACCACCAGCAATAGTTGGCGCTAGAGGAAGGGTCCGAATCTTAGAGCGATCGTAATGGCACGGCGAGGTGGTCGTGGAGCTTCCAATGCCTCCGGTCGCGGGGCCTCTCGTGCCTCCGGCCGGGAGGCCGCTGCGTCTCCAACACATTCTCAGCAACACTCCACCGTTCCACCCCCGATTCAGATGGTCGAAGCCGCTCAGTTCGACCAGTTAGCCCAGCAGGTCCGCACCCTCGTGGAGGCGGTGCAGAACCTGCAGGGTGTGATGTCTCGGGCGCCGCAGCGGGCCCAGGAGCCGCTGCTCCCTGAGCGCTCACCTGTCCTCCTTAACCCGCGCTCCTTCCTCTCCCATGGGGAGGAGCGCCGGCGCGAGGAAGATTCTCGAGCACGGTCCATTCTGCCGGGACCGTCCCATCGAAGCTGCGCGGGGTACAAGAGGCGGGCCCGGGCGCGTTCCCAGACCCCCCAGTCCTCAAGGAACCCGCGCTCCAGTCGGTCCCCCTCTCGGTGCTCCTTGTCTCCCACCCATCGGTCGCGCTCCCTGGACCGGCGGGTGGACGATCTCCACCGACAACTCCAGATCCTGAAGGGCCACTCTAAAGATCCCTTCGCCGACTTGGAGATCTCCTCCCAACCGGCGCTTGCCTCGAGGATCCTGCGGACTCCAAATCCGCCGGGATTCAAAATGCCGGCGATCGAGCCCTATGACGGGGCGGCGGACCCGCGGGATCACGTGGAGAGTTTCAGGACTCTTATGCTCCTCCATGGAGCATCAGATCCTCTCCTCTGCAAGGCCTTCCCGGCGACCCTCCGTGGCCCAGCCAGGGCGTGGTTCGCCGGCCTGGAGGCCGACTCTATCCAGTCCTTTGACCAGTTCACTCGCCTCTTCATCAGCCATTTCGCCGTCAGTAGCCGACGGCGATTGGTTTCCGACTCCCTCTTTGATGTCCGGCAAAACGAGGGAGAAAGCCTGCGGGATTACCTTACCCGCTTCAACAAGGCTACATTGGAGGTCCGGAACCTGAGCCAGGAGGTGGCTCTCTCAGCCCTGAAGCGTGGCTTCCGGAAGGGCAAACTCACCTTCTCCCTGGACAAATGCCTGCCGCGGAGCTTCCCGGAGCTGTTGTCTCGGGCGAACCAGTATGCAGACGCCGAGGAGGCAGCCGCCCACCGGAACAAGGAGGCCGCCGAGGCCCCTCTAAAGCTCGGGAAGAAAAGGCGAAAAGAGGCACCCCAGAGGAGGAGCCCGACGCCTCAACATCGGCGCAGAAGCCCGTCACCGGCGAGGAACCACGGCGCCCCACACCCTCGTTCTCCGCACCGACGCTTCAATCGGTACACCCCACTCCTGGCCCCCCGGGCCCAGATCCTTATGGAGGTCAAGGGGCGGGAGAACCTCCCGGTCCCGAGGCAGATGAAGAAAATCCCTGGGAGGAGGCCCTCTCGAGCGTACTGTGAGTACCACCGAGACCACGGCCACGACACCGAAGACTGCTTCCAGCTTCGGGACGAGATCGAGGCTCTCATCCGCCGAGGGCGTCTCGGTCGATATGTAAACGACCGACGTCCCCCCGCAGACCCGCGTCCGGCCGACCCGGCCCCTCAGGAGCCTCGGGAGCAGAATCGACCCGTCGCGGGCGTGATCCACACCATCACTGGGGGCTGCTCTCGGCCCGTGAGGAACGCAGGGGGCTCGGTGGAAGCATCAGGGGTGGCCGTCGCGAAGAGGCAGCGGGTCGGAAATGTAATCACCTTTTGTGATGAGGATGTAAAGGGGGTTCAGACCCCCCATGATGATGCCATGGTGATCTCCCTCACTATGGCGAACTATGATGTAAGGCGTGTTCTTGTGGATAGTGGAAGCTCAGCTGATATTTTGTTTTACGAGGCCTTCCAAAAGATGAGCTTGTCCCGACAAGTGTTGCACAAAACATCCACCCCCCTCATAGGATTCACTGGAGACGCTATCTCGGCCGAAGGTGTCGTTGAGCTGCCTGTGACTGCGGGCGTTGCACCCGCAGAAGCCACGGTGCGGCTCGGGTTCTTGGTCGTCCGTGTTCCCTCGGCCTACAACGCTATCCTCGGACGACCCGGACTGAACGTCCTTCGCGCGGTAGTCTCTACATACCATTTGCTAATGCGGTTCCCCACGGCGGCCGGGATTGGAGAGGTCCGAGGTGACCAACCGACCGCACGGCAATGTTTCCTAGCAACTCTCAAAGGGAAGAAGCCCGTGGAGGCCCTAAGCGTCGAGTCCCTTGACGCCAGGGACGAGGTGGCTTTGCGGCACGGGGAGCCGGCCGAGGGTGTGATCGAAGTTCCCCTTGAAGAGGGTCGCCCGGACCGTACGGTCCGGGTCGGTGCCAACCTCGACTCGGAAGCTCGGCTCAGGTTAGTGGAATTCCTCTGAGCCAATGCTGATGTATTCGCCTGGTCGGCGGCCGATGTACCTGGGATCGACCCGGAGGTCATTTCTCACGCCCTCAACGTCGACCCGACCCACCGACCAGTAAAGCAGAAGAAGAGACACTGTGCCCCGGATCGGATCCGGGTGGTCGACCAGGAGGTAGACAAGCTCTTGGAGGCAGGATTCATAAGGGAGGTCAGCTACCCCGAATGGCTGGCAAATGTCGTACTTGTCCGGAAGGCGAGCGGAAAGTGGAGGATGTGCGTCGACTACACCGACCTGAACAAGGCATGCCCCAAGGATAGCTTTCCGCTTCCGCGGATAGACCAACTGGTCGACGCGACTTCCGGATATCAGCTGCTGTCTTTCATGGACGCCTTCTCCGGCTACAACCAGATAATGATGGCTCCACAGGACGAGGAGAAAACTGCCTTTATAACAGACCGGGGGCTGTACTGTTACAAGGTAATGCCCTTCGGTCTGAAGAATGCTGGCGCCACTTACCAGCGCCTCGTCAACAAAATCTTCAAAGGGCAAATCGGCCGGAACATGGAGGTGTACGTGGACGATATGCTGGTGAAGAGCCGCCATGCAGACCAGCACATCGCGGATCTGGAGGAGACTTTTGCCACCCTGCGGAAGTTTTGCATGAAGCTGAACCCAGCGAAGTGCGCCTTTGGCGCTTCGGCCGGGAGGTTCCTCGGTTTCATTGTCAACCAGCGGGGGATCGAGGCCAACCCGGACAAAATCAAGGCCATCCAAGATATGTCCCCTCCGACCAAAGTGAAGGAGGTTCAGGAGCTCGCTGGAAGGGTCGCCGCGCTCGGACGATTTGTGGCAAAATCGGCCGAACGCTGCCAACCGTTCTTCAAGGTGTTGAAGCGCCCGAAAGACTTCCTTTGGACGGCCGAATGTCAAGTGGCATTCGACCAACTCAAGGAGTACTTGGCGTCTCCTCCCCTGCTGTCCAAGCCGCAAGAGGGGGAGATGCTCTACCTCTATCTGGCGGTCTCCCCAACCGCAGTCAGCGCAGTACTGGTCCGGGAAGAGGCAAAGCTCCAGAAGCCTGTGTACTACATCAGCCGGGTCCTGCGGGATGCCGAGACGCGGTATACGAAGGCGAAAAAGATCGCCTTCGCGCTGCTCACCGCGGCCAGGAGGCTTCGCCCCTATTTCCAGGCTCATCCTGTCACCCTCTTGACCGATCAACCACTGCGGCAGATCCTCAGCAATCCTGAGAATGCGGGACGGCTGGTGAAGTGGGCAGTAGAACTTGGTGAGTTCGACATCCGCTACCAGCCCCGACCCGCCATCAAGGCCCAGGTGCTCGCGGACTTCCTCGCTGAGTGCACTATGCAGGAGGCAGAACCTAGGCCGCCGGAAACACCCAGCCTCGACCTCCCAATCTGGACGCTTCACATTGATGGGTCGTCGAACCCCGAAGGTGGAGGGGCCGGGCTGGTCCTTACCAGTCCCGGTGGAGTGATAGCCGAGTATGCCTTGAGGTTCGGATTTTCAGTGACCAACAACGAGGCGGAATACGAGGCCCTAGTCACAGGACTCAAACTCACCAAGGAGCTCGGCATCCGGCGTTTGAAGGTCTTCACCGACTCCCAGCTGGTGGTCGGGCAGGTCCGAGGGGAGTTCGAGGCTCGGAGCCCGACCATGCAGAGCTATGTCTGGAAGGTGCAAGCACTCATTCCCGACCTCGGCAGTGTTGACATTCAGCAGGTCCCAAGAAGCGAAAATGCCAGGGCCGACAGGCTGTCCCGCTTGGTGGGCGCAGACGCGCACAACTTGTCGAGGGCGATCTACCTGAAGACCCTGGATGCCCCGAGCATCGGCGAGGCCGGAGCGGTGATGGCGATTGATCCGGAGCCATCTTGGATGGACCCGCTCGTCGCCTACCTCGCCGAAGGGATCCTCCCAGAGGACGAAGATCAAGCTCGGCGACTCGTCATGAAGTCCGCCCACTACGTACTCTATGAAGGGAGGCTGTATCGGACCTCGTTCACCGCCCCCCTCTTAAGGTGCCTCCGCCCTTCGGAAGCGGCCTACGCCCTCAGCGAAGTCCACGAAGGCATCTGCGGATCGCACCTGGGGGCTAGGTCCTTGGCGCATAAGATCATGAGGCAAGGCTATTATTGGCCTACCTTGTTGGAGGACTCAAAGGATCATGTGCGGAAATGCGACGCCTGCCAGCGCCACGCCAACGTCCAGAGAGTCCCTTCTGTCCCCTTGGCACCAATCACTGCACCCTGGCCCTTCGCCCAGTGGGGAATGGATATCCTCGGACCATTCCCCGTCGCTTCAGCTCAGCGGAAATTTTTGATTGTTGCAATCGACTACTTCACCAAGTGGGTGGAGGCAGAGCCGCTGGCCACTATCACGGAGGTGCAAGTCCGGAAGTTCGTGAAGAAGAACATCATTGTCCGATTTGGGGTACCTCGGGTCCTCATCTCGGATAATGGGCGACAGTTCGACAACAAGCATTTCCGTGACTTCTGCGAGGAGTTCGGGATCGAGCATCGGTTCACATCTGTGTCGCATCCCCAAACCAACGGCGAGGCCGAGGTCACAAATCGGACAATCCTCCAAGGAATCAAAGCGCGAATCGGTCGGACGGGGCAAGCTTGGGTCGAAGAACTCGAGAATGTCCTTTGGGCGTATCGGACCACGCATCGGACCCCTACCGGGGAGACGCCTTTCAGCCTAACCTATGGCACGGAAGCCGTTGTCCCCGTGGAGCTCGGACTCCCCTCACCTCGGGTGGCCGCGCACCGACCCGAGGCCAATTCGGAACAACTCCGAGGGAACCTGGATCTCTTGGAAGAAGCGAGGGAAATGGCGCAGGTTCGGATGGCGATGTATCAGCGGAGGGTGGCCGATATTACAACTCCAAGGTCCGACCGAAGCTTTTCAGAATCGGAGATCTGGTGCTAAGGCGAGCTAAAGCATCTCGACCTGCAGAAGGTGGGAAGCTAGCGCCAAATTGGGAAGGCCCATATAAGGTTCGCTGGGTAAACCGACCTGGCTCCTACCAGTTGGAGGCCCTAGATGGTCGAGAAATTCTAAGGAGCTGGAATTCCGCTAACCTGCGGATGTATTACCAGTAGAACGACGATGCCAGAAAGACAGTTCAAAAATGTATGACATTTTGCATTTCAATAATTTCTGGTTACAACGGCGTGCTCGTGTGATTACAAGGAATTCCCAGAGGGGAATTAGGGTGTAAAGAAAGTAAAGAAGAGGTGGAGACTCCGAGGAGCTGAAGATCTGGGATCCCGAAACCTCCATCTGAAGCGGTTGCAATCCCGTCGGAAGTGGGTGCTTCCAACCGGAGGCGCCATCGGCGTCTCACGAAAGAGACGAAGGGCCGGCGCGGATGAAGAAGAAGTGGACGAAGGAGAAGTCCACACTGCCTCCAACCGGAGGCGCCATCCACGCCCCACGAAGAGGATGAGGAGCCGCCGCCGACGAAGCTCCCGCTGCCTCCAGAGGAACGCCACCTCCAAGGGATATTCCGGTCCTCCACAGTGTTAGGGGAGAGAAGGAATACAAGGGGGAAGAGCATATGGAGGCGCGGTCCCGGATCAGGCGTCTGGTGCAGAGCTCAATCGGGAGGCTGAACTTCAAGGAGGGGAGATGTGATCCCGGATGAAACGCCTAGAGCGGAGTTCCGCCGGGGAGACCCTCCTTGCTGATCCCAGATGAAACGGCTAGTTGGCTGAAGTCGCGAGGGGCGCGCCTCCCGTTCCTTCGGCAGGAGTCTCTCAGCCATGCGCCAGAGAGAAGGTCCACGATCCATGGCAACTTGAACAGCTCCGGCTTGGCAAACTCCATCGCACCTGCACCTGTATTTATAGCCAAACTGCAGCCCCCCGGTCGTTCCGATGCGGGTGGCTCCCATAAATGCGGACGCATTGAATCCGGAGCCGTTCTGGCTCCCGAGGCGTATTTTCCCGCGATTTCCTAAGCGTCATTCTCCTTAACCGCATTCTTTGTGCAGGACACTCCGGATGGCACGTACCCCTAGGACCACATATCTCCGCTCGCGCCCAGGCCGCATCCGCCTCGAAGAACGCGCGCATCGCGGCCGCTTAACTGACACTCCTCGCAAGCAGCAACTGGCGATCCGATTTCCCAGGTAACGCATCAATTAGCGTTTAATGCCCTTCTGGTGTTCCCCAGGCAACGCTTGGAGAAGAGGAGAAACACGATCGCAGCTGGCCACGGAGAAACTCCGTCGGGCTGCAAGCGACAGGCGCATGGCCAACGAGCGGAATTTCCCGAGGCACGGCTCTCGGATGCCAGGCTAACCCGATGATCATCCCGAGAGCAGACTAGCCTGAAGCCCCGACCGGTCGCCTTGGCTTGCGCCAGCCTTGGCCGACCAACGAGCGGAACCTCCCGAGGCTCGGCCCTCGGATGCCAGGCTAACCCGATGATCATCCCGGGAGCAGACTAGCCTGAAGCCCCGACCGGTCGCCTTGGCTTGCGCCAGCCTTGGTCGACCAACGAGCGGAATCTTCCGAGGCTCGGCCCTCGGATGCCAGGCTAACCCGATGATCATCCCGGGAGCAGACTAGCCTGAAGCCCCGACCGGTCGCCTTGGCTTGCGCCAGCCTTGGCCGACCAACAAGCGGAATCTCCCGAGGCTCGGCCCTCGGATGCCAGGCTAACCCGATGATCATCCCGGGAGCAGACTAGCCTGAAGCCCCGACCGGTCGCCTTGCTTGCGCCAGCCTTGGCCGACCAACGAGCGGAATCTCCCGAGGCTCGGCCCTCGGATGCCAGGCTAACCCGATGATCATCCCGGGAGCAGACTAGCCTGAAGCCCCGACCGGTCGCCTTGGCTTGCGCCAGCCTTGGCCGACCAACGAGCGGAATCTCCCGAGGCTCGGCCCTCGGATGCCAGGCTAACCCGATGATCATCCCGGGAGCAGACTAGCCTGAAGCCCCGACCGGTCGCCTCGGCTTGCGCCAGCCTTGGCCGACCAACGAGCGGAATTTCCTGAGGCCTAACCCTCGGATGCCTGGCTTAGTGCCGGAAGAATTTCCTGAGGCCTAACCCTCGGATGCCTGGCTTAGCGCCGGAAGAATTTCCTGAGGCCTAACCCTCGGATGCCTGGCTTAGCGCCGGAAGAATTTCCTGAGGCCTAACCCTCGGATGCCTGGCTTAGTGCCGGAAGAATTTCCTGAGGCCTAACCCTCGGATGCCTGGCTTAGGGCCGGAAGAATTTTCTGAGGCCTAACCCTCGGATGCCTGGCTTAGCGCCGGAAGAATTTCCTGAGGCCTAACCCTCGGATGCCTGGCTTAGCGCCGGAAAAATTTCCTGAGGCCTAACCCTCGGATGCCTGGCTTAGTGCCGGAAGAATTTCCTGAGGCCTAACCCTCGGATGCCTGGCTTAGTGCCGGAAGAATTTCCTGAGGCCTAACCCTCGGATGCCTGGCTTAGCGCCGGAAGAATTTCCTGAGGCCTAACCCTCGGATGCCTGGCTTAGCGCCGGAAGAATTTTCTGAGGCCTAACCCTCGGATGCCTGGCTTAGTGCCGGAAGAATTTCCTGAGGCCTAACCCTCGGATGCCTGGCTTAGTGCCGGAAGAATTTCCTGAGGCCTAACCCTCGGATGCCTGGCTTAGCGCCGGAAGAATTTCCTGAGGCCTAACCCTCGGATGCCTGGCTTAGCGCCGGAAGAATTTCCTGAGGCCTAACCCTCGGATGCCTGGCTTAGCGCCGGAAGAATTTCCTGAGGCCTAACCCTCGGATGCCTGGCTTAGTGCCGGAAGAATTTCCTGAGGCCTAACCCTCGGATGCCTGGCTTAGCGCCGGAAGAATTTCCTGAGGCCTAACCCTCGGATGCCTGGCTTAGCGCCGGAAGAATTTCCTGAGGCCTAACCCTCGGATGCCTGGCTTAGCGCCGGAAGAATTTCCTGAGGCCTAACCCTCGGACGCCTGGCTTAGCGCCGGAAGAATTTCCTGAGGCCTAACCCTCGGATGCCTGGCTTAGGGCCGGAAGAACTTCGAGAGTCAGGAGTTGCCAAGAGTTAAAAAGAAAAAAAAGAGGAGGACGAAAGCGAGATGAAGAAACATTCGACTTGCATTAATTTTCATTGTTTCAGGGCCAAGGCCCATACAATTTGGCAAAACGCCGACATACAAAAAAAAGAGGACACCTGGCCGCCGAAGGGTCGCTCGCGCCCCAAAGGCGAATCGACACCATTAAGGAAGGATGTCCGCCGAAATCCTCAGACTGCCAGGTCAGCAACAACCGCCATACGCCATAAAGAAGGCGAGGAGCTCGAAGCGCGCGCGCCTCTCCGAGGGATGGCGGCAATCTCGAAGCATCACTCCCTTCACCCGTTCCCCTTCTGGTTCCAGGCTCGGAAGTGGGGGGCTACTGTTACGGGGGAACTAAGCCGCCATGCTCCACGTGACCGGCACGCGCGCCCATGAAGACTACGGCTGTCCTTTGATCCAGCAATCCGATCCCGAGTCGGACATCTTCGGCTCCACAGCCCGACCTCGAGTCGGCTGCCCTTCGATCCAGCAGTCCGGCCCCGAGTCGGACATCTTCGGCTCCACAACCCGACCTCGAGTCGGCTGCCCCTTCGATCCAGCAGTCCGGCCCCGAGTCGGACATCCTCAGCAACGCAGCCCGACCCCGAGTCGGCTGCCCCTTAATCTAGCAATCCGACCCCAATTCGGATATCCTCAGCAACGCAGCCCGACCCCGAGTCGACTGCCCCTTAATCTAGCAATCCGACCCCAAGTCGGATATCCTCAGCAACGCAGCCCGACCCCGAGTCGGCTGCCCCCTGATCCAGCACTCCGACCCCGAGTCGGAGATCTCTTGATAACGACAGGCTGCTTCCCAGAGGCACGCCGAGGCCTCCTGCCCCACTACTCCCTGCAACGGCTGTATCCGATGCTGTTCCACGATCTCCTGTATCAGCCGTACAAAGCGGAACTCCACTACGCCCTGTCATGGCCGTACCCAGCGCTGCTCCACGACGCCCTGTAACGGCCATGTCAGTGGCCACTCCATCGCGCCCCACGATGACAAACCCCCCTGAGAGACCCCCCAGCCAGGTATATATGCGGCTGGGGGGAGAAGGGGGGGTAAGCAATATCTTCCAGAGCATTCTCTTGCTTGCTATTATCATCTCTCCTCCTCCTCCAATCTCCTCTGACTTGATCGTCGGAGGGCCCCCACTACCCCAGTGGTGGTGCGAGGCTTGCTTGCAGGTTTTCCGGTGGAAGGTGGAGCGTAACCAACACCAACCAAGACAACTCAGACGGAACCCCGTTTACACCGCTGTGTCAATCGTTCTCGGTTTGGACCACCAGCAACACTAATCATAGTGAATTTATATTATAAAATTTTTCTATATATCTTCTGCAACTTCTTTAAAATATTTTATTTTTTAATTTTTATGGATGTATTTAAATAATTAATTCATCCGTTCAGGAAAAAAAAAAAAAAAAAAAAGGGAATGCTCTAGTACCAACAGCTTGCACCACTACTTCCCAAAAATTCTTACTAAATTGGCAAGAAAGAAGTATACGGTCAGTGGGTTCAACTGGGTCATCGCAGAGATTAATGCAGCCACTCATATCACTGTTCAATTTCCTATTGAAATTGGAACATGACTATGACCTAGTAAACTTGAAGTAGGGCTCGCATTTTGTCTCAAACAGGCTGCCAAAGAGCGCATCAGGACTGGTTGTCGATCCGTTGCACAAATCAGTTTGTTTTTATTTTTTGGGACCAGACCCATCTGCAGGTCTTCATAAGAGTTTGGTTCGTACGTAGGAGCCACTGAAAAAGAATAGCTTCTTACCAAAAACAATGTGCAAGACTGTTTGATAACATGCTAGGTTGTGGTTGTTATTGAGGACGTCCAGGTTCAGGAAATAATTTAATCAAAATCAGATTTGCAAGGTACCAAGTCATCAGTGTTGTTGCTGAAAATTGGACCCAGGGGCGGCCGCGGACCGAGGAGGAGGAGCTCCAGCGAACACTGGCGGGCGGCGGTCCGTCGGCGGGCTGGATCCTCCGGCGGACCTGCAAAATGCCGGTGGCCGGGGTTTCCGGTGCCGGCCCTCCGATGCTTAAGTCAGAGGGGAGCTTAATTTTGGAGAAGGAGATGGACTGTATGTAAAAGTCCGAAGCCTCCCTTGGGAGGAAGAAGCCCCCTTTTAGAGGGAGAAGCTCTTCTTTTATAAGGGGAGTGCTAGGGTTACCTGTGATGTGATTGGGCGAATTAATGGGTTATTGTCACGATTCGACGTGGGCGTGGAAGTAATGAGTTGCCGTGGATGGCCCGTTCCCATCATGGGAGGAGATGGCGTGCAGCCAGAGCTTGCTTGTGGTGCGCAGTGCAGTCCATTCTTAGGAATGGTGAGGCGTTGACAGTCGTAGCAGGGTATGGTCCCTGGTTGCTATGTCGTGGCATGGCCGGCAAGTAAAGCATGGTGCGGTGAGGCTGCTGCAGGGCATGGCCGCAGCATGTGGACGACGAAGTCGGCCTTCGGAGGTCAGCTCGGCCTTCTGAGCTCGGCAGCCTGCATTAGCTCGGCCTGAATGAGCTCGACAGCCTTCTGAGCTCGTTAGCCTGCATGAGCTCGGCCTTCGGAGCTCGGCAGCCTTCTGAGCTCGGCATTCTTCTGTGCTCGGCCTTCTGGTCTCGGCCTTCTGTGCTTGGCTTTATGAGCTCGACAGCCTTCTGAGCTCGGCAGCCTTCTGTGCTCAGCCTTCTGAGCTTGGCCTTCTGAGCTCGACAGCCTGCATGAGCTCGACAGCCTTCTGAACTCGGCAATCTTCTGAGCTCGGCATTCTTCTGTGCTCGGCCTTCTGCTCTCGGCCTTCTGTGCTCGGCCTTCTGTGCTCGACCTTCTGAGCTCAGCAACCTGCATGAGCTCGGCAGCCTGCATGAGCTCAGCCTTCTGAGCTTGGCAGCCTTCTGAGCTCGACCTGAATGAGCTCGACAGCCTTCTGAGCTCGGCAGCCTGCATGAGCTCGGCCTTACTGTCGAATTTGGATGCTTTAATTGTATTTGTGGGGTGGTCCATTTTTCCCCCCAACAAGTGTCACCTGAAAACTATCTCCAGTAGCCTAAGTCGATAATCTCAAATGAAAAATTTGATTGGGGACACAATATTTTTTATGTCTTGTTCAAGTTGACAATGTGACTTAGTTTTAACATCATAGAATCATTACAGAGCTCGTGATATTGAAGTTTTATCCTTCCAAGTGACGCAATTGCTTCAGAAGGAAGAAGAATTAATACTTGACACCCCCACTTCCCCAAAACACCCAATGGCATTGCTTGGAGTGATAGTAGGAGAAGGTTCCTTCTTACGTGCAACCAATTGAAAACTTGGGGGTTCGAGTGTTGGCAAAAGCTAGTGAAATCTGCCATTATGCTAACAAGAAAATCCATGAATATAACGACGTGCCAACTTTTCTTCTGAGGACACTTAGTCGATGGAGACAGCATACCAACCAATTCCCCCAGCCACACGAAACAATTGAAATCAAAGCAAGGGAAATCCATAGTGAGAGGTGCCTCCAAGACTGCTGTCCCCCAATAAAAGATCCGACTGAATCAATTTGGAGTTGGCCCACCACATGTCAAGCCTAAGTGAGCTTTATGCCAATTAGCGATGGACCCGGCTCCACATTCTCCTGAGTTCGGGTTGTATCTTTTACGCGAAAGAATGATTCATCTTCGTGATGTGCATCATTGGATCGTGCAATAGCCGCTACAAGATCTATGTAGATAGATAAAAAATAGAGTTCATAATATTTTGAGATGTAGTGAAAAAGATGAAGCATTCTTCCACGCAAAGGATAGAACTCGGGTCCAATTCTCCGGCCTTTGATGTCCCCCAGTTTTCTGGCCTTTAATTTTGTCCTGGCCTGACTTCAGCTGAAGCCATAAGAAAACCTTGCCTAATCTTTTAGTTGGAAAGCATCTTGGGTCCCTCCATCTATTTTGTCCTCTCTTGAATTGAAATGAAGTCATTGCATAAACGAGCTATGGGTAGGCGGGAGTTATCAAATCTTTGTTGCTCGCCCCAGCTAATTACCGAATCGCTGACGCCATACTCTTAACAATGTTCTAAAATGGATGTGAGTCGCCCACCAGACCAAGCAAATTACACTGGACGCTATGTGCACCAACGAATAGTCGTGCACCATGCCAATCAATACGTCTTTTTTGTCTGCCAACTACAGAGACAAAGGCCCGATAAATAGGGCCCACAAGAAAAAGATAAGATAATTAGCATGATGCGCAACCATCCGTTGGTGTACATGATGTCCGATATAATTTGCCCCGTAGGGTCGGTGACTCACACATCGAGTTCGATAAAGCTACAAAAATTATGTACCTTTTTGAACATACAAATTAATTTTTTTTTGTAAAAAATTATAAAAAATTATATATTATCAGAGTTAAGCTTGAGATGGCTTTTACTATTATTCATATTTGCTCCGGATGCAATACGACTTGGATATATAAAATCTGCCTCGTTCGACTGGATTGGGTTGGGTTGGGTTGAGTTGCTTGATAGAATCAAGCAAATTACCCTCCTTATTCCACCCTCCACATTCGGTGATGCCATGCCCCTATTACGACACCATACCGCCATCCTGATGCCACCCTCAATTCATAGGAATAATCACGGCCGTCATCACCATCAGCAGCCATCCATCAAGCTGGTTGGACGGCCGTCGATGTCGGCAAGGCGCAGCCACGCCGACCTGATCACCTTGGATGATCCGTGACGTCCTCCCGCGAATTTAAGAAACATGGCTCCGTTGAGATTCGTGGCAAGATCTGGGTGGTTCGATGTGGCCCCACACGTACGGACTGGGATGGATGGTGGGTCACGGGTGGTGACGCGACGACGAAGCGGGTTCAACGCGGATGCGCGCATGAGCTGACGTGGGTGTGTTGACTAGCCGGCTCTAGAAGGAATTGGGCGAACCCGGGGGGTTGACCGGCCGACCCGGGTCTTCTCTCGTGGCGTGGCATGCTATTTCCACGGTCCAACTCCATGACCAGCGAGCGCCGCCTCATCCGCCATTTTGCCGTCAAGCACTTCCAAGAGATGAAGGGTTTATCTTCATAAGTGAAGGTTTCCAGCACCGCTCATATACCATTCCATCAATCATCGCACAGCTGGAGGGGCTAGAATGAGGGATGGAGTAGTAGTGCAGCAAAGTATTGTTTTTTTCTATTTTCATGGACTAATAAAAACAAACATGAAATATTAAAGCATTTAGCATACCTTGATAGAGCTCAAATTGATTTTGAGATACCGCGATATCCATGGAGATGTATATGCCATGATCCCATTTCATAGCCTTGCAATTTTTCAAGAAGATTTAATTTGTAAGCATATGACCACCATTACAATGGTTAACATGTTGTTGGGTTTGAAATTTGGTCTGAGGGTGACCATGTTGGAGGAAGCCGAGAAGATGCCGACCGAGACAGAGAAAGAGGGCCACTTTCTGCGCTCCACGGTACTTGTACAAAATTTTGGCCGGAGATTCCGGCAAAAGTCTTCCAATGGCTAAGTTAGAGTTGATTCAGAGTTTGTGGCTCCCAAAGTCCACTGAGTATCTTTTTATGGCCTCTTTTATAGTCCTCATGAAGGTGCTTAGGTAGCGGATGTATGGTCCATCCTCATCATGGGAGGAGATGGTCTTGGCCAAGTGGCGTGTGACCAAGGCTTGCTTGAGACAAACGGTTTGGGCAATCCTTGTGCACGGCATGGTGTTCGCGAGTGTGGCAGGGTATGGCTCTTAGTAACAAGCATGGCTAGGGCAGCAAGATATGGTTCTTAGTTGATATGTCATAGCGTAGCCAGCAAGCAAAGGACGGCGCGGTGATGTTGCTGCAGGCCCTAGCTGCAGCATGGTTTATGGGAAGGGGCTGGCTAGGCTGGAATGTTCGGTCACATGTGCGAGCGTGGGCACGGTACGGGTGCGGCTGTGGGCGAGGTCAAGCAGGCTTGGAGGTCGTGACATGTGTTTGGCGAGGTCAACTCAGCCTTCGGCAGGGGCTGAGGTCGGCCTGGCCTCTGGCCGAGGTCGGCTCGGCCTTTGGCGGGGTTCGAGGTCGGCTTGACTCTTAACGGAACCGAGGCCTGCTCAACCCTGAGGTTTGCTCGGCAGGAATTGGATGGTTCCACACGATCCCTTTTGCCTCCCATCATATGTAAAAATAAATAATAATATGTATATTTCAAATTATATATTTTTAACTAAATATGAATAATAATATGTATATATTCATGACCTCATCAGAAGCAATTTTCTAAATACTATTGGAACTCTTTTTTTTTTGTGGTGAGAGGGTGGGGGTGCTTGTTTTACAATGCAAACACTAAACAAAAGAAGTTCTTAAACTATTGGAGAACACTGTTATGACAACACATAATGCGAAAAAATTGTTTTGCTAATCTTCATACGGAAAAGAACATTAAATAAGTTTAGGGCTTGCCAAGCCTTTGACATGAATAAACCTTTAGTTTTCATGTGATCTAAGTATATGTATCATTTAGCGGCACCTTATCATTATTCGAACTCAAATGTAGTTTATACTTCTTATACTTGATTGAAATTTTAACAATTAACTACATAAAGATATACAAAGCACAAATGGTTGTGATGAGGCTGTAAAATCTGGAATATTATCAATACTCGCTTAGGCTATCATAGCTAGTACAACTTTATTAAACATGAAAACTCATCTTAAATGTCATGAGAAGATCACTTGCAGTACTTGATTCCTATGCTTTCTGTCCAAATCCAATATTCCAATGGTTATCTTATCAATATTAGCGGCCCCTCATCATATGTTATATGTTATCTAAATTGAAATAACAATAAAAAATAATAGTATTACATATCTATTAGTGTCCGTTATAATCACAAATAGTTGCCATTATGTTCATTACAACGGCAGATAACAGTTTGGGAAGGGTCAATTATTCAGGGATATTTTCATTAGTGAAATGTTGGTCAAAATGGCACTCTTACGGAAAAAAAATTGGTCAAAATGGAACAAAAAAATTTGGTGGTTTAGCAGCTAACAGGATCGTGCCTCTTAAATCATAAAAAATCTATGGGTCCCAAACGCGTGCGATGGACCAAAAACACGACACGTCATCCGGTTCTATTGGTGTTCGTACCGAGGCGGACGGCTTCTGCGCCACCAAGAGGCTGACGCGCTCCCACGTCATTGCCTGTCGACGGCGATGTCCGCATAGTTAGAGAGAGTGCGACGGTTCGGCGGAAACTGCCGTTGACGTCGTGCTCGGGGCCGCATGAAGTCACCTATGCGGTAATTTAACAGCTATATATGCGCTTCCTCTCCCCAATCCCAACCACCTGCTCTCTCTCTCTCTCTCTCTCTCTCTCGGTCTCGCCATTCTCTTTCTAAATGCAACAAGCGGTCCCGTACAGCAGCGGCCGGACGTGGTTTGCTCCGACGGCGGCGAGCAACGGCATCGTCCACGTGACGGACAAAGACCGCCCGTCCCTCGACGGGCCGTCGACGTCGTCGTCGTCGTCGGACGGCGGCGGCAGGGGGATGAGGAGGCTGGTGGCGGAGAACCCGGTGCTGGTGGTGGGGCGGCAGGGTTGCTGCTTGTGTCACGTGGTGAAGAAGCTGCTGCTCGGGCTGGGAGTCAACCCGGCGGTTTGCGAGGTGGCGGAGGACGCCGAGCCGGCTCTGGTAGAGGAACTGGCGGAGATCGCCGGCTGCGGCCGCGGCAGCGGCGGAGCTGGTGGTGGGGTTCAACAACCGGTGCTTTTTCCAGCGGTGTTCATCGGTGGGAGGCTGGTAGGAGGGCTTGATCGCCTCATGGCCGTCCATATCTCCGGCGACCTCGTGCCAATCTTAAAGGAAGCGGGAGCTCTCTGGCTCTAAAATCTCTGCCTTCCGTAGTACTTCATTTTATCTTTTTTCTTTCAATTTCGTTTTTGGTTTCAGTTTTGGAGTGGATCAGTATGCTTCTATCTTTACTATGGTTTTTTCATTAAAAAATATATATATTTACAATGATTTGACGAGTGGATGGTAGGGTTGGTTGGGAAGGACACAACCAAAAGCTTGAATAGGTAAGTTGGTGGAGAGGATCTTTGGCAAATCTGAGCTTCGATATCACGATCGTTAACCCGTAAGATGTACGAAACTTAATCTGAGAGGGGGGGAAAAAATCAAGATATATCAGACTTACAGGCTACGGTAATATTGCAGGAAGGGGCTTTTTGTGAATTACCAAATATTATGTGCAAAATAATAAGGGATAATAAATTTATGAATTATGAATTATACTTCTTCTTGCACAAGTGCTATGGAAAAAAAAAATTCTTAAAATGAGCCCGACATCTAAGGACAGCCATGCTGCTGGAAAAAGTAATGAAACCGCGTTTCTGGTGCACGTGGAGCGGTCCGGTTGCAGGAGTGGACCAATGCTTGTCAACTGTGACACCTCCATGACGCGGGCCCTTGTTCCTAGCTTAAGCCTGGGGTGCAATGCCAAGCAACCAACCACATCGGTCTAGTTCACAAGTCTACTACTTATGCACTGGAATTGAAATCAAAAAATATCAGAATAAGAATTGAAACAGCCATATTCTTTAATATGTTTGGTTCACGATGAAGATTAGAATCAAAATCGGAATGAGATTTGAATACTAAAAGAGAGAATTAAATTTGAGTTGTGAAGAATTGGAATATTTTTGTTTCTCCAACCAAACAGCTAAAATGGGAGGTACTCTTTCGTATACCTAATTCATAGCTGAACTTTCTCCAACTAAACATGCGCATACATCATATGAGATGAATGCGAAAAGGTAAAAAAAATAAAAAAGAAAGAAAAAAAAAAGGTAATTTCAACACCCAATCCATGGCCTTTTGATGAATAAGGTCACTATTATAACAAGTTTATCCACAATAATATAGAAATCATTAAATATGACAAGAAGGTCCATATTGATGTGGGGTTTGGCGCAGCTGGTGGAACTGTGCAATATGCATGATGATGTTATGATGTGAAGCATCAATCACGGCAAACATGCAATGGAGCTTTGTTTTCTGGTGCCAGAGTTGGGCTTGAAGTTTTTTTTATTTTGATAATTATTCCTAACAAAGTTAACCATTTAATATTTACTTTTCTACGCATAACTGGGCTGGTTTTAATGCAGCAATGTTTGTTTTATAAAAAGGCTAGGGACTAAACATAAAATAACCATCAAAATCAAGATCAAGAATTAAAGTTCCTACTTGACAAGGAGTATATGTAAAATGACAACCAATCTAGCAATGTACCTCAACCTTTTTACATACAAGAAAAAAAATATATTGTGATAGGTACTACCATTACCAAAATCATAGCCATATATCTAGTGTCTTTTTCAACTATTTAGAATTGGCTCTATAAATTCTCATTTTATGAAGTGTTCCAATATAGGGTCATGGTTCGTACGTATAGTCAAAATATAATGACTCAAATATAACAATATCTTCTTACAAGAGAGGAAATAACTCATTTATGTAAATTACTCGAACTAAATATTGAGAAAACATACTGTCAAGATACTATTTCAGTACCTCCTCTAAATCTAAAAGGGATGCAATTACACGGTCTACTGCCTAATTTACAGAAAAATCAAAATGTCAATAGAGATAAGTTACCAATTTGTGCATTAATTATAGTTTAATATCTAGTAACTAAAAAGGTTGAGAAGTATCAGTTTGGTATATTAATAATTTAAAATATTGTATTTGTGAATAACTAAATTTTATTGTATATATATTAATACTTGGATGGAATGTCAACCAAGATGAAGATCATGAAACATGCCGAGTGTTGCGGCAAACCTCCTGTATATAGATGGATTTTTCACCGGAAAGTGTAATTGTTTATTCCAAAAATAAAAGAGTCAGTTCATGAGTTTCATCTAATATTATGTATTACTATTTTAAAATAAAAAGAGCACTACAAAGTCAAAAATATTATTCTTTTGTAAAAACTGAGATTTTTCTCCAAGCATGAATAAAGGTGGAACTCAAACCCACTCTCCATAGCTTTACCAACTGAGCTAGTTGGCACCCTCTTCTCTAATGCAATGATACATAGAAAAAGTTTGATTTATTAGAGAAGAAGAAGAGGTGTACGTTGTTGATTACTTAGTATGGGTTGGAGCTTCTAATTAAGAGAAACATGTTCACCGATGAGTTGTGGGTTGCTCATGTTGCAGATATGGCTACAGTCGAATGATTAGACTATGTTTATGTGAGGAAGTTCTAGGTTCAAATTTTGATGGTTTTATTTCCAAAGTACTTTGACCAAGTGAAGTAATCTTGATAGATTTGGCTAGCAGCTCTAACCTAGATGGATCAAATACCATGCAACTACCCAAAGTTGCTACTGCTTTGATTGAACTAGCAGCAACCAAAGTCCCCATTTGCTCTACTACCTGTATTTAACAAACCAGAGCAAAATGGGAAGCCAAAGCAAGAACGAAGAACGGAACCTTACTTGAATACTACTGACCAGTGCTTAACTTTAATGGTTGCTACACTCCCCTTTCTACAGGAGGGGAAGTGATGGTTTCTATGATTACTTGATCTAATTAAGCCATTAGAGGTGCTAGTGATGCACATGAGACTAACTTAAGTTGAGCTTTGTGCCATAGGACCTTGAACCTAGGAGAGACAGTGGGTCTTTGCATTCAACCCTGAAGACTTGATTACTTTGAAGGGGAAAAAACCCCGAAAGGAAAATATCAGAAATCAGAACGTGACATTTTTGGTCCAAAATGTCACCTGTCTATACTGTAATTCTAAACAAAAAAAAATGGACGGTTCTTTTTGAGCAAAAACAAATACCTTGTTTAGCAAATGCATATAGTTGTCAATCCCCTTGAAAACAAAGCACCAAAATCCAAAAGCTCATTTGTCTCTAAGAGAACGTTTGGCACCGAAATTGAAATTTGCGTTGGAAGGACAAACCCGGGAACAAACGGCGACGGGCTCGCGTCAACCACAATTATCACACCGGACACAGGCATTGGTTCGAAGGAAAAACGCGTTAAACGAGAG
Organism: Phoenix dactylifera; assembly: GCF_009389715.1. NCBI lineage: Eukaryota > Viridiplantae > Streptophyta > Magnoliopsida > Arecales > Arecaceae > Phoenix > Phoenix dactylifera. The sequence goes on from NC_052395.1 coordinate 11,407,165, forward strand.
CCACGAGGCATGAAGAAAGTGGAACGGTTCACACCGACACTTGATCAAAACGGGACAGCGAAGACACGTTATCACCGAAGCTAAAAGATAAAAAAAAATATTAATAAAAGCTTGTTGACCAATCTTGGAGCTGCTGAGAGATGAGAGCGTGGCTGTTGGTTCCTGTTTTTTTTTGCTGAAAGGTTATTGGTTCCTGTTTTTTTTTTGCTGAAAGGTTATTGGTTCCTGTTTGAAATTTAATTTTGAAACCTTCTCCAAGAGGATCGGATCCAAGTTATGTTGACCAAGCTATATAGACAAATATGTGGTTGACTTAGACTTCTAGGACGACCACGTAGCGGATAAATGGCTAAACCTGGCTGTCGACGAACATGAGATCGTAAGACAGTAGGGAGAGAAAAAAAGGAGAAATGGAAAGTTCTAGGAGAGGGCTGGTTCATCTTGGAAGTCCAAACATGAGATCATAAACAAAGACATCTGGAAATTTGATCTAAAAATTCTAGACAAGGAAAAACACCAGCAAGGTCGACACAGAAGACATTAACTTCAACATGCTGTGGTCAGCTGGCGATAGCTTGTGGACATACAGTTATTATGATAAAAAATGGGAATCGGAAATTAAAATGACACCACCATCTACAAACCAAGCAACTAAACAAGAGGTAGCAAAAAGGGAACCCGCAGAATTAGAATCCTTTTAGACATCTCTAAATTTCTTTTAGAATTTCCTCAAAAGGTATTTAGAATAATTTCAGATATCAAAGGCCTGACGAATGCCTGCCGGATGATGCCATGATGATCACAAGCAAGGGTAGGACTGGGACAGCATTTTGACGATGGAATGGCCACCTCGGATCTCTCCATGGCAAGGAATCTGGAGTCCTGAGGTAAACAGATTCAGATTTATCTTAGCTTGAGAAATCCCAAAAACTTTTATGAACAATATGCAAAAACTCTATCCTCATTGTTCAAGAGACCACAGAAGCCGCCATGTTGCAATTCCCCTAAAGATGAGCCAAAAATCCATCAAGACCCATACACTCGCAACAGACTGACACCCCATGCCAGAACATTTTGGAGAGCACAAGAACCACCAATTACCTGAGGAAAGCAGCTGAGCAGGATTATAAAAACAACATCAGATATGAAGATTGCCGCATCCCCTTATCTTTCGGGTTCACTAGTTCAGCTGTCTAGGCACCATACTGCTGGAGGATCACGATTCACGAGTATCATATTTGCATTGGGTCCGTTCTACCTTGATCACTTCGAAGCAGAGAACAGCAACCATAACAAAGATAGCATGCTGATTTGATAACATCCTGTTCTTCAGATTCCAAATGATTCTTAAAGTTTGTCAAACCATGAATCAAAGTCATCTACAGGTTTTGAGCCTGAGGGAGAATGAGAAGGAGCATGCATCGATGATGTTGTTCCCTGCTTTTCTGGGCAAGCCATGTGCTTCTGTTCCTTAAGGGAAAAGGAGGTTTCTGCAAGCAAATCATCGATTGCATCATCAAGAGTTGCATCTCTAGCCACTTGGCTCGAGGAATTGGAGTTGCCTGGGGGTTCTGAACCCAAAAGTGACTGAAAAGAAAGGTTTGTTGGGGACAGTGCTCCCTCATTTGGTGGGCAAACTGTATACTTCTGGTCTTTCAGAGACAGGGAGGTTTCCGCAAGCAAATCATCGATTGCATCAGCAAGAGATGTACCAGCATTGCCTGAGGAATTAGGATCTTGACCAACAGATAGTGGACTCATATGGACTGACGAATTAAATGTTGCATCATGAGAAGTTGATGCATCCTTGGTGATTCCATCTGAATGGGAGCTAGAAAGACTGGTTTCACTCAATGAGTTGAGAAGCATGTCAAGCTCTTCTGCCGCTGCTGCAGCTTCAAACCTGGAAGTTCTGTTCTGTTTCAAGTCTGGAACAGTATGCTTGCTAAGCTGCAGTATGGATCCCTGAACTTCTCGCCTGCCAGACAGCTCCACAGGTGTTGAATCATTAATTGGATCAAACTTGGTAGCCTGTTCTGTAGAGGATTGGGTTTGACATTTCTCCACCACTGCTTCACGTGTGATTCCATGAACATTACAAGAGTTCCAATGATCAATTTGGCCATCTGCAGACTTTTCTAACCCCGTATTACCATCAAATCCTCCCAGAGACAAACTGTACTTATGTTCACTCATTGTTGATGCTTCTGATTGCTCATATATCTGGTTCGCTTTCAACTCATTAATATGCTGCAGCAACAAACGATAAGAGTATCACAAAGCATGACTTAAAACAATCATTTTTCTGGAAAGGCAAAAAAAAGGACATATTACATATGCAGTCACTAATGACAGATGCTTCCAGTAATACCAAACCATAAACCAATTGAAACCATATATCCTGCCACTGATATTTGTCCGTTTTGGGCCATTGGAAAGCATTGGTGAAAAACTGGTGTTTAAGAATTTTAGTTGCTGCAAATCACAGCTTAATATCAGTCTACCATGTTAGGTCTCTGGTATGATGCAGCTCCCATAAGAGTGCACCAGTGCATACACATCATTTATTGATAAGTCGACCTATATCAGCTAACTGACTAAGATGACCAGCAGCATAACAACATCAGTAACTCAACCATTTCCTACTTACCAAAGCATGAATACTATAAACAAAATGATGCCAATCAATATTGCAAAACATGCATATTACACATCTCAGCATCTGACAAATCACTCTGATTAGATATATGGTTGCGACCTGCTTTTAATCTGGTATCTACAAAATATAACTAGCATGCTAATGTTGAAAAAATTGGGTTTCTGAAATGACAAAACTAATCACCAACACACTTCAAACAGAAATGGTCATGGTTAAACTGCCTTGTCCCAAGTGTTGCCATGTAATTTACGTGCTTTCCATAAGGGGTACTCATCATAGCCTTCAACCATCCAAGAAAAAACAGCACATACTGTTTATTAGATTGAAATGTTACCCTATATAAAAGAAAACTGATGAATTAATCATGTTTATTGGAAAGTACCTTATTTATTTGTTTGAAGCAACAATGCCTATTAATTATTATATTAACGAAATAAAGTGATTAATCAACTTTAAATTGAGATAATAATTCAGCAATTACTTAGAGAATACATTCTGCATGCCTTTTGCAATTTACAAAATCTTTATAATTTTTATAACTTGCTTGAGCTCTTGGGAATAGCCAGATTCATACTTACATGCACATCCAACAGATCTTCAAGCTCCAACTTGACATATGATGTCTGTATCTTTTATGACACAACTCAGGTCCTCATTTCAAGAAACTAAATGCAAAATCTTTTATTGTGAACCCCATTGTCAACATTCACTTCACGATCAAGGAAAATACAGTTCACGCATCTATAGCAACACTCACTACCACCTTTGTTTTCAGGATTCCTCAGGCAAGTTGATGCAACAAAAGTCACCAATATTTGGGTGCAATCAGCTCTACATGGATAATGCACTATGGACAACTGCAATATTAGTGTTGGGTTGAATCCAGCTTCTCTTTTATAGGCTGCCTTTTTAAAGGTTCCTAAAACCAGTCATCTAAATGATGAGAAGGGCATTATTGCTCCATAGTGAATAGTTACACAGAACCACAAACATGAAAAATCATGAATGATTAATCCACATGCACTACCAGCCTGGAAAGGTTAGGTTACAAATAAACAACTTAAAAACAGATGCATAATGCAGAATATATACAATGTTAAGGCTTGAAACTAAAATTGATAGCAAAAAGCCTACTAAATTGACAATTATGCATACCAGCTCTTCAGGTAATAAATCTTCTTCAATAAATAGCCTCTGCGAAAGCTTTAGTTTTGATAATTGTGCAGCAAGTGCATGCAAATCCATGGAGAGAAAATTCGCCTGACAATATCACATCACATATATTTAAAAGACAGAACTCAAAGGCAAAACAGAAATCAATTGCAATGAGGAGTGGATCCAGGATTTTCCTTCAGGAAGCCAACAAATACATCATAAACATAACATCTATTGAATAGTATAATTATTCCAAGTTTTTCACAGATAGAAAAAATGTATAGTTGCATACAAATTGAATTTGTGATCAGTATCAACTTCCATACCAAACCCAAAGTTAATTCGAGCATCACATTCATTTGAATTTGAGATTGGCACTGAGTTTAGATTTGCACTGATATTTTGCTGGGAGGTTGAAATTAATATACTTGAATTCAATCAATATTTATAATGAACTACTTATAGGTTAAACCATATAATGATCATCAAGAACTGATATTATTTGATGATTAGATATAATTCCAAAATATCAAAAGATTTTAGGTCCAAAATTAATATAAACATTGTAAATTAATTCAATCCATGATAAGAACGGTTAATAATACAATGTAAGTGATTAATTGCATACCTATGCATATTGACCCTATTGGGCATATACATTTCAGAGTTAGAAAAAGAAGCACACTGGTTGAAGTAAAACAAATACTTGCATCTATGAACACTACTTGCCCAAAACTATGCAGTTGTATAAAATATATATATGTATGTATATATGTATATGATTCAGATTATAACCAAATAATGGTAAAATATTAAAAGATCACCATGTTGCAGTAATCTTGTGTTCGCCAAACAGAACTTTGAAGTAGAGGATGACCTTATCTGTATGTATGTATGTATGTATGTATATGATTCAGATTATAACCAACATAATGGTAAAATATTTAAAGATCACCATGTTGCAGTAATATTGTGTTCACCAATCAGAACTTTGAGGTAGAGGATGACCTTCTCTCCAGTAGGAGTGGCAATAATCACCGCCTGTTGGGTATCCAACCTTGACAGGATAGGTCTTACCTGACCCATTTAGAATCGTGAGTGTGTATTTAAAGTAAAACCCGTAATGGGTTCAGGAGGAGACAGGTAATGGAATACCAATCCCAAACCTGACCCAAGGTATTTACTAAAATACCTTTTTTTAATTGTTTGCTTTTCTTAGTTTAAGGTTACATTTTATTCTCTAAAGAATAATATTTCTATTTATTGTTTGTATTATTGTTCAAATTTGGTTTGTTATGTTCTGTCTTAGAATCTTAGTTTGTTTAGTATATGTGAGGTATTAGTTTAATTTTACATTCTTTTTCGTTGTTTGATTTGTATGATGAAAAAAGATGATTTTGCAGTTTTACTCGTCCCAACCTGTCCCCCCCCCCCCCCCCCCCCCCCCCCCCGCGAAGGCAGGTATAGGTCAAGAACAGGTATGTCATTCCCCCATTGTATGGCTAGTGTGGGTAATGACATACCTGGCCCATACCCACCCTATTGCCATCCTTAATCTCTAGTCAAAATAAGGCAATCTCATATGTAATAGTATATTCTTAGGGGATCTCGTATATAATAATAATAATATAACAATTGTTAATGAGACCTAGGCGGGGTTGGCTTCCAAGTCAGAAGTTATGACATAAATGATGGTAGCACCTTGATTTCTTTTGTCTCTCTATGATATTGGAACACCTTTCTCCCTATGAGTTTTCAAAGTATGTGAAAGGCCTGAATAGGTAGCTGAGGTACAGTCCCAATTGCAAAAGGTTTCTAATAGTATAAATGGTTTTCTCCTTCCTTTCATTGGGAAAAAAGTTACGGACTTATGGCTAATGGATGGGCGAAGGAAGGGGTTGTGCGTGAATAGAAAATGATGGCCACAAGGTTTAGTATATTGGTAGGTAAAATTAATTTAAAATTTGAGTTGATAGTAGTATGCAACATATGAAAATTAACCCTAGAAAAAACTCTAAAAATCTCGGACTCATTAATTTTATTAGGACCATAGATATCTAGATTCTTATCTCGCATGCATTAATTCTAAGAGAGGCCAAACACATACTGAGATCTTGATAGCTCAGATTGAAAGTGGGATGCCATGGACCATGCATCGCTGTAAGGAGAGGGAGGAATAGTGCTACTTACATAAGATATTCTCAATTCCTTTTTTTTTTTTCTTATGGAGGTTACTGCCATTGCACCACACTCACCCCCTCCCCTAAAGGATGCACTTTTCCCGCCGCTTGCAACAGAAAGGTAAATCATGATTCTGCAACATGAACACCCTACTTTCTTCATCCAGGATTAACAGTAACATTGGCATCCTTTAGTCATGTGCCACAATAATTGGAAGAAACGGTATGTAAAAAGCTCATTGGTATTTGATAGCAGAAAAGCTACAAAAAAGATTTCAGGATGTTGTGAGGGAGAAGATAGTAGAACTTTCAACTGTTTTTTGATGGATGAATTAACACATGGTATGAATATATAGCAAAGAAGAGAGCCCTAGGCAGATCGTGTATGTATAGAGAAAAAAAAAGATCCAGTTATGGTTATGGAAGAATCAGTTAAGTGCATGTGGGAAATGCTTTATTAAATCAAAAACTAAAAGATTATTTTCAGACAGGCAATGGTATAATCAACCTTTCTAATGTTTTTCTGTAGATAATAGAATAAATGAAGAGCATATGATGTAAAAGCTAAAAGTCTTAACTCTTAACACTTCATAGGCATCTTGTGAGTAACTAGTTATAAATACATGCCATCGATATACTAATACCTCGCAACTTGATGTGGGGTCATCATCGACAATAAAATTGTCATCTGCACACCAAGATAAGAGGCTCTCTCCCCTGACAGAAAGCATAGAGCTTATTCCCTGTATAAAATCTAGAGAAAACAAAAGTCAACATCCACTATTGGATTGACAAAAAAAAACTTGAAATAAGCAGATATTAGAAAATATCATAGTATTAATTTTTTATTAGGAGCTAAGAAACAGATGACTAACACAATTGCAAAAGACCCACCATGGATACAGTTATGTGCAGCAAAATGCCAGACAGCCAACTGCCCAAGTATAAATTATAATCTTGTTCAGGATGTCAGAGCTCTGTTTAAGGAGGTTGACATGAATTGATTAATAGATTCAGCTATGCTCATTTGAATTAAAATGTAATGTTCAGCCCACATTATGTGTATACATACACACACATATATCTATGTATACGTATATACATGGATACATACACACACATATAGCTGGACTTGGTTACGCTCATATGGATTTCCACTTAGATCCAGTCAGATCTATAAAATGAAGGTCCTAAATAAATGATCCGAGCTACTGGATGTGATCTATTACCTCTACATTGCTTACACACCAAAAATATATAATTTGGAGACCCCTAGACTACGCATCAAGCGATCAAAAAACAAAGATAGTTTTATTTTATTTATATTGTCCAATTTTTTGACCACTTGATATAATTTATATGTATATGGTTATTTGGCAGATAGCAAACTGTGATCTGCCAAGTTTCCATGAAAGTCCAATACCAAAATAAGTGCAAATTCTCTTGCACTCAAATTGAGATTATGCCAAAGTTCCAAAACAAATGGCTGTAAACAAGCAGCAAGCATGGCTTTCTTAGAAAGACTATTTACATACAGAAACTATGCTTTTTTGTGCACCACTGATTAATAAATCAAATTTAATTAATAAATGGCAGGGACGGGGATACACCGAATCTTCTTAGTGGAGACAATGTCCGAATGTCTGCACCTAATGGTGCCTATATGGTTCAAGTTTATTCTATTTCTTTTTTCTTCTCATTTTTCTTTATAGAAAAAATCAAGTTTGGTGATTCCCATATTTCCATGTGATAAGAAGCTTAACTTAGTCTAATTGGGGTTTTATCCAAAACTCTAATTTAAGTGACCAAGTAGTGCTATTAGCAAATCCCTTTTATATCCTAATGGAAATGTGCCAAGAATATGCCCAAGCATGCGCTAACCACCCTCTTCTTATCTATTAAATTGGCTTTGTAGAAGCAAAGCTTGGAGCAAGTCTCTTATTCTATAGCTTCTTTTTGCTGATATGATGTTGGGGAAGGTTCTTGCCACCATTTCTGGAGGGTAGGTATCTGGTGTTTGTATATGATGTCTTGACTTCTGCCTACACTAAAAAGAGATTCTCATGCATGGTATGCCGAACTAGGCCGAACTGCACAGTTCACCCTGTACCGAACTAAACCGACGCAACATCAGCACAATTTGGCCCATTTTTTTTGAAAAAAGCTCCAAACCGCTCCGCACCAGTTCGAACCACTTGGTTCCCCCCCCCCACCCGGCCGCCTCTCCTTCAATATCTCAAAAAGCTTGAATTTATGGTCTGCCCAACCGGGGTGAACTACCCGATTCACCCCGTACCGAAGCAGTATCGTGCTGAAGCGATAGTTGACTGGTACGGATCCCAGTAGCAGTTCAACTAACCTTGTTCCCGAGTGTTCAGTTCCAACTCCAATGAGGCCACAATTTGGAGCTTAATGCAACCATCTTCTAGTCTTGAAGCTGAGGAATTTCCTTGGCATATAAGAGCCACAGAACAATCTTATCCTAAGACACATTATTCACTGGTTTTCTTCTTCCCACGACATATTTTTTGCTACAATCATTTGTGCTGGCTATCCTTCTGCTTTCTTCTTCAGCAACAGGACTCAAGATGTTGCTGTTGGTTAGAAGTTAAAACTTGTAGAGTCATGCCTTTTGTAATGGTTTAGTAATGCTTTTCCTTTTCTCTCTTTATTATCGTGGAGGGATTCTAAGTTAAGAAGATGTTGAGGACTTTTAGGTCGAAGTTGAAATTCATAGTTGATAATCATGATGATTATTTTTTGGAACAATGGGACTTTAGTGGTCTAAAGCAAAGTAGAAAATGCTAATGGAAGGCTTTTATCCAACATTTCATTCATAGAAAGTTCAAAAAGATTAGTCAGGCAACTTTGATCATGTATGAAAATCAAAATCGAAACACAAGAAGCTTGAAGAATATCCAAAAAAAAGTGGTTCTAGATAGTAAGTGATAAAGGGTATAAACTAATTACCATAAGAAATCTATAGCGATATGACAAGAGGTTGGTCTGGGCAATGAAAGATGGTGATTGGAAAGGTTGGGCAACAAAGAGGCAAGGAGATTTAAGGGATTAATATTATATGGGATAATCAGAAGGTAAGCACTTCCTACTAAAATCTTCACATTTCCTTTCTCCCCTAATAAAGTATACAAGCAAACTTGAGAACATCAAATAGACGGAGCCATTGATCATTCCAAGTATAATCTTTGTGACAATTCCCTCATGTTGATTCATTTATGAAACATTAAATCACTATTTGGTGTTCTCAATCTCAGAATAATAAACTTCGGATATTATGAAAGAATGGCTCATCCTTTGGAAGTTATCCTGTTGGAAGAGATTGGCTTGTGAAGGACTGCATTTCCATATAGCATTTTTGTCAAATTTGTCATCATAATATCGTTGGTCCTCAACATCAATCACCAAAAGAATTGTTTAATACTAAGTTTCTGACCAACCATCAGTGTCTAGACAGAAGGTTTTCAAGAACTCCAAACTCAATTTCTAGTTCAGAATTTTTCTAACTTAGCTAATCTATATCGCCCTTCAGACTAAAATATTCATTGTCTAGTCGAACCCGGCTTTAGCAGATTGTACAATGAATAACTTCAAATTCACATCTTCAAAAACCTTTTTCTACATTTTCAATCACAATTCCATAAATAACCCACCTAAACTGTAAACTAATCTACTACTCTCACAACTCACAGAACTTCATAATTTTTTTTTTTCTTTTTGCCAATGTTTTTAAAGAATGCTCTAGCAAATGCGTGACCAAGGGATTGCATAGTCATTTGCAGTATACATGCCGCATTTAGTATTTTTATATATTTAAAAGATAATAAAATACAATAAAAACAATAATAAGAACGGTAATATTATTTGATAGACAAATACAATACTGATAAACCACAACCAACAATTAGTCCTTGCTACATAGTACTTAATACCGAATACCAGTAATAATAACATATTAACATTACCAATGATACATGTATCCAGCCAGCTCGAAACCCATATCCAACCTAACCGTCAATTTGAACCTACATATTTGCAAGAAACTAAATAAGAGTTGGTTGTATATGTGGCCACATAATACTAAGCGGGCTACATATGCGGCTGCACAATGCTAAAGCAGGCCTGTGGCTGCACAATGCGAAACTAGACACATATCGGGCTGCACATTGCTATTGTTGATAATCTTTTTGGCTCATATGTAGCCTGGCCACATATAGCAATAGCATATAGGGAATGGAGTGTGGTTAAGGGATTGCATCCATGTATTCAACTATGTAGACTGCAGTTTAAAACTGCTTATTTCAAATGACTGATGCATTTATATAATCTTTTAATTAAAGCATTCCCTTTATGTTAGAACTATTATTATCATTAAATATAACAACTCAGGCTGGAATTATGACATCAAGTTAAGACCAAAAATACACATTGGGTTGTGTGACTTGTGTCTCTTTTGATATCTTTCCTTTCTTAAACTACACCTCTTCCCAAATTAGCTAGTTTGAGTATCAGGGAAGATGATCATCCACAATAACCATCCGTATGAACCTTGGTGGAAAGTTGTGTTAGATGTACAGCTGTGATAACTGAAATAAATTGGGTCTTATTGAACAATAAGCTATCCATGGATGTTGTAATAGGAAAGTTAGAGGCTCAAACAGAGTAATGCGAGGATGTGTAGATACCTGGGATTTAACCAAGTCCGATATTTTCCAGTGCACCATGAGTTGCACAGGAAAGTTGAGTCTTGCAGGGATCCAGTTTGACAAGGTTTACTTGGCATTTGTAATCATTAAACCTAAGCAGAATTGATTTGATTTCTTAGCCACATATAATAGAATTTGAAAAGGAGTTTCAATTTCAACAACAGAAAAATGAAGAAAGTCAAACTCATTTATATGTCCGCCCAGTGGGAAGTTACTAACACAATCCACACCATACAAATCTTACCTGAATTGGTTTTCAATTCTTCTCAAAAAAGAGATCTAGGAAAGAAGTGAAAGATCTACAGAGCACAAAGAAGAATGTTTGATGCATGAAGCTCAACCCAACTACTCAACAACCAGATAACAATTTGGTAGAGAAGAAAATGTGAACGTAAAGGGGCCAAAAGAAACTCTTTTTACAACAGTCACTCTCCAAACAAAAGGTAGAAGCATCCTGACAATGCAAATGAAGAAAAAGGCAATAACCAACCCGACGTGGGTCTATGATAAGGCCTTCTTCTGAAACACTCTATTTTGAACTCATTCCACATTTTTGACCTTATAGATGGGTCCCTGTCTGTACGTTCTTATACTTTTAGATAGCTAGTACCTATTGAGGGCCTGAAAGGAGTAAGAGCCTTAAAGAAGTCATGACCGGGTGAAATAGCCATGAATGCCAAAATGTCCAAAAAGGCCCAGTGAAATCGTCCTTAAATAATAGCAGAAGAAAAAAAAGTTAAATCTTTTGGCAATCAAAACCTACCTTTCAAAAATAGGACCCTCCTAATAAGATCTTCTAGACATATGGCCAAATAGTGTGGCAGCTTAGAACCATAAATTTCCTTATGCTGTCTAATTCCGATCCAACCAAGGTGAGGAAACTCATAGAAGACATAATGGAAAGAATTAACCGCCTTTCCATCTCTTCAATTTGATATCCAGCGTAAACATTTTGATCAAGAGGAGCATGCAAAGAGATCTTGATTATTTCTTTCACTATGCAGACAAGTTTCCAAAATCCTTCCCAACTATCTATCCAGGCCCGCCAAAAAGAAAGAACATTATAATCGAACATTATGGACAAGCTTCCCTTTCATTTCATATTTACAATCTGGCATCAAACCTATTCACTTTTGTTTTAATTACAAGAGGAATGACACGCACAACCAAAAGATTCCAACTTAGATGTGAAGAGAATGATACCTTCCCAATTCTTGGTTTCAAATTTGATTGCAATTAGAATTTTTTAGGCTTGTTATTGGCAAGATTTATAAGCATTTAAATAAATGAGACATATCTTAACATACACATCTCAAGTTCATGAATCAACAGTTTGGAAATCAGAAGCAGAAATGTGAAGACTTTAAAATATGTTTATTGCCGAGGCACAACCCTCAGATTGCCAAGACTTCATTTTCTATACCAAATTCTTTTCCTTCGGTATGCCATAAAATCTCCATCAGAAATTAAGATAAATAAACAGCCAAACAGCGAGAAAGATGGTTACCCGACGGAAGATCGTCCAACGAAAAGGCGGACTCGGACGTCCCAAGATCGCGATAATCCTGTTGGGACCGAGCTTGATCGACCAAGTACTGGAAGTCCGCGCCCTTACTCTTAGGTCTAATCTCGCCGTCGACCAGTTTAGTTCCGGCAGAGCTCTCGGCTCCATCACCGCTGTCGTCGCCGTCGTCGTAGCGATCCCAGTTGGAGGGGAGATCGCGGGCGCGGGCATGGGCTCGTCGGGGCTTCGCCACTTCTCCTGCTCCGGCGGCAGCGGCGGCGGCCGCGGCCGGGGCGGGCTTCTTCTTCTGGGCGCTCGCGGCGGCAGGCGGCGGGTGGTTCTTCCGGCCCTGCTGGGTGTGCTTTCGCTTCGACTTGGCCAAGGTTTTTGGATCCATTTTCGATTTGATTTCTTCTTTCTTTCCTCTCTTTCTTTGGATCAAAAATTTTGTTCCCCTCTCCTTTTCTTCTTCTTCAGACCGTCATTACTTTCGCGAAGAAAAGAAACATGCTGGATTTTTATTTCACGGGGATTGAAATCGATTAGGGTTTCCCCGGGAAAGGTCGAGGGGCGCATCTTTATTCAGGAAGCGAATTCTGCCGACTTTACTTGAAGTCGGCAAAACCTGTGGGCTTTGCATGGACTCAGGTGCATTTCACCTGATCGAGAGTGTGGATGGGATGGCCGTGAATGATCGATTCAACTCGCATAATTTACAAAAACCTACACGTACAACCAAAAAAATCTTAAAAAACTCTACGCTTCTTATACTTACCTCTAATAATTTATAAAACCTATATTTATAACCAATTAAGTTAATAATATCAATTAAAATCAAAATTATCTTAAGATAAACAGAAGAATATATATCTTTTTCTATATTCTTGGCTGACTATTATATCATTTAAAATTATTTTCATTATTTTGAAGTTTATCTGATATGGCATTTAGGTTCTATTTAAAATTAACGATTTGACGAACATTTTGTTAAGTTATGTATTAAAATATTGCATAAAAATAAATTTTAAAATAAGTATAGATTTTTTAAAGAGTTTTTTTCATAAATATCTTTCTAAAAATTTAAATTTGCGTGAATACCCTCTTAAAATTTATATTTATTTTTCTACCCTCATAAATATTGTTTTTGCACAAATGCCTCTAACATAACGATTTTTCTAACACCGTTAATAAAGATTATATTTATTTTAATTAAAAATAAAATATAATTTTGAAATTACTTTTTTGTCTACCATCACGATTGTCTTATAAATGTTTGCTTTTGCACATCTACCCAATAAGAGTATTTTAATCATTTTAATTTGAAACTGTTAATTTTTTAACGGCGTTAAATGGCATGGGTGTACATCTAAAAATAAGAATAAAAAAGGGTAGAATAGCAAAATAAGTATTTTACCAGGGTTTACATACAAATATTAATTTTGAAAGGGTATTCATACAAAAGTTGATATTTATGAGATTATTCATACAAAAAAATTCTTTTTTAAATTATTAAATATAAATATAAATTACTTCTAACATTAAGGGAGAGTTCTCGTAATTTATTTTTAACTAATTTATTTCACTTGTGTATTTTTTGGTTCTTCTCTTCTTTTAAAAAACAGAAAACTTCCTGATAAACTGTCAAGACTTCAAGAGTTGGCCCAACTATAAGCCCAAGATTAGCTTGTAGATAGGCCGAAAAGGGGAATCTGGCTCGTATTCGCTTTAGCCCAGCCAGAATAAAGTCGGCCTAGTGTCCCTAAACAGGAACTAAGAGAAAATGAGTTGCAAATCCAAGCAGTTTTTAAAACAACGGCTGTCATAAATAATAGTATGTCTCGTAGCGCAGTTCTGGAAATTTATTCTTTCCAGTTCACTATCTATCCAGGCTAGAAAAGAGTACTTTTTTATTTTGGCTAATAATGACATAATCAACTAATGCACTTGTTTTTGTTGTTCTTGTAAATTATTTTTGTTATTCTGGATAACTCCAACTACTGTGACAGCCATTCTTTAATTTCAAGGTAAATAATTATTATCTTTTGCTGATGGAATGTTAGATAATTATTGTCATTTTCACTATAATAACATATCATATTTTCATAGAGCGGGCATTGTTGAAATCTGACCCAAAAGCGAACGCGGTTGGTCGAATGACCTTGCAGGCAAAGCATGCATATAGAGAGGCCAACGGGACAACAGATTGAGTGGCTTCATATGCGGCCAATCACTTTGGGAATACGCTTTGGATGGGGGAGAAGGGGTTATCTGGTGCGCTCCGGAACCTATTATTTTTCAATTTTTTTGGTTGTATCTATATCCATAATGTATAACACATCCATTTTAGTAAAAAAAAAAAAAAAAAGCAAACGTTGTTCTTAATGTAGCTACCATGATTCATCATGATATATAATTATTTCAAATCATGGACTGGGCATGGAACTTGATTCTACGTCTCAAAGTCGCATTCTCTATCATGAGAAATAATGTATTGGTTGGTGCAAGCTTGATTTGCATCTAGGTTGCAGAATAAGTTGATGCCAGTATATGGTTGATGGAGATTAGAACCACTTCCAATTCAGACGTCGATCGATGCGTCCAATTTTAGCTTATGGCTGGATTTCTTGTGATGATGGCTCAAGTCACAAGATTGAACCTTTCACACCTAATGTTGGTGAGTGAAGCATCCGTATGATCCATCCTTCCACAACGAACTTTAAGAATGTTGTGGTTCGAATTTGGCCCGAGGGCGACCACGTCGGGGGAGTCGAGGGAGCTGCCGGCCGAAGCGGAGAAAGGAGAGCCACCTCCCATGTGACGGCGTATCTGTACAAAGCCTCACTGGTGGTTCCGATGAGGACCCTCTGATGCTCAAGTTAGAGTGGTCTTAGTTGGTCCAAAAATTCTTCAAGTGTTACCTAATGGGGCTATTTATAATCCCCATAAAGGTGCCCAGGTGGTAGAGGTACAGCCCATCCACATCATGGAAGGAGATAGCTTTTACCCAGATGGCGCACAGCTAGAGCTTGCTTGAGGCGCATGGTGTAGGCCGTTCTTGTGAACGGTAGGTATGGCAGGGTATGGCTGGAGCAGCATGGCATCGTCCTTAGTTGTCGTTGGCCAACAAGCAAAGCACGATACGATGAAGTTGTAATGTACAGCCACGTATGCAGGCATGAGCGCGTATGTGGTTGCGGTCGTGAGCGAGGTTGAGCTCAATTAGAGGTTGCATCATATACTCGGTGAGGTCGGCCCAGTGGGCGTTGAGGTCAGGCTCGCTCAGGGGCCGCGCATATGTTTAGTGAGGTCGGTTTGGCAGGTGCTGAGGTCGGCCTAGCCTCCTCGATTCTGGGGTTTGCTCGGTAGGGTGCTTTAAGCTCGAGGGTCGGGGCATGTTGTTGGATAGGGCGCTCCAAACTTGGTCGGGTCATGTCGTCGAATATCAAGGGTGCCCCGAGCGTCGGCAAGTATAAGGCGCCCCGGCCAAATTTGGGGTACCCTGAGCTTGGGTCGGGGCGTATCGGCGAATATAAAGGCGCCCCGAGTTTGGATCAGGGTGTGTTCTATTGTCGACAGATAGGCTCGTACTTCTTTTCTTCTTCCTCTTGAAAGTTCCCTCTCTTCATTGATTGATTTCGTTTCCAATGAAAGAACTGAAAGATAAAGAGAAGGTTCCCTCGGGGAATCGAAGAAGGCACTGAAAGAGATAGTGAAACTGGGGCAAGAAGAACTGAAGGTTCAAAAGATTTAATGATTGCTGCTGGTAAAGAGGTAACGGAGTTACCACTTTCACGTAGGAGTGTTATAAGGGACGAGGGATAAGAAACCCGGAGGGTTTCTTTTCCCGAAGCCGAAGATTAGAAACGTTGCACTTGTTCCCTCGCCGATAACTTAATTGGCTTATCATCCGTAATCAAGCTCGGTTCGAGCGATCAAATAGGGTCTTTCCCTCGATAGGCTTCCTTAGCATCCATAAATTGCAGCCTACGGAGTGGTGAATGAAACTAATAAAGAGGAGGAGACTGGCCCCTAATAATCGGTAGTTGCACATGCATTGCTGAGACTAGAGCTGAAGTGCCCTCGCCCTTTGAGAGGATTGAGCGGAGAACATTAAGTAAGTGTTAAGTCGGGTCCTGGGAGGGGCTCTATGATTGTATACCTCACCCATTGAACAATAAGAAAATGACCTACTTCCCTTATTCCCTTAGGAGGGATTTTCTTATAAGACTTTTCCTTTTGGAGGGATTTCCTTACTCGACTTCCATTACCTTTACTACAAGGGTCTTACCACCTTCTTGATTGACTATATTTGAGTCTTTGGGGTACTTTTGGATTATATTCCGCGCCGAAGATTTGTGCTTGTGGGCTGGGGTGAATATAGCGGACCAACGGATCTGGTGGTCGACAATCGTTCGGACTTGGTAAAGGTTGTCGCTTCTAAAAAAGTTGCTATATCCACTGTTGGCTTGTCTTTCCCGGCTTTCGAGTAGTGCTTTCCAGACTTGAGAGCGTAGGAATAGCAGGAATCAGAAGGACTTTTCGAGATGGCAAGAACCCATGATTCTGAAGATGACAAAGAAAGCACTGATTTGGGATCTTTCTTAGCTACAAGCTGATCGATCTGCCAGTTCTTTTGCTCCAACAATCTTTTGAAGAATTCACGATCGTCATCATCCTCGTACTCCTCGGCCATCTCCGGGTGCGGGGATGGTATTCGATACCGGTTTGTTTGTAGTCCCGAACGAGGTTTTCCCGAGCGAGGTTAGAGGAGTAGTTTTTTCTTTAATTTGAGTGGGTTCTCTGCCGCCCTATATTCTATAGATATTTGCGCAAGTATTTTACGATTAAGAAGCAATTGCTTCTTGTATAGATTTGGTATCAATCTACTATAATTATAGAATACCTTATTCTCAATTCCTTCGGGAAAGATCAGCTCTAGATAAGGAACAAACTTCAAACTTCGCGACAAAGGCAACAGAAACCTGCTTCCATGCTGTCCTTGCTTGGCTAGCCATTCCGATCTTTAATTAAGCTTGTCGGCATGCAGGAACTTAATAAATAATGTGCTTCACGACCAAAATCATGTGATCCGGCTCTAAGGTCTCGGCTTAATCACCAGGAATGCCACCCTAAACAGCGAACCTTACCTTGTGTGAGCGATTTCACTTGCTTGCTAGAATAGAAGCACGAGCGGACCGCTTCCTCTCCTCCGAACAAGGCAAACAAATGGCAGCACCTGGGTAAGAGCGCGACTACTAGGGCACAATCCAAACTTGGGGCTAAGCCCCACTCCACTCTATTTCAAAAATTTCCACAATTGCAATTGTTTGGAATGCAAGGTTTTTTCCACGCGTAGACGTCTCGACGATCTTGCTCGGACCGGGCTTTACCCCCTCCTTTTTTAAAAATATCCTCAATCTATAGATTCAATGTTATGGTATTATACCCCCTTCGGCCTCCGGCCTCGTCCCCCTCGGGGAGAGTTGTTTGTTCCGAAGTTTCTCCAATCGGAAGTCCCATTTGGCTAGGATGCTCGCCGATTCTTCGTCTTCTTTCTCATAAAGCTGGAGATACTAGCTTCTAATCTGCATATCTTCGCAAATCCTCTTTTCCTGAATATAAGGGCGCTCTGAGCTTGGTCGAGACGCGTCGTCGTATGGTTCTACGGTCGAAGGAGCTCTTTGGTCCGCAGCCGACGTAGCCGGGCGCCCCGAGCTCGAGGGTCGGGGCATCATTATAAGCATTAGAAGAGGTTGTTGCAGATCGTAGCAGCGGAGAGATCCGGCCGAAGTCGAATGAGCCTTTGGCGAAGTCCGAGATCGGACTGGCTCTTAGCAGGACCAAGGTCTGACCTGGTTGGTGCGAAAGTTTGCTGGTCAAAATAGGATGATCCCTTGTCCTGAGCAAGACAATCCCCCCCGCCCCCCCCCCCCCCCCCCCCCAAAAAAAAAAAAAAAAAAAAAAAGAAGATTCCTAGTTTTTCTTCTTCTTTCTTTATTTCTCATCCTGCGTTTCCTTTTCCATTCCCTCTCTTCTTCTTTTAGCAAACATTGTGACATATTCACCAGTCCATTTTTTCATGCTTTGAACTTGAAATAGTTATTTAGTTAGCCACCGTTTTAGAAATGTAGGAATTGTCTGTAATAGATTGGTCCAGAGTTTGAGAGCAGTCCTATTTAATTACTTCTATAGTTTTGTTTTTATAAGCCCTAGTGTTCAACCTAGCAATCATTGAAGACTGAAATATTCTAAATGATTCCAATTTTATACACAAGGGGATAATATCCTAATTCTCAACATTTTTAAATTTCCCATATGTTATCACTTAGGAGGTTCATGCTATAACAAAGAATGCAGGTATCATAGGATATGCTGTGCTTATCTTTGTCTCAAGGTTTCGCAGATTTGATATCTCATGCCGGATAATCACTTGAGTATTAAATTGTATTCATGTGACAGGATTTTCGTAGAAAAGCAAATTTATGACAGGAAAAGGGTGCACCATATTATTATATTTATATATATGCATGCATATGTTAGTGGTGGAGTCGTAGAGATAAGGCCATAAAATAATCAGCACAAACATATTTTAGTTATGAAAACTATTGGCAATGGATGTCGAGGCCAATAATCTAATTAATCGACATATATTCTTTCACCTGACATAAGCTCTAAATATAGGTCAAAGAAACTGATACAGTCTAGCACCTCACCGAAATGGCTAGCCGGAAGATTTTTTTTTGGATTTCTTAGTTTTGTATAGATACCCAAGATCTCCCCGGTAAATAACTAATGTAGGACTAAACATACTTGCATAGGTCTAAATCTATTCAAATCTAATCAAAAACACCACGGTTGGCTTGTGGTTAGCTTCAATGAGCCCATGCTACAGTGTCCCCTAATCCACATAGGCTATGGATAGGGGCCACTCTAATAACATTTGTTATAATCAATAATCTGATCCAAAATGGCTAATCGAAAGATATTTTTTTGAATTTTTTAAATCTGTATAAGCATTTAAAATCTCTCTGGCGAATAACTGATGTGAGACTAAACACACGTTTACATGGGTACTTGCAGAAACTAAACTAAAATCTTATTGTATGAAAGTCTACTTGAGATGACCCCATGTCACCTTATTAATTTCAGCTATATTTGGATCCAAAACTGATATCTTGGGCACAATATATCAAATGGGAAATCTTAGGGTGCATTTGATTTGAGAATATTAGGGCCAAGCTAGTTAGATCAGTGGAGCAAATTGCAGGATGATATCAAGAACTAAAAAAAATCCTCCTTTACAACAAAGCAAAATAGTCCTACGTGAAAGTAGAGAAGGTAGGATATAAGGAGAAAACATGAAGAATTTAGTTAACCTGGCTGCTCAAATGACTCCTTGGAAGGAGGCAGAGTACAAAGGTAAAAGTGGGCTTATTCCACAAAATCCCTGAACTAATCTCGGCCATGTCCCTGTTTAGCCAAGCAAAAAATTCCTCTTGCCACATGGTATAAATTTATTGGCGTAACTCATTATAATTTGTCCGCTACGGATAGTGGACAAATAAGTCTACCTTATCCTATAAGCTTAAGATTTTAGGATAAGTGGTGATTTCAACATGGTATCAGAGCAGAGATCTTGAGTTTGAACCCTGTCTCCACACTCTTTAACCCCATTATTAAAAATTTCACATGTTGGGCTCACCTATTAAAAGAAAAGTCCGGCCCACATGTAAGGAAGAGTGTAAAAAAATATAAAAATATATAAATAAATCTACCTCATCCTATAAGCTTATGAATGTTTGTAAGATCCGGATGCATGCAGTTATGGCTTACGACAGAGCATTTTGGTATTATTAAAAAAAAAACTCTAAAAGACTCCACCTTTACGATGATTTCCGTTCTGTTTTGTCTTGTTGGTCTCGAACATGGCTGTCAGTCCATATTTCTAGAAAAAGTCTCTCTTGTTTTTCATTCCCATTCCCATAAGAATGAATACTATGATTCGCATTTCGAACAACCGCGTAGCCCCTTTGTTAGGAATACCAGGAAATCGAAGAAATCTAGCATAATTTAAATCTTTTTGAAAAAAAAAGTAACTAAAGTTATTATTATTATTCTCAATATCTGGCAACATCAGAATTCATTCTTTTATAGGGACCTAGTGTATCTTCAGATTTTTTAAGAAAGAATTCTAATGAGAGTTATAATAGAATATTTTAAATCTGTAAGGGAGCAATCTGATTAGGGTTATTTTCAGGAGTTAAAAATTCGAAAATTGAGCTGCTTTTACTCATGTAGTTTTTCGGTAAGCTTTTACTTATACAGTTTAATGAAAGGATTTAAGGGTAGTCTTAATCCACAAATGACCTGCAATGGTGATCGTTTAAAGAAAATCCAGTGGACCGAATCGATGCAAGACAATTAAACTAGCTCTTTTGCTTGATCATTTCTCGAGCTTTTTTGACAAATTATGAACATTAGATCTGCATTGTTGCACCATCATGATGCTTATGGTACTCACTTTGAACTGAGCTGACTTCAATGAATAATGGGTGAGACATATCCCCTAAATTAAAGACTAACATTATTGACTCTTTTACATACAAAAAATCAAAGTAACATCTACAATCTTGATAGCATGGAACCCATGCCTTTTTTTTTCAGTTGGGTCTTGGACCCTTAGCCACATGCTCAACCCCACTAAAGGAGCAACAAAGGGAATAAAGGGTTTCATTAGAAAAGTGCCCTTTCAAAAAAAAAAAAAAAAAAAATTGGTACATTGGTTGCTCATACAAATCTCGCATGAGCACTGTTATTGGAGTCAAAAGAAAGGATGTAATCCAGAAGTAGGAGAATAGATACAAGGCAGGTTTAGAAAAAATCTTCAGAATAATAGGTGGCAAAGAAGGCGATCCAATCTACAGCTATGTTCGTCTGTTTTTTAAAAAGATTAAAGAAATCTTTTGGGGCTCCTCTCCTCTCGGTTCTCTGCCCAAAGTTAAACAGTTTAAATAGCCAACATCTGCCCCACCTCCCAACCCAAAAAAAGTGAAAAGAAGCATACTACTGGTGACAAAGGTTCTCTTTTTCCCAAGCCCTCATGTTTTGAGTCTTGTCCACTCTCTGACTCCCTTGAGACAAAGATTCGGGAACATTGGACCTTGCATGATGAGCAGTAACTCTGGGAGTTTGAAAAGGAATCTGGTGTCGGGAAAGATGTGGGTATTGGAGCTTGTGGCCTTGGGGGAGGAGGGAATATTCTAGGGGCTAACAATGTTGAATAGCTACGATCCAAAAAAACACACACGTGTAATTAAAGGGCTCCCGAAGCAAAGTAAATCCACAAACAGAGTTGGAAAGGAAAGGATTTCGCAAAAGAAAAAAAAAAAAGAGACAGAGAGAGAGAGAAAAAGTTGGAGAGGAAAAGTATGTGGTAACCATCAGGTCTCTAAGTTCTAACTCCTATATTTATTTGTTACTTATTAAAACTTTATAAGAGATAACAGAGTCCAAGAGTTGCATATAAAAAGGAACATCCAAACCGATTTCTCAAAAGAGAGAGAGAGAGAGAGAGACAGAGGGAGAGAAAAAGTTTGGAGAGGAAAAATACTTGGTAACCATCAGGTCTCGAACTCCTTTATTTTTTTTATTTGCTTGTTTATTTATTACTTATTAAAACTTTATAAGAGATTATAGAGTCTAAGAGTTACATATAAAAAAAATCTCAAACTTGAGAATAACCTCACAATATTAGTGCCGCACGTTGAGAGACGTTGATCTATCTTTTTAGAAAAAAACTCACTCAAATCAGAATGCAGAGCTTATATAGTTGCACATTGAATATACAGACATCCTTCAAATTACTTATGAGATTGTTCAGCTAATTGAATAGTTTAATAGATCTACTTACCTATTACTACTTTTTGTAAAAAATAATTTATTGCTTCTTTATTTTTATTTATTTATTTTTCTTGCAAATTTTTTATAAATAATTTCTGTAAACTCTATTTTTCTAATAAAAACTAGATGGCTTTGCCTTTCTCTTCATAAAAAAAAATAAATAAATAAATAAATAACATATAAAAAGGAACATCCAAACCGGTTGCCACTTTAGATTCCGGTGTGCCTTAAAGTGGAACAGCTAGGATCATCCCATTGTTTCTATAGAAAAATATATAAAAGCAAAAGTAGCAAAATCCAACATATAATCATCCAAAATATTTAGATGTCAACAATTGGGAATCCAAATGTGAAAATATTTTTTCACATTAGATGGTAAAAGAAAAATAAAATGGTTGATATACTACCTGGGTTTCAAATTCAACAACTTAAGCTTTTGGATAACATGGATTGCAACTCCTCATCTCCGCAACATCAGCAGCAAGAGCTAATACACGCAACCAGATCTAACATATATTGGGTTCACAATAAATATAGAGATTTTTCAAAACTTAAGCTAGCTTTACTCCTTTGTGGCATCCATTGAAGTTTTGATTTAGTAGTTTATCCTCACTTTTTTTTTTGAGAGAGAGAGAGAGAGGGCAGGAGGGGGAGGGAGTGTAAGTTTTATCGAGTGACACTATGTTTATTTTTTAGAATATTCTAGTAAATTAAAAATTTTAAACACATAAATTAAGAAATTCACACCTTCAATTAAATTGACAACTATTTTCATAATGAATAATTAATGAAAATAAAATAAAAAAATTATATAAGATACTTCTGTTACTATATTGAGCCAAAGGAACGGATTACATCTCAATGTGTAGTAAGTAGAGAGTGGATACCATGTTAAAATCCAACTCTAAAACTCAAGTTCGGATATAAATAGCCCATGATTATATGAGAACTAGCATTGTCTCAATATACACTAATACTCAGCTCTAGATCTCTTTAAAATGGAGAGGGATGCCAACCAGGTAAATTTGTTCTGCATGAATTTTTTGGTATGCATTGAAATGTATAAAAGAAGTTTCAAATCAATGTTCTTCAGCATTCATAACGATTTCGTAACCAAGAAATTAGAGCTAAGAAAAGTTCTATAGGACTTGGGAATAGCCTCCATAGCCAACGTACTTAGGTTCTCACCGTATTCTTACAAGGTTGGTATGCTCTTGGGAATATTTTATTTACAGAGAGACTTGGGTGGCCAAGCTATATAGCTTAATAAGTCTCCATTTGCCGCAAGGAGCATAGGTGTGGCTTAATTGAAAACTAATAATGCCACTAGGAGGGGAAAAAAAACAGAAGTTAGGAGATTGATGGATTCGTAGATCTCCTCTCTGGTCTTAAACTAATTTTTTTTGCCATTTGTCCCTTAGTCCCATGCCTTGGGTCTCCCAATATTGGGTTTTGAGTTAATGAGAGGTTTTCAAGGATTCTCATGTCATTTTAAAACATATCACTGCACCTAATCTCTAAGTGTTGGTAAAGGTTTTAGCCATGTGGGCCATGATTAAGTGATAGCCGCCGCAGTCCGATGCTGGAAATGCATTTATTCATCCAACAACCAAGCGAATTACACCCTATACCGCACGCACTGCGTGGCCATGTATCTCACCAATCATCTCTTCTTTCTGTGGGCTCTATTCATCAAACACTCATCTCGATGATTGGCCTGCAGAAAAAAAGCAAACTGATTGGCATGACGCACAGCCACATTGGTGCATGAGGTGTAGAGTATAATTTCTCTGATAGCGTTGCAGTAATAAGTTGATAGACAAAATGTTAATAGTCATGAAATCCGATGAGGCATGCAAATCATTTTTATAGTTTTTAATGCTAGAGCAACTTAGGGCATTGAAGGAGGAAGAAAGTCTTATTTATATTTATAGGTTTGGTTGAGCCATAAGTGAGACCCATGTGAATTTTATTATGGTACGTACCACTTTGAATTATACAAACAATCAACAACTAGCAGCCTCCCATGAAAAACGATATGCTTTTGGGAATCCTTATCCTTGGTGAGATGCAGAGAACTCATCTAGCTAATCAGCACTCTAATAAATGAATACCAACTCACATGTTTTTAATGTTTTCAGAGGAAGACATTTCTCTTAGTGATGATTTGTTAATTAGCTCGAAGAAGAATACCATTTCTATGAGTTTGAAATATATATATATATATATTTTGGTACATTAGCAATTCACACATAATAGGCATAAGTACAGCTCAAAGAGTCAGACAGTAAAAGATAATGCAAGGGAGATAAAACAGAAGCGTGGTTCTCTTTTCTTTTTTTTTGGTGGGGAAGTGACGGTGATGTCAGGAAATGATGATATCAATAAATCTATAGGTTTCTTCAAAGCAAATATATGGGGAATGGTAGATTGGACGAGTTTCAAAAAGAGAGGAAAAAAAATGTCATGAAAAGATGAAGTGAGGCACTGGTTATAACACCATTCTCGATGGAAACCAACATTTTCCACTCTAATTGGTTGTCATTGGTTCACAGGGGGCATTGCTCCTTACGGAATGCCATTTTTTTTTTAATTTTTTGGATGGCCTTAGGCTCAAAATATTCCCTACATCTTACTCCCATTTCCCACAGCAGTCTTTGAGAGGACTTTTGTTGGCAACTTAGCATATGAAACAACTCTCTGAATTTTGAAGCTTGGGTTGGATCAACAAATCAAGGTTACACAAAAGGCCAACAAAACAAATTATGGGATCATCATTCCAAATGGGAAAGGCACCAAGGCACGCTTTTGCTCTCGACCTCATCATATGTGTCATCATGCACCTTTGTTTCCACCCCTTTCCCTCTAGCTAATAAAACTAAGATCTTCAGCTGGCCTTCACTTTTCACCACCTTTCCTTACAACTAGTACTATTATTCTATTCATCCCAGAAGCCTTTCCTTGAGACCCCCGTAGAGAAAGAAAGATAATGGAGATAGAGTTAGAGAGAGAGAGAGAGAGCTAAATTTTTTTTCTTAATTTCCTTCTAGCTAATAAAACTGAAATTTTCAGTTGGCCTGCACTTTTCACCTGCCTCTCCTTACAACTAATGCTATTGTATTCATCCTGTTTCTTTTCTTTTCTTGGATTATAAATGCTGGGAAAGAAACGTGGAGTTTGAAGCAAACCCGAAGAAGATCTTGACATATAAGTTGGAATCCGTCCAACTTAAAAGCTTAAGTCATTAATTAAATTTATGGGTCCAGTAATCAATTATCTACATCAATCCATGTACTTTTCACTAATTATTTCATGCATGTGGGGGTAAACTTCACCCGTGATTTTAAATGATAGAATATCATCATAGATTTCCTAGTGGGTTGATAACCTTACATAGAAAAGTTGGTGTGTTTCTATTGTGAAGGAAGGAGGAAAGAGAGAAAAATGGCAGGAGAAGCAATCTCAAGGTCCTTTCCACAAAACCCAACTCAGGAATCCAACCCTCCGATCATCAAGAAGAAGAGAAACCAACCAGGAAATCCAGGCAATGAAATTGTTCCTTAATTCTCATAGTTTCCTTCACAGCTTCCCCTCTCTTCTATCTGCAGCTCTTATCGGTTGCTTTTCGTGTTCATGACCAGATCCTGAAGCAGAAGTCATTGCCTTGTCTCCAAAGAGCCTCTTGGCCACAAACCGGTTCGTGTGTGAGATATGTGGCAAAGGCTTCCAGAGAGATCAAAATCTCCAGCTCCACCGCCGGGGCCACAACCTTCCATGGAAGCTGAGGCAGAGAAGCAGCAAAGAGCCAAGGAAGAGGGTGTACGTGTGCCCAGAGAAGACCTGCATCCACCACCATCCGTCAAGGGCACTCGGCGACCTCACTGGCATAAAGAAGCACTTCTGCCGCAAGCACGGCGAGAAGAAGTGGAAGTGCGAGAAGTGCTCGAAGCGGTATGCGGTGCAGTCCGACTGGAAGGCCCACTCCAAGGCTTGTGGCACGAGGGAGTACCGTTGCGACTGTGGCACCATCTTCTCTAGGTTTGTTAATCAACTGATCAAACACCTTGCTCTCAAGATTACTTTAATTGCAAGGATGGCCATCAAACTAGCTAGGAAACCACTGAAGGAAGGTATATATATATATATATATGTGGTGATGCATGCTTTTGGTAGCTAACTTGTCATAATGACCCAAGAGGCAAAAGCGTAAGGATTAACTGATCAATAAAATTAATTTCTCTCTTAAACCATTGGATGTGATAGTGTATGCTGACAGTAACTTGTTATAGGCTAACTTCTGATAAATTAAATCCATCAACATCTCCTTCTATATCTCTCTTTCATCAGTCTTTTAGCTTTACAAGGGAATTAAGGATA
Source organism: Phoenix dactylifera (assembly GCF_009389715.1). NCBI lineage: Eukaryota > Viridiplantae > Streptophyta > Magnoliopsida > Arecales > Arecaceae > Phoenix > Phoenix dactylifera. The sequence goes on from NC_052395.1 coordinate 11,433,664, forward strand.
GGACAGAATCATTTGATCCACAAAGTAAGTAACATTTGTAGCAATGTTATTGCGATAATTGATATCCGTCGTCTATGTATATATCTTCTCTTTCTTTGTCTTCCTATTTGTTACATTCTAATGAAGTGTTCGTGATTAATTCACTAAAAACATGCAGGAGGGACAGCTTCATAACCCACTGGGCCTTCTGTGATGCCTTGGCTGAAGAGACCGCACGAGTTTCTGCAGCATCAAACATCAGTAGCTTGACATCGAGCACCAATGCCAATTATGAATTCACCGGGCGTTTAATGAGATCCAACATGGTGCAGCATTTCCCTGCTGTATTTAATCCTGCGACGGCCGCCGAAGGTCAAGCGGGCGATCATGCTATGCCTGGACTTCCTCTCTGGATGCGCCATGGCGAGACCTTGAGCACAGATAGTAGTCTCTCCAGTATGCATCAAATTGGACCAGTGAATATTGAAAACCTGCACAGTGATCCCTTCGCTTCATGCTCGAGTAACCAGCAACTCGACTGCCAATTGAGTTGGATATATAGTAACAATCTGGCCTGCTCAAGCTCTGGAGAGCTAACAAGCACCTTGCTACCCACTAGTTTGAAGGAAGCAGACCTTATGAGCGTTCCTTCCTGGTATAGCACTCGGCATCATCAGCACTCCATGCCTGCATCAGCCATGTCCGCAACTGCATTGCTGCAAGAAGCTGCTCAAATTGGCGTGACTTCCTCTACTCCATCATTTTTTGGCGGCGTAGAGATGAAGTGCCGCAGCACTCAAGTCCAAGATGGTAGAGAATACGATGGATTGCTCGATCCAAGCCATCCGAGCATAGCCGCTAAGATGGCAAGTAGTCTAGAGAACACTGCCAATCCATACAGTGATATGTACTCCACAAGGCATCAGATGGCTCAAAAAGATGGTCGAGGAGGAGGAGCTACTAGGGATTTCTTGGGCGTTGGGGTCCAAACCGTCTGCCCATCGTCGATTCATGGATGGATTTGAGCCTATCAGCGTTTACAACAACTCACGTACTTATCCATTGGAAGTGGAGAAGTGGAGAGATTATATTGTGAGCAAACTTTGCAGGGAAGAAAAAGTGGCATGAGTGCTTGAAGGAGTTGAGAAGACGTGCTTGGAGAGCCCAGTTTTATTCAGCACTAAGTTTGATCATCAGCACTGTCAAGAGATCGATCCTTGCGTATTCTTATGAACCCCGAAAGGCACTCCTTTTAAGATGCTCCTTTTGTTTTTGGAGAAAAGAAGAAAGGGTGGTGCTAGGGGGAAGCAAAGTGAAGTACCCTCCTTTTTAGCTTTGTTTCATGGCAATCTTGTTATCTGTTCAAATTGAAGTTTAGTATTTTAAAGTGGTGATTAAAAAGCTGCTGCTTTTGTTTCAATAAAACCATACCCTTCGGTTCTATGCTTTACTAGGCTTACTTAAGCTCAGTGTTATATGGAGTGTCCATCATAAAGGTAATTGCAGGCATTTTCATGGAAGGGCGCATGTTTTATAACTTTGTCGACTGTCTAAAGCTTTTATTTTTGAGCCAAGTATGGCACATACATTGGGCTTTAAGACTATCTTTAAACACACTGCGGATCAATCTAATCTCCGTAATGAAATTAGCAAAAGGAAAAAGGGAAAGTTTGCACTATGCATCGGATCCAATGTGTCTGTCCTCATTGGTGGTGTAGAACAGCATCTTAGATTCTTTCTTTTTAATCTTCATGCAACTACATCACAAGTATAAATTTCTTTACTCGTACTAATTTACCCCCAGAAGGATCTGAATATTATAGTTTTGAAGTCCTCAACTATTGGGGAAAACTTTTCTGCTTCAACATGTACTAAAATGACATTTGTGCAGTTTTCTGAAACTCTGCGCTAGCAATGTGGTTAGCATTCATAAGCATTATTAGCAAGCTAAATCTGTTGTTGTCAGGGTTCTAAACTCACACTGATCAGCATACAACATGATTGTGCAATTGATAACTACTACCCACATGTACTAGATATTATCAAAGCATTTTTTTTTTTGATACACACAGCTCTAGCATGAGTATAGCCAAAAGTGTCTAAAGTGAGGATGTGACGTAGGGGTGGAGAGGTAGCATTAAAACATGTCCAAAAGGCCTTTTCCAAGTATTGAGCAGTAAAAAAGGTGACCCAGTCCACAGCCATATTCACATCCTAGTACACATGCATGGCCTAAAAGGAACCACAATCTCTCACTATCTCATGAATGTCACTGAGCAGTGGATCTCCGTCCCCCTGCTGATTGCTGCGCCTAAACTTTTTCTTCATTTTTGTAAAAATGATATCAACATTGTAGAATAATGCTCAAATTTGCTATGTTGTCATTAAAGTTATACACTAGCACAGTCCATGGGAGGGTCATTTCTCAGCCTCACAGTGTTGTTTCTTCTCTTTCTATAAATATTAATTTGGGCATTGCTAATTATCAAGATGAATATACCAGAACATCAAACCATAACCAATTTGATGACATGAGTTAAAATTATAGATCAAATGGCCGGTTTGGTCAGCCCAGTTGATATAAGAGATGGGCTAGTGGGCTGCCCTCTGCGGCATCTAAGACCCATTTATAAGCGCACGTGCAACGCAGGCGAGAGCTGAGATAAAGAACAACTAAGGATCGAGGTAGGACCTCCGGTGTGGCCGGCGACGAATAAACGATGAAGTTTACCGACTCGCCGGTGATCGAGCTCGCCGTGGGCGGCGGCGCCCTCTCCTTCCAGCAGGACAACGGATCCATCCACGTCGGCACCTCCGTCTGGCCCTGCTCTCTCGTCCTCGTTAAATTCGTCGACCGCTGGCTCCCCCGTCTCCCCTCTTCCACCACCGACTCCGCCCCCAACCCCTACGCGCATCTCCTCCACTTCGCCGGAAAGCGCGCCGTTGAGCTCGGCTCCGGGTGCGGGCCCGCCGGCCTCGGCCTCGTTGCCCTCGGCCTCGATGTCGTCCTCACCGACATCGCCCCCGTCCTCCCCGCCCTCCGCCGCAACCTCAAGCGCAACCGCCCCGCCCTCCCCAAAACCCCCAAGGTCGCGCAGCTCTACTGGAACAACGCCGCCCAGATCGAATCCCTTAAGCCCCCGTTCGATCTCATCGTCGCCGCCGACGTCGTCTACATGGAGGACTCCGCAGCCCACCTCGTCACTGCCATGGACGCCCTCCTCGCGCCCGACGGCGTGGTTTTTCTGGGATACCAGCTCCGGTCTCCCGAAGCTCACCAAGTGTTCTGGGAGCGATGTCGGCAGGTGTTTCCGGTTATAGAGAAGGTCCCCCGCGAGGATCTTCACCCGGATTATGCCTACGAGGAGACCGATGTGTATCTCCTCAGGAAGAGGAAGTGAGATTGGGTTGACGCAGTTCACCAGGTACTCGATTATATGCCACGGTGAAGTCTCTGCTCTTTTTTTTTTTTACTTTAATTATACCATGATTTCTTTTGATGTGAGGAAAAGGATGGAATTATCAAACACAAATAATATACATTTCTGTTGTTTTTTTTTTCTTTTCTTTTCGAATAATAATTTTGATGACTTTGCCTGGTAACTAGCCATATATTTGTGAACTATTATTGGATTTTGATTCTATGAAAAGCTTAATGATTTTGCGCCCCCCACCCCCCCCCCCCCCCCCCCCCCCCCCCCCAACTCCCTCTCGATCAAATGAGCTTCAAAGTAATGATTTTGCTGATAATAAGAAATGATGATAGCGCAGTAACACAGGCTCTTCTGTCAAATGATGAGAATGAAGCCCATGTTCAGTAGGCACACTGAGATTGCTCATGATATTATATCATTAGAGTTTATACAGCTTAGGAAAAGAGTAGGAAAGGAATGTTAGGGGTATAAGCAATGATGGGGGTATGTGGAGTGGTATTCTAGTTCCCACTTGACAGTAAGGGATTTTGGAGAATAGTCCTGTAGTAACTATTTCCAAGTCTGAAAACTTACCAGAGAATGTATCCTTATTTGTTATTTCAAAGTTCTGAGGCACTAGACATATTCCCAAATTCTTGTGATCTCTAAGATGAAAAAAAATAAGTTCTTATTGGCTAAACCTGGTGCATGAGAGATATGTTTCCATGATGTTGGAAAAATGAAGTTAGAAAAAGAAGTCAGATGTTAGATATCAGATGCTAAAAATGATCTCTAGGAGTGCTTCCTCATCATCTTCCATTAGTTTTAGTCCATGCGTCCATTCCTCGTTTATTAGACATCTGACAAAGGGCAGGAAAGCATCTGGCTCTTCTCTAAGAAGGTTAGAATATAGAATTTATGTAGTTAGAATTTGGGAAGTAGTGGGTATTAAAGATTTTCCTTGTTCTTATGTAGCTTTAACTGTCTTAAAATTGTCCTCCTTTTCCCCCTCATAAGGAAGCAGAATTATGTATACCTCTGAAAGCAGTCTAGTAGGGTTAGATTTAGTCAAAGGATTTAGCTTGATGGTGGTATACCTATCATATAATAATATAGGATTTAACAGTTCACCTATTTGATAGCAGAGATAGCTTGAAGGACTAGAAATCGCCGGCACTGTTTGTTTGGTAGAGATCGATAGATAATGCATATCCTTTAAGAATTAGTTGTTTGTGTGGGATGATGATAATTTAATTGGTGGATCAGGTTAAAAGGAGAGTTTTGGGCATTTGGGGCATGTTGGACAATATCTACTAGTCATGGTGGCTTTGATTTAACTACAGATCTTGAGAACTAAATTGTGGTGCTCTTCTAGTGGCATATTATAATAGATTGTTGAGCAATTCTTCTATCATCATATGAAAATTGGAATATACCAGATATAAGGTTTTTAGCTGGCTTGATAATTAATTATACGTGGATTTTGAAGTTGAATGATTTGATGCAAGTTTAAGAGCTGGGTATCACAACTTTATTTTTTGTGATTTTAGGGATTTGGGGAGAAATACGCCCAAGAATAGGACATGTGAGTGTAGCTGTTAAGTGAAGATGTGCAAGAGATTAAAGTACATTTCAGAAATCAAGGGGGTTTTTAGTTTCAAACCTCTATTCCATTTTGTCTCATGTGAAAGTGGTAGACAAATGATGAGAAACTTTGAAAATTTTCAGTTTTGAGATTCATTCCATTTTGGGGGCGTTTGATTCGTGACTAAGAATCGGAATCCGAATGGATTGGAATGGGAATCGGAATATGATCATGTCTCCTGATACGTTTGGTTCATAAACAGAATTGGAATTAGAATCGAAAACTATGGAAGAGGAGGGATTGGGTTTTGGGGAATTGAGATATTCCCATCCCCCCTAGAATTGGAATGGGATTGGGACTCCCCCCAACCAAACTGCTGGAATAGGAGTCACTTAATCCCATTTTTATTTTAGAGTCCAACTCTCCCAAACCAAACATACCTTTTGTCTCATGTGAAAGTGGTAGATAAATGATGAGAAACTATCCCGATAACTTTTCTCGTGGGATACAAGTACACGTATGATCATCTTTTGTCTAATGTAAATCGTAAACAGGAAAGGTTGCTCTATGGGTTTTGGGAGTGTAAATAGTTGGTGCCCATTTGGTTTGGTGATTTGTGCGATTATTTCAGTCATTTTGTATTCTCATAGAAGTATGATCTATACATTCTAATTCTGGAAAAAATTGATTTCTCAAGAATGGGAAGTAAGAGTCTGCCAAACCTCTGTGAGATTTCTTTGCATTCGCAGGCATGTAGGGAGAGGGGAAGGGGTAGTGAGAAAAGGAGGTTGGGGGTGATATTTTGGTTAGCTTAAATAATTGTTGATAGATGCAAATTTTGAAACATATATACCCCCTGCATGAACAAAATATAGATCATCTTAAAGCCTATTTAGATGCTGAATTTTTTATCAAACCCATAAGATTTTTTTGGTGATTTAGTTTTAAACATTTGATGAAAGTAGGATCGAGACAGTTGGGCAACAGCTAATCCCTCTGTTAGAAATAAGATAAATTATATTGGAAAAGAAATTAATTATTCCTAAAGAATAAGGATTGCTTGTTGCCTTGATTGCGCTAATTGGTTCTTCAAGTGACACAAATTTCCAACATACTTTTAGAAGTAAGTAGCCGTAAGAAAGTGTTAAAGGTTTCATATACATTGTTGATCCTTTTCCATAGAGCTTAAGTTTTTGGTTTTTCTCTTTATTTTCATAATTTTTTCTTCCTCGACTCCCTTCCCATTAAGTTCTTCTTCACTCATCATTCTTATCTCAAAGTCATTCTTGACTCATTTATGCCTTCATGTGCATGGTCTGGACCGCATGCAGGGCTGTAGTTTTGGAGTCTTGTGGCGAGTTAACTTGAAGAACACATTGAACTGAGGATCATTAGGTGTCCAAATAGGCTAGGCCTAGACTGTAAGCTGGATAGGACTAGGATAAGACATTAATCCCAACCGGATGAAATATATAACAACGACTATTAATGCATGCATACATATGCATCTATATATAACAGCGGCTGTATTTTCAACTTAAGACTTCAGCATCAGTACCATTACCTTTGCATTTCATGTATTCATCTGACTTTACTAAGTGAAGACCAGACAATGGAACATCTAATGCTATTGTATTGTTTGCCAGCAATGTAAACCAAATTAAAATCTTTAATTACAAATCCGTGTAAATTTTGCTTTGAGGTCAACCATGGGCTCTCTTTCTCTACTTCCAATCGATCTTTCAGGGGAGGAGGGGTTCATGTCGCTGCTCAATCCACTCATGGGTTTTGCTCGGATTTGATGGTTCGGAGAGCCTAATTGGAACTCCAAAACGGATGGGCTTAACTCAGTACAGCCTCGGGAGGTTCTCGGTGTCCTGACGTTTTCTAATACAGCGCTAGTCGAAGCGTTGCTTTCTCGATTAGCTGGCCGACCGTTGAATCAACGTCGGACCACCGTATCAGGCGGGGGGAGGAAGATGACTTCCAACGGTAATGGAGAGGAGAGTACTGATCGGTTGTCCATTTGATATAGATTAACATACTTAACTGGAGACTTGCTATCTATTAAAGAACCCAAGTTCTTCTCTGTAATCTTTGTACTAGCCATGGAATAGATTGGAGAGAGAAGATTCTACCCACTCTAGAAATTTATCAAACTTTACTCACTTCCATGCCACCTACCATCTAACCCCCCTTGACTCTCCCATCTCTCCTTGCACCCACATACCTAACCCATCTCCATCGTCCCACATGAATTTTTTCAGAGAAAATTGCAAGTTGAACTTTTTAGAGAAAATTCCAGGATAGAAATCTTTTGGAGAAAATCCTGGCATGGATGTTAGGTTTCGTGTTCTCTACCAACATTTACTTTTTAATCTTTATCAGGAAAAAAACTTCTACTTTGTCATTAAATGAACTCATCATCATTATGATTTAGCTTTTTTTGTGTTTTGATATTGTTTCTAGCATTTTTGTTTTGATATTATTATTTTTTTCATTAATCGAGTCCTAAACATGATATACTTTAGGCTTCTTTTCTTTGGAGAAAGAGAAAAATGTGACATGGATATTAGGTTTTATATTCTCACTGAGCTAAAGATACCTGGTAGCTTTATATTGTACAATTTAGGATTTCTGTATATATTCTTTGCTCGAGGCTCAAACTAAGAATTTTATAAGTATCATATTTGCACGGGCCCATTGATCAAATTAGCAATTTCAAGGCTTATACTTCAATATAATATTTTTTCAACAACCATTTTAATAGTTTTAAAGAAAAATTATCCTAAAGTTTAAACATTTCAATTAGCTTCCAAAACTTCATTTTCATTACAATCTGGCTCGACAATCAACATGGATCATAACATCGTTAACGGACTGATGAAAAGGACCAAAATATTCTTGATCCAAAGAGGCTGGATCGTGGCTTTTACGTGGTCTCAAGCCCTTCATCCTTTATAATTTATCTATTTATACAGATCTTAAAGCATTCCATCCTCTATTATGCATCCACCTGCATAGATCTCAAAGCACTCAATCTTCTATTATCCATCCATCTGTACAGATCTTAAAGTACTTTGTTCTCTATAACTCAGCCACTTACATAAATCTCAAAGCGCTCCACTTGTGATCTATTCATCTGCATAAATCTCAAAGCAATTCATTCTTTACCATCCAGTCACTTGCATATATTCTAAAGTACTCCATCCTATGTCATTCATCCGCCTGCATAAATCTTAAAGCGTTCTATACTTTGTCATCTATCTATTTGTAGAGATCTCAAAGCACTATGTATGCTATCATCCATCTGGCCACATAGATCTCAAAGTGCTCTATCCTTTGTCATCTACCCACCAACACAGATCTCAAAGCTCTCGATCATCTATCATCCATCTACCTATATAAATTTCAAAGCACTTTATCCTATATCACCCATCTGCTTGCACAGATCTCAAAGTTATCCTATATCACCCATCTACTTGCACAGATCTCCAAGTTATCCTATATCACCCATCTGCTTGCGTAGATCTCAGAGTGTTTCGTTCTCTCTCATCCATTCATCTGTACAAATCTCAAAACACTATGTCTTCTATCATCTTTTTGTTTGCATGGATCTCAAAGTGTTTTATCCTTTATCATTTGTCACATTTGCATACATCTCAAAGCGCTCCATCCTCTTTTAGTCATCCATCTGCACAAATCTCAAAGCACTCCATCCTCAATCATTTGTCTGCTTGCACAATCTCAAAGTGCTTCATCATTTATATATTTATCTGCACAAATCTCAAAGCACACCCTTTACATTCACACCAAAACAAAAATTCCTTGGTAAATTAGTGGGAAGGATAGTTTTGAAATTTTACAAAGTTTAGTTATGAGGTGATCGTCACGTGATAGTATTTTATAACGAAAATAGACTGATGGGCCACATTACAAAGAATTTGAAGTTTTAGTGGTTAATTGATATTTTTTAACTATTGAGGTCTAAGTGTAAATGGCCCAAACTTGGAAGGGTGTATTATGGTTTTTAGTTTTAAAGATATTAACAAATACTCTTTTTAAAAAAATTAAAAATCTAGATAACCATGAATTTAGGTCTTAGAAACCGTGGCATTTCTTCTTCAAGTGAGGATTAGAATATAGAGTATATAGCATAGAGATTTTATTTTGGAGTGAAATATACCATTGGAAGCCATCTTGATGCATGTGAATTCGATTAGCTTTATTCATAAACTTCAAATTTTGTGTTACTTGCATGCAATCAATTTCTAGCTTATTAAAGTTAATTAAGTCTTCTTCTCACAAATACTAAAACCTATTCTACACATCACATATTTTGATAATAATATATATCTTTTATACAAAATTTAAATTATTTATTTTTAATATTGTATATCTTATTTTTATATTTTTGCATCATGGGATATTTTGCTTGTTTGGTAAGAGTAGGATTAGAAAATATATTTTAAAAATTAAAAATATTTTCTTGAATTAGAATTTATAAATTACAAAGGAGAAAAATTTAGTTTGATCATTGACAAAAGAAAATTAACATAGATAATTGGTATTAAAGTTTAATAACTATCCAACTTTTATACAGTCTTTATATCATTTAATTTGTAAATAACTTTGATTTTGGAGATCCTATAACTCTCTTTTTTTCTCACATTCTCCAACCAAATCCTCCCTTCCACGTTTCTAAACAACCCAAAAATTTTACTTCCCTCTTATGTAGAGAATCTTGCACGCTAGGACTTTTTAAGCCCCATGTTATTAGATTCTCCATAATCCAGCGCTCAAAACTTCATTATTAGAATAATAGATACATTCTCCCTTGCTGCAATGACATGCGGATTGTAGTCCCACATAATGAAACTTGCACCATCATTGAAAATAGAGATTTTCTCACAAAGTAAAATATTAGTGGAAGTAACAGAAGGCAACAACTAACAACCTATCAAACTAAACAAACTAATATTTTTATAGTTGAGATATATTTCCTACATGCCAACTGAATATGTTGGAAAATAAGAACCTAGAAATATGCAAAGTTTGCTTAGAATAAAAAATAAAATAATATTAAATAGTATAGTTGGAGAACATAATTTCATGGAAGGAAGATATACAATTCCTATATCATCTGAATTTGAAATTAGCAAGAGAATATTGGAATTAAAAAGATTACGGTCCTAGATGATTAAAAATATGAAGAAAAAGAAAAAGATAAAATATTTTGTTATTTCCTGAAAATGCAAGTGTCCATGGTGGGACCTTCACATCTACTCACTGGGATGGATCAGTTTGTGGCTCTTATGTGTGCTGCAGTAGTATTTGCATCGCCTCTCGCGAGGACTTTTGGGCGGAGGTTGAACACCTCGAGTCGGGCCTCATCTCGGCTGGCACGAACCCAACCAGCTTCAATTAGCGAGAGGGCTGGGTTCGCGGCTTCGCGTCAACCATCCTATTCTGATCCGCGCGAAGGCCTATGAGCAAACTTTAGCCGTCGATTTAAGACGGATCTACGGCCACGATTTGTACATGTTCCGTGCCTCGGATCGGGGTCTTCCAAATCTCTCCACCCCTCCAGAATCCAGATTGTAAAATAAGGTTTTTTTTTTTTTAATACTCTTTTGAAAAACAAAATTAAATTTATCTAAATATTTTTTAAAAATTTATATTTATTTCTGTACCTTATAAAATACTATTTTACACAAATATCTCTAACATAACGATTTTTCTAGCACCATTAATAAAAACCATATTTATTTTAATTAAAAATAAAATAGAATTTTGAAGTTATTCTTTTGTCCTCCATCGCGATCATCTTATAATTTTTTTTTTTTGCATATCTACCCATTATGGATATTTTGGTCAATTTAATTCAAAATCGTTAATTTTTTAACTGCATTAGATGGTATGGATATATATGCAAAAATAAGAAAAAAAAAAGGTAGAATAGTAAAATAAATATTTGATGAGGATATATATGTAAATATTAATTTTGAAAAAATATTTATATAAAATTTAATATTTAAAAAAATATTTATGTAAAAATTTTATTATAAAACTCCTCCCAAAACTACGTTTCGGCGCAAAGATGATATAGCTAAAAGCAAGTGGGGGTTATTGAGGGTGGTTGGATATCGAGGTTGCAGATTCACCCGCGAGTGGCGTTATTCATCTGAAAGGTGGCCTGGGGCTGCCTTCCTACGAGGAGCTTGTTAGCCCGGCGTGGCATAGCGATCTCTCAATACTGTGAGGAGTGTGCAGATATTGAGGAGACGACTGCGCATGTCCTTCTGCAGTACCCCAGAGCCAGAGAGATATGGAGGAGGTCACCGGTCCTTCTACCCGACTCGATAGTCTCTGCGCAGGATATGATTCAGATGCTGAGAGCTTCCACGCAGAGTCCCCGATCCACAGAGGTAGGAATTTTGATGGCATACTTGTCCTACCACATTTGGTTGGACAGGAATACCGGCCTATTTGAGGGGAGGAGGTTGTCCCCAAGGAGGGTGGTGGATAGAGCGACGCTATATGCGAGGGAGGTCCTAGCGGTTACTGTTCGATTTTCTTCTGGGATAGTTAGGGACACTTGGGGTACTCTCCACGCTGCTTCAGCACCCCAGTTTGCCCTTGTTTCTTGGGTACCCCCACCCCTTGGCTATCTCAAAGTAAATTTCGACGGCAGTCGGTCAGTGAATGGTGTGGCTGGAGGGGTTGGATTTGTGATTAGGGACCACCTTGGCAGGTTGATAGCAGCAGAAGGGCGGCGCACGCCAGGACTCACAATGGTTGGGGCAGAGCTGCAGGCTGCCTGGGAGGGTATATCCTATGCGTGGCAGGTACTTGGTGTGGAGCGGGTCTGCCTTGAGGGAGATTCATCTGTGGTTATCGACAGGCTTCGAGGGGCAGATCAGTTTGGGGATGGTCACCCCCTCATCCGGAAGACCCGTAGGGTGGTGCAGTTGTTGGGCGATGTTTAGATAGGACACGTGTTCAGGGAGGCGAACAGGGCTGCAGAATGGGTCGCCTCTTATGTTGCTCGGCATTCTGAGGATTTTACTTGGACGTCTGTCTCTGACGTTCACCTTTATTTATATCTTTTACTTTTCCGCGATTTAGCAGGTTGTACTCACGTTAGAGTTATATGAAATAAGTAGCCGTTTTATCAAAAAGGAAAAAAAAAAAAAAAACAGCAGCAGCAGCAGCAACACGAACATTCGTGCAAATTACTATTCTGTCAACGTGGAAGACAATATAACGGCCGGCCCTTACAACGGAATAACGGCGAAATAACGGGATCGCTGTGAAGAGCCCGTTACATACCAACGTAACGGACCCTAAGGAACCGTTATATAAGAGAAGACCGCGGTTCGGCCGCCGCGTCGCATCGCGCTGTCTTTTCTTGGTCAAATGCCTCGCCCCATTCCGGCTTCCCCGCCTTTCGTCTTCTCCAAGGAACTCTGAGTTTAAGACCGCCCTTGGCCGTGCGAGGAAACAGCAAACGATCTTTGGGTAGGCGGTGAGAGAGAGTGAGGATGGTACTGCCCGTGGTGAAGTTGGGATCTCTCGCTCTGAGAACCCTCAGCAAGCCAATTGCCTCCAGGCTCAAGCAACAAGCCGGCTTCCACCCAAGGTTCCGCCAGTTCATCATAAACCTCGCCCAGGTCCCACATCTCGCTCTCGTTCTCCTCTTCCTTCATCTCTCTCTCTCTCTCTCTCTCTCTCTCTCGTTCTCCTCTTCCTTTATACCTGTGCCTTAAGGTTTGGGCTTTCTTGGTGGGGGCTTCTGGCCGAAAGGTCGGATATTTAAGATCCCAGGATGCTCTTCTTTTGACTTCTCTTCTTGTTTTTAGAGGCCATGGTTTCGTTTCCTCCAAATGCAGTTGAGTAGAATTCCTGGAAGGTTATTCTTTTTATAACCTGTCAATTAAATCTTGAAACATAAGTGTTGGTGGTTACGGTTCCATGGCATCGGTTTTCGTTTTGTGTATGGATATTGATGCTCTTAGCGTTATGCCAGTTAAATTATAAGATATCTATGAAGTTAACATGATTATTTGACATTATATTCAGAGAATTCGATTAAAAAAGGTAGATTTTTCTCGTGAATTATGTGAGAAAGCTGATAAAACTTGGGTGATCTTTTGACCTCCCTCCTTTATCATATATTGGTAGTATCTTCAAGGATCCTAGGATAAATTGAATTTTGAATTCTGAATTTCAGATAGCATAAATTTAGGATTGATCCTATCTATTTATTAATTTTTCTATCTTTGTAGCATCCTAGTTGTAATTTCTTATATATTTTTAACTATAAATATACATAATGACTACCTCACGAGGTAGCTAGAAAAAGTTCTCCACAATATTTTTTCCCCCCCACATATTCTTATTTTCCTACATCATAAAAAAAAAGGAAGAGAAAACTTGTTACATTAAAAAACTTGAAAGAAACTAAATGGTAAATACAAAAGAAAGCTTATATGAAGGAATCCAGTATAGTCAATACTTGATTAGCCAAACACAAATATCTTTTTTGAAAGTACTAAACACAATTATATAAAAAAAACAATAAGGCATCCAGAATGATATTATGTCCATAGAGTTCAGAGTCCTTATCCTAAGTAGAAACCAGGAGCTCGTTGTGGCTATCTCAAGAAAGAAATTTGCTTGAAATGAATCTTGTAGTTGAGGGATATGCTAAAGCACCGGGTCATTTCCTATCCCTATTTGATGAAGAAAGGTGGTTAACAATGATTTATGCGTCTTTAGACTTTAAGTTTTTGTTTGGATTTTATTTCAGCATACAGTCCAATGGGACTACACAGAACCAATGTTCTCTTACCTTTCTAGTACACAGCTCTAAAACAGAACTGCTTTAGGGATGCTTTGTTGCCAGGAAAAATTGAAGATGAAATTCTCTTTAGGAAGTTCTTTGTTATACACAGAATGAGTAGACTTGAACAGTTTGCTCCTATTATTTTTCCTTTGTTTGGTAGCATGTCTTCTGCAAGCATGCTATGAATATAGAATTATGCATTTGGAGTTCTGCCTGGCATGTTGAGATAAAAAAACTGTACTTGCTGAGAATGTGCTCCCGTCTGATTCTTATCGGGTTCTCTTTTTCCTGATGTTTGTTTTTTAATGTTTTTGCAATTAGGTGAATCATCGCTTCACCACAACCATGCAGAGGCGCCTGTATAACCATTCAACTGACACCGCGATTCATCCTTTGAATGAAGAGAAAGCTGTTCAAGCTGCTGCTGATCTTTTTGGGGAACTCTTGATCTTTTCGGTTTTCTCTATTCCATCTTTTCTCCCTATCATCTGGTGTTAATTTCAATTTTTCTACATGTCATTGATATCATCTATGCACTGTTATTTGTTCATAAAAAAGCTAGCGAACATGAGAATTAAGATTTGCTATGTTTAGCTGTAGTTTATGTCGTATGTGTGGTTCAGATCAGCAGCTGTCGACCAATCGTCATTTACTATGCAGACATGCACTTCATCTGCCTGCATGCCTGTGAATTATAAGCAGAAGATAGTGCTTACTGCTTAGTGTTGGATTTCATGGCTTCTTGTCATTAGCTGTGTCTTTTCAGTTTTGTATGGGTCTTTATATACAGCTCTCGGTACTTACTTGCCTCTTTGATGTGCCAGGTTGCTGGAGCTGCTATAATCTTTGAGGTCCAAAGAAGTGCTAGATCAGAAGCTAGAAAAGAGGAATCGCGTAAACAGGAACTTGAGGTACTGTGTGAGGATGAAGGTTCTCTCTGTTATGAATTGTTTATTCGACTTTTATCTCCTCTTTTCCCTCACCATAATGACATTCCAGTGCTGCTAACTTTCATTGATCTGCCATCCAGAATTTTGAAGGGGTTAATTGGATTATAATTCTCAAAAATGGTTTCACAGCAAAATCTTAGGCTTTTTTTATAAATCCCAAAAATATGTCATATTTAAGAGGCCTCCCGTTAATCCGATCAGAATCAGGTTTTAGAAAATTTAATAAAGAAAACATACAAATTGTGGATTAATATTTTCATGCAGAATTGCTAATAATTGGGGAAACTATGAGATTATGGTGGACTGCATTGGGCTAGTTGTATAACATGTTGTTGGGATATGAAATAAGAAAAATACGCATTAGATTGTCCTGCAATATCTGTAAACTCAAGAGTATTTTGGGCCCATGCTAGTACAGATGTTTGGTTCTTTAATATTGAGCTTGCATAACAATATAGAAAGCTCAATGCTTTTGGTTTCCAAATTGGTCTCTGGTCATTATTGAGAAGTTCACTAATGTGGAACAAGGATGAGTTCTTCCCATGTTCCTCCATCAGTTTTCCTGCATCTTTGCCACAATGAAGCAATCTAACTTGTTTGAGATACAGGGAAAAAATACTTCAATTCTAAGTCCTCTTATTACATTTTTGCAAGTGATGATCCACAGGGTGGTGGCATAAATTATACCATTCTACAAACATTTGATGGCTGTCATTTTCTTATATCAGTATCATTGTGCCAGTGATCTGGATGATGTTATAGAATGTCAAGTAATAGTGATTCAAGTACTTGGTTGGGTTGTTCAACTAAAGCATTAGTTGAATTTTTGACCTTTATCCTCTTTTTTTTTGCTTTTTGTCTAAGACTTTTTAACCTCTAGAATCTAGATAATATCAGCTTGTTGAAAGCCTGAGCAAGTTTTGCTTGAAAATAAATGGGAAATTCCAGTTTCTGCCTTTTGATAGAGAACCAATCTAATAGGGGTCTTCATCGTGAGCTGAAAGCAGCAGGCACCAGGTGCTGAATATTTTAGGTTGGCTCACAATTTTCAGCATGGAATAGATGGATGCCCACTTTCAACAATATGCTTGATCCCCCGCCTTGTAATTCTATTTGATAAGTCGCATGTTTAGTTCCCAGGTTGCAAATAAGTTAATGCTTATCTACTATTTTATGTTAATTCCTGATTTATTTGTTCGTTTGATTAGTTTTTGTTCGAATTTATTTGTTTATTTGGTGGTTAGGCTTTGAAGCAAAAGGAGGGGAATTTAGCAAGAGAGATAGAGCTACTGAAGCAGAAGTTCAATGAGCTAGAGCATCTTGCACAAGGACGAGGTCCTTTTACTATTCCCAACTTCAGATCTCGCCACGCACCTGAAAGCACTAAGCCAATGGCTGCTGCTTAGTAGATTTGGGCGACTTAAAATTTCAATTAGTTGTCTGCTAAGTAGGTGCTAGTGCTTTATTCACATTACAATCTTCCTATCTTGCCATCGTTCTTTGCTTTTACAGCATTTCCATGTGATAATGCCGGTGATTCGAGCTAGTGAAGGAATGTGGTTAAATTTCTTGGCATGTAGTTTCATCGTCCTTGTACGTGTAAAGGGAAGCTGGTCTTCATAGTATAGACCATCAAAAAAAAAAGAAAGGCCAGAGGCAGGTTTTGTATAAAGATCTTTGGTTTCTGACTGCCAGGATCTATTGAGTGTCATGATTGTCTTGGATTACACATTGTATCTTAAAAGTGATTCTTTTTCTTTCCTTTGGCAAAAATATTGATATTTGCTATCTAATCCAAAAGTTTAAGGACCCAAAGTTTTCTTTTTGATGGTAGGAACAAATATAGGTCTCTTCTTTGGATCAGAAAACATGTGCAAGGCATTGCCTTTTAACCAGTTATAATCTGGAAGGAGTAGGGTAATAATTACTGCTGCAATTCAGGAACTACTGGGAGTCATCAGTTCTTGCAGATCTGCATGTCAGGGTTATTGAGGTTAGGCCATCGTATATGCTGCGACAGGCCTCTGGAATATGTTTCATCTAAAGCATCAGACCATGGTGGTGTAGATGTGCTAAAAATTAAAGTTTTGGTCGACTATCCTTACATGAGCTTGAGTCTGCTTAATGAATTTTTCATCAGCTACATCCTCTGTCATGACTTGCTTGCAAAAGTTATTAAACTTCTGTTCATGTTACTCTCACGATTCTTCATCATTTTTTATGATCATTGAACTGTGAAATCTTTGTTGCATTAGCAGACAACAACATCAGAGTTAACTCCACTTCTCAACCACTGTAGCACCAACACAACTCAAATGCAAATCAATAAAAAATTATAAACTCTATGTACAATCAAAGTAATGCAGAGAACAAGGACGTAAGTTCTGAATTAACAATTGACTGTGCTTCAAATGAATTGATATTCTTTATTGATAGCTGACCTGTTGGGATTGTTCTATTTTTTGAACACCTTGGATTCTCAGATTCCATAGGAAGGTTGCTGTCGTGGTAAGGGGAGAAAGCTGGGAAATTATTTATATCTACAAATCCATTTTTCTGCATTTACTCCAAATATAAGTGTTCCTGGATTTCAGTCAACTTCCAGAACCACCTTACCAGGAACAAGCCTTTTATCTTTTACCTCATGAGCTTCTCTAACTTGGGTGATTGGAAATGTTTTCTCCACTGGTATCTTCAGCTTTCCAGCTTCTGATAGTCTGCCGATCTCATCTAGACCTTCAGCATCAGCCCTCATGTATGTCCACCAATACTCTAGCACCAAATAATAGACTGGAGTTATTATATTAATGATGATGGTGAATCACCTTCAAACAACCAAGCATCAAGAAGATTATTTCTTAAATTGGAAATCAAAGCATGTACCAGAGGGGAAAAAAAAGACTACATAAGGCATATATGGGAAGATAAAATGGATCTCGAATGCTTTAATGAAAGCGGAGATGGCAGACTCAAAAACAGAAAAAAAAAAGATGCAGCATAAGCAATTGAGGTCGGAGGCTTTATTAATGAGATGCAATTATGAAAAATCTCTGGGTATAAAAATAACAATCTCCGCATGTATAGACCAGGAATAATAAATGAGAAGACAAACTCAACTAGATGAACAATTCTGTCGTTAAGTCTCCTCAGGAAAGAAGACAAGATACATTCTTCAAAAAACATAATAAACTAAGAATGAGATCAAACTAAACACACAAATGCCTGCTTGCCAAGCTTGATACATCAGCTCCTAGTAGATATCCTATAGGAAAGTTCCACTCGCAACCAGTACGATGAGCAAGATTAGCAAGAAAGAAAGCACTATATTCGACATATATATAGCAAGTTGTCACAGAACTATAATGCTCATAGAGCAAACCCTCCTGAATGATAAGAAATACAAGAATAGGCTGATGTTTGCCATCACTGCAGTAAGTTTTAAATCACTGCCATTCCAGGGAAAGAAAAAGGTAAGGTTAGCACATCCTTCATCCCTTTTAATTACAGAATCAGAATTCCATGATGAAGTTATTTTACAGCTTATGAACAATGAACTCAAATTCACTGATAAAGAGAAGCAGGCATATGGATAATTGGTTGCTACTTTTCGTCGTCCGACCAAGCAGTTTTAGCAAAATGATAGATTACAATGAGAACCAAGACGGCACTCACTAAAATGTAGAACATCAGAACCAATCTCTGGATCTGCAAAAGAAGTATCCTCCTTTTTTTTAAAAAAAAGGTTTGTTCATTTTTGAAAATCATATTAATTTTCGAAGCCACAACCATTAGACAATACTAGCAGTTATCTAACATCTGCATAAGATGTTTCTGTTTTTCTGTACACCTGACTAAATGATATTCAGGTCTCTCTGAGGTGGCAATTATGCTGTTGGAGGAACAAGAGACTCTTCTGAACCATTGGTAAATGGAAATATGACAAAATTATGGACAGCAGAAGTACTATGGGTGTGATGAGCAAATCATAATGCATAGAAGAAATAAAGATACGCGAATTTTTGGGGTCTTGAGTCTGAAAACACAACCGGAGATGGTGAAATTGCTAGACATATGCAACTAATACGGGCTAGAAACTTCAGTTCAGACAATTATATGGTATACAGTGCTTGTAAAACCTAAGTCGCAAGTGTGGATCAGACTACAGTCAGAACACAATGCAAAAAGTGATAAAAGGCCAACTACGTAAGCCAAACAAAGCCAAAACTGAACCACAAAATAACCAATCCTACCGTGTCAGCGATGGAACAAAGCCAAAGATCCACATGTGCATGAAAGCGGCTTACGAGATTTTCAGTCTCAGTATCGACCCCATTACCGACATCTTACAGTATGGACCTAGTTGTTATAGTACACCCCCTTACCAACACATGGTACACTAACAAAGTTGGCAGAACAACAGTATCATGTGTAGGTATAGTGCTGTATTAAGCATCCATATCACAGGCAAGGTACCAGGTTGGTATGGTACAACCCATACTAGCTGGTACAGGTCAGTACCAAAGAACTTAGTGGCTTATGTATCGCAAACCTCATGGTAACGTATGGCTATTGAGTTGAATTATACTATACTTTCCTCCCTTGGATGGAGATGCATTCTCATGAAAATGGTGTAACTAGAGTGAGAAAATTAAAAGATGTGATTTTGGACTCAGCATGGATTGAAAAATTATAATGTCAATAGAAACATTTTCGAAATAGTCAAACAACATGTACAAATGACATATATTAATACCCATTTTAGGAAGTATCTCAAGCATATTGAGGTCAAAAAAATGAACAAGTCCCACAAAATCAATCAAACACTAAGTCAAGTACATATAAATGATGACAGTGTGCATCATGGCTCCACATGTCAATCAAGTGAAATGTTCATCATGTTGCTGCATCATGAAGGGTGCAAATGCATTATCACAAGAGCTAAAAAAAACATTGTTGTAATGCATTACTCCAAGGCTTGGGAGGTACGATTTTTTTTTCAGCTCATTCTATTTTGCTGGATCAGTATTATGTAAAATGTATATGTTGTATTCATATAAATTTCAGAAAAAAAGAAGAATCATGTTAGTCTTGAAAGGAAATCAAGTTGTAGATAGAATTTAGCACAACATGCATGTTTCTACAATCCTCTTAGTCTCATTTACTGTGAAGCTCAAGTACTGATGAAAATTCATGCAGAGACATGTATTCTGCCCAGTGCCCACAGAAGGGATGGTCAGATTTTCTAGGAGATTCTAGCACTATTTTCAGTCTTTGGGCATGCTAACCTCTAACTGACAAAGCAATTACTTATTGTACCTTATTTTGACTGTATCGATTTTATATTTTATAAATGCTGGCAGGTGACCACAAAAGTTACCATATTTTCCTTAACTTAAGATTTTCTTAGCAAAGTCAAAGATGTGGAATAAGTAGAGTGCTCACAATTCAGTGATTAGATAACAACAGCATCTTCTGTGAGAGCATGGACACTAGTGAAATAGACTGAAGGAACAGTACATCATCAATTCTGCCTAAAATGGTAATGAGCAGTCTCATTTACCAAGCCTCACACATCACAGTTTTTTTCTGGGGGGTGGGGGAAGGTATCAGAAAGTTATTCCCATACCACTGCAGCTGTAGCTCCAAAGAGATCTTTGGTATTTACAAGGCTCATTCTTAGGTTATCACGAAAACATCACATTCAGAAAGAGAAAGAAGGTTTTCATACCTATTCCATGAGAATAGCGATATTGCATTTGCTTCTTTAGTAAAATAGCAGTAGCAGCAGGAAGACCAATAGCCAACCCATACCTATCAGCTAAGGATGCTGCTTCTCCCTACAATATGGAAATAAGCTCAAATATTCAATGGTCGAAATAAAGGTCACATGAAAAATATTTCAAAAGGCTACTGATTCAAGAAATAGAGGGCCTGTTCAGCTACCTGCAGTGTCATATAGTGTCCGCCTTTCTTCAGAAGATTAATCCCAATTCTTTCAGTTTCAGGGATTCCTATTGTGTCTAGAACAACATCAAATTGCTCTTTGATTGCTGATTCAGTATCCTGTAAGATGCAGTACAGCATAGCGTATTTACTTAAGAAAGAAATATTTGCTCACCTAAATGTTCAAACTTAAATAAGATAGCTTCATTCTCAATATGCCCTGTTTCCAGCAAGAAATTGTAAGCACTTCTAGAATGCTAAGATTTGGCAGGCTAGAGGAGCTTATAGTACCTTCTTGAATAAGATATCTGGCATAGTTGAATAAGCAAATTTTCATAGAGGGGACCCAAGGTAATACAATAGACAAATTTATAAGAATTAGAAATCTGTTAATTTTTTCCTTAAACAATCAGATGTAGGATCATACACCTTAAAGTTTAAAAATAAGAAACTCATTGGAAATTAATGGACGGCGTACAGGGTTCCTCTTTTTTTGGGTTTGAGGGAGGGGTTGGTTTGCTTTGCTTGACTTTGGTATTACTATAACATGCATAAATTAGATGCATAATGAATATGATAGAAAAACCTGTGCTTTTCCAATTAGAATTATCAAAAGGCTCGCCATGAACTGAAATTGTCAGAGGTGTGGCATACATTTACATGGACCACGAGCTCCTTTTCTTCCTCTCATATTCACGCAAATAATTATTGGAGAAAAAAAAGCTAGTTACCACTTAACTTTGATTCGTGATGTAAAGCAAGAGCAGTCCAACCATATTAACACCCTTGCAGGGGAAGGCATGCAAGATGATAGGTCTAAAATAAGTAGGAGGAGGCATATACAAAAATATTAATTTGGACAAACTAAAAGAGATAGCATTGGAGCAGACATGCATAATAGAGTTATAAACCCATGAACTCCTATCTCTGGCATCTGTTCTGCCTAGTACTTAAGAAAGATCAAATGAGAAAGATAATGTAGGTCATATTTTTATGTGTAGATTTAAAGAAACAAGGTTTTAAAAAAAAATTACCACACGTATCACTCCGGAGACACGCCACTAATTCTCTATTTCATCAATTCACTTTAATTTAATGGAAACACATACATCAATCTATTGGTCCATTGTTGTGTATAACAAAGTTTTAGATTGTTACAATGATCATTGAGCATATCCTTGGGAAGCGAACTTCATTTAAAATCGTTGTTTTATTATTGTTTACAACCTTCAATCTCCAAAAAGAGATGGCCCTTACAGGAACCTAGTTCAGAGCTAAAGATTTGAGTTGTAAGGGTAGTGCAGCAAAACAGGACATAACAAAATGGAAGGTTATGGGGGAAATTAATAATGAAATAGTAAAACAAAACTGCTAGGCAGAGTCAAGCAGTAGCTTTGTTTTTCACCCAAGTACACGATAACAGCTAATTTATCTGTAAGAGACTGAAACATCTAATTTATCATAAGTTGCATAGGATCAAAAATTAGACACTTCAGTTATGTAGGTGAAACCATAGTTCTGCACGTCCATGTAAATCTATGCTGAATGAGATGTGCATGAGTGGGAAAGCAGATGCTCCTTATAGGTACAGACCATTTTATATACTAAAACCTTAGAATTAAATGAACAAGTTACAAGAAACATTGTGTAATGGAATCGAATGCATCTCAAACCATTCAGTTGAACTACTGTTCCCTTGTCCATTGCTTTCCAGTTTTAATTAGCTAAATATGATGCTGTTATATTAGTAAGGTCAAATTGTTCTCCAAGAAGTTGGTTAGTCACATTTAATCATTTAGGGGCAGATACATGTGAAGTCCTAGTGGTCACATCCAACTCACATTGAGATACATGGCCACAGAAATTTTTGAGTTCCAAGGAGGAATTGCTTTAGTATTAGATGTTCATCTTATTTGTTAGCTAATTAGAGGGGCAGCAATGGTTCTTGCTACCTCAGCAGTATAATCAACAGCTTGCTCGGCACCGACTTCCAGCACTCGGTCAATGCTCTTACTTCCACATGTGGTTGACACGCTGCACCCTGCAGCTACTGAAAGCTGAATTGCAGCTAATCCAACTGCTCCTCCTCCACCAAGAACTAACAGTCTCTGTCTGCCAAAAAAATCAAGTAAAAAATGTCCTGAATCAGCATACATAACATCATAAAGAAAACCTGCCAGACGCTTGTATATGACAAGCCATTTTTATGTACAGGACCTAGTAGAGCACCTGAAGGTTTTTGGAAAATTGAGCAATTTGAGATGTTAAAGCAGAGATAGTAGCTAGACGGGCAGGAAAAGTTCTGCCAGAATATTTAATTCAAAATCATGTTCTCAAGAAGAAAGCAACATTAAATATCATATAAATGACTCCACCACCAGCTAGTTGAAAAGAAACTACAAGGAGCAAGTACAAATTAGATATATTCATAAAGTTACTTTCTTTAACTATCATCAGTTTTCGGCTTGCAACATTCATGAATGCTCTAAAATGAGAGAGAATGAAAACAAGGAAAAGCTATCAAAAGAAACTTCACACACAATGTAAATGTATTTACAGTTCCTTCTAGCTCCTAACGGTAACGGAATTGAAGATCTGGTCGAGTTTCTTGTACTGATTTCTTGCAATGTGTAGTAAAATAAATTTGCAATGTTTTCTTTCGGTAATTTTAATGAAATGTTGACGAAGTCAATTAGGCTTTTTTTTATAGATTTAGTTACGGTAACAAGCACGTATCCACATTAACAGGAGAATGCAACAATGATCAATCTGGATTCAGCTGGACTTTTCCTTTAATTGCTCGAAAACAAAATAATCTTCTCTATGGTGGTTGTTTGATCCAAGCTTCCCAAGAAACCTGCAGTTGGAAAGGCATCATGGGCCCTTGACTGCAAAAGTTTGTTCAACATTAACATTAGATCTAATAAGTTTTTTGCGCATTATTCAACTAGGTTAACTTCAATAAGCTAAATAGGTAATTGACTACCTCACAACCAATCTGTTCTTATATGCTTCTTTTTCTACTTGGGACCGGATCTGTCTGTCATTCCCAATTTGGTTTGGACATTAATTGCACTTATGCCTCTTACCGCAAAACTCACATGTGATTTCTGGGGACAAATCAATTAAATAGGCTGTTTCATAATACTAATTCGTAAGGTTTTTCATAAGCCAACCTATTTCATGAGCTCCAAATCTTTTGGTTTTTTTCCCCATAAAAAGAAAGCAACAAGAAATATTAGGTTCATATAAAAACTAATAATAAAAAAACTTCTCATGTTAGTCCCATTTATAAGGGTAAGTTCCACGAACCTTCACCGTTTGTGCTATCAAAGGCAAAATGCGTACTTGATACTCGTTATTATCACTGGTTATAATCATATACAGCTTGAGTCCCTCCAAGTCAAGAAATAACCTATCATCCTTGACATTCAAGCTACATAAGTCACTTCCAATAAGCAAAGCCCATTCTCGAGTTTATGGCAATGTGCTGCTGCTACTCACTTTTCTCCCTCCACGACGAGTACTTAAGCCCTGTTTGGGGGAGCTTTGGGAGGGCCAAAAAGCACTTTCTGGCCCTCCAAAAGTACTTTTAGATAAAAAATGGTGTTTGGTAAAATTTTCGAAAAGTTGTTTCAGCTTTTGCGGGAAGCTGAAAACAGCTTTTGGAGAAAAGCTCCAATTTGGAGCTTTTCGAAAACGCTGTTTTTAGCTTTATCGGGAAGCTGTTTTTTGGACCAAAATATCCCCATTTAAATCTCACTTTTTTTTTCCAAAACCCTCATCTCGCCTCTCCCCTCCCTCTCCCTCTCTCACCCATCCCCTCCCTCTCCCTCTCCCTCTCTATCTCTTCTTCCTCTCAACGCCGCCGCCTCTGTTCCTTCTTCCTCTTCTTTTTTTTTTTCTTTTTTTTTGTTTTGGGAGCTCATGGTTGCCCACGGTGGCAGCCACCATGCCGGCCACCATCCATGGCCGGCGACCCCTCTATATTTCAATGAAATAAAATAATAAATAAATAAATAACCAAATAAAATAAATAAATAAATAAATAAAAATATTTGTAATTATTTAACCAATTTTATCACCTAGCCAGAAAATTTGTTAGAGAGATAAATGGTCATTAGAAGGATGAAAAATTAATTTACACTAATAATTATAATATTTATATATTTATTATTGTATTATACTATAAATATAATATTATATTACATTATATCATAATACATTGATATGTTATGTTAAATAATTTAATATTATATTAAATTATTATTCTATAATACATAATGTTATAGTACTATATTATAATAATATTATATTACATTATATTAATATTATACTATATCATATATTTATGTATTAATATATATTATATTTTATTATGCTCTGTTGTATAATACTGGTAATATCCTTTATGGTCATTTTGTCATACAAAAGTACTTTCTCAGTTTGTTTACCAAACACATGTTAAAGTGCCACAGCACTTTAGAAATGTATTTACCAAACAGCAAACAGCTTTTTATAAACGCTCTGCTTCAGACAGCTCTACTTCCAATAGCTCTACTTCCAAAAGCTCTACTACTAATAGCTCCTCCAAATAGAGCCTTAATGCATGCTTTTAAAGTAGTCTCACAAAACTAACCATTATATTCATGAACATGCTGGTGAAAATAATATCTACAACAGAAATTAAGAACAGCAATATCCAAGTAAACGTTGGGCATGACCCCACCAATTCCATAAAGTTTCCTCTATAAGGTCATATTCATGTCATTGGGCATACCCTTTAGTGATTCTAGCGGTACTTTTTAAAGCACGCCATGCAGTCAAAGCAGCAAAAGGAATGGCACTTGCCTCCTGCAACCACAAAATAAGCTCCTCAAGAAAACAAATTGTAGGTAAAGAATTTCTAAAACCAAGAAAACTGACTGACTAATAACAAACTGTCAGCAAAAAAAAAAAGGTTTAACGGAATAACAATAGCTAGAAGTGTGAAATCATATACCTATCTTAGAACCAACCTGAAATTTTGAGAGAACCTTGTTAATAGTCAATAAGATTTTATCTAGGATAATATAGAATTATAGATAGTACCTAAAAAACATTAGGCATATTAAAAAAATTGCAGATTCAAGCAGTTGTTCCTCCAGTCATGCCTATCTTAAACCTATTTGTGGCTGATCAAATTCGAGTTCTAGCTCCACTACGTATTGCTAACTGATAGAATGTGACAAGGAGGCACTATTTATTTCACTGCCCACAATGTAAATGGTGCACCAAGACAAAGTTGATCTAGAAAGAACTCTTAAATCTGCTTTGTGTTTGATGCATGTTTCCACAGACATAAAAATCAGACATCATATTTAAGTACGAATTTGCTGCAGCAAGAAGGAATTTGAGTTATTTGGTGGCACACTATCTAATCTTAGTTGTATTAGGAGAAAGGACTTAGGGGTGTACCAACCACATGATGACCAGTATGTATTATACCAGCTAGGAACCAGTGTGGGGGGGACCTTAGTGCAGTGCATTTTGGGGAACTGGACCGCAACCATACATGTCACAAGTGTGACCTGCATGGTGCTGATCAATACTGAGTAGGACACTTCAAAAAGGCTTTTATTTTGATTTCTCTACCATCTCAAGGTGGGAGAGGAAGTGAGAGGCAGCACGAGGCTTCTGCACTTGAAGATTTGCAGCCTTGGAGCTCAGCTTGTCAGAAAATTAACAAGGAAAGTTTAAAGCATTGTTTCTAGCTAGATAATGCTTCACCTCGTCAATTTTTTAGTTTTTGCAATAAACTAATCCCAAATCAAGGGGATTTGTGATTGTTGAGTAAGGATCACGTTATATGTTCATTCCTTGATGTATGAACACTGGATTCATGCCCTAGGGCATGGGGCATAAATCCAGGACCAAAATCAAAGAAATATGGGATTTTGGGTCGAACGCCACAGCCTTTCACCAAAAATATCTTAAGTATGAAAATAATTATATTTGAATTGTTGACGCATGAATAGCATTGTTCAGTGTATTTTTTTATGAAAAGTTGTCAAATTATGCAGTGTACAATAAAATACATGTCAAATAGGGGAAAAAAAGCTTCAAAACACATAGAATAGAAGAATTCAAGCATTAAATTGATAGGTTTACCAAATTTTGTATAAACCTAACATTCAAACAATAAAAGATTAAACAGGCCAAACAAAGTGTTAACTGGCCCAAGCCATCCCATCTAATACACAGTGTTAGAATAATATAGTACACAATTCAATATGTACCAGTGCCATGCCAACCAGGGACTCGTACTGCCATACCTTGAGAATTGAAAACTTGAGTCCTTTATGTTTGAGATTTAAGAATAAATAACTATGGTATTTATACAATATTACTAATCTGATTTCCTTAAAGTCAAATTCGAGGTCACAAATTTTTTCTACCATGCAGTTACTTGTGGATTCTGTCAGAAAGCATAGGTTCTTAAATTTATATAAAACTTTTAGCGGTAGCATCAGCATAAATCATGCCAGAGTAGAGAAAAAGTGATAAAGCAGAAGTCATCGCATTGTTAAGATCTCATAAACAAACAATATTTTGAGTGCATAAGACTAATTAGAACATCATTTAAAATATAATATATCTACAATTTACTGGATAATGTACAAGGATGATGAAGAAAAACTGCACAAGCAATAGCTCCTATTCCTATACATTGAACAAAAATGTTAGCACCCCTGTATGAAAGGTATTGCAATTGATATAGATAGACTATTGCATGCACAAGAAGATGTTTAATATTATGACAAATATTACATAAAATAATTACTGCTTGCACTAGTTTATGATTTTTAAAGCTTTTAAAAATGTCAAAGTTCGTAAAACATATATAATGACATGGATTACCCATTTCAAGATCAACAGAGCATAGCAAGAACTTTAAAAGAGGCAGGGGAAAAAAAGACAATCACCAGCAAGGCTTACTTACCACATGTGTCACTGAAGGTGGTTTCATTGTTAGTTCATCTTCAGAGAGAATAGCATAATCAGCATAAGTGCCTCTCACGGCTGTTGGATGCAGTGCACCGAAAACTTCCTGCCCAACGGTAAGGGATGAAACTGAAGAACCAACCGCTGCGACTTCACCACTAATATCACGACCCAAAATTAGTGGCAGAAGTGGTTCAAAAATGGATCGTCCATAACCAGATCGCATCTGAAGATTAAAAATGTGAATGAATTGCATGGATACAATTACATTTTCTCTTGCATATGCCACAAAATACAGTCACAAATGGTCAGTATTATTTATTGAATGGTGATGACTGATGATGACCTAGGCTATGAGTAGACATTTAAGAGTAGTCTGTAGTATTTAATATAAAATTTAAGTGGCATGTTTGAAAGATTCGAAGCCTAGTGAAAGGTGGAGGATTCACATTAGGTCAGCAAGCAGTCTTAATATAGCATATCAAACTATGATGGCCCAAAATAGGAATGCTTGGCAATTGAGGTCCATAAAGCTGTCGCTCAAAAATTAAGAAAAGGCTTGATGGTCATGGTTATGGTTTTTGAGTTTCATGTCATAGGTCACTTTATTTTGTTTAGACTGATCGCATATCTTTATATCCCATTATTTGCTTCAGACCGCGGTTGTTGCAGGGGTTGAATATAATTTGATCATGACCTTTCCACTTGTTTATGAAAACACATGCCTTTAATATTATGGTCAGTTATCCTTTGACATTTCTCATCCCCCCCGCCCCTCTTTTGTTGAAAGCTTGGAACTGTCATGATTATAAAAATTAGTTTTGGGAGTTTTTTAAAGAAAAGTATTTCCAAATGATTGATCTCGGTCTTTTCTGTTCTCCGGAGCAGCAGCTATCAATTCATGTGCTACAGTATCTCGGACACTTAAACAATCTCATTAAGGTATTATAAACAATTCAGATGATATTGTCACATTCTCCATGAACATTAAACCTTCAAATATACATGGTCTCATCTATTTGAATGTGTCAAACAAGCCTTTGTCTCAGCCTATAAATTGAGATAAAGTTACTTTGAGAAGCACTAGAATATTAAATATCATTTGCATTCTCTTATTACTTCATCCAATTCACCACAAGGCTCAAGTTACTGAAAGCATAGTAGTTTAGCTCAGGCCCTGCCAATTTCATCTATTCATGCTGAGATAATGATGCTCAAGCTACTTGATATAGCGATATCAAACCTTTCTTGATGATCAATCTATACTGTATACTGGTATAGTACCTTATGTTCTAATTGTCCATGCTAGATGTAAATCACTTTTCACTAGCCATATACCAGTATACCACCTTCCTTGCCCAAGTTGGTCCATCTACCCTGATCACCATTTATCAGCTATATCGCCAGTGCTGGCATTAAATTTCCAAGGAAACAATCACTTCATCGCATATCCTATCATGGTGATTGACCTCGAGTTGTTTGCACTAATTCTTCCACATCCTTCCAGTTCACTCATGCTCTTCCGAAAACCCTTTCTATTTTTTTCAATCCACCTCTAAATACATTTCTAAAAATGGCCATCTCAACTCCTCGCTGCAAATTGACACGTTGACCTCTACTAGATCCCCTTTTATATTTCCTATAGTATCTCAATACTTTCAACTCTACCATCTCCATCACTGAACCAATAAAACATTCTTCAGTACCTTCTCGCATAAAGTAAGACATGATTTCTAAGTCTAAATGCCTCGAGACATATCAAATTCTCTTCAAAACAGACTCCAAAATGGAGCAAAAAAATGATTCAGGAAAAAATGGAAAGATTTTAAGGAGCCAATGCAACCGAGAGCTCACTCTCAAGTCTAAAGGATTGATGGAGACGGCGCGGGCGCGGACGAGAACATCCCGCGGCTTGAGATCGGGGACTCCGACGGCCGGGCGCATCTCGAGGACCTCCGGCCCGCCGAACCGTGGCAGCACCACGGCTCGGCAGGCCATCGCCGCCGTGGACGCGTCCCTGAAACCGAGCGCGGGCCGCAATCTCCGCCGCCACCGTCCCGTGAGCCTCCACATCGCCGGCGATCTCCTGGAAGTCGGCGACGCCTTAAGCCCTGAGAGGTGCGACGCCTAGAACCTGGTGGAGAAGGGATCGAGGGAGGAAGGGCGCAGCGCACGCGGGAAAGGAGGGAAGCTTGAAGACTGGTCGCGGCCCGAGCCACGCGAACTATTTTCCCGTGGAACGGTACAGCAATCTGCGCCGTTTAAATCGAGGGACTTCAGGTGTAATCACTACATCTTATATTTTCGTGCCTATATTTTCTTTGCTAACCAGCTAAATTTGAACCTTGGACTAGTAGCCGCGGGGGGTGGGTATGGGACCACTCAATTTCGGCCCAATAGACACCAATGCCAATCAGATGGAATCTCGGTCCGGCCTAGAACCAGCCCGACCTCGGATTCCACTAAAAGCTCCTTCGACCATAGGGATATTCGCCGACTTGCCCCGACCAGTCTCGAGATGCCTTCAACGATCGCCGATCCGCCCCAACCAAGTTCGGAGCGTCTTATTCGCCGATGCGCTCCGACCGAGCTTGAAGCGCCCTCTCAATAATACGCCCCGACCCTTGAGCTCAAGGCGCTTTGCCGAGCACACCTCGGAACTCGGAATGCTAGGCTAGCCTTAGCACCCGTCAAGCCGACCTCGAGACTGATGTGGCATGGTTTTTGTGATCAGAGACCATAACTCCAGATTGATTATGGCCGGTGGTCGGCGCACTTTTGACGGATCCATTCCTGTGGCGGGGCAGCACGCGGCATGGGAGGGTCTTGCATTTACTGGAGTAAACCTGGGTACTCGGCGGATACTTCTAAAGGAAGACTCATCCATGGTGGTCGGCTGGATCCGGTGCCGGCAGGTTAGGCCAAACCTGCACCCGCTACTCCAAGACATTTGGAGCATGGGGGAGGAGGTAGATTTATTTCGGATCTCGCATGTGTTTCGAGAAGCAAACAGTGCTGCGGACTAAATCGCCTTCTATGCAGCCCACCATTCAAAGTTTGTATTTTGGGATACTTCTAATCGTGTGCCGCAGGCATTAGATCGTGTTTTGTCTTGTGATTGCTCTGGGCTCTTTCATTATTGTGTGTACTGAGAAGCCGGTTTCACCAAAAAAAAAATGGTTGGAAATTTTCATTCAATCTGTTGCTAAAGTGGGGAGATCATAAATATAGTTAGGTGTGATCTATGAAATTTCCCTAGGGCTGGCTGATCTTGACCGAGGAAGTGGGAGTTCTTTAGTGTTATGATGGGCTGCAATAACAGTGCGTAGAACTTACAAGCATTCTAGTTTTGCTGGAGAGAGGCATTTGTTTTAGCTTGCTTTTAAGACAAACTTGCAAGCATAAAACTTCATGAACGAAGAAATTTTATGGCGCGAGGTGGTTAATTATAGAGTTGTACGAGGCGTTTCTTTCTCGCTATCCCAAAACAGGTGGGACAAGTCTTGGTTATGGGGCATATCTTGGCTTTTGGGGGGCGATCGCACATTTATATGTTTCACCCTCCAGAAAAGAGGTTCGAGCTCTTCTAATAGAAGTATTGTGGATTTTCATAAGTTTCGAGCTCAATAGATATCCTTTCAATGAAAACTTTTTCTGAAATCAATCTAGAAATGATTGTTGTTATCCTTTGCTATTATGTGGTGGGTTAAGTTTAGTTTACATATTGATTCATTCACAATCTTAGTGGGATTACAAGTGTCGTAAATTGTTAAATTTGTTTTACTTGAAGGATTATTATGTGAATCAGGAACTAACAGAACATGAATTTCTTTATGGCGAACAGTACAAAAGCAACCTTCATGCTGGAACAGACCATGCCATCATAAATTGCTTGGACAGGACTGCTCATTTGGATTACCAACAGTTCAGTCTGCATCAAGAACTGCACCATAATCTGTATCTTAATATCAATACTAGCGAGCAAAATGGTGGGGATGTGTTACCCCATACGTCAGACTTCTGCCAACAATATGCCCTCCACCATCTGCGTTTTTAGGGCCAAAATGTGCACTCTAGGACTGTCCTCGACCTGCTCATGGATCAGAGTAGTATCAAGACTATTGCAGCAGCTTCCATGCTACATTGACACTGAATGAAGGTCCTGGCATGGCACCTGTGCTACGTCCTCGCAGTATCGATCTAGAAGATGGTCCACTTTTTGCAGTTCTCTGTGCAAAGACACAAGGGAAAAATGTTGGTATCCCTGTATGTGAAGGAGCTGCAACTGGAAAATCTCTGTGGAATGCTCCAAGTATGTCTACACTATACTTTTAAATGTGCATAGAATGTTTTTCATTAGGCTATTATATTCCAGACTGTTGCAAAAAGCTATTACTGCTACTATAATGCTATGTTTAAGGATTAGGATTTTTTTCAATAAAATTAGTTGTATCTGATTGCTTGGATTTCACATGATGTTGCAGAGCTTTTTGATCTGTCTGTTCTTGAGGGCGAATCAATTAGAGAATTGCTCTTTTTTTGACAGGCCAAGAAGGGCTTTCGAGAGCGGGAATCGAAAGCAGAGGTCATTGCCAGATTACAGTGGCTGTGGTTGGCATGAATCTAGGAAGCAGGTTATGAAGGATTTTGGAGGTTTTACAAGGTCCTACTACATGGATCCACAACCGCTAACCACTTTGAGTGGCATCTATATGAGTATGAGATCAGCAACTGTGATGATCTCGCTTTATATAGGCTAGAATTCAAGCTTGTTGATGCCAGAGTAAAGTTGACGAGTAATTCACTCATTGATCTGCAGCAGCAGATGGGAAGGCTCAATGCAGAGAATTCTGTGGATAACAAGGAAACTGCCAAGAGTAGAACAAAAGCTAATCAGAAAGACATCGCTGAAAAGTGTTGGAGAGTTTTAGTCCGAGCTTTCTTTTTTGGGTAACTTGGTCTGATGAGCATTACAAGCAGCTTCTTTTCAACAAAAAATTTTCCTTGCTATTTCCACCTGCTAATGCTTTTTAGTGGTTTGTTGCTTTTATGTGATTCTTGGCTATTGTTCCATATGCAGTTTGCTGCTATGAGAAATTTATGCCAGATAAATTAGATGATAAGCTACTTCGGTATATCCGTATTTCATTAGTTGAGGTATTTGGTTGCATTGGATACTAAAGGTTAACAAATTTTAAGTCCTTGGTTTCGCCATTTTATTATTGCAATTTCACATGCTACATGCTATTTTATATCGAAACCGTGAATTGATCTTAGAGTAGGTGTCCGCAAACTAGCTCATCAATGGATGGGACTGAATCTGGTTAGACATTTGTTTAAAAAAAATTCATGCTCGAACGCGTCATTATGGAGAGCATGGGCAGGCATTGTCTTTCAAGTCTCGTGTTCTAAGATATTTTGTACTGGTCCAGATAGCATTTCGTCTAGAGATGATGATGGTAGTGAATACATAAGCCCAAAACGTATTGCTACCGTAGAGATGCTTATTTCTTTGTTATTTGAATTAAGCAGATGTAGCTGTGCACGTAAGGCCCATGTTAGCCTCAAGTGTAAAGTACTTTCTGATTTTTTTTTTTTTTTTTGCGCTAAAATGAACGTTTCATAAATTATGAGTACGGATAGATCCAACAAAATTAGAAAGCAACAAATCTCGGAGTGCCCTACACAACTCCTTCTCCCTAGTCTACAGAAGATCTTTAGAGTAGCAGACCACATAAAAAGCAATCCAGTCTGTAGTCCTGTTAGCCTCTCTAAATACATGCTAAGCCTGAAAAGGCCATTCCATCTCTCGTCATTATCATCCCGAAATAGGAGGTGTCCCCCTCCACCATCGCTCGGGCCATCCTGAATTCAACTAATCACGGTGGCTGAGTCACCCTTTAATATAATCGAGTTGGCTTGTAGCACTCACTCACATTCCAGATCTACTGTTTTCGGGAAGGTTTACCCCTATTCAGGCTGGCTGGATGCGGTGTCAGCATTGAGGTGCAGGACCTTTTCCTTGCATCGGTTTCAAACGAACAGCAGAGTCAACGTGTGATCCGCTTCCGTTTTTGCACATCCGCTTAAAAGGAGTGATAATTTACCCACCGGTTTTTAACTGCCGCAAAAATGAACCAACTTGGATGCACGTTTTCTAATAATCGGATTGAATTTGGCTTATAATTAGTTGAGGTTTTGATTTGGCTCCGAGGCCCGCATGAGATTTGCAGCCCTTGGAATCCAGCTGGGACCTCTTAGTCCAGGATTGAGGTTCACATGATTACGAATGTGTGTAATTCATAATTAAAAGAGGTAAAAAAATGTAGAGTAATATAATAGAGAAAAAAAAAAAGCATGAACAGGATTTATCATGTTCTCCACTACAATTTCCTCTCTTCCATCCACTACTTTATTTCAAGACATAGCTTGTGCAGGTTGTGTCTAGATCCAGTTATGAATGGATGGGCTCTTGGTTGAGGGTCTTCGACCCAACTCAATCCTACTCCAATGCTTGATAAATTGACGCAAAATGTGATTCCACAATGCATCGACCCCAAGTTAGAATAGCCTATGAGATTCATATCTAGCATAAAGCATCAACCACGATAACCGGATGAAAACGTTGTAATAAAGCATTCATATCTAGCATAAAGCACCAACCACAATAACCAGATGAAAACGTTATAATAAAGCATCAAATAATAAGGATTACGGTGTAATGTTGTTGATCATATCAAAAGAAAAGATACACCGCTGCTGTTTTTTTTAATTAAAAAAAATACAAAATTAGTATAGAACAGTAGGAAAGCATTAACGTACACATTAAGTTCCAGCAGTCATGCAGCAGGAGCTAAAACATCTCATTCTTCTTTTCAACGGGTGGAGCCGGACACAATCAAGATACAAAAACATGGGTTTAGGATTATACCAGCGCAAAAATCTAAGAGAAAAGTGAAATGCTGGTACTCTGAACATACATCTCAGCACCCATGCCAGCTCTACCATGTCCTTTAGTCCTCCAACTACCGGAAAATCATTTTCCATCGCTATGAAAGATCGTTTGGAGCATCTGGTTTTGAGGCTGCTTCAGATTTCTTCTTGCGCCTGTTCTTGAGCTTCTCTTTCAACTTGAACCTTTTCTTTATGCACTTTTCCCATTCCTTTTTGTATCTGTTGTATATAAACATTGCAGCTCGGGCATCCTCAACCTAAACGAAACCACAGGCATGAACAGACACCCATTAAGAAAGAGAGAGAGAGAGAGAGAGAGAGCATTTTGGATTTCTTGGTTTCAAGTATGCACATGCCACAGCTTATGTAAGCTAAAATATAAACCCCACGCTCATGGATTAACCCTTCTGTACCAGGAAAAAAACATGAAAAGGTAATCTTCCTGATTACTTTTTCCTAATTTCAACATTTTAAGTTAAAGATAAATTGGTAATGCAATGATATGACCTGTACCTCTTGCATATTATCTTATGAGAACCAAAACAACATCTGATGAGTTAAGACAGCAGTAAGGATGTAATAACTTGGTACATATGATGACCCAATAATAGCACAAAAAGTTACTTGCATTATACATGAACTGCTGGTTGGTAGTGTTTAAGTTCCACTGAATTTGATTTCAAGTTGTAATGCAAATTATTGAAAAAAATTGGCATTCTGACAGAGTAGGAATAAAATGATTCCAACAAGCCACAGTCATTATGTTAAGAAAGCAAATGAACACTCAACCAAGCAACGCAACTTAGCAGAAAATAGCAAGCAATATGGTTGATGGGAGAAGTGATGATGGCGATGAACTAGACATCAGAAGTAGCAATCGTGAATAAATTAAAGCAATATGATGGGCAGACAACATTGTGGACTATGATATTTGTGAAATCCATGCATGTATAACTACTATAATGAATTTGCACCCATATGCTAGCAACTAAACATTCAGATATTAAGCTCTGTATAATATTAGATATAGGATTTGACATACTGGACAGTGTTCGTTTTGTTGGATCTTGACACCAAGAATTTGAGCTGCAAGATCCTTTAAAGCTCTCCTCCGCCCTTCCCTAATGCATTAACTGTACATGTCAATAGAAGAGATTGCCAGCCATAGAAAATTCTAAACACCCAATATGTTGATCATAATATCAAAGGTAAGAAAAGCTAACCTTAGGAAGGGCTCATAATCTGAGGTGTCCCTCATGTCCCTCTTTGGATGACCTAATAATAATACCTAAAAATTTAAATAGATCTATGAGTGATTAACCACAAAAACATGATACCTGTTGGGACAACGATACACAAATAATATTTACAACCTTGAGATCATTGTGCAAAGCATGACCTACAAGGATCCTTCCTTTGATCAACTCAGCCACTTCCTTCTGAACAGCCCAAAACTCCTTTGCTGCAGTTGTTTCAACAAAATCAAGAAAGGTAATAGCTTTATACAAACTGAATATTGAATATATTTCTTTAGTTAAAGAAAAGAGGAAAAAATTCAGTTCTAGTGAAACCTTTCTTCATGTTTTTTGGCCGGATCCCACTGATTTTTGTACGGAAGTCAACAATATGCTCTACTGGGCGAACATACTCATCATATACAACATTCCCCCATGAGTTCACCTACAATATAATAGAGTCACCATCTGAATACGAACAAAATGGTAGATAATAACAATGTTTATTGAGAAGAGGCTAAGAACAGCACTAATGTCTGGCACGCCACTTTCTGTGGTCTATAAAATAGCAAAATCCAGATAAAACTTCGAAGTCTAGATTAGAGACATAACCATCCTTGATCTAGACTCATCGCTTTTGGACTCCTCTGACACCACATGCCGCAAGGTGACCCGATTTGCCACAGTCAGAAACAAAATGCACATACTGGTCAGGTAACAGTGACCCAACAGTCGATTGAGTTGGATATGATTCAAGACCGTGAACTTTATTATATAAAGGTAATCTCATCTGAAGGTGACCATCCTAACCCATAAGCATGATATGAGCACCATGAGATTGCAAAGATAAGGAGATACAAGGTACACTTCTATCATAAGATGACGTTCAATGTTTCCCGGTTTGGACTTCTAGTTGGGCTTTAGATGAGACTGCTATTCCATTTTAATAAAAAAAAAATCAGGATTAAAAATCTTAATTTCACCAGAGCTCAAATTTGCTATGCCACAAATAAGGTGCAATCTCATAGAACTCAAGCTGCATAACTTCTAGTTTTTAAATTTTCCTTTTACCTCAATTACCAATGAGCCTTACCCCATTTTCATAAGATGGCATTGAGAGGACTGTTTTTCAAGTTTAGAATATTTGACCGTTGTCTTCAAATCCCTTCTCGCAACTTCCCCAAGATTTTCTATGGTGTCTTCTTGTTTTAGACGCAATAAGATATATTCAAGTACTGATAGATAATCCTCAACATGGCCATTGTGGCGCTTTCATGTAATAATTTATTGTATTTGGTATTAGAAATTTTATGCCTAGAGTAAGAAAACCATGCGGAGCTATCAATTTTTAAAGACGGTGAGGCAAATTGAGTGTCGGTAAGGTATGAGACTGTATACATGTTTGGCACTGGTATGGTACGGTATGCCTAGTACGGTACCAATCGATACAGTACACCTTGATGGGATCTTTATGGTATCGTCCAGCATAAGAGAAAACAGGATCTAGAATCTACCCAAAATGCCACATCCACACACAACCTTCTAAATCAAAAGTCAACAATCATATTCCTTTTCCATTACAGATTTTGCAGGTTATCACAACTTGTAACAATGCAAGACACAACATTCCTCTCCAAATTAAGTCTTACAGGACAATTAGGGTCTGTCATTCATTATTTGAAAGGAAACAATATAAAGATGCCGCAACGTAGCATCCATCAAGCTGACCTATAACTTATGTTAACAATATATACATTCTGGACATCATCTTTCTTGAATGAAATCTTGCTCACATGTTGATGTTGCAAAATGAAATTTTCTTTCTTATATCAATATTTTTCATATCGTGCTTTAGGGTTTGCATCTCCTCTTTTTTTCCCCAAGTTGACGGTTCAAAGTCAAATCTTGTTTATGTTGTTTATAACATTCATTCCCTTATCACTCTTAGAAGTCAGTGGCTCCTTCTTCTTAAGTTGAAGGTTCAAAATCAAATCTTTCTTTTATATGGGTCACTCCCTTATCATGCATCGAATTTCGTAGCTCCTTTTTACCTCATTCTAACTACCAGTGGCTCGAGCTTTTATCACGACATTTCTAGTCCAAACAAGTTTTTTTTTTAAAAAAAACAAAGCTTCTACAAGAAGTGAGATAGAAATAAAAGGAGAAGTGAAGAGTGTCGAGGCTTAAGCACCAGTGTGACCCTTCCAAGAGCGTTCTTGCTCCCCTGAGAGCTCACCCCTACCATCTCGCAGTCCATGGCCAGCACATTTGTCAAGCTGCGCCCAGAAAAGAGAAAATATGAGAAGAAATCACAGAAGAACCGCAAGAGAAGCTTCACGATAACCTCGTAACGATTATCTCGATGAGGAGGAGGAGGGGGCACCTCATATCGGAGGAAGTCGGCGTCAGGGCGTACGGCGGAGAGGCCTCAGGCTCCGAGACCGGGCGCTCCTTGCGCTTTCCTAGCACGGATTCCGTTAGGGTTTTGGCATCGGCGTCGATCGCAGGGGAGGGTTTATTGGGGCGGCCGGCTTGGAGCCTTTGTTGGAGCTGTGCCCAATTAGGGTTTAGGGATAAGAGCTTAGGATTAGGGTTAGGTTTTGGCGTCGCCGCTGCTGCTCCGCCGCCCATTTGGTCCTTCTGGACTTCCAGTTGCTATTCGCGGCGGCTCCTCTCCGACCTACGGGAATGGCCGTGCAGTACGATTCACGGCCGTTTTAATGTAATGCCTGTATTGATTGGAAGACTTGGGTACACATAGAACCTGTTTGGTTTATGAACGAGCTGAAATATATTTGGATTAAATTTATTCTTTTTCAAAAAAATGTTAAAAAAGAATTTTAAAAAAATAGAAAAGCTGGTGAGGACCTTTTGTTCACTAAAACCTCTATTCTATTCAACTCACAATTGTTCAACCTAAGGCAGCGTTTGGTTACCTAAATAGCATCACTAAGTGATTTTATTTTTGAATAATTTGATCCCGATGATCTAAGATCATCTCATTTAGTATACTATTTTTATAATTAATAATTTTCATATGTCCATGAATAACTTATTCTATAGCGTATGAAAATCTAAGATCATTGAAGATATAATGCCAAAACTATCTATAATATATTCCATAAAAATATATTTATTAATCATATAAATATATTTATTAATCATATAAAATATTAATATATTTATTAATATATTAATTATTAATATATTTCGTAAAGATTATATATTTTGATTAGAAAAATAAAAAAATAAAAGTAATATGCTAAATAATTTTATTATATAAATATAAAGTCTAATAAAATATTTCTACTATAATTTAAAATTATTATTGAATAATAGTATGATAGTAATGTAATTAATAATATAGTATAATATAATACATATTATAAATATAAAATATATAATATCATATATATTATATTAATATAATATATTAACAGTATATTGATATATTAAATTTTTTCGTTGAAATGAGGAATATTGTTGGTGTTAAATTTCAGCCCAATATCACGGCATAAAGGTGATATTTTGGATTTCCGAACTCAAGAATGAATATTCCATCACTAAGTTGGATGGTAATTTTAAGAAGTGGGAGTGCTTTAGGATTACTATCATGTAAAATCACCATAGAGCAACCAAACATAGTAATCTCATCATCTTCGCCTATATCACCCCCGATTTTGTATTGTTAGCCCAACTAGGCAACCCAAAAGAGGAGGGTTTATAAAATTTTACGGAAATAAAATCAAATCTTCTTAATTTTTTAAATCTAATGAAATAATTAGATGCAACAAGTATAGCAAGTAATAATCACAAATATACCAATTAAGTATGAAAAAATAAAGAGTGAAGGGAAGAAAAATAATACGCGACGATTTATAGTGTTTCGGTCTTCTTGTGAGCCTACATCCACTCTCTGTGACTCCTTTCCGAAATTTAATCTAATATGCTTATCCAAAGTTTTACAAACCGCTTGACTTCCGGGTACAAACAATCTTTACACTTGGTGATATCCGAGCTAACTCTTGGTTGATCTACTCCCTCAAACACTCTCTTGTTTATCTAGAGTACGATCCTCTCAAGCAATCCTCTCTATCACTTAAGCTAACAAGAGCTCAACAACTCTTTTACAATACTTAATCAAAATAATAAGGATGAAAGCACTACACTCAATTTCTCAACAAGAAAGGCTTTTTACTTGTAAGCATAATACTCTCTTGATTTCTCTTCAATGCTTTATGGAACTCTCTCCCTTGCTACAATATGAGGTATGAACCTCGTTTTATAGGCTTGAAAAGCCATTTTTTCGTTTGAAACAATTTGAAGCTTTGGAAACCCTTTTTCAACGCATTTAATGTAGGCAGATTAGGATCAAATTTGATTTCCTGCATTGCAACACATTTTTGACAAATCAAAAGGCTGAATTTGACTTAATGGCTAGAGACAAAGTTGTAACGCTTTAAGTTATCTTTCCAACCTGATAAGAATCATCTCAAAAGGATATTTGGTTGAAAAGTTACAGCTAAAAAAGTAAACATATGTCAGTCTGAATTATAGCTATAGATAGATATATTGCAGACCCTATTACTAATAGCTAACATTTAAATTTGAAAATATATTGAATATAAAAGTTTTAGATAAATAAATCTTCTTTCTAGATCAATAAGAATTGCATTAATATTATATTTCAATAAAAAGTTATGTCGAAAATACTAATACACGTTCAGTATTCTAGCATCTACCTTCAAAAGAAATCTAAATCTTAATTTTTATTCGTTTGTTATAATCATAACAACCAGCAGATCATTTTGCGAGCCTACTTGCTAATTTGGACTTTACTTTCTTCAGCTCTCTCTTAGCCTAACATATGAGGATTCTTGTTCCTCTAGATGATGCGGTACTCATTGTATTAGGCAGTAGTATCTTTTTCTTTATTCTTGGGGTCATATATATATATATATATATATATATATATATAACCTCCGATTGTAACAAAAAAAAACGAAGGAAAAACTCTCCGACCTCTTCTTTCCGTCGTGGCCGCGTGGGGGGAATAGAATTCGTTCTCCATCCACTAGCATTCATATATTCCCGACGAATCAGATGCACCCATGATGTCCTCAGTGGATTCCCGATTCTCGGGCCGGCCCATCGTCCGCTTCAGCCAACGAAGCCCGCCCATTGCGCTTCGAGATTCGCGTCACCATCACTTTTTTATTTGCAAATGAATATTCCAACCAGGTGAAGGAATCGCAGTTCGATTAGATTCGGCAATCCGCGCGAGGAAAGATAAAAAGAATAAAAGGCGAGGCGGCGGGAGGGGTGTGGGGTTTGGGAGGCCGAGCCGGAGCGAGCGAACTATTACTTCATCGTCCTCCTCGTCCTCAATCCGTGCGTCTTGATCATGGGAAAGGGGAAGTTTAAGGGCAAGCCCACGGGGCGCAGGAACTTCTCCACCCTGGAAGAGATGAGTAAGCCCTTTCCTCTTTCCTGTTCTTTGCACATAAATCGGTTTCGTAGATCTTTTCTTGCCAGGGTTTTGTTGATTTGTTCTTTTCTTGCATCCATATCCCAGCTGGCAATCTTGCGTGCTAGGTATTGTTTGAATTTGCTCGAAGTATTCGCAGCTTGGTCCGATTGTAGAACAGTGTTTTTGCAAACCTAAATTGAGCACTTACCCCGTATTTTAGGATGCAGGGCGGGATATAGCCGTATGATGCCCTGTTATAGCTAATTGTTGATCGAGGTCGGCACTCCGCTGAAATTTTGGGTTTTGGCTGCTGAATTGGTTTTTTAAAAAGATTTTAGGAGGGAACCGTGCCGTAAGCATCGTATTCTTATGAGCTGGTTGGGGACTAGGAGCAAAGGATCTTGTTGTCGAACTATAAATAGTTTCATCATGTGATTGTGGAATAGGGCCGTGCTTGCTGATGAGTTATAATTAGTTATTTCTCATGGGACAATCCTATCCCGGGGCTTTTCAATATTCTGCGTGTAATTTCTGCTATGTTTTCTGAATTTAATAAACAAGAGAGACTGTCACATCTGTGTCCAACTAATTTCTTGATTTTCTGGCTTAGAACTTTGTTCTTCATTATCGATTCTTATAAGAGGTGTAATTGCGATCCAACTGCAAATATTTTATGGCCCAAATAAGAAATAAGATGGAGCAGAAAATGTGGTTCTTTTAAAATTTGATTAGCATTGTCGTTGCAAGAATGCCATTGTGGTATACTCTCCTAACATGATTCTGTGGTTTCTTTTCCTTCCACTATTTCTCTTTCATTCTTCTTTCTTTGTGAAAATAGATCTGCTAATCAATAAACTTCTTAAGGATGCTTTTCTAGAGTTGTCATTGCTATTATGATGATCGGCATAGTTTTAGGTGCCACATCGCTTTTTTTCCTTCACTTGCGTCATTCCTTATGCTTGTATTCCATCATCAAGTACCTTATGGTGATGAGCATTTAGATCTTTTGATGTAACACTTAAGACGCATATGTTTTGTTTTTTCTGAAAATGATTTAAGTGGAGTGTAAATGGCTTAACTGGTACTGCAAACAAGAGACTCGTGGAGATAAACGTACTCTGAACAACATGAACTTGTGGATATAAAGGAACGTGCAGTTGGGAAAACAGTCTCATAAATGGAAGAAAAAAAGTAGAATTTCTTACTGGACTTTTTTCTTTGGGTAAACTCCTATGGGCTTGTTCATCTTCAATTAGAGGTGGCAAATTCTGACCTTTAATTGCGAACCTGCAAGGACCTTCTCGGAATAAATGGGTTTGGGTGGGATTTCTTTAATGTTGGATCAGTTTTTGGCCAACTTGAAATCAACTGGATTTTAAATGAATGGGTTTGGGTTTAACCCCTTGACTTGGGTCACTCAGAATGGTTCGACGGGGAGCCAGCTGGCTCCTAGATGTAATATAGTTGATAATTCTTTAATTGTTTCTATGTGGTTTAGTTCACTTAGAAAAAGGACAGAGTGGAACATGAGATTTTGGGATTTGGGATTAAAATTTATCTAGTTATATCTTTTCATTAGTTTATGATTGTCATAAATTAATTCACTGTATTATGATTAAGATGATACATTTGAAGTTAAATTGGATCTTGGTGTTTGTGATCTTTGCATTCCTTGTTTTGTTTTATTTTTTTAGTTATATATATGCTTGATGAGCGAAAACTTGAATGGTTGGTGGTTTTATTTAGAATAGATTGGTTTGGTATGAATTTACATTGTCCAACTTGATTTCAAATGGGTTGGGCGTGGGTTGATTTTTCTAAATAATTTTAATGCTGGAACCTAACCAGACCTGAAACCAATCTGACCCAACCCCTTCAACATAAACATCTTAGTAAACCTGTGCAAATTTCTACTCTGAAATGTTCCAATCTGCTTTCCATAGGAGTTAGTAAAGAAATCAGATTTTATCAGCCTTGTTTTCCATCATAATGTGGCTGTTATGATAATTAATATCTACTCTAGTTTGACCTTCTAACAAAGTGTGGGATGATGTTAGTTGAACTTCTTAAGTGCTTAAATACATCTAGCACGGAAACTAATACCACGAATCCATAAAAAATGTAATAGATTCACAGAAATTCTGGTTAGTGTGACTGACCTGTAAACAGTTTTTTTCTCTTAATAATGATATTGTTGAAAGGTTTAATTGTGCTGACCTGTATGACATTGGTTTCAATATAAAAATATTTAGTTTTCCAAAGTAGGTGCTATATGAGTTCTCTGACAGTCTTGAACAGTTGTCCTCTTTGTGATTCTGATGGCTGTTGCAATTAAGTTGTGGATGCATTCTTTACAGCTTAAAGATGTCTGTTGTGGCTATGTACTTATTTGGTTTGTGAAGATAGCAATCCCGCAAATGGTATGTCTCTGAATATGCTGTTCTTTAACATCTAACAGCTTTTTTGGACTTGAAATTGCTTTAAAAGGACACTTGTAAGGTTCTTAAAGTGCTTTCATCATAACTTGCCTATTTTCATGTTTTAGATTTTTAATTTTGCACATCCCTGCAGAATGGGCATGTGTTTATGGTATTTCTTTGTTTTTGCTTCTTGTCATGGTACCTTGTCTCTCTCCCACCCTTTCTCTTCCTCTCCCTGTCGCCCATTTTCTGTGAATAGGTGTTTTTTTTTTCTTTTTTGTTAATTTCCAATGATGCGCCTATAGCAAGTATTTTCTTATTAATAGGATATGGTGTGTGAGATGATCACGATGTCAAATCACTTTGTGACCTTTTTTGGCTTCTAAGAGTAATGATTGTAACTTATTGGCCATGGATCGTGGATCTTGCTAGTGCATTTGTTTTATACTAGTTCTTGTGTTAAGTCTGGGTGCCATGTACAGTGGAAGGATGGAATTCTTGTTTGAGCAACTGGACTTATGGATGATTGTCAATGGGACAGAAAAGCAGAATTGGTTAGCTAGGCAATGAAAGAGAAATAGGGTTGTTTTTGAGCTTTGCATGGATAGGATGGAGCGCCACCTTGAAGTTGAAGAATAGGTTAGGGTCTGAGCCCTAGTCAGGC
This sequence comes from Phoenix dactylifera, assembly GCF_009389715.1. Lineage (NCBI taxonomy): Eukaryota > Viridiplantae > Streptophyta > Magnoliopsida > Arecales > Arecaceae > Phoenix > Phoenix dactylifera. The sequence goes on from NC_052395.1 coordinate 11,478,109, forward strand.
TAGTCAAGCATTACTTCTAAAACAATATAGTTGGTCATCCTGCTCTCATTCACGTATCAACATTAGGTTTACCCAGAATTATTGGGACTTGGCTAAAGAATGAAGCAATTAGTCATCGAGCCTTTTCTACAATAAGGCTGCGGGGAATAGGCTTAAATGCATGCTCGATCAAATAGTGGATGGGGATCAGGATACTACTGGTGAAGTTAGACGACTGGCTACTTTTCCGATATTTCCTCATGCCTCAGATGTATAATAGTAACGACCGACCGGCTGTATAAAAATCGAGATGCATGTATGTGGGAATTGGCATTCAAAGCCCTTCCATTTGCGGTCTAGTCCAGGAGCTGGGCTTTATGTGATAGGGGCTAAAAGTCCCGAAACCTGTGACAACTCCCTATTCCTGAGAGATTGACGTTGGTTGGAGGAGTCGATATGATACATCTATGTAGAGTTGAACCAACCTTACTGGGTGTGGTTTTTCTGAGATCTCCCATGCTTCGGCCTTATAATGCAAGACAAACACCACTGCTGTATAAGAGATGATCAATATACTTGCGCATTGGACGTCAATCATATAGGTGCTCTATAAGAACTAAAGTAATGTTATATAAGTCCATGAAGATATTCAATTAATATATTGTAGATAAAGTTGAAACAACAAGTCCTTATGTCCACACTTTAAAATTTTGCGTGTTTGTCATGATTGTGGTAAGACATTGTACTCTCTTCTAATTTGGTTTCGAATCTATTGCAGTTGCTGGTACCTCATCTCGCCCTCGCAGATTTAAGCAGGTTAGCACTTTAATGTTTTCATAGAAAAAAAGAATTGCATTATCTTGTAAATACTTCTGTGTGAAAAGGCATATACCAATAGTTTTGGTGGCTGTTTTGTTTTGGCATCGGCAACAAATGCGGTGCTTTGCTGTACAGACTTAATTTTTCCTTTTCTTTTAAGCAAATCTTCTCCCTATTTGGCATTAGAACTGCAAGCTTATGTTAAAAACCTATCAAAGAACTTTGTCACCATCAATATCATTTTAATCTGTATAGATGAACTACTTTCTCTCTTTGGTTGCTGATTGCATTTAATTTCCTGCTTTACTAGTCTTGATTAGAAAGTTATAAGTCAATTAGTGTGGCTAGTAAAAAATTCTTCCGAGTTGTCCTGCATTTTGCTTCATTTTGCTTGAATCACATTTTATAACTCATTTTCCTCTTTATCTAGTATTTATATTGCCATCATTTTAGCAAATCACCTCAGTTATTTGTCTTGAAGCTATTTCCTCTAGTTCGATACACTCCTTATTTGTGAACTCTTAACTCCTGCATTTTTCCTTCCTAAAAGAATTGCAGACTAGCTTTTTTAGCGTCCGGATCTTGTATTGCATGGGCACAATAGATTCTGTCGCCCTCTTAAACACATTTTATTATTTTGTTTGATGTTCTACATATTTTGCTCTTTTATCTTTCTGATAATCACATTATAAAATTAACAGTGATGTATCAATACAATTTTGACATATCGATCTAAACATGCTTGTAGGATATTTTCCCTATAATTTTGTTTTGATACTATCTTATGGTTGAAAGTTGCTATTATGGTGTCATTCTAGTTGGTACGGAGAAATCCAGCATGTAGGAATGAAAAATCCTCATCTGAAATTGAAGCCAAGAAGTCAGACCACCTATTGTTCTCGCCCAATATATCCTCCTTTTCTTTCCTTTGCCAAAATTCACATTGAAGAGGAAGAAGACCAACAGGTGAAAGGCATCTTTGCATGTCTTGCAAACTGTGGAGAAAGGAACCCATTATCAAGAATGAAAGATATAACTGGGAATTGACTCTCAATTTCACAATCACATAATCCATCCATCGCCTTTTTAATATCCATTTTACGTGAAGGTTTTCCTTGCATAAATAACCTGGAAAGACTTTGAAGTTCTTTTCAGCTGCAAAACTGCAGACAATGTCAAGGCGAGATATGGTTAAATAATGCCCTAAATTGCTTTCCCCCCCTACTTTACGTCTTCTTTAAAACATTGTAACGATATTCTCCAAATTATCAAAGATTTGTTGAATTGCCCTTGAAGTTATTGTTGGATAAATGATTCTCCAAATTGTTCCAGGGTTATCCAATTAAGCAGGAACATTCAATTATTCTTGAATTTGTGACTTTTCTTGCATTATTCATGATTTATCCAAGAAACATGCAGATTAGAAAATATCTGCTAGTGGTGATTTTTTTACCATGGTTCATTGTACACATCTTTTCTATAACTGTCGGTAAATGTATGAATATGTCAACGATCTTGAATTCTTTGTTTTCATGTTTTTTTTTACCGATTTATAATTATCTGAATTGTTTAAAAATCTGAAAAATCGCACTTTATTATTTTTTAGAGTGCTGAATCTTTGCCCCTGCTGAATTATTACACCGTCACATCCCCTCTCATCCTGTAGCAAATTTGAGTCAACTGCTTGTATGCACCAAAGAAAATAAATGTCAATGACAAGAAAATCTGAAGAACATTGCTTTTTCATATATTCTATGAAAATTTTGCTCTCTCTTCTTCCCACCTTAAACTAAAGCCAACATGCAATTGCACCTTTACACAAAGGAGATGCCATCCATCCCAAATGTATTCCTATCTAAGCAAATGCAGCTGTATGGTTTGTGGCCCTTATCAATTTTTGTCACGTACTCCCATCTTCCATGAGTCACTTTTGTGTGCATTGCCAACATTAATGGTCTGTGTAGTTCTTTGCCAATGGTGATGCAATACATGTTTGGTTGATTATACAACAAAATTTGATTTGGTGTGAGATTTTGATGCTTCTAAATTCTAAAGGTTGATAACCTTTGAAAGTATGTAGTTAGTCTGATTGTAGTAAAGAGTAATGAGAGTATATGACTGATGAAGGGGATGGTGCAGATTTTTGTGCTAGGTAGTTGCAAGATGTTATGATTTATGAGGTGTTTGGCAGTGTATGTGAAAGGCTCTGTCATCCAAGTTAAGAGTGTTAAGCCTAGGAGTAATCTTTAGAAGGGTGAGCTTATAAGATAAGCAATCATATGCTTGATAATCTCTTGGTAAATATGATTTTCTTGGTTTCATTTTTAGTTGCTACACTTGTGTGCCAATGTCAATTTTTATGATTTTTTTTATATAAATTGCATTTAGTGGTTATAAATGCTAAATTGTTTCTATCATCTGGGTGTTGGATTCTGTACATTCAAGTGCAAATAATTTGTTCAATACTCATTTGATGTTTCACTTGAGCTAGTTTTCATCAAAAGGAACTTATCCTTGTAAGTCCAACAGGTGGAGGTTGAGCACAAAGAAGGGGAGGAAATCGAAGAGGAATCTGAAGAGGATTCTGAAGAAGAGACTGAGGTAGTAACCTCTCTTGATCCTCATGTTTGTTGCTACTGTGGTGCTTCATCTGCCATGCTGAATATCCATCATATGATTACATTTGAAATATTTAACCTATTTGAATTATAATACTTGTTTTCAATTGCTTTATAATGTTGACAGAGAAGGAAAGGCATCCAGGGCATTATTCAGATAGAGAATCCAAACTTGGTAAAACCAAAGACTATGAAAGCTGGACAAGCTGATGTAAGTTGCACAGTTTTTTTTCCATGTTTTAATTTCTTATGCAATGCTTCTCTATGGCATGTGATATTTTGCAAATTTTTTTTGGATGTCATTGGCTACTTTTTTGTGCTCTCTGTGCACTGGCTGAAGTTCTCGAGGCTTGGTCTATATGCACTACAAAACAAGTTTTATTTTATAGAGTTGTAATTTTGTAGCAACAATCAATGACCAAGTGCAAGTTAATGTAAATCCCATATTTTGAAGACATTTTATCTTAGCAATCTACATAGGCACTCTTTGCCCTCATTGAGTTGAGATGAGGTGTGACAATATATACTCATATTAACAAATGCCAGCAGTAATCAATTTTTCTTATATACAAATATTAGAAATCTGCCGAATGAATTAAAAATATTTTCTTTATTTTCCAGTAAAACTCACAAATATGTTTAATTATCTTTTTTTGGAGGTTCAATGGTTATTCAATCAGTCACATGAAGTTATAAAATATTATATTTATTTTATATAGAAAGATGTTATTTTTTTGAAATGCCATTTATTTAGTTCATAGTGCTCTTTGTAATGTGCTGGAATAAAGGCCTTTTTAGAGGCCTTGGTCCGTCAAAGGTTTTGTTCATTATCCATCTCTTCTTTTAAAAAGAAAAAAAATCATAATTTTTATTTAACATTATATAGCATATGTAAAAATAAATAAAGAAATTGCTTAAATAAATGAAGAACTAATCCAATATGATTGTAAATACCAAAATATTACTTTAAAAAACTTGTAGCTTGTTTCGGCTGAAATTGGCTGAAACCTGAGATTGTGGTTCACTTTTGGTTTATCTCAGCTGAAACCTTTGTTGGATCTATTTGGGTTTGGGTTTGTTAGACAACCTTTAACCCATGGCCAGCCCATTTATAATCAAGTTGAAAAGACCAAAGCCATACCAAACCCATTGATCTTATATGGACCTGAGATGCCAACACCGTGAGGACTTTATTTGTCAGTTATATACGTAAAAAATGAAAAGGGAAAAGGGTCAGGAAGAGGGATATTAGTTTTGTGTCAAAATAAAATGAGATTATTTTAGAAATGGAATCATTATGAATGCTGAAAATGTTGCCTCTTAACTTTCTGTTCAGTATTTGTTCCTTTTCTTATCCATTAACTATGTGATCTTCCTAATAATCTGGGCCAAATATTAATATTGACTAGCCTGTTGCCTGCTGAACTGTTACTACTAACCTAGGGCCTAGGGTCGGGTTTCAAGGGTCTGTCCATCCCATGGTGACCATGGAGTCTTGGGGCTGAAATTGAATCTGAACCGTTTATAATTGGAACGTTATGTTATTCCAACCCAATTCTTTTATCATAATAGAAAAAAAGGAGAAAATCCTTACCCAAACCCATTTATATTCTGGAAGCTTGGTATGTTTGTATCAGATCCCTCTCCTGAATTCCACATACGAACATAATTTTATATTGATTCGTAGATAATAGAAAAAAGCAGAAAGCCCTTATCTGAAGCCATTTATTTCAGGTAGGTTGGTATGTCTGAATCAGATCCCTCATCTCAATTCTAGGACATTATTTTATTTTATTTTTGTAAAACAATGGTTGCTTATGTGAACAGAATTAAATTCCCATCATATTATCTACGGTTCTATGTCTACAGTGCTATTCAAATATGGCACTTTGTTTTTATTGTTGCCTATATGTAAAGATATGCAAATTTTGGTACCGATTATCAGTTCTATATAAATCTGATATATATTCATATTTTCAAACTTAAATGCAGCTGGAGAGAACAACTGAACTCTCAAGGCGTGAAAGGTGTGTTATGCGTGCTACTTGTGTATCCTCTTTAGGACCGTTCCTCGCATGAATTCTTTTACATAAATCTGCCTAGTTTATTAGTGGGGTTCTAGCATTTGTTTTGCTCTGGAGTTTTGTTTTGTTTCTTTCATATTGGTTTATTGAATTATGTTTGATGCTTATAGGGAGGAGATAGAGAAACAAAAAGCCCATGAGCGATACATGAGGCTGCAGGAGCAAGGAAAAACAGAACAAGCTAGAAAAGATTTAGGTAAAATTAAGAAAAACCTGGCAAATTTTGTTTTCCTATTTTGTTTGTCTACAAATTTGACTAGGAGCTCTAAATGGAATTGTAAAGCTTTTTGTTGTCATATATATCAAAGTGACTGAGGGTGCCAACTGGTTCATTTTGGCAAAGCCTGTTGGTGTAGATGCAAGAGACCTAGGTTTGATCTCACCTGTCACCCTGATTTTTAGTTTCCATGAAGAAAGAAGAGTCACTAGTTTGAAAAGGTTATAAACAAGCTGCCTTTCATAAGGTTGTGTTATGATTCTGGCATGCCATGAGTTCATAGGATGCATAATTGGATCTCAAATAGGTATTTAGTTATATTATGTTTCAAAATAAATTCATGTGATGAACAGCACGAACATGCAAATTTACCTTTTCAAGATCTTATAAATGTGCATCTTGAGGGTTTTCAAGAAGAAACATTCACATCCTGTGATGAACAGAACATACATGTAGATTCACTTTTTCAAGATATTATAAATGTGCATCTAGAGTGCTTTTAAGTAGAAACTCCTCCTTACGTTATTCCTCCTCTATATACGAGCATTGGTGCTTATAAAAGATGTATGCATCATATAATTGCTAGAGAGCTAATAGTTACTCATGTGCTTGAAGTGACATTTCTGTGCATGCTCACAATTTTATATTCCTATTTGGTGGTATTTCATGGGAAGGAATCTTGCCCTAGCAAACATCTGACGTTGATTACAGAAATTATGCCCATGCATTAAGGAGCAACTTTCTAGTTTCATAGACTTTAAACAAGTTTGAGCATGGAGAGTAGAAGCTATAAGTTTGTAAGGGTTTGCATTCATTTTTCAGGCACAAATTATATGCTGAAGTTGGGGAATAACTAGGGGTGTGGCTTGTGCTGTCTGGGTTTGATCAAGGGCCAAACCCAGCTTTACCAACACACTACGCTAACCGACCAGGACAATCCACTTGAACAGCCCAAACTTAAACTCAAGCTAGTTCCATAATTGTCAACTCAAGTACAACTTGGGTTAGGGTAGTTTGGTTTTTATTGGGTTTAGGTTATAACTAGCATTTTGTGCGAGGAGTGCCATTTTTTTTTCTTTTTCCAACTTTTCCTGAAATGAATGTAGAATAGATATAATAGAATAGATAATAGATAATAGAATAGAACATAATAGAATATATATAAGAGCCTAATTATTTTTTGAAATAAATTAAAATTTAACATTATGATATACTATCACTATACAAAATTTCTAACAATAAATGTATATTTATTGATATAGTAAAATAGTACATTATTCTAAATAATAGGATCGTGATCCAACTCCAACCTACATATAATGAGAAATAGAAAAGTAAGGATATTTAAATACAATATAGCTGGGCCATTAGTGGTTGTATTTTCACTTTTAAGTAAGATCACGATCATAATAGTGAAATGAAAATTATAAAACATTAGTTTAATCTAAAGAGCCGCATGGGATATGGCCAGGGTGCAATACTAATGAAAAGTGTTTTTCATTAATATCAACATACATCAAGCAAATATGGTTATTAATAATATGATTAATTTTGTATTAGTTTAGTAGTACTAATGAAAAGTTCTTTATTTAATATTAGTTCAATAAGCTAATAAACTTCTTATTAATGATATTATATTGCTATATTTTGATAAAGCTCCGTATTAAAAAAGAGCCCTATTTATTATCCAAAATAAAGAATTTTATTAATAACGTTATTAAATGGGCATCTACGTGGGGAATAGAGAGCTCTGCACAAGCAGAGCCTCCATTTAGTGTGTATATGTGTGTGTGTGTGTATTAGATGTGATAGGAATTTAATTTGAGCCCACTCTAGTTTGGCAGTCTTACTCTAGAATGTGGGGTTAGGTTTAGGTGGGTTAGGTTGGCACCCCAGTTACAAATATCTGGATTGGTTTTGATTGGGTTGCTTGGGTCATCAACTATATGCTTACTTGACTTAAAATTACTTGACTTAAAATCGAGTTAATTTTCTATCTCAGGCTCAACTGTCGGGCACTCAAGATAGAGTTTGTTGTTATGTTTAGCCCTGAGGAAGACTAGACATATCTTTTAGTATGATAAGGTTTTGTTGGCTTTTGTTAAGACGTATTGGACTTGAGGCGGACAGTAGTGTGACAATCTGTAAAAAATGTGAATATTTTGAGAATGGAGGTTTTGTTGTTGTGTTATTGAGTATCATGGTAAAGGCTCTAAAAGGCTATGGAAATTGGTGGCAGGGATCTGGATATATGAGTTTTTGAAAGGGAGGAGGCCCAGCTGCACCACATTTACCTAAGTCCCAACACTTGGTGATACACTACCCAAGCTTTGAACCCAAAACCTCCGGTTCCTAGGCAAAAGGGTATGATCAGACCTTCTAGGAAGTGCTAGTTAATGCAAAATCTTGTTAAATTTTAGGTTTTTTTGCTTACTTTGAGAAAGTGAATTGGAAGCAGGTTAGTTGGCAAATGTTGGGTTCTCTTGGCAGCTGATGAGAGAATGTATGCAGAGTTGAAAGCTTTATTCCACCAAATACTCTCTTTAGCCATTGGAGTTTACAGCAAATAGCAAAATAGAAAAGAAAGAAGGATCAATGGAGGAAATGAGGATTGGTCTCTTGGCTTGTCTCTAAAATCTGTGTGTTTTAGATATGAAGAAAGAACATAATTGACAAGTATTGGGAGGAATTAGAATATGGTCCAATTACAGTTTATGAGGAAGCATCATTGTAACTTTAGTTATGGAAATCTGCCAACAACTTCTGCTAGATATCTGCTTATTGGATAAAATCAATATTGTGGTGGATTTACTGCAGTAAACTAGTTGAGATTTGGATTTACTACATTATTCTTCATGACAATTGTTTTGATGTCTTTGCATCGTCATAACAGTATCTTGATGTGCAAACTTTGGTGTTGATCTATTGTTAGTTTTCTGCATTTTCCTTGTGGAGAAAAAGGCAAGGGATTTCAGAGTACTTCAGATGGTTTTGTTATTTTGAACTAATGAAACAAATCATTACCATTTGTTATTCTGTCCTATAGCCTAGCATTATTTGTGACCACTTTATGCTGAGCCTTAAATACATCTTGGTTTTCACGTATCACGGATTTTGTAGATTATGATCAGTTGCATGAATCATGTTACAGATGTCATGGCCTGCATTCTGGCACCGTTAAACTATTATGCTAGTTATGCAACAAATAGTATTAAAAGTGCACCATGCATATTTGCTTTCATGCAGCTTGCTTTTATGGACCTGCACGCATGTGCTTGGTGTAAACTGTAAAGCATTCATTCCATCCAGAGCACCCTTAGCACAATCTTGCAGTTTAGAGTGTCATATTTCTATGCAAACAACGCTAGTTTCTCCTCTTAAGTAACTAGATTACTTGACATATGATACATTACATCATAAGGCTCTGATCAAGTTTGATCTTTTGCAGAGCGTCTGGCCTTAGTACGAAAACAAAGAGCAGAAGCTGCAAAGAAGCGAGAAGAGGAAAAAGCTGGTATGATGTTCTTTGTTCCATCAATAGCCTTATTGCAACGTAATACAGGAATGTGGTTTTTGCTTTGGTTGCATCCAAGACTTAAAACCCCAATACCGGTAACCATCTTGGTCTAGTGCTAGTTGGTACAGTATTGGGATGGGTTGGGATGGACTGGGATGGACATAAATGACGACTAAGAACAAGAATGAAGAGGAGCAAGTTTATTTCTAAAAAAATGTGTTCCTGGATGCCAGAGCATCCCAAGTTCTCAGATGAAATCATCCTGGTCTGTCCCAAACTGGTACCTACTGGATGGTCAGGACATCCCAGACCATGAGAGAGTTTGTGGAGTGATTGATTAAAACCCTATTTGATTTTGATGAGCTCAAAGCATTTGAGTATATCTCTTGCTTACTAATGAATTCAATTAAGTGTTTCAGTAAAAATCTTGTCTAAGTGTCTCTAGACTTGGTTCATAATATTTTGGATAAGTTAAGAAGTCAGCCTGAACCAAAGTCTGAGACTCGAGTCGACTCCAGAGTATCACGAGTCGACTCCAAGCGTATCAAGTTCACTGGCACGGGCTCGAGTCGACTCCGGATAAGTACGAGTCGACTCCGACTTAGAACAGACAGACGAACAGAAAGCATCAACTCAAAACCTGTCAGCGAGTCGACTCCTGAAGTGCGCGAGTCGACTTCAGGGTAGCAAGAGTCGACTCCAAGGAGCCACAGGCAGAAAAGTCAGAGAGCAGTTTTCGGGTCTGAGATTCGAGTCGACTCCCGTGGAACGCGAGTCGACTCCGATGGTTGGCAAGTCGACTTCAAAGAAAGTGAGAGTCGACTCTCAGAGGAACACAAGAAAAAAGTCAGAGAACGTTTTTCGAACTCTGAGATTCGAGTCGACTCCCGCAATACGCGAGTCGACTCCGAGACTCCGCAACCACAAAGAAGACAGAAGACCAATTTACTGTCTCTGAGATTCGAGTCGACTCCCAGACAGCTAGAGTCGACTCCAAGGCAGCTCTACATCAAAAAGACAGAAGACAGTGTTTCGGAAACTGAGAGCCGAGTCGACTCCGGGGAAGTTCGAGTCGACTCCAAGACTGGACGAGGCAAAAGACAGAAGATAGGGAGTTCGGGCTCTGAGCGCCGAGTCGACTCCCAGGATTGTCGAGTCGACTCGAGTGGACCAAATTCAAAAATAGATCCACGGACTCTATGGGATGAGCCGACTCCGAGAAAGCCAAGTCAGCTCCAGAAGTTGGCGAGTCGACTCCAGGTCAAGACGAGTCGACTCCCAGCCTAAGAGGCTACTTTAATTCAAATCCGAAACAGTTGCCGAGTCGACTCCAGAAAAGCATGAGTCGACTCCCGCTACAGCCGAGTCGACTCCTGATCGCGCGAGTCGACTCCATCCCACCAACGGACACATTGTCAGGGTGTACAGAGTGTGCAGAACGGGCAGAAAAAGCTCTCTAACAGCTAGTTTCCGTGGGGGTTGGTTTAAATAGCCACAGAGGACTGTAGCAAAGCAGAGAACAACCATTCCACTCCAAGTAATCAAGCTTTCAATCTCTGCAACTTGTTCTTCAACGAAAAAGAGGGAAGAGCAGCATTAACTGCATCCACCTACTTCTTCCCAACATTGAAAGAGCCTCCTCCTGCATTCAAGTCGACTACACATTCAAGAGGAGACCCGAAGTTCAAGAAGCCCTTCCTCTTCTCCAACTTAAAAGCGTTTGAGGGCTCTTAACTTCGTTATTGTTCATATTGCTATTTATCTGCTTTTGAGAAGCTGTATTTTTCTGTTTGTTCTTTTCATCTACACATTGTCTTTGCTTGGTTCAATCGGGGGATTGAATCAAGGGTATAGAGGTTGGTTGGTGAGCCGAGTGTAAAACCAACGTGTAAGGGTTCGATTGTGATCCCGGAAAAACAATCGGGGTTGGTTCTAGTCGGTGAGCCTGGGAAAACCGACCGAGTTCGTTGTGAGCTCGTAAAACAACAAGTTTGGTTGTGAGCTTGGAAAACAACCGGCTGTAATCCAAGGGGTTATAGTGAATTCCCAAGTGAGACTTGGGGAGTGGACGTAGGAGCAAGGGTTAGCTCCGAACCACTATAAAACTTGGTGTTTGTGATTGATTGTCTCTCTTTCTCTTACTCTCATATCACTCACAGCACATAGCAATTAATCGAACAACTTGCAATAGCTTTAATTAGTCATCCACATTGTTTTAAATTGTAAGATTATTTTAAAACCCAATTCACCCCCCCTCTTGGGTTGTCTATCTGGACAACAAGTGGTATCAGAGCCTAAACTCTTCCACCCAAGAGTAAAAGATCGAAATGACAACCCCATTTGGATCTTCCCACATTGAGGGTCAGTCCACCCAAAGACCCCCATTCTTTAATGGATCCGACTACTCATATTGGAAGGCTAGGATGAGAATATTCATCCAAGCCCAAGACTATGAGATGTGGACCATTGTAGTAAATGGGCCATACATCCCATCCATATATGTAGAGGGTGTCACGGTACCCAAACTAGAAAAGGATTGGGATGAACATGACATGAGAAAGGCACAACTAAACTCTAAAGCTATGAATGTGCTTTATTGTGCCTTAGATAGAAATGAATTCAATAGGGTCTCAACTTGCAATTCTGCAAAAGAGATTTGGGACAGACTTGAAGTGACCCATGAGGGCACGAATCAAGTCAAAGAATCCAAAATAAATATTTTGGTTCATAAGTATGAACTATTTAAAATGGATTCTAATAAAACAATCACATGCATGTTCACTAGGTTTACTGACATTGTCAATGGCCTAAAAAGCCTTGGCAAGAACTATACTAACAGTGAGCTTGTCAGGAAAATCCTTCGTTGTCTACCAAGGTCATGGGAAGCTAAAGTGACGGCAATCCAAGAAGCCAAGGACTTGAACAAGTTACCACTTGAGGAGCTTCTTGGATCCCTAATGACGCACGAGCTAACCATGAAGCAACACAACGAGGAAGAGTCCTCCCATAAGAAAAATGTAATAGCTCTTAAATCTACTTCATCTAACAAGGACTTGTCTTGCAGTAGCAGCAGTGAAGAAGAAGAACATGAGGAAGATGATGGTGAGGCTCTTCTTGTGCGCAAATTCAGAAAATTCATCAACCACAAGAAGTCCTATCATCAAAGGAGAGGCCCCTCAAATTCCTACCGCAAGGACAAAGGTAAGGAAAGGGAAAATGAGGGGATTGGCTGCTATGAGTGTAAAAAACCGGGACACATCAGAGCTGAGTGTCCCTTACTAAAGAAGGGCAACAAGTACAAGAAGAAGAAAGCCCTCGTCACCACCTTATCGGACTCCGACGCATCATCTTCATCATCGGATGAAGAACAAGAAGAAAAGGCCAATTTGTGCTTCATGGCCAATGAAAATGAGGTAACATCTGAATCACATCTCGATTTTTCTTTTGATGAACTTTATGATGCATTTAATGAATTAATGATAGAATATAAGGCCATAAATCTTAAGAATAAAGAACTAAAAATAGCTAATCAATCATACATACTTAAATGCGATAAACTAATTAAGGATAAGGACTGTATCACCAAAGAAAATCTAGAACTTAAGACAAGCAACCAACTCTTAATTAAGAAAACTAACACCTTAAGTAAAGATAACGAAGAACTAACTAAGGAATTTTCAGAACTTAAAAACCATAAACAAATCTTAAACAAGGATCTCACAAAAGAACTAAATGATCTAAAAGCAGAAAATCAAACACTAACTAAAGAACTTAACAAATACAAACCTTTGGTTGAAAAATTTACATATAGTTCTGAAAAGTTAAATATGATACTAAATAGTCAACGAGCAGTATTTAATAAAGCGGGTTTAGGATATAAACCAAGAAATAAACAAAAACTTCTTAGTAACTTCTTTGTTAAAGCTGGAGAAAGTAAAACTAAGAAAATAACCTGCTTTTGTTGTGGAACTATAGGTCATAAAGCAAATGTGTGTAATTTTAGGAAAGGTAAAATAAAAAGGAAAATTAAAAGGGTATGGGTTCCAAAAGGAACCAACTTGACTAACCATGAAGGACCCAAGAAAACTTGGGTACCTAAGATGATATGATTTGCTTGTGTAGGAGTGTCTTGCAGCCAATGTCAACAAAAACTGCTGGTATTTGGATAGTGGCTGCTCAAGACACATGACGGGTGACAAGGATCAATTTTTCACCCTTGAAGCTAAGAAGGGAGGTGCTGTGACTTTTGGAGACAACAACCAAGGTCACATCATTGGTATTGGTAAAGTTCAAATTACCCCTTCTACTTTTATTGATAATGTTAGATATGTTGATGGTCTTAAGCATAACTTATTAAGCATTAGTCAATTATGTGATAAAGGGTATGATGTTATGTTTAAACCATCACTATGCATTATAACAAACCCTAATGACAATAGTTTAGTTTTTAAAGGAATTAGACGTGGGAATGTGTATGTTGTAGACCTTGAAGATCTTGCCAAACATAACCAATGTCTAGTTGTTAATGAAACTAAGGATAATGATGCTAGCTGGTTATGGCACCGTAAGTTAGGTCATGCAAGCATGGACACAATAACTAAACTAGTTAAAAGAGATTCCGTGATAGGTTTGCCAAAATTAAAATTTGAGAAGAACAAAATATGTGAAGCATGTCAATTTGGCAAACAATCTAGGAACTCATTTAAATCCATAAAATGTGTCTCTACATCTAGACCTCTAGAATTATTACACATGGACCTATTCGGACCAACTAGAACCACTAGCCTAGGTGGAAATAAATATGGTCTAGTTATTGTAGATGACTATTCTAGATACACTTGGGTTATGTTCTTAGCACATAAAGATCAAGCTTTTTCAGTATTTAAAAAGTTTCATAAGGAAGTAACCAATGCTAGAGATACTTCAGTAATAGCCATTAGAAGTGACCATGGTACCGAATTCGAAAATCAGTCATTTGATGAGTTTTATAGTAAAAAGGGGATAACCCATAATTTTTCTGCACCTAGGACACCACAACAAAATGGAGTTGTGGAGAGGAAAAATAGAACTCTAGAGGAAATGGCTAGAACTATGTTATGTGAAAGTAACCTCCCTAAGTACTTTTGGGGAGAAGCCATTAATACTTCTTGTCATATATTAAATAGAGTTCTATTGAGACCCATCATAAAGAAAACACCTTATGAACTTTGGAAAAACAGAAAACCAAAAGTTAATTACTTTCATGTTTTTGGATGTAGGTGTTTTGTTCATAATAATGGGAAAGATAATCTAGGTAAATTTGACTCTAAATCTGATGAGGAAATATTCTTAGGTTACTCTACAACTAGTAAAGCCTATAGAGTCTTTAATAAAAGAACCTTAGTTATAGAAGAATCTATACATGTTGTATTTGATGATTCTAGTGACATCTCCTCTAGTAAGAAAGTCAACTTTGATGATGATGCTGAAATTCTTGAAGAAAAGATAGATGAGATGACATTACAAGATGATAATCAAAAATTGATTGAAGGAGCATCATCAAGCCAAGAGGATATTGTGAATCATGGGCTAACTAAAGCTTGGAGGTATGCTCACGGGCATCCTAAGGAACTAATTCTAGATGATCCATCTCAACCGGTTAGGACTAGAGCATCTCTTAGGAATTTAAATAACCATCTAGCTTTCGTCTCACACTTTGAGCCCAAACATATAGAAGAAGCCGAAAATGATGTAAATTGGATAAATGCAATGCAAGAAGAATTAAACCAATTTACTAGAAACAAGGTATGGAATCTAGTAGAGAGACCTTCTGAATATCCGATTATAGGTACTAAATGGATTTATAAAAATAAACTTGATGAAAATGGAATTGTTATAAGGAATAAGGCTAGACTAGTAGCAAAGGGTTATAATCAAGAAGAAGGTATAGATTTTGATGAAACCTTTGCTCCTGTAGCTAGACTTGAGGCTATTAGATTATTATTAGCATATGCATGCTCTAAGGACTTCAAACTATTTCAAATGGATGTAAAAAGTGCATTTTTAAATGGGTATATAAATGAGGAGGTATATGTAGAACAACCTCCTGGTTTTGAAAATCATCAATACCCTAATCATGTATATAAACTGAACAAAGCACTTTATGGTTTAAAACAAGCACCTAGAGCATGGTATGAGAGGCTTAGCAAATTCCTACTAGAACATGAGTTCTCTAGGGGTAATGTAGATACAACACTATTTCTGAAAAAGAAAAACCAAGATATGCTACTAGTACAGATTTATGTTGATGATATCATTTTCGGTGCTACTAACAATCGCCTCTACGAAGAATTTGCTGATTTGATGCAGAGTGAATTTGAGATGAGCATGATGGGAGAGCTGAACTACTTCCTCGGGCTTCAAATCAAACAGTCTGAAGGAGGCATCTTCATCAATCAAGCCAAATATATCAAGGAGATGCTCAAGAAGTTTGATATGGAGGGAAACAAGTCAATCAGCACCCCCATGAGCTCATCATGCAAATTAGACCAAGATGAATCAGGTAAATCTGTAGATCAGAAACTGTATAGAGGTATGATAGGATCTTTATTGTATCTTACTGCAAGTAGACCTGATATTATGTTTAGTGTCTGCATGTGTGCTAGATATCAGGCTAATCCTAAGGAATCACATCTAGTTGCAGTTAAGAGAATTTTTAAATACTTAATAGGAACTAAGAATATAGGGTTATGGTACTCTAAAGAATCTAGCCTAAACTTAATAGGATACACAGATTCAGACTTCGCTGGATGTAAGCTTGATAGAAAAAGTACCAGCGGGTCTTGTCAATTTCTAGGAGAAAACCTAATCTCATGGTTTAGCAAGAAACAAAACTCGGTTGCATTATCTACTGCTGAAGCTGAATATGTTGCAGCCGGGAGTTGTTGTGCTCAAATCTTGTGGATCAAACAACAATTAGAAGATTATGGCATTAAACAAGATAAAATACCTATTAACTGTGATAATACAAGTGCCATTAATCTAACTAAAAATCCAATTCAGCATTCAAGAACTAAACACATTGAGATAAGACATCACTTCATAAGAGATCATGTACTGAATGGTGATGTGACACTACAATTTGTTTGTACTGATGATCAATTAGCAGACATTTTTACAAAACCCCTAAGTGAAGAGAGGTTTAGTGTGCTTAGGAGGGGATTAGGAGTGATTGATCCATCCTAGTGGTAGTTTCCACTAGATTCGTTGATTTTGATGATTAGATTGTGGTTAAAATAGAGTTTCTTTTCAATGATCATCAAATCAGATCATAATTTAGTGATTTTCCCTCATTCGGCACGAACATAACGTGATTTTTAGGTGCGTGCCAAAGTTAGAGACGACTCGAGTAAGTTTCAGAGTCGGCTCCTAAGGGGGAGTCGACTCGCGCATTTGCGGGAGTCGACTCGCAAAGATGGCAGCAGAGGGGGAGTCGACTCTCATATAGTCGGGAGTCGACTCGAGGTCTACAGGCGCATAAGGAGAGTCGACTCGAGCATATTCTGGAGTCGACTCGAGGTCGAGTCGACTCGCGACTCAGTGGAGTCGACTCGCAGTCGGGATCCGACTTTTTAACCCTAACTTTGTCGTTTCGAAAACACTTCTTTCTCAGCCGCCACTGTTCACAAGCCCTAGAGCCGACTCCTAGGTCGTCCCCGGTCGTTCCCAAGCCTTCTCCGTCGACCTTTCACCATCCTTTAGGTTTTCATCCCGTTCTAGGTCATTATGCCGCGTAAAACCGTAGTCCGGAAGAGGTCCCGACCCGAGGCCGGTCCCGAGAGGCGCTCCAAGGCTCGGCACGATCCCGCGAGGCCACAACCTCCGGCTCGTTCCCCGCCAAGGGCGGTTCCCGCGAGGCCATTAGCCGGGAAGGCCGTCACCACCGGGAGATATGTCGACTTCGACTATCTCTCCCGGGAAGGGTTCACTATAAGTGATAGACTTAGGGCCCAGGGCTTAGAGTACTTCCTCACCTTAGATCTCCCCACATATCCAGGGCTCATTAGAGAGTTTTACGGTACCGTCCATCGGGGAGATGGGGGTATCGAGGGCACGGTAGCCGGTGTCCCTCTGTTCATTACGGAGGATCTTATTGCCCACATCCTCCACCTTCCACTAGTAGGGGTGGCTCCCACACATCCCGAGGACAGGGTTGAGGCCCTTACGGCCGTTCTAGGGCATCCACCCCAGTCTCCCTTAGACGAGGTATCCGCTAGCTCACTTCCGATTGAGATGCGGATCCTCCTAAGTATATTGTCTAGGTCCATCTTCCCTAAGACCGGGAGATTTGACTTTGTATCTGAGAGAGACCTAGCTCTCATGTTCTACATGCTTCATGACACCACAATCAACTTCCCCAAACTCATATATCGATACATGTGTGAGCCACTAGACAGACCTAGGCTCACTTTGCCCTACGGTATGGTCTTCACCTTGTTATTTAGGGAGTACGAGATTCCTATCCCTGAGGGGGAACCCTTTCGCGCATTGCGATGGACTGATCGCACGCGTGCAGGGACCCTACACAGGATGGGGTTTCGGAAGAGAGAGGGGACATGGGTTAGGAAGTCTTCCATCACCACACAGACCACCAGACCTTCCCCCAGTCCTGAGCCAGACTCTGACCTTCCCGACTTACCAGACTTTCCATCCACTTCTGCTCCTACCACCTCCGCCGGACCCTCCTCCTCGGCTCCACCATCCATGGAGGTCCGCATCGCTCCTGAGCAGCTCCGGGAGCTGCGGCAGGAGATAGTCCGAGATCTGAGGGATGAGTTGCTTCGGGAGCTCCGAGGTTCGGTGCCTGCTCCCTCTCCCGCTCCATCTTCAGCGTTGGTCCCTTCCCTGACGGCCGTGACTGACATGACGGCTCATGTGCGGGAAGAGATCTACAACATGAGGACTTTGCTCCAGGCCCAGTTTCATAGCATGAGTGAGGTCACGAGCACCACTCGACAGATGAGGGAGGACATCGGTCGTGACATGCACACCACTACCGAGGGGGCCGAGCGCTTGTCGAATGTGCTCATCGACAAGCTGGACGCACTTCAGACGTCGGTGACTGAGCTCTCTACTACACATAGCAGAGCCACTTCGTCCATTATCACTCAGCTCGGGCATGTTACAGATGCAGTCACCCTCCTCATGGAGCAGAGCAGATTGAGAGGAGGAGCTACATCCTCGAGAGGAGGAGCCACGTCCTCGAGAGGAGGAGATACATCTTCGAGAGGAGGAGCTACATCCTCGAGGAGACCATAGCTACTTTTTGTGTTTTGTTTTGACTGTATTGTTTTGCCTTATTTTTTTTTTTTTTTTGTACTCTCAAATGTATTTACATGCAAATCAATACAATGAGTAGCCATATTTTCTTCAATTCTGTGCCATTTGATGATTGATTGGTTGTGCCATTGATTGTGTGTGCTTACCTTCTTTTTGATACGATGCCAAAAAGGGGAAGAAATATGTATAAAATATGTAAAAGGAATCAATGAAAATCAAAAAAATTGTTAAAACACACAAAATTTGTTCTAAGTGGATTTGGTACCTCGAGGCTCATTATCTCTCTTTTGGGGCTTCTAATGGAGTAATCTCCAGAATCTATTCAAGGGATATTCGGAGATTAGCTGAATCCTACTCAAGAACAAATTGACAGATTTTCCCTCTAAAAACAAAAAATTCAGTTCAAAAACTTCAAAGCATTAAAAGAAAATTCAGAGAATCAAAACATAGTAGAATGCATATGTTGAGGGGGAGAATCTGAATATTAATCGAGCTAAATCATTAAAGATATATAAGCCAAACAATTGATTGTATAATATGAAGGCTTATATAATTCCAAATGAAAGGGGGAGCTTTAACTCCGAAATTTATTGTTTCACTCCTTTCAAGCTTGGATAAATTGAATTACCAGACATTTGAATTCAATTATGGATTTTATTTCATTGTTTATTGAGTAATTCACTTTACATATACTCAATGTTTTGTCATCATCAAAAAGGGGGAGATTGTGGAGTGATTGATTAAAACCCTATTTGATTTTGATGAGCTCAAAGCATTTGAGTATATCTCTTGCTTACTAATGAATTCAATTAAGTGTTTCAGTGAAAATCTTGTCTAAGTGTCTCTAGACTTGGTTCATAATATTTTGGATAAGTTAAGAAGTCAGCCTGAACCAAAGTCTGAGACTCGAGTCGACTCCAGAGTATCACGAGTCGACTCCAAGCGTATCAAGTTCACTGGCACGGGCTCGAGTCGACTCCGGATAAGTACGAGTCGACTCCGACTTAGAATAGACAGACGAACAGAAAGCATCAACTCAAAACCTGTCAGCGAGTCGACTCCTGAAGTGCGCGAGTCGACTCCGATGTTCACCGAGTCGACTCCAGGGTAGCAAGAGTCGACTCCAAGGAGCCACAGGCAGAAAAGTCAGAGAGCAGTTTTCGGGTCTGAGATTCGAGTCGACTCCCGTGGAACGCGAGTCGACTCCGATGGTTGGCAAGTCGACTTCAAAGAAAGTGAGAGTCGACTCTCAGAGGAACACAAGGAAAAAGTCAGAGAACGTTTTTCGAACTCTGAGATTCGAGTCGACTCCCGCAATACGCGAGACTCCGCAACCACAAAGAAGACAGAAGATCAATTTACTGTCTCTGAGATTCGAGTCGACTCCCAGACAGCTAGAGTCGACTCCAAGGCAGCTCTACATCAAAAAGACAGAAGACAGTGTTTCGGAAACTGAGAGCCGAGTCGACTCCGGGGAAGTTCGAGTCGACTCCAAGACTGGACGAGGCAAAAGACAGAAGATAGGGAGTTCGGGC
Source organism: Phoenix dactylifera (assembly GCF_009389715.1). Lineage (NCBI taxonomy): Eukaryota > Viridiplantae > Streptophyta > Magnoliopsida > Arecales > Arecaceae > Phoenix > Phoenix dactylifera. Next base: position 11,498,196 of record NC_052395.1, read on the forward strand.
TCTGAGCGCCGAGTCGACTCCCAGGATTGTCGAGTCGACTCGAGTGGACCAAATTCAAAAATAGATCCACGGACTCCATGGGATGAGCCGACTCCGAGAAAGCCAAGTCAGCTCCAGAAGTTGGCGAGTCGACTCCAGGTCAAGACGAGTCGACTCCCAGCCTAAGAGGCTACTTTAATTCAAATCCGAAACAGTTGCCGAGTCGACTCCAGAAAAGCATGAGTCGACTTCCGCTACAGCCGAGTCGACTCCTGATCGCGCGAGTCGACTCCATCCCACCAACGGACACATTGTCAGGGTGTACAGAGTGTGCAGAACGGGCAGAAAAAGCTCTCTAACGGCTAGTTTCCGTGGGGGTTGGTTTAAATAGCCACAGAGGACTGTAGCAAAGCAGAGAACAACCATTCCACTCCAAGTAATCAAGCTTTCAATCTCTGCAACTTGTTCTTCAACGAAAAAGAGGGAAGAGCAGCATTAACTGCATCCACCTACTTCTTCCCAACATTGAAAGAGCCTCCTCCTGCATTCAAGTCGACTACACATTCAAGAGGAGACCCGAAGTTCAAGAAGCCCTTCCTCTTCTCCAACTTAAAAGCGTTTGAGGGCTCTTAACTTCGTTATTGTTCATATTGCCATTTATCTGCTTTTGAGAAGCTGTATTTTTCTGTTTGTTCTTTTCATCTACACATTGTCTTTGCTTGGTTCAATCGGGGGATTGAATCAAGGGTATAGAGGTTGGTTGGTGAGCCGAGTGTAAAACCAACGTGTAAGGGTTCGATTGTGATCCCGGGAAAACAATCGGGGTTGGTTCTAGTCGGTGAGCCTGGGAAAACCGACCGAGTTCGTTGTGAGCTCGTAAAACAACAAGTTTGGTTGTGAGCTTGGAAAACAACCGGCTGTAATCCAAGGGGTTATAGTGAATTCCCAAGTGAGACTTGGGGAGTGGACGTAGGAGCAAGGGTTAGCTCCGAACCACTATAAAACTTGGTGTTTGTGATTGATTGTCTCTCTTTCTCTTACTCCCATATCATTCACAGCACATAGCAATTAATCAAACAACTTGCAATAGCTTTAATTAGTCATCCACATCGTTTTAAATTGTAAGATTATTTTAAAACCCAATTCACCCCCCCCTCTTGGGTTGTCTATCTGGGCAACAGAGTTGGTGTCCAGAGCATTGTGCTGTTGTCCCAATGGTACTGTACTAGAGGGGCGCGCTGTAACCATTGGAACGTGATCCTTGGGTTACAGCATAAATACAGTCTGACCTTGAAAAGATAAAATAAAGGCTGTTACATTGCAACTTTAAATTCATTACTAAAATCATAATCATGATTTATGATCATTAACAATAAGCTGCTTCTCATCTATTCACGACTGGCTTCAAAGGCCTTTAATTCTTCAAAAACCATCGTCCATGAACTAAGGCTTTTTTTTGTACCCCCCAAAAAAAAAAGTAAGGCTTTTTCTATATCCTTCATGCAGTCCTGTGTTTCAGATCTATTGCTTTTCTTTCAGACATCCTTGCAGTTCTAAGTTCTTTCATGGCCATGTTTTAAAAGATGGCTGCCTTGCCCCCCCAAATGGTCCATCTGGGTGTCTTGTCTAGCCACCTGTCCTATCAAAGTATGCAGGATGAAAAGGATTGATAAATTAGTATTGAATGGTTCCAAGTCAATACTTTCCATTGACTTACTATATATTCGTTTACTATATTTTTAGGTCTCTCCTTTTATTTATTTTCATTTGTACTTTGTTAGTTTTGGACTATCTTGACACCACCCCCCCCCCCCCCCCCCCCGGTGCGCGCTGCGGGGCCACCCATATCCTGCAGGCCTTCTAAACACTGCCTATGACCTTGACCAAAACTAACTGTTCCTTTGTCACATGCCCTAGTGCAAGACTTGGTTTTCCCTACCGTACACCACTATAATTCTAACTTCTGCTCTTTCCCTCACATTGATATTTTATCTCCGCAATGCATCCTATGTGCACGATCATCATTGCTAGATTTTAGTCTTGCTTAACAGCATATGCAAGTATGCATGCACACTCACGGTTTAAAAGAAAAAGCACCCCAATTACATCAATTGTGTACTGAAACTGATCAATATCTTATGCTGCCAGCCAAAGAACAGAAGAGGACCGAAGCTCGAAAGTGATCATGCCTTTGCCAGAGAAGGATGCTTGTGACCTCAACAATTTGCTTTTGAAGTCATTTGAACTATATTTGTTGGTCAATCTCAACAAATTTAATTTATAACTGTGCTCCATTAAGTTTCAATAGCTATACTTTTCCATCCGGGCATTTTTATTCTATTATTTATTGAAAGCATAGAGAAACTAAAGTAGTGCAGAATGGGTAGTTGGAGACAGTGATGTCTAAATATAATTGATTAATAAGCTTAAATTGGTGGGTTGTGTCATTATGTGCTCTTGGATACGTGTCAGATGCTCTTTCAGAGATTAAAATGCATGCTGTTATTATCTGGTTAAATTGGTCCGCTGGCCAACTTTTAGTGAGGGTCTGTAAACTGTAATTATGTTTCAGCGGGGGATAACAATTTATGCTCATCTTGGGTTGTTCATGTAACTTGCTTGTGTAGTGGAATGGGAGATCATCGGTCGAGTGGACTGGTATTTAGGTCACTGGTTTGCTCCACACTAGTTGTGATTGAGGCGGTTGACAAACCCTGTAGTATTTGGTGGTAACAGGTTTGATAACTTGGACGCTTGGCTTGATAACGGCTAGGAACTATTGGGCATCATGCAGACTTCAGATGGGCAATGACAGATGGTGCTCTCATATAAATTGGTTTGCATGATAATGAGGGTGCGGATCTGAGCTAATATGGTGAAACCTGGCATATTTCAGATCATTTGAGGTATCTGTTTTAATACTTGTGAGGTCAATTCATCCCTGCCAAATCTGCTTCATGAATGGTAAAAAAAATGATTATTGTGCCTGCTTATATTCCCATCTTTCATTTGATTGCTGTGGCTGAACCAATTGTGGCCCTCTTGGGGATGATGGCGTGGCTTCTGGGTTCTGCTTGCCTTTAGCTCAATGAGAATTGATTGTTAATACCAGTTAGAAGTACCATCAGGCCTTTTTTAGGTTATCAGCACCATTATTCTGTGCCCTGGCACAAATTTGAGCTCTTTGATTAATCATTACGTGTCCTTAGTCTTCCATTCTCATATCTTGTAAGTTATTAAAAAAATAAAAAAAACTAAGTCAATGTCTGCGTTTTTTTTAAAGAAAAACTTTCCTTAGGACCTAAAGTGTGCACCATAATTCCATGTCAGGTTTATCATTCTTGATTCTCAGATTATTGATATAAATTGCGACATTTGTAAAAATAATCAATCTTAGCACATTCAACATTTTTTTCAGCAATGTTGTAACTGTAAGGAAATAAAGGGCAAACCTAGCTATTAGCATAAGCCAGGTGACCATAAATTGCATAAGTTTATCATGGCTCAAAAATTTCATTCTGCACTCCTGGTAAAATAATGTCTTTCTTAGCACCTGCTTTCTTTCCTCAAGTTACAACTACTTATGCTTCCAATACAAAATTCTCATAATGGCTTTGGTAGGCGAGGAGTGTCATCGTGTCTTTTGGCGTAGAGACAGCAACAACTGCAGTAGTTAGATCATGTGTTTTAATGTAAACAAACGGTTGTTAGGTCCGACTGTAGTACACCAATTCTTTCTATGGGTTCTAGAGTTTCTATTCATGCTGCAGACTGAGTACGCTCTTTTTACCCATGTATGGTTTGGGAACCGCAGGTTTTCCTAATTAGGTTTGACACCATAAAAAATAGGATGGGAAGGCTTTTTATGGCTTATTTGGAGGCTTGATGGTCCTAGCTAAGAGATACCTATTATGCCAGCCGGAGTTTATTCAGAATAAAATAACTCAAGAATATAAAGATCCATCAATGGTTGCAGCTCTGACAACGCTGAATATTTTGCTATACCGTAGTATATCTTGGACTGCATTTGGTTTGGAAATAATAAAAAGTGAAATAGAAAAGAAAATGATCGCAAGTTTTTCTGAAATGACTCTAGATTTAAAGTAATTCGACCGTTAAAACTTGAAGGGAGACAAACATAAATGATGAATTGATGATCTTATTCTAAGATGAAGTATAATAGCTTTTCTTTGAAATAGTAATGCATCACCGTAGAAGATTTGGCTGAAATACTTGTTTCTTGCCTAAACATTATTCATGCTTTATTTACTGACCACCTGGCAGTGATTCCACATGTGAACTGATTGGATGCTCCCGCTGTCCCGAATAAAAAGGAGAATGGATGCGCAAAACAAACGCAAACGTGAAAAACTACAGTGCCTGGAGACCACATCGACCTTTTTTTATTGCTAAGATAACGTCATTGAATCACCTTGCACGTCCCACTTTTTTTTTCCCGTTGCGATGCTCCCGCCTTGTAACGAAAAAGCATCATCAGAGAAAAGATGCGACACTTAAGAACATAGGACATAGTAGGCATCATCATCATTAACTAACAAACACCATCCCATATATCTCCGTACCACATCTCCAACACCACCCGTCCTACCCAACAACAAATGCACGCATGATTGTCCATCTGCTTCGTGCCGGCCTCGAACCTACTCGATCACCGTGATCGAGTCTTCTTCGAAGTAAATACAGATCGCATCTAGAGCATGCCTTCGGATATGGATCCTTCCGTGCCTCGTGCCAGCATCTCAAACACCCACTAAGAAAGCATAAATGGTACCTTATTTTTTCTAATTACGCCTCCTATTGTCAAAGCCCACATTTTTTTTTAGTACAACAATACTTTTGTATGTCTTTCGATAGATATGAGAAGCTCGAAAGGAGCCATATTCTCTCACTAGTCTTCGAATGTCATAATGTTTGTCCGTTTTGTTGTGCCAATTTCGAACCTATTCGATTACGGAAGCTTCTTCTAAGTAAATACAAATCATATCCAGAGCATGCCTTTGGATATGAATCCTTTTGTGCCTTGTGCCAGGTACCCACCAAGAAGGCATAGATGGGAGGGGGACCTGGGTTTATCGAACACCTATGATTTATTATTATGCGGCCTCGACCGCTGCCCAAAACGTGGGGCGGGTCGGCCCTCTCTCCATCCACACACCGTAACGTCCTTTAATCCCCGTTGGTGGCCCCCACCTTCGCCTCCCTCCCAACCGCCATCCTGGGATCAATCAAGACCGTCCATTTCAAATGCCGCCTGGGTCCAAGCTCTATTGCGTGGGGGCGTAGTCGCTCCTGCTGTGACTCACGTGGGGTAGTTCTAAATACACCCCCCCGATTGCTCAGGACACCCCCCAAAAATTAAAAAAAAATTAAATACTCTCTACACCCCCCCATTTGCTAAGGACACCCCTAAAAAATTAAAAAATCCTAAATTACCCTTCACCCTCCCCACCCCCTCACCTAAATTGCTCTCTACACCCCCAAACCCCCCCCCCCCCCAAAACCCCGCTCTTCCCCTCCAAAACTCCACTCCAGCCGGCTTCTCCCTTCCGCCCAAAAAACTTCGCCTCAAGCACCTCAAGCACCTCGCCGGCGGCCAAACCCCCTCCGTCTCCCCCTTCTCCCTTGCCCAAAACCCCCCCGTTCCCCCTTCTCCCTCTCGTCGCCGGCATTCTCCCCTTCTCCCTCTCGTCGCCGGCATTCTCCCGGAACCACCTCCCCGGCCATCTCCCGAGCAACGAGCACCTCGCCGGCGCCTCCACGACCACGTCGAGGTAGCTCCCCGCCCCCCCGCCTCCAGTGCTCCGTTCGGCACTGGATCGCCGAACAGAACCCTTCTGTTCGGCTGAACAGTGCCGAACAGAAGCCCTCTGTTCGGCAACACTCAACCGAACAGAAGCCTTCTGTTCGGCTGCACGGTGCCGAACAGAAGCCTTCTGTTCGGCTGCACAGTGCCGAACAGAATGGTTCTGTCCGGCTCTGAGCAGCCGAACAGAAGCCTTCTGTTCGGCTCTGTGCAGCCGAACAGAAGCCTTCTGTTCGGCTCTGTGCAGCCGAACAGAAGCCTTCTGTTCGGCACTGTGCAGCCGAACAGAAGGCTTCTGGTGCCAAATCGCGTGCCGTGCTGAATTTTGTGCCGAACATTTATGTATGCAATTAAATTATTTTCTTTGATATAGCCTAACATTGAATTTCTATATTTTCAGACATGGATCCCCGTCCCGCCAGAGTTAGACCTACGGCGTCAGCTAGGAGACGTCGTGCTAGGATTGCTTCTCCCGAGCCTGCTCATATGCCATCGGACTCTCCTGAGTCAGAGCATGATGATATGCCCGCTAGGGGCGAAGACGATGAGTCCGTTGGACCATGTCCAGGAGGTCCAGAGGATGAGTCCGTCCTGATCAGTTTCAGGACGCATATAGCAGCTTCCATCTGGAGGCAACAGGTATTGTTTATTTGTTATAGCATTATATTTTGTTTATTGATGTTTTATAAAGTAGTAGTAATTATACATTTATATTACAGGAACGAGCTCCACTAAAGTGCATGAACCATACTGCCAAGGTTGGTGAATGGAAGTGGTGGTCTTCAAACCAACCAAATACCAGGTTCAGAGCACTATTGAGGCAGTCGGGCCTCGTAGAGTTAGTACAGTGCTCTTATCGATTCATCGATAAGATTCTGATTTCGGGCTTCGTAGAGAGATGGCAGCCCGAGACGAACACCTTCCATATACCATTTGGCGAGATCACTATCACGTTGGATGATGTATCCGCCATTTTAGGGATTCCTGTCGCAGGTTCCTCAGTATCAGTTTCTCCTGAGAGGATGAGTGATCGGGATGCTGAGGAGCTACTTGTGGAGTTGTTGGGGGTGTCAGCTGGAGACGCGCGTCAGGAGGTACTGTCATCGCGCGGTCAGTCTGTGAGGATGGAGTGGCTGAGGACTCAGTTTCACTCTGTATCTAATAGAGACAGGCAGCAGAGGATAGAGTGTGCAGCACGAGCCTATTTGTTATTTTTGTTAGGCTGCACACTCTTTGCTGATAAGAGTGGGACCAGGGTGCCTATAGCGTATCTGTGTTTACTGCGGGATCTGGATAGGGTGAGCACATATGCCTGGGGTACAGCTGCCTTAGCATATTTGTATCGGCAGTTGGGGATTGCGTCGAGGTCATCAGTGAGACAGATCAGTGGTTATATGACGCTTCTGCAGGCATGGATTTATGAGCATTTTCCAGCACTCAGTCCTCACCCGTCGCTCGAGTATACTGATGCCAGTCCCCGCGTGCACCGCTGGATGCCCGGTACTCCATCCCGTACCACGATGGACCATTTAGTGGTTCTACGTGAGTCATTGGACCTTTTTGAGCATCGATGAGGTACGTATCATATTACCATTTGCTTGTGTTTGTCAGTACTTTTAATATGCGATATAGTATTAAACTGAAATGGACCTTTTGTTTTACAGGTTATTTGGGATCCCCATCATCGGCTTCGGGGAGATCGCCCATATATACCCGTCGCATTTTTTAGTGGCTCCATCAAGTGCCTTGATATCGTAGAACCCTATCATCCAGAAAGGGTTCTTAGACAGTTTGGTCGTATTCAGACCATCCCTCGAGCGCCACTAGCCCCTACGCGAGCCAACAGAGGTTCCACAGCAGGCTCGTACCGGATACATTACTCCTATATGGATCAGCTTTGGGAGCGGTGGGAGGACCACGTGCTGAGCCAGGCGAGCAGGAGCCACCCAGTTACCCGGCCATCAGACAGCGTACCGGGATACATGGAGTGGTATCTCCGTATCACGCACGTTGCAGTTCAGCCTCCTCATCTGCGCTCGAGTACTCATTCTGGAGCTAGGGGAGGTCATGATGATGCTGACATGCACCGGCGGCGTAATGCAGCTGCACTCGGTATCAGTACCGACATTGTACGGATGGGTCCCTCAGAGGCTACGTCACTAGGTGCCGGGCACCTATATGATGCTATTTCTCAGATGCATCAGGTACTTCTGGGTGATGAGCCTGGCCCGAGTACAGCACCCTCTCATTCGGATCCAGGACCCTCTCATTCGGACGTACAGCAGTACACGCGTCGACGATGGCGTCATAGAGATTGATGATGGAGCCTTTGTAATCTTTGTAAAGCCTTTGATATTAATGAAAAATATATATTTTTGGTACATTTACGTGTAATCTTTGTAAAGCCTGGCCCGTTCTATTTTACACAAATATAACAGTGCACATAACAATCAATCTAACAATGCGAAGACAGATATTTTTTGATTTATATTGATGATGGAGTTTCACAGTACATGACTCTAAGAGGCCAAAAAATTTACAACTTTCAAAAATTGTACATATATAAATAATCAATCTAACTCTACTGTCTCGCTAATTATAACATTAGGTGAGATGCTCTCTTTGAACTGTTGAATCCGTGCTTCATATGAATTTTCCCATCCGGTAGCACAAGGAAGATGATATTTTCGCCAGTTGGTCGCTACTGGCGGAACGGGATGTCCCGGCAACAAGAACACCTTCAAATTAGAAATAAGAAAATATTAATAGCTACAAAATTATAAATAAGCAAAATTAAATAAGCAAAATTAAATATTCGCAAGTGTTGTGAACGTAGTAACCTCAACAAAATGATTTCCATTTACGAATCCGATAGCGATATCTTTGCGGAATAGAAGAGGTACTGGCACAGAACGGAGAGGTAGGAAGGTCAGACATTGTTGCAACGAGAGATGGTATAGGACAACATTATAGCAGGATACTATAAGATGACCCATGTCCGGCATAGTCATCCATCTGTCATATGGTGGACAATCATCATAATATGATAATGCATGAGTGATCTCAGCAATCGTCCCTTCCACACCATATAATGTGCGATAGTGGTCCGAATGACATTGCAACTCTTGCAATAAATCCTTCCTAACACGCACCCAGTCATCTTCTCCAAATCCCAGTAAGTCAGCTATTGCCCTAAATCCGCAATTCCCATCAGCTTTTACATCCTTGATATGCTGGATGTATGGTCTCAAGGCAGAAGGAATAGCATCAATATAGATAATGGGCGTATGTGACTGGGCTCTAGTACGAAAAACCTGCAAATAATATCAAATGATAGAAAATATGTAACAATGGCAGAACATGTCCCGTATCGGCACATCTCGGCACGACACATCCCGTATCGGCACATCTCGGCACGGCACATCCCGTATCGGCACATCTCGGCACGGCACGTCCCGACATGTCCCGTATCGGCACATCTCGGCACGGGCACGTCCCGACATGTCCCGTATCGGCACATCTCGGCACGGCACGTCCCGACATGTCCCGTATCGGCACATGACATACCGGCACGGCACGGACCGTCCCGTAGACGTTGTGATACCTATTGTAAGGAAATAAATATTTGGTACTTACCTTTTGCTTGGGCCGTCTCTTTTGAATCTGAGTAGATGGATTGCGGATGGTAACTTTCTCAACACCAGGTGAATAACTATCCTGTCCAGATAGAACCAACTCAAACGCAGACGGGTCACGTCGAGTAGACGTATCAACCTTCAGTGAAGCGCGCCCACGTGAACCGGTCTTCCGTTTGCAGGCTCTAAAAGAGGTGTACTATCTGGACTTGCAATCTCTCGTAACTTCTTGATCATCTGCAATTGAGAAGCCCCATCTAACTTCTTGAATCGTAGCGCAATCAAATCTAACTCTGCATCACAACTCAACTGAATTGGCTGCACGGGGGGGGGTAGGCAGAATATCAAGTTTCCTCCAATGAGGATCTATGCAGTCGAGAGGAATGGGCCGACCTTCCACCCTGTACCGCGCAATCTGGTGAGCACATGGTATACCATGTGTGCGTCGAATAGCGCACCCACAATTTGAATCATCAAATCCAACTGAATTGGCTCGTTTCGATTGGGCGAGGACATGATTTAACGCACTTATAGATATGAAACCTCGCAACTCTTGAATTCAGCTGGCTTGAAGTTGTGCTGCACTATCAATAAACTCTTCTCCAATGAGGCTTTAACGGAGCTGTGCTGCAACTCAATCAATCCATGTATTCTAGTCCAAGATGACTCGAAACTTCCTTGGCTTGATCCAAGCTGCTTTTTGAGCTTTGCATGTGCACTCTCGACCCTAGTAAACAAATGAAAGTTAGATATAAGAATTGAGGCAAATTAAAATTAAATGAGTCTTTATTTGTGATACCTATTTGTCGTCACATTTCCGTAGTGCCTGCATGTATCAGTCCACGCCGCAACAAATCTTTCCTTGTATTTGCTCAGCCAAGTATCTGACACATACTGTAGTGCATCTGGATAGGTACCGAACTCTCTCTGCAGTGCACTCCAGCGATCATTATACTCGTCTTCCGTGGAGGACAGCACTAGTACATTCCAACTCATAATAAATTTATCCCATTTCTCCTTCAATGTCGAAAAATTTTTTGCACTTGGCCAAAACATTCCTACTAATATTTCATCTACATAATAAATGTTCTAGCAGTAGGAAATACTCTATGAATTGCATTCATCAAAGCCAAGTCTCTATCTGTAACAATCAACTCAGGCAAAACATCATCAGCTATGACACTGCGCAATCTCTCTAATGCCCAAGTATAGCTTTCTTCCCCCTCAGAATTTAAGTATACAAAGCAACTGAAAATGTCATGTCAGTAGATGTCACCCCACAATCTCTAAGAGCGGAAGACGATACTATTCGTCTTGTACGTGCAATTCCATTATCAACACACGGGGAAATGCACGGAACAAATCAATGCTGCCAGGGTGTGCCCAAAATAAGTCATGCACAACATCCGTATTAGTACAATTCCTATGCCACTCAATATATTTAGCCTCTGATAATTTTACCTAATAGATGTTGCATTTCAGACCTCCCGGCTTTCTCTGCAACCTTAAACCGTTGACGTACATTGTAGATAGTCTTGATAGTCGTAACATGAGGGCCATCTCTTTCCTTCAATGTGGATAATATGTCCTTTGGACGAACCAAACTCTTCGACATATCCACTAACAATTCCGTTCCTGCTCAGATAATCTCCCTGCATATGAGTGCCCCTCCAGATTCTCTGCAGCGGGATGATTGTGCACTCCACATACGACCAGTAATATCCAATCATCCGCAGTATCCAATTTTCTTTCCTCTTAATGCCAAAAGGGCATCCACACTTCTTTGTCCCACAGCAGTCTTTATTCGCTTTTCTTTTGTGGTTCGGTACGTCCCACCCCTCTCACAACCTAACGTAATTCTGGGTTTCTTAGAAATGGTACCTGCATCGGATGATTTGATTACAACAACCAAAACCATTTCGCCCTCCCAGCTTCACGACACCAATTACACAAGTCCTCTCTACTCTTGAAGATCTATACATAACAATTTATGTAAGTACACAGTTGTAAAAATAGCTCGCTAAACTAATACAAAATTGCACAATATATTATAATACCTCGTAAGTTGTAAATTCGCTTGTGTAATCCAGTACAAATTCTGATCCAATTATACTCGATTCGGTTGTAGCATAGCCTACATATAAAATAATTTATCACCAAGAATTAATGAATCAGAGGATCTGTTCGGCACAAATTCAGCACGGCACGCGATTTGGCACGAGAAGGCTTCTGTTCGGCTGCAGAGTGCCGAACAGAAGCCTTCTGTTCGGCTTCAGTGTGCCGGACAGAAGCCTTATGTTCGGCACTGTGCAGCCGAACAGAAGCCTTCTGTTCGGTAGAGCGTTGCCGAACAGAAGGCTTCTGTTCGGTAGAGCGTTGCCGAACAGAAGGCTTCTGTTCGGCACTATGCAGCCGAACAGAAGCCTTTTGTTCGGCGATCCAGTGCCGAACGGAGCACGAACCGTGAAAAAAAAAACTTTCGAAACAAGGTGGAACACGTACCTTTGCGGCCGATTCTTCGTCCCAAATCACTAGTTGCTTGTCCATGCTCGAATGGGGCTTAAATCTCCTTCAAAGATCGCCTAAACGATGTAAATGGATCGAGGGGTTTAAGGGGGGTTTGAGGGGTGGTTTTTTTTTTCCTTTTCAAAACGAAACGGAGGAGGAGACGGAGGAGGAGGAAGGGGGGTGTACTGAGAAAATTTCAAGGGCATAATGGTAATTATACTAAAGGTTAGTTTGGGTATTTTTTTTTGGTTTTGGGGGGTGTCCTGAGCAATCGGGGGGTGTATTTAGAACTACCCGACTCACGTGCCATCCCGTCCGACGCGGCACTACGGCAGTTCGGCCCGTGACATAGTTATCCAAATATTATAGCAGTTTCTTGAAAAAAAAATTTATCTCTTTAAAGAAAACTCCTTCAAGTTCCGCCTCTATTTCCTTTAATCGGTTATTACTTCCCTAATTCCTCTCTGAGGTGCTGCTCGCTCTATTATCTCTGTTACTTTTTGCCTCCATCTCTGGACTAATTTCTTGGGGATCGTGGGCTCTAGAAGATGTGTCGATTCCGCCTCTAGATTCCTTTGGTTTTGCTCCTCTAATTTTTCCGCAGCGGTTTATGGGAGTTTGTCCCTCCTTTTGGTTTTCCAGGTGATGATCTGTTCTTGTTCATTATTTTCTCGAATTTCTTTGCTTTCTGTGGAATCTTTCCATATGCATTTTGTGGGGCTTAATAAAAAACGATTTTTTTAAAAAAGAGACGCTGGTTTTGAGATCAAGAAGGCGAGTCTGGGTTGCGCGCCTGGGGATCTTCTATTGTCGGATGATGGGATGTATGGCTTGCTCATTCTTGAATTTCTGTTCATATGTCAGCTTTCCCCTAAAATTGTGTATAAATTTATGATTTCTGGACAATTACTGTAAATAATTGAGAGAATTGTGGCTTAGGAATTTTTTTTTGTAATGAGTCTGGTGGAATTATCTGGTGGAACATTGGAGAAGGCTCAGAAGCAGCGGGTTAGGAGAGGAGTGATGGAATGAAAGGAGCATGCTTTTTTTGTGACTCAAGAGTTGGAAAGAAAAAGATTGTATGAGGGAAGACTAAGAAGGGAATGAGATTCAGAAAAACTCGCTTCGTGTGATGATTTCAATTTCATTTGAGCAAATCAACAATCTGTAAGGGTTGTATTGGATTGGCAGTATAGGATATCTAGTGGAACATATTATTGTCCATCCAGGTTCTACTCTCCAAATTTTATTTCGGATCGTCGCTAGAAAATGGGAAAGCCTCAATAAAATTTTCTTTTTCCTTTTAGATCCCTTTTAGATCCCTTTTATGATTTGTTTGGTAATTATTCATGTACACCAGAGACTTGAAGCATGATTACCAATTTCATCTTGTTTTCTTATAAAGTTTTCTTGAGTCTGCTTATATAAAAAAAAACCTTTTCTTTTGTTTGCTACTACTATGTTTGACAATTTTGATCTGATTTTTGGCTGTCTGGTTGAATGCGGTGGTTACCAATTTGAAATTGATTTCACCACACCAAACATCTATTGAGTACCTGACCATGTGACTTTCCCCACTCATATTTATTCCCAAACTTTCACAGAATATTTACTGACTGCTGCTAGTTTTACATCTCCAATTGCACATGCATATTCTCCACTTCTTAATCCCATGAATTATCTTTTTAAGAATCTCAACTTGCAAACCCATATTCAAATGTGATGCAACCATGTATAGTTGAATGTGAGCAAGGGTGGATATGATCTTTGTGGGCGTCATTTTTAACCCTTCGGACTTGTGTGTTGTCAGTAATTCAGATTCTTGTTGCATAACTTGTAGCAACCTGAAGATCATTGAAGTCTGTTAGTTCTGTTAACAAAACCTACAATCACTACGTATTGGGAAAGAAAGATGGAAGATGTTTTCTAAGTTCAATGCTCTATGGTATATTGGTAGGTGAATGCTTGAAGAACGTCTTGCCTCCCAGGTTTGATGCATCATACATGAAGTTCAGTAAGAAACCATGCACTAGGATTTGGAGTAATGTACTAACTGCAATGCATGACATCTGTACAAATTAAGCTGCAATAATATGGCTTAGAGTTCCAGTTGGATATGGTGCATTTGGGATCTTGCATTTAAGGTGCATCCATCACATAGAGGAAATAATCACACCCATGCAGGCTAGTTTTCCATCCATAATGAACTTGCTCTTTTATATAGGCTGTGACTGATTTACTACTTGATCTCTCTCTGTCTCTCTCCATCTATCTTGTAAAAGTGTATTTCATCTATTCAACTATCTTATATGCTCGACTTTGATATTATGCTTCCATTTATTTTTAAGCATCAATGTGCTGTACATTTTGGTACTATCAAGATATTGTGTCTATCATTTTATAACAATTCTTTACAATTTTTCTTTTAAAAGGGAAAGAAAAGATAAAGCATCATCTTGGTTTACTTGTTTCACCTCTTATTATACCTCTACAGTTGCCCATCAAAATAGAAATCATGTGAGTGCATGTTATCCACACTCATGATACCTGACTAGAAACAGGATATATTTTCCACAAGATTTGGCTGGAATGGAGAGTTGAGGTTCAGATGCTCATGTAAAAAACGTTCAGTTGATAGCTTTATAATAGTTCAGAATTTTGTTATAAAAAAAACTTATGAATGCTTTTAGTGGTGAAACATTCTAATCTGTGTTATCACAGAGATGATATGGAGGCAATAGTATTTTCATGTTTTTTCCCTGTTCTTAGATAAAGGTGTGCTAACTACCCAAAAAATAAAGCGTGCTGAATACATCTTGAAATTAAATAACCTTTTATTTGTTTCAAATTTTCTCCCAGGGTATACGAGCTGATCTACACTTTCTAGTGCTAAAAACTTGGTGCTATCTTTGACAGTTAAGTCATCAAGAACCTACCTTAGTCAAGTCAGCAACTTGAAAGATTAGTAAAAGATCACAGCTACCTGTTACAAGGCATGATGCTGAATTTTCATTGTTCAATTGGATCCATGTAATCTCGAAGGTGGTAGCTTGTTCCTTCTCTTGATCTTATGCCTTATTTTGATTTTGTAGAGGTCAATCTGAAATTTAGACAACCCAAACCATGGTCTTTCTAAACACATTTCTTAGATTCTCCCCATTGGCCTCTCAACAGCCAGTATTCTGTTTCTCTATGTATTGAATTTATGCCCATTCCTATCAAAACTGCTATGGTGATGCCTTATTATCAGATCCAGACAAACCAATCAGACCAGTCCTTACTGTCAGTATGAATTTGTATCATCTTTATGCTAATATGCATGCATGTTTCCTATATGCTTTTGTCACATTTTTAAACTCTTTTACTTATCTAACTATCACATGCCTCCAACTTCAGCTCTGACTGTTGGCAGTTTAGTCTTTCATGACTACCAGGTTAGGACTGATCCATTTATATTTTACATTTTCTAATGTCAAACTACGTTTATCTACCTTGTCTTTTGACATTATCCTTTTGACTAAGTAATGCTATCAGACTTTCTTTTTTACTCTTTTCATTAACTTTACTTCTTTCCATGTTAATTTAGCAAAAGATGCAGTAAAATGCAGACATGTTTTGCTAAAGAAAGCGAGAATTGCTATCTATGACATTTAGTTTTGAGGGAATGACCTGTTGATTTTGTGCTATACAAAATGCTGAATTCAGCAATGACAGTTTATATTAGCTGGGACCCATAAGACATTTACAGAGGAATTAGTTCTCACTATGTGTACTGTTTGTCGTAGACTTTTTTTTTTTTGGTGGCAAAGGGTCAATAAAGTTCTTTTTTGGACATTGACGAATCAATCTTTGTTCTAGACAACATTTTACGTTCTGGTGGGACGGGGGCATCCCACCTGTCTCATCCCCTTCCTGTTGAAAAAGGGGGGAATAGGACATAGGTGGTAATTTTATGGACACGATCCGTTAACCCGACTTGCAAACGGCCCACTTTAAGCAAGCTTTTGATTGACATAAAGACTTTCGATCATAAACGGGTCAACCCGTCTGGACTTGTTTATTAAATTAGGTTGGGTTCAGGTTTAGAGTTTTGACTATGTTGAACCCGATTTGACCATTAATAATTGGGTCGGGTCTATTATCTGACCCCATTTAGCCTATATAAAATCTGTTTAATCCGTTTGAAACCTGCTTAAGCTGTTTCTGACATGTTTAACCTGATTCGCTTAACTTGTTTAACCTTTACATCCATTAACTTGTTAAAAACCTATTAACCTGTTTAATTCGACTGGATCTGTTTAATGAATGGGTTATGTGGGCGGGTGAGGTTACCTGTTTAATAAATAGGTCAGGTTTGGGTTGACAATTTTTTGACTTGACCTGTATTCGACCTAACCCATATCTGACCCGACCTAACCCGATTGCCACCCCCTACCGGGGTGGGGTTGGGATCCGAAACCTATCCATACGGAGAGAGAATAAGAAAGAGGAAAGAAGAAAACAAAGATGAAGATAAAGGGAAAAGGTGAAAGGAAAAGAAGAAAAAATGAAAGAAAGGAAGGAAGAAATAAAAATAGAAGTAAAGGAAAAAAGAAGAATGAACGGGAATAAGAAAAGAAGAAAGGGTAGAAGAAAGGAAAGAAAGAAGAAAAGAAAGAAGAGAAATAAAGAAAGGAAAAAGGGAAGAGAGATGGAGGATATTCAACCAGCGATGCATGACTAGGACTACTGTCGGGATGGGACAACTGGGCATCCCATTTCATGAAGAAACCGAGACACCTTCGTCTCACGGGGACTTTAAAACTGGGTTGGTAGGTCACTGGGTGTATTCAGCAATTCTTCACTTGCAATGCATCAAAATCATAGTTCGTCTTTTGGCGGCATATTGCCCCATCTCGGGCATTACTGTAGTGCACTGGTAAAACTGTACCGAATCGAGCTTCAATATGGGGGTGTACCCGAGTCTCAGCATGTCGAACTGATTCTTGTATTGGGCGGTTACTAACACTGTACCAGCATGGTATCAATACGAGGTCAGTACCAAGATAGTGAGCCTTGATCGAAACCTTTTTGTTTAAATATTTCTGAGCTTGACAATTACTATAAGTAGGTGGTCCAGCATATTTCTTTTGCTGATTATGAAATGTAGAATCATTTAGGTTATCAATAAGAGAACTATGGAAACTAGCATCCTTATAATCATTTTGGGGGTTTAACCTAATCACTTTCAAATTGTTCTGTTGCTGTTGAAAACATTAAAATTAACGTTTTGTATATATACTCTACAGGGAAGCCGACTTTTAATATGTTCAATATCTCTATTATTCGACTCTTCTTTTGACATTTCATTGCCTTTTCTTGGAAAGAGTTTGAAAATTCAGTTTTTGAAACTTTATGGCAAGCACGCAAAATTATAGGAAAGCTCACACTTATGCAATTTTGTGGAGGTGAAATATCAAATTATGAACTAATCCAGGTTCTATGGGCTTTATGGAAGGTGCCATAAAAGTTTACAGCAGACAACCTTAGTAGCAAGAAACTTAATCTAGGGTAACGACCTACATTGGAAACTCCTAGAAAACTCAAATGCGCAAACCTGCTTAACACTTCTTACTTAAAATGCTTTAAAGTATCTACTTCCCTCCAACCACACCAACTCCCTATTCTGAAACTAAGGGAAAAACTTCTAAGTGCTGTACTACTATACATGCTTGTGCCACAAGGGTTTCGCTAGGTAGCAACCAATGTTTGTAGATATAGTACTAGATATCTCTCTTTTTTCTTCCCATATTGTTAATTTAGTGGTAAGGTACAAGGATTATGCACTTTGAAAAAGAGGCAGGACATTGAGGAGAGAAAAAGAAAGAACATGAAGAATGTGATGCAGGTTTGGGAAAACATTGATGATCTTTATGAAACAAGGAAAAGGACAGTTGAATTTAATGGAGGAGAAAAGGATCAATCACCAAAAAAGGTAGTTCTTGATTAAGGGAATAAAATTCTAATATTTGGTATTGTGCAATATTTGAAAGGAATTTAAAACTTCAATTGCTCTTGTTTATGAGAGGCAGGAGGATTTCCAATTATCGTTTAGTTTTTGAAGCATTTTTAATTTCATATTTTTTTATTTTGATAGGGTGAGACTTTATGTGTAGTATGTTTTTAGATATCAGGTATTCAGGAAACAAGTGCTGGTGCTGGTCTTTCAGTAAAATGGCACTTACCTTATAATTGAGTATAATGAAGGTATGTACATCATGATGGCTGCATTAAAGTGATGGTATATCATCTGTATTATCAGGATTGCTCATGCAGATAATAGTTATGTGGCATTGCCTTTGGAATGCTAAAGTTAGTTTTGGTTATCAGATAATTATGAGCAATGATCTGCAAATTTTTCTTTGACATTATATGAATCACTGTGCTGGATTGATCTTGTTTAATTAAGGGGAAATTTTTTTAGTTCTGAAACTTTAGGTGGGTTGGACTATGTAACCCTTGCTATTGACAACAATTTAACTGTTATTTCTTGATTGATCATGTATATGGTCTTTCATTTGAGGTTTACTGTCAGCCACAGAATCTAATCTACCCATTCTAAGATACAAGATTGATTGAGAGCTAGTCGTAAAGTGAGTAATCTCCAATTATAACATGAATTCTAGAAACTTGAAAATGAAATGAAGTTTATAATATTGACCATCAATTTTTATTGTCTGGGTAGGATTATATATGTACTGGTTCGTTATTCAACTATATATTTTGGTTTAAGACAACCTGATTATAATCTTTTACCAAGATTTTTGCTAAAATTAGGTTTTAGTTACCAATAAGACAAATGCTTTTATATCAGAAATTGAACTGTATCTGAATAAGAAAAAAAAATTAGCATTCAAATAGTACCATATACTTCTATTACATGGATTATTAGACATCTATCCAGATTTTATTAGTGGGGCCTGACAAAGCACTTGGGGTTTTGAGTATTTAAAGATTGATCGACTGAATAATTGCAAAGGATGGAAGTCTCATCTTATCATGTACTGTAAAAGTACAAACCCTTCATTAAGAATGAAACAGAAAGAGGTTACCCAATATTCAATTATGGGTGAAAAGGAGACTAAAATATTAGAATTTGAGAGATCGAAAGTTGCATAGCTAACCATTTGTGTGGCTGCATCCATTGTGAAGATATCCTAGAGAGTTTATTTCAGCAGCTAGCCACTAAATACTAGGAAAAACATTGGTTTCTGATATTATGACAGTTAATGTTAAGGTGCATGAGACATTTGAGGGTTGTCTGTTGCTTCTTCATTGTTTAGGTTCTTCGTTGTATTGTTTTCCATGTATAACTGCATGTGCAATGGTCGTCTCATGAAAACCCTTAACGTGTTCATATTGTATGCTTTTTAAATATGCATCATGTTATCTCTATATTATATGCAAGTCATCAAAAACATGCCTTTTATATTCAACCATGTTACAGATTCCATCTTGATAATTATCGCCTAAGTATTTTAATAAATTTCACTAATTCTTGTTTCATTTAAAATTGTTTTTGTAAGCAGAGACTGATCCAGAAATGAAGACCAGTATCGATCGTTAAGTTGTGGATGTACAAAAAGCTATATTGCACTTATGGGACAGAGAAACACATTATGTACTCATCAAATGCTTGATCTGGAAGCAGAGCCAGGCTATAGTCGACTTCATCCTGATCACTGCATTCTTCAAGGCAACATTCATGACTACCCTGGCCAAAATATACCATCTGGCACTGTCCGCTTCAGGAAATGCAGCAGATCTTGAGCACCATCAATTTCGAGATCATCAATAATGGAAGCATCTATTGTGGGAACCAGTATAGTAATACTCCAAATTGGTCATTCCAGTCCCAAATCTTGATGTAGGTGCTGTTGCTTGGATAAACTTTTATAATCCTTGTATTTTAACCTTCATCTTCCCCTGTACCTCAGATATTGGTTCTGCCAATCAGCTGCCACATTTCATCGATCGCCAGACTATTGGAATTCGTGGGGATGAGTATGGTAGAAGTAATCATTTCTCTCAAAGTCCGAGAGGATCTTGGCAAAAGAAAAAATACAGAAGCAATTCAAGGAAACTGTACCATGCCAATGGCTCTGCAAGCTCAAATTTATCTTCAATATATCTCTCTCAAAATTCCAGACAGACACATTGGGAGGAGCCATATGGATCTGGTGTTAACATGTTGGCTTCCACAACTTCAAATCCATCTGATTATCAAGTTAACAGAACTTTACCGAGCATAGAAGGATCTTTTAGAAGTGCGAGGGACAGATCTAGTTCTTCAGTATTCAGCCTGAATTTGCATTTGTACGCCATTTTAACTATTTACTTCCAGGGAATTATATGAGCCAGTCCTTTCATCTGCCGGTAATGCATGGGCCGCACAGGTTGGAAATAACATTTCTAATGGAGGAAGTTCCAATTGGAACTATACATACGCAATGCCCGATTTGCATGGTAAAGCACTTTATTTTCAAGAAACTGTATCATGATCAATGAGTATTGTTCAACGACTATTCTTCATGAAGGCATCACCTTTTTATATTATATGGAGGCAAGATCTGTTGTTTTGCCTGCCTAATTTATGTTGCATTTAGAAGCTAAAGTGTATTTGGTAATTTTGCTATGGGCGGCTTGTATTTCACATCCATATATGTTCCATGGGTTTTCTGTAAGAGGTTGTGTGTGTGTGGTCAGTGAGTGGGCTGGGTGGCTTGGTGTGGGCTTGCTGTTTTGCTCGTTGAACTGACAGGCTAGCTGGTATTGAATAATTCTTGTGTTTCACTTAACTGATGAGCCAAATGATATACAACTAGCCTAAAGGAGAGGATTTCTCTACACACACACACACACACACATATATATATTATATGTATAATTTAAATTGAAGTTTCTCGTACATAAGACTCTATTTTAACCAGGACTTTCCTGCTTTTGATAGGTAGATCTGTCAGTTTTGGGGCTGTTGAGATGGCAAATATGAGCGACCAAGGATGGCAGGAAATCTCATCCAGTTTGCACCCTGCATCTTTGCCTTATTTTCAGCAACATCCACAGCCTGTTCAAAACATGCAAATTCAGAGTCATAGCCATCATACTAGAATACTGGCTCCTCCTTACCAGCATCTGCTTAGTAACATGCACCCCAACAATCCAAATCCTTCTAATAACAGTCTCCTATCAGGTTCCAGATTCCTATTCTTCCCATCCAATGCTGAACAGGTCTATAGCCTTCTCGGCAGTTAGTCCAGGCAACTCCCAGAAGTTAGCCATGAAAATGTAGGATCCTAACATCAGAGGTGAGTCTTCCCTTTCATTTTCTGCTTCCTCTTATTTGGCATTAGGGAGACATGGCATAAAATGCACATGGATACTTCTTCAATATTGTAATAACTGAATTTGAAATGTGGAAGAGATCCAACAGTTATTCCTTGAAGGATGCCAAGAAACTGTCATTAAACTATCTAATTTATTGGCAACATCCATTCTGCTCATTTCATTTATTTTATTTCATTTTGCACTTTGTTTTCCAAGTTTATCATGGTTTAATCATCTCCTGTCCTTTCTGCTTTTTGGGTGCATATCTCCTGTCCTTTCTTTCAATTGCTTGGCATGTCTAGTGATATGAAGTATGAAAACTTTATGAAATTGCTCCTATTTTTATTAAATTCTAATGTTGGCTATATTTTTTCTGGTTCCTGTTGGGATAGGATGTAAGAAGTGATGCACAATTGTTTTGCCCTGTCAAGTTCTGGCAATTGAGATCTTGGGAGACAATATTAGGATGTAGAGGCCATTTCTGAACAGCCACATAATATTCCATTTGTGGTATATGTCAGAAAGGAAACAAAAGCAAGGTTCTTTGTTGGCATGCTGCATAAGAAGGCATGCAGAGGTGGATACTTGCCACTACTAAATAAAGGATCCTTTGACAGAGAAATGTATATATATTTGTCCAACTCTGAAACGTTAGTTCTTTAAGAATTAATGGAACTAGCAGACAAAATCATGTTATTTAAATCTTCCTTTTTTCCTTTTTTTTTTTGAGGTTTGAAGTGCAGGGGAATAGCTGATATGAGGGAGTTCTATGTTAAAGAAAACTCATGATGAAATGAGTGAAGGCAACGCCACTGAAGTGTTAGCTCAGTGGAACTGGGCCTTACTTCCAATCCCGTGGTTCCGAGTTTGAAACGCGCGGGCGTCGATTAAATTATGGAGACCGGATGCTCCCTGCTCGGACACGTGGTTTGGGAGGGCTTATTGGTCCTCTGGTAGTCTTGGTGGTGCCCGGTGTGAAGTAGTCACACGGGGTTCGAGTCGGAGCCCAGAGGGGTAACCTAGCCGGACACGGGTGGGGAGGGTATGAGTAAAACCGGCCGGGGATACCCAACACACGGTCATTTCTACCCCGCATCAAACATTCTCCCTGGCGAGGTGGGGGCCTAGTGGGGGGCTGCTACGCGGGGGTAGGCTTGTCCTTTTCTCCCCCTTCTCCTTTTTCCTAAGAAAAAAAAAAAGAAAAAGAGTGAAGGCAACAATGTTTCCAAAAACTTGTTTGATTATTGCATAAGTGGCCCTCATGAGTTCATGATCTCTGGTAAACCCAGATTTCTGCAAGCTATGGTCCATATTGACTTGGCCGACATGCTGTGTACCTTGTAACCGGGCTCATAACTGGATGGCTAATCTCCAGAATTATTGTTATACTTCATGCAACATAATTAAGCTCCACCTTTTATTTTCTATCCTCAAGGAGTGGTCAAAACTTAATTTTCAGCTTTTCTGGTCCATGCAGGATCCGGATTTTGTGGAACCCCATGGGCTGTTTGGAGAAAGCAACATTGTTGATGAGCATCATGATATGCGACTGGACATAGATGGCATGTCTTATGAGGTAAATGAATTTTGTGGTTTATGGGGCTTTTTGCACCTGCAACGAACTTAATCTGAAATCACGTACTCTTTAAGTGAGTTGTTTCTGTTTTAAAATCTTCAACACTTTTGCATTTAGATGGTTAATAATGCATTTGAAGAGGTGCCAAACGTTGCATTTGGAATACGGAAACTATAGCCA
Source organism: Phoenix dactylifera (assembly GCF_009389715.1). Taxonomy (NCBI): domain Eukaryota; kingdom Viridiplantae; phylum Streptophyta; class Magnoliopsida; order Arecales; family Arecaceae; genus Phoenix; species Phoenix dactylifera. Next base: position 11,521,264 of record NC_052395.1, read on the forward strand.
GTGGCATTGCAGAAATCATTGCAAACTTGGATTTGTCACTAGTAGTTTTTGTAATATGTTACTCTCTGGAACCACTACAGGAACTTCTAGCCTTGGAAGAGCAGATTGGAGATGTCAACACCGGATTAACAGAAGAATTCATCTTAAAGAATCTAAAGACAATCATTCATGGTCCACAAATGTCCTCACTGCCAAATCAAACGCACAAATTTGCTCCAGAGAATGAAGCTTGCATCATATGCCAGGTCCTTTTTCTTGAAACACTATAATATAGTTAATTGTGGTGAATATAACCAGCTAGCCCTATCCATTAAATTGGGAGAACATTTTATGACTGAGGTTGATCCATCCATGGCCAAGGAATCCATGGCAATGGACAGACTTGCCAATAAACTTGGAAGTCCAGTTGGCAGGGTGAGAGGCTTGAAAACATAAATAGTGGCATGGTGAGGAAATGGATGAAATGCATCTATCTCTAACAAGATTCGTTGTCTCGATAACCGGATGCGGTACCGGTGCTACACTAGCATAGTGTCGGTACGGTATGGCGTAGATTTTTTTTTCAGCGTATCGAATGTCGGTACGCCATCCATACCGGATACCGATACCGAATCGGTATGATACAGTACGCTCCGTATTGTTCGGTTCGGGCCGGTATGGCATATCTTGATCTCTAATATAAATATTGTTAGAGATAATTGGATGTTGGAACAGTACCCCCAAATCCTTGGTATACCGAATTGTAGAATATTGACCGCTAATAAACCAGCTTTAGTGGTTGAAATATGCAACTGCACCAAATTAAAGTGCAAGTATCCTGGTAAGCTGAGTCCAAAACAGTTCTCTGGGATACAGTGCTGTTCTGCAATCCTCAAAATTAATCATTTGTAGGACCTCAGATGGATTTATACAACTCAGCATATTCTATCTCAGTGAATTTAGCTTCTTCTTCATCATTGATAATATATAGTTTTCTGGGTTTGCAGGTGGAGTATGATGAAAAAGAGAGGATAGGAATACTGGACTGTGGTCACAGCTATCATGCTGGCTGCATAAGGCAATGGTTGTCGGTAAAGAACTTGTGCCCCATTTGCAAAGCATCAGCTTTGACCAGGGATAGAAAAGATGGATGAGGAGGTTTGGAGCAGTCACGTTAATCTATATGCTTGACAAACTCATCTATTTTAAATTTTTAATTAGGCATGGTGGATAATTCTGCTACTCACACCATTTAATGGCCCTCTTAGTTGAGCGGGTGAACTTTGCTCATCGTAACTGTATAAAAGCAAAATGATGTATTATTTTGTCAATTACAGAATGATATTTTCTATATCCAATGTTTCATGCATGACTAAAAGATAAACAATATGTATCCAGCCCATTGCCAGCGAGACTGCTTTCAGTTCATATAGCTTAATGGTGGGCTGTGAGAGAAAGATGTATAGGTCTGCCAACTATGTGGTGGATTAATAGCTAGTTTATCTACTGCTGCAGGGCATGTATGATGCCCATTAATATGATTGTGATCGCTCATCTACTAAATGCACTCCCACCCTCGAGCAAAGCCAAGCTAAGCAAAATGTAGTTTTGTTATAGAAGGGAGAATGTCTGCATTGCTTTAGAAATGTACAGATTGCAACCTTTAAGCAGTGACAGGTTCAAAAATCTTAGCGTGTAGGCTCAGAGCAATTTGCCGTCATCATAAACAATAGAGCTACGGCCCCCAAATTTCAACTGCTCATTTCTGTTTGAATAGAGGCCATCAAGCCTGTTTCAGGTTGATAAACTCTTTATTAGGCTTGCATGGATATGTAAAGTGGATGTTGGTGGGGGGTGGTGGAGGTTACCATCTCGGTTCAAGTGGATGGGTCTGAGTTACCAAGCACGCCGGTACACGAGAAGAAGGCTACGATCTCCAGGTTAGGCCAACCTGCAGAGCTACCATTTGGTAATTTCCCTTGGATTATAGCACCACATCCACCCTCCACCTAGTGGCAATCTAGCAAATTAGAGTAAATAAAATATATGGTTTGATCGATTAATACTTGTTCAGATAACCTTGAAAATAATCTTATTAATCATTTGCAACTGAATTTTGTCGATAAACTGGCCAGTACTCTTAATCTACGAATCTATAGTCCCCTAACAGACCAAGGTTTAACCAATTGTACGATAAAGCAGCGGTAAGATAAAAGATACAAAAGCAAACTTCCAACCAAGGATTGCCAAATCGGTATCGAGTATCATACCAGTCGGCGCCCAGTACGGGTCGGTACCTATTCGGACCGAACCGGTTTATACACTGGCACGCCCTTTTTTTTTTTGAAGTTCTCTCTCTCTCTGAACTTTTTCTATAAATTTAAGTCTAATTTGATTTTTTTATATTTTTTTGATGTTTTTCGATATTTTTCGATGTTTTTATGATCCCAATTTAAGCCAGATGATGCATCTTATTGATTTAAAATGATACAAATTATAAAATAAACAACATAAAATATCTTCAAATCAAGATACAATCAATTACATACTTTTAAAGTTTAACAAATAATAATATCTAAAATTGGATCGAATAGCGATGTCTCTCGTGGATATCTGGATCATCAGCATAATTAAAAGGCACATCAACCCACCCCTTTATCCAAGCGGCGTTGTAGTCTTGTATGGTCATCCTATAAGGAACGCACGCCAGATTATAAGCACTCTCGGATCTCTTGCTGAAGCTCTATCTCCGAGAGGTGTCCTCTGGCTGATAATACGGCTGTGGAGAGGCCTATTCGAATGTACCGGCAGCAAAATCCGACCCGTGAGATGCTCCGAATTACATACGGTAGAGGCCACCTAAAGATGCCTCAAACGTACCACATCCATATCTGTATCCGTATAAGTCATAGGCTATCTATAGCTGCGAATAATAGGATCTAGTATATGACTCTGAACCTGATATGTCTATGGATCCTACTCCACGTGCGAGGTCATATGTAGTTGCATTGTGTCCTCCTGAACGACCTCGAAGAGCCCATCTTTTATATGCAATCATATCCTTGCGGGCTCTACTAGATCGTGCATTGTGGTCCCTATCTTGTGCAGCATGCGTAAACTGGGACTCACCAGTGTATCGAAACCACCCTCCGGTTATGTCTCATAAACTAGGACTCCTCCACTTTCTTCAGTGCCAGCAGATCCATGACCACCATAGCCGTCATCACTGCTGCTCCAGGACTCCTCATCGACACTCTTTATTAAGGCTGCAGGTGCCTTTTCTTTTTCTTTTTTGGTTTGCAAGGCAGCTGCCTTCTTATCCTTCATGCCCCTCTCTGCTTGGCTATGTCGCTCTCCTGACCGAGTCGACTGGGTGGCGTAGTGGCCTCGTCCGAGTATCTCTCGATCATGTCTTTGAGAAGATGTCTCGGACAAGAAGTCGTGGTGACTGGCTCCCCTGCGGCTGTGACTGATCAGCTATAGAAATGTGTGGAATATTGTGCTCGGCCCATTGCCCTACATTGACTCTAGCCTCGTTGGCTATGAAGCTGGCCAGTCGTGGAGGCAATCCTAGCTCGTCGAGTTCCGGCTTCTCCTACTGGCCCATAAGCCATTCGATCATAGGATCATCATCATCATCAACGAAAGCATTATTGATTAGATCTGCATACTTGAGCTCCACTTTCTTCTGAATGCACTTTAGCCTCAACCTCCGATTGTAGTGGACATATACAAGGTTGTTGGGTGCTTCTGTGTCAAACGTTCCTCTACTTGTTGTGGATAAGGGCGAAAGTGAAACATTTGCGCTCATAGCTACTCGAGGAGATCGTTTGGAAGAGGATCCGGATAGCTAGCCGCTTAAGATTTTTTGCGGAGAGCCCAAAATGAATCCACCATTCAGCTGCAAAAATATTGATTTAAAATAAATATAAGATAGTATCATATTAGTAACCATGTAACGTCAGATGAATGTCCTCCTGATGGGTAACATGCCTGGATTCATAGTTGTCTTACTCGTGACAGTTGCCCACTGTCCAAAGCTGTTGCTACCCTCTCTAAATAATTTAGTCTGTGAAAAAGAACCGTAGAAGATGACGGTTAACTTACATATGCCACTTAAGTCAAGTTACCTCTTCTAGACATGGAGCCGCGACTTCTGGATCAAACTCCATCTTGTAAATGACATAACGCAGAGCTGTTAAAAGTTCGTCATCTATACCAATTTCAGCTATGTTGTACTGAAATCAGAGGTTCAGATAGTATGTTATACATAAAGAAGACCGTCTTAATAAAATTATACAAGTGCAAGAGCAATCTAATTTTTAATATTCTTGCTTACATGCTAGATGCAAGTTCCTACTCATTTGGTAGTCTCACCGTCGCTCAATGATGTCGATGTACTCCTAGGCATGGGCTGGATCTGCCTCGTTGATCTGAGCTTTTGCCCTCTCCATCATGTAATACAGAAAATTCATCTAAGGGTACCTCTCGCTACATATATTTTTTGGGCCCTCGGGCATGCATAAAAAGTTACTTATTTCTTAATTTTTTTCTAAATTTAGGCCTAAACTACTGTGCGCATGATCACATCAAAACTTGAATAAATGAACACCAAATTTTTATATAGAGTAGCTTGCATAGCCCTAAATACATTTTTGATTTTATATTTTTTAATTTTTTTTAAACAATATTTTTTAATCTAAAAATATATTTATAATTTTTAAATATTGTATATAATTCAAAAATTAAAATTTTTTATGTCAGCATATACTTAGTCCATAGATCTACAACATATAAAAATACTCAAGGCCAGATCGAAAAATTTGGCATGATCTCCTCTTATTTTTGCAATTTTTGAAGGTCCTACAAAAAAAAAAGGAAAGAAAAAGATAGGAAAAAGGAAGCACACCTTATTTATCCTTGGCTCTTCCTTCTGGTAGCCTGAATCAATGTTGTAGATTTTTTAGAAAAAAAAGTCTTGAATCCACTCACATGGTGTTGGGAAGGCTTTCTTCGACCTTCCCCTTCAAGGGCGTTCAGCTTTTAAAGCCGACGTCATGCCATAGCGGGATGTCACTATGAGCTGTGGCAACCCCCACAGGGGCCCCAGATTCGGTGTGAACTGCTAGCGAACCGAGCGGTTTGCACCGAATCCAAGTCGAACTGGATCCGTCCGGCTGCTCCAATCAAGTTCTAGTCATCTTGGTTTGCATCGAATCCGAGTCCCTGGTTCCGTCCGGCTCCAGTCGGTTCCAGCTTGATCCAAGCAGGTTTCGGCTATTCCAGCCCTTAGGTGGCCGGAACCGTTTTCTAATGGCGAACCAACCCAGTCGGAGACCGGGTCAGTTCAGTTTAGGCGGAACCGGCCGGTTTGGCTCGGTTCAATAATCCTTGCTTCCAACAAACAAAATAATCAGCTTTATTTAGAAATTTTAATGGAGGATGATCATGCTTCAAGTTTCATACAATTTCACAACTCAAGGATGCAAAAGCAAGCTTCCATTTAGCAAGCAGTAAACAAAACTCAATTCATCTTAAATGCATCATTACCTAGCAGGGGATAAAAAGCCAAGTGACCAACCAATCATTTAGCCATAGAAATTTTTTTTTAACGAGCGCAGGGTATCCAGGAATCCAATAACTGAATGCAACAGAAGCTTGTGTTAATCAAAAGTAATAGCAATACATTGAATGAGAAGCAATAGTCTGAATGCAACAAAATAACAGACTGCAAATATGAAATCCTATTCTTTAGCCATCTCAGGCAAAGTCTAAACCTCCTCAAACCATGTCATGACCAGCAAAACTTCTGTGCAAAGGAGAAGCGTCTTTTATGTGCCATCCCAACAGCATCCTTGTATCAACAGGTCCGGCAGCATTTGAAATTCTCCAGTGTTTCCCTAGATTACAAGATCAACTACCTTGTTTCCCAGGCCTAAGCTGAGCAGCAACCGACTTTCTTCACAGCAGATACATCATCATTGGCTCCCACATTAATCATCCGACCCTTGGGCAATGCTGCTGGATCATCACCAATATCGAGTGCCTTCCTGCTGACCACACAATATATCTGAGCGAGCACTTCAGTGAAGGCATTCTCCACATTCGTTGATTCCAGAGCAGATGTCTCCATGAAGAAGGTGTTCTCCCTCTCAGCAAAAGCCTTTGCATCTTCAGTTGAAACTGCCCTAAGGTGGCGCAAGTCAGCTTTATTCCCAACGAGCATTATTACAATATTGGAATCTGTGTGATCCCTAAGCTCCTTTAACCATCTTTCCACATTCTCAAACGTGACGTGACGAGTAACATCATAGACAAGGAGTGCGCCAACAGCTCCTCGATAATATGCACTTGTGATAGCTCGGTATCTATTGCAACAGGAATAAATGAACACAATTTGTCAATAAACTGCATCTAGGAGGATAATATCACTATCTAGTAATAGCATTGTAAGTCAATAAATAACAAGAATGTGAGGATTGGCTTAGAATGAAGGTAACTGTAAGAAGACTGAATGACAGTAAATTTGCCTATATAAAGAGATATAGCTCAGATTTCAGAACCCAATCTCTCTTAAGTAGCACTAATTTATGTAGGACATATCTGACACAATCCAAAGTAAACATTTAATTTCAGCAAATCATCTGGAGATCATTTGCTTGTGCTAAATGAGGCTTACCTCAAGTTTACATGTTATGCATGCATGCCCTCCATTCTGAAACACCCACTTAGCAACCTAAGCCATTCTTTCTTCCCAGACATCCCAAAAATTTTTCTCAAATGATGATGTTCATGTCCATTCATTTCTCCATAGCTTCAAATTATTTTAAAGAAATATTCAACTCTTAAATAATAGATAATCATGAAAACTGCATACATGCTTGGGTAATTCTCCTCTTGATTGGTTGGGCCTTACAAAGAAGCATAAAGAGCATTTTCCATGACTAGATCTACCATATAAAAAATTAGATTTCAGGTTTTTCTTTCCAACCAGCGCTTATTGTCTTGGATGGATAACATTAAAATGTTTTTCCAGATCAACTTCCTCGTTATTGTCTCACACTTTCAAGCAAGTTTGTAAATCCAGTGGGATGGGGGTACCCCTATTTCCCCACGGAATGGGACGCCCTGCTGTCCCACCCTACCTCGGCAGTCCCATCATGCATCCTAATAGATATCCTCCATCTTTTTTCCTTTCTTCCTTCCTCTTTCTTTCTTTATTTTTTCTTTTTCTTCTTTCTTTCCTTCTTTCTTTTTCTTCTACGTTCCTTTCTTTCCTTTCCTTTGTTTTTCTTATTTCTTCTTTTATTTATTTTTCCCTTTTTATTCTTCTTTCTCATTCCTTTCTTCTTTTTTCCTTCCTTTCTTTCATTTTCTTCACCCTTTCTTTCTTTCTTTCCTTTTGTTTCTTCTTCTTACCATTCACTTTTTCCTTTCTTTCATCTTTCCTTCCTTTTTTCCTCTTTCCTCTTTTTTCTACTCTTCCTGCATGAAGAAGTTTTGGAGTCCGGAACCTATCCTAGTCCCGTTTTCTCACAACAACAAAACGGGACAGCCTGAATGCCTCTCCATCATGGGATTTAAAGCTTGCTTCAAAGTGACTTCTTTTCTTAAGCTGGCCCTAATTCGTTTTTCGAAAAAACATAATGAATTAATCTTTCTAAAATCCATGAGGATCTAGCCAATACAATATTGGTTTTTGGAAAATGACATATAAGAAGTATAAGCTAACACATATAAGACAGTAAAAGAAAAATTTAGGCTTTATCCATATAAAACCATAATACTGCTCTATTTCAAGAATACGAATCAACTCAACTGTAAAAAAAAGACAAAACAGATTGGTCAAAACAAATGTGCAGTGTCTAACACATAACATGACTAGTTTCTGTATTTTTCAATATTATCGTGCCAGATCCTTAAGCTTAGGTTGCATTAAAATGACACCCCCAATTTGCATTCAAAAACAGTTGTTTGTAATTAAGAACTCATCACTATGCATCAAAGAAAACTAAGAATTCTATGGCATCACCAGGTATAACATACCACATCAAATAAAACATTTTAAGGATCTAGAACTAAATATCCTTTTTAGAAAAATGTGACTAATCAATTTTGCTGAAATGCTTAAATATCTAGCCAATACAATATTGGGATTTGGAAAATAACAGAACTATAAGTTAATGAAAATAACAGAACTATAAGCTCATACATATAAGACAATAAAAAATAATTTTAGATTTCATCCAGAAAACCTCCATACTGCACTATTTCAAGAATACAAATGAACTCAAATGTGAATGTTGACAAAACAGATTGGACAAAACATGTGCCCAGTGTCCAACACATAATATGACTAAGTTCTGTATTTTTATTGTCATGTCAAACCCTTGTAATTGATAGCAACTCATCACTGTGCATCAAATCAAACTAAGAATTCTATGGCATCACCCAGTATGACATAACCCCACCAAATAAAACATTTCAAGGAGTATCTCATAGATCCTCTATCCGTCTTTCTTCATGCTGTGTTCTAATTATTGAACTTAAAGATACTTCTTAATCATCTGATTATGTCAACTTGAATCTTCAAGTCACAGATGTTATATCCATCACACCTTCTTGGAGAATGTCTAATATACGATCATCCATCAGAGTTCAGACATCAAAGTTGCATGGTCAGAGTTGATGGAGGAGAGGAGAAGAAATATGTAGGAGTGATACTGGAATTAGTGCAATTGATTATTATAGAAAAGAAGAAGCATTTAATAGGATTCAAGGTTTTCAGAAATATGAAACTAATTTGACATTACAAAATATGATGGTTTAACATGAATAAATTTTTCTAGCATATTTTTTCTCATTTTTTCACAGGTACACTGAGATCTTTATGTTTAACTATTTTTTGGTAAAAGTTATCCTATCTCAACAATTTAATGCTGAGTGCACATACCACTTCTTTCTTTATTCATTTCAACTAAAGGCATACGCATCTTAATATAATTTTTTAACTGAGCTGAAGATGGAAAAGGAAAAATGCAAGGAATGATCAAATCAAAGTACTTCACGCTATGCAACATAATAGATTTGGAAGTACGACAATCATGAAAAAAGAATTTTCTTCCACTACTAGTGTCAAAATGGGACCAATGTTTCATCATAAACATAATCAAAGATCTCCACAGTATTCAATAAAATTGACATTGAGTCAAAGCCAGCCAATTTTAATGCGTTTATATTAAAAGTTGCATACAAGTTGATGTGATGTAACATGGATTAGAATAAAACAATTAGCCGTTTAGGATTTGATTTGATTTTTGTATGTAAGCCATTTTTTATTCTTATTTGAGGGAAAACTGCTTTGTTTTTCAAAGTGCAGAATATGATTGCTGAAGGGGGGATAAGCAAATGAAAAATCAAATGAGAAGAAACTCCATCTTTTTTCGGGTTCAGGTTGCACAAGGAGCCCAATTGAAAATCAAGCCTTCAAGTTTACAAATTTTCATGGTATTTACTATTTATTTTCCTCATTAAGGACTTCTACAACATTCCCAAGAATCATAGCATTCCTAAAGCACATATAATTAAAGACAACATGTGAGCAATTAGAAAGAGCTAGGATCCAAAACCACTGATTACAATTTTCTAACTTGGATGCCAATAAAGATCAAGACTATGTCCTAGTACAACGAAGAAATCCTTCTAAATGATCACCATCCATCACCTTTAACATAGTGCCAGGTTCTTGGTTACTAGATTGAGTATCCAGCCTGCCAAACAAAACCAATTCGAAGGGTGGTGCTTCAAGAAGGCTACATGAAAAAAAGGCATCTCATTGCATGAGGCTCCCGCTACTGCAGGGTTTGGAAAGGGTTGGATGTATGCAACCTTACCCCCTTCCATGTTTTTAGCCCATGACACCCAGGTCACCATGGAGCAACCGTGCCATTGCGCCAAGGCCCGCTCTCATTTCAAGCAAGCTACGTACTAGTATTTTTATAATAAATGGAGAAATATTTAGATTCTATAGAACTATGCATGTAAATTAGGCTGAGATCGAAGATTGCTTACTTTGGTAGGTGTTCCTCATATGGCTAAAGGGCAAGGGAAGTCATTGAGTTCAATGACAACAGAAAGAAATTCTTCAGAAATGATCAAGGAAGCTCATCATCCCGAAGTGATGAATCCCCTTTCCCTTTTCCACCCTTTCGTATCACTTTTTTGGCTCTTATTTGATCAAGTTTGGCACGATCATGTCATTATCAAGTGCACCACATATTAGTTATACAACATAAAAACATCAAAGGGGAGGCTCCCATCAGGTTATAACCATCCTAATTTTCAAGGAAAGACAGTATTTCAGACATCAGGACTGATTGCAATTTTTTCCAGCCCTCAGAGGATAAGAATTGACCCGAAAGGATTCCAAAACCAATTCCTTATTCCCTTATTCTGCAAAAGCTAACAGATATCGGAGAATTCCACCAGACAGCAAACCGCGTACAGAACGCCAGAAATACCCAAAAAAACAGAAATTTTCAAACAAGAAATGATACAGAGCACCCTAAACTTCCATCAAAACATCAAGAAATTAATGGATCTTGCAAACTAACTCACACCTCGTGCCCGATCTGAAGCCATGGCATCCAAAACCAATCAAACTAAACAAAAAACGAATGAAAAAGAAGCTAACACCCGAGCCGACGAGATCCGATCTAGATTGAGCAGAAGCAAGAAAGGAGGAGATCGAGGGAAGAAAAATTCGGACCTTTCTTGGCCGGCGGTGTCCCAAATTTGGGCCTTGACGACCTTGTCGTCGACGTGGATGCTCCGGGTGGCGAACTCGACGCCGATGGTGGACTTCGACTCGAGGCTGAATTCATTCCTCGTAAACCTCGATAGCAGGTTCGATTTCCCGACCCCCGAGTCTCCGATCAGCACGACCTTGAAGAGGTAATCATAGTCGTCGTCCGCCCTATACGTCATTCCTCCTCCTCCTCCCCCCCCCAAAACCACCGCCTCCGCCTCGCTGCCGCCGCCGCCTTCCTGCCCTCCTCCGGCGACCAGATCCGAGCTCCCTCCGCCGCCCTTCGTTCGTCTCAGAAGAAGAAGGCACCGGTCGTCGCTTTCGCGAGGATTCTTGGCATCGAGAGAGAGGGAGAGGGAGAGACGATTTGAAGCTTTGAGTGCAAGAGATGAGACGAAAGACAGATGGCGTATCTCGGTTCGCTCTCGCTGAGCGCAAGGAGTTTCGAAACGGATTTGGTTACGATGATCCGACGGAACTCTGTACTCTAATTTATAAGCAATCGGTATCGTCGGAAACGTCGGTACACGTCAACAATTACTTTTTTCGTATTGCCCCCTATCGAACTTAAAATTTGAAAAGGTAATAGTTTTCTTGGCAGTCCATGAGTTAAGTTTGCGCGGAGTTAGAAAGGCTACTTGAGATTAGGTAAGAGACGATCCAGCGAGACGATGGCCGATTGGGTCAAAATAGAAGGGCAATGGATCCTATTTAATATTTGATGTGGTCTGAGTCTAGATATGTATATCTGAATTAATTTAGTTAATCTTCAGATCTGATTAGGACCCTCATGTAGAAGGGATCATAAATAATAGTTTTCATATCTTCAATAGTTTTGACAAAAAAGATCATAAAAATGTTTTTGAGAGTGTCAATGGAATAACCTTCGATGTCCGCTGTGTGGTAAGGGCAACGAGACTGTCAATCATTTGGTCGTTCTTTCCCGTATTTCCAACGATATCTAAGTTTCCTTACTACAAAACTTTCATGTTTGTCAAGTGCTAGCTATGGTTCTAACTTCGGGATTATCCTGGCAATTACAATATTGATTTTGGGATAATAGATTATTGGTATGTTTGGAAAGAAAAAAATAAGAGAGAATTCTCTTCCGAAGCTATCTTCTCTTGTTCACACCACATTGGTTGTCTTGTTATTATCTAAAAATTAATCTTTTGTCATTAATTCCAAGCTAGAACTTGATCTCAGTACACCTTTCTTGCCGGACTACTTCCTTCAATTTTACCCCACCCCTTCTTTCTTCATCATTTCATCTATCACCTTTTGCTCCTCTAAGTGCATTTTTTTAACTTGCACCAATAGTCTCACTCGGCAAAACTACTTTTTCTATAACATTAAATACTAGCCTAGGCGAAAAGGCAATAAAAAATTTGTTCATAAAATTGAATTTTCTATGGATAAAATAAAATAAATTACTTACTCCTTCTTTTTGCCAAGAAGATGACATCCCCTGATTAGTTTATACTCATATGTATCAACTGAAACTAAAAAATATTATCAATCGCCTCATGCAGATTGGTTTTAGTAATTGGTTTCGGGTACTCGGTGTGCGAACTATTTATATTTAGAATATTGCTTTATACATATATCACCAAAGTCGTTTATAAATTCAAACTTCATGAGGGGGTGACGCACAAAAAGACCCAAATTGTCCGATTTTTAGGTTTGTGAGCGTCTTTAGCTGACACCAGAGTTGCTCACCAAAGCGGTAATGGGATGACCACAGATAATAATAATAATAATAAGAAGAATAAGAATAATTAACGGCAATGTCAGGTCAAAATCCTGAGTTTCCAACGACCCTTAAATCTAAATCCCGAGTTTCCAACTACCCTTTAAAAGGAGTCAAAAGCTCGTTGAAGTTTCTTGTCTTCCCATCAGAAGCACACTACCTAACTCAGAATGCACGGTTTTTGTTATGATTTTGGAACCTCTCCAACTCTTTTGTCATACTTGTCAATATTGACACCAAGATTATCGTAGTTTTCTTTGTAAAGTTTTATTATTCTCTTTACAATCTTCTTGCCAATTCCCGATATTGAACCTTGAATAACCTTTATCAAAGAGAAGATGGTACAAATTGTTGGTTGGTTCCCATTGGCTGGTTCTCCACTTTTCCTAAATCATAGTCACCAAACATGGAGCTACAGTTTTAGGTGACTCAAATTCGATCGGAGGCCCAGGAAACATGATTCGACCCAATATACAACGATGCAAGTTCAACATTTTCTTTTTTCAACATGATATGATGCGTAGCTATAGATCAGAAACTAAATATTAATACGAAAAGAATATATAAAATTCACAAGCAAACAATCCTGAAAAATAGAGGGAAAAAGAAAAAGTGCAGTCCATTCGAAGTTATCAGTTTGTCTTCAGCTTAAACTATGTTAGCCACTAATCCTGATTCATCATGAATTAGTATTATTCCATCAAAATGTAACTCTTAACGATTACGTAGGCATTTGATGGATTGTTATGGCAGCACGGGATCATCATAAAAGCGCTAATAACAATAAGATCAATCAGGGTCGTCCCTCGTTTTGGGTCGGCTCATGGCTACCTCACCCGGCTTGAGTTCTAGATGGGCTGGGTCTGGGAGTCATTCGACTGGGCCGAATTCGGCCTTGTAACCATGGTTGACTTAGATTAGGGCTGAGCTAGCTCCCAGCACTTTATAAGTCCAACAATCAGTTCTTATCCAGCTAGAATCAAACTGCAGCCTGCATGCGCTCATGCTTTTTTTCATGCATGTCATATTCATCAGCCATCGGAAACCCATTAATCTCTTATGCTAGGTAACTGTGAGCAATCACCAACTTAGATCCGACACTCGGGCCTGGTCAATTCAAGTTTAATTTGTCGGCGGATCAACCTGACTCGACATGAACCAATTACAATAAGTCCAATGGAACGACATCGTCTGCCAACATGCCTCCCCAGTTACCGCGATGCTACAATTTCGTTGCCTTTATCACTGTGAGGACCCATGCGGCATGTGTTTAGTCTCACATCGGTTATTCACTGGGTAGATCTTGAATACTTATATAGGATCAAGAAATCCAAATAATACCTTCCGGCTAACCATTTTGGGTAAGATCATAGGTTGTTACATATGATATCAGAGTCAGGTTTATGTGAGGACCCGTGTGGGCGTGTGTTTAGTCTCACATCGGTTATTCGCTAGGTAGATCTTGGATACTTATACAGGATCAAGGAACCCAAATAATACCTTCCGGCTAGCCATTCTGGGTGAGGTCATTGGTTGTTACAAATGGTATCAGAGCGGATCCGGTCCATAACCTATGTGGACTAGGGGACACTGCAGCACGGATCCATTGGGGTTCACCACGGGCCAATCGTGGTGTTTGTAATTAGATTTGAACCCTTAGCCTGACGAGGACGTCAGGGCTTGAACGGAGGAAGTATGTGAGGACCCGTGCGGGCGTGTGTTTAGTCCCACATTGGTTATTCGCTGGGTAGATCTTGGATACTTATACAGAATCAAGGAACCCAAATAATACCTTTCGGCTAGTGATTTTGGGTGAGGCCCTGGGTTGTTACAATCACTTAGAAACTATTATGCCATGAGCTTGCAACCAGACCAAGCATAGTCTGCAAGCCTGGAATTTACTGTCAGAAAACATGGGCATGAACCACAGCACTTCATACAAATCAGGACATGCCCAGCTGACTATTTATTACTGTAGACATGGGCTCAGTTATAGCTCTGGGCCCATTGAGTATATTTATATGGGCGTGGCCATTTAAAACCCTGGGGCCCAGCTAAGCAGTGGGCTGACATACAATACATTACAGTAGTACTGACGAACACAATGCAGCTAGGGAATGCTTTGAAGTTTCAAAGAAACCATTTTTATATGATAGTTCCCCCCTTCCATGATAGGAAAAATAGAAGATCACACCAACCATATCATTGGAGCAATGAAGGATATATAAAAAAGAAGAAACCATGAAACAAATAAGTAGTGGATAAAAGACAGACTGATAGTCCACTAGTTCAACTTTCGGATCAAATAGGAATAATTAAGGGTGTTTAGGAAAAAAATTGGAAGTGTCTGGATATCAAAAGATTTTAAAGAAACTAATTTAAGTAGTATCTCTTTGGAAACATCTGATAAAATTGGAACTAATATAAGTAATCAACTAAAATTCATCGGCATATATCCATAGAATGGTGATGCAGCAACAAGCTAGACAACCTTTAGATTGGCACTTAAGTAGTTATATAAAGAGGTGGAGGCCAAGTAAACCTGATCATTAGAGAGGATTGTTCATTAGTTTAGCATTGCGCATCGATGTACTAAAGCATGAACAATGATGGGAGAGGCAAGAATTCTTCAATATTTGTTCATGCAGTTATTTATAAATTTCACCAGCTTTCCTTACAGAAATCAAGCATCACATGTTGCAAGCTATGCTCTTTTGTTTTTGATTTTTCTTCTTTTATTTTTGGATATACACATATCCATGTTTGAATTTCAAGTTCATGGAACAAGAAATTTTAATATGAATGTAAAAATAAATGAGTTGTAAAGACACATGCAAAACATGGGTCCCACGAGGGCAATGGAGCCCTTCACTCCCTGTGGCAGGTGTGGGGACCAAACGACGCAGGGCAGCCTTTAAGGCGCTCGGAGGAAGCGGGTCTAGCCGTCTAGGAGCCTATTGGACCTAAGACGTGACATTATAGTCTTACATTAAACCCTAAAACTTTTGGCGACAAACCTACCATTTGAGGGTGCTTGTCGGTCAAACGCTCGTTTGGTCCGCTGAAAAATTTTCTGCCGCCCTCTTGCTGTGGAACTGCTGTTGACCTACTGGCTACTGCAAGTTTTAGTTCATGTATCTCTGTACGCAGACTATATGGTATAGACTGCAGAGGTCTAATGATGTACGCATGAATTCGAATTCAAAACATAGATGAGAGGTTGATAGCATAGGCAAAGTTTAGGCCCTTTTTCCTACTGTTGAGTGCCACAGCCCACAAGCATACCCAACTCAAGCACCTCGCTGATGTGGCCGGAGAGGAATGGTGCAATTCACGGGCTAGCCAATTGTGTGAAACCACATCAGCACCATTTAGGATGGATAACTAAGCATAATGTAGAAGTTTTAGGGTAATCTACACTACAAAATAATTTATCTTTTTTGGTGCCTTTTAGAGTCAATATCGATGTTTGTAAGTTTCGGTAATTTTGGCGACGATGCTTTTGAAAACGTCGCAAAAGCATCGGTAGGAGGGGAGTGGAAATTTTTTTTGACGACACTTTTTTATAGCGTCAGTAGAAATGGAAGTTTTACTGATGTTTATAAGCACCGGACTATCTTAGCTTCCGTCGACACTTATAAGCATCGGTCTCTGTCGAGCAACCTCATATATACAATACTCTTTCAAGAATTGAAAGTCTGGTGTCTATGAAAAAGTATGATCTGATATGGAAATTCAAGCTTGGAAATATATTTGTTTTACAAACTCCATCAATGAGATGCTGCAACAAAAGAACATATAATATGATCTGGGTGTAAATTATAATAAATTACATATAATCTCATCAATGATGTTTCATTTACAAATTACAATAAATTGCAAAAAAAATTCTAACTCCATCTGGGATTTCATTTACAAATTACAAATTACATCACCATCCCCATCCCCATCTGGGGTTCAATGATGTTTCATTTACAAATTACAAAAGAAATTCCCTAAGCCTATCCCCAACCACAAACAAAATATAGACCGATGCTTACCAACATAATCTCATCTCAGGATGTTTCTTTTCTCCCCTATTTTTACCAACAAAAGAAATAAAAATTAGAAGCAAAAGCCCCACGGTTGAGTATCTCTTTGTACCTCATGATGGAGTCCAGCCGCAGAAGCTCGAGCTGTTGCCGGAAAAGGTTGATGAAGTCGTCGGCGCGGGCGTCCACCTCCCCTCTTGCATCGTCCTCCTCCTCTACCTTCACCTCCCACCACCCGTGTCGTCCTCCTCTTCCTCCGCCTTCACGGCCAGCTTCACCGGCACCTCCCCCACTGTCAAGCACACGTTCGACTGCATGTGGATGAACTGGTGATGCTCCTTGCCGGCGGGATCAGCCTCTAGGGCATAGATCGCCTCCACAGCCTCGGAGACGGCGTGATCCAAGGCTAGAATTTCCATCCTCCTCCTCCTCCTCTCTCTCTCTCTCTCTCTCTTTGAGCGGCTAGATTTCTTTGGAGGGATTGGGTTTTTTTATAACGAGATTGGCAGTAGCGTCGTGGGGAGTCTGACGACGCTTTTAAGCGTCGTCTGGCCCAATGCGCTTTCCTCCTCTTTGCCTCCAATGACGCTTTTAAAAGCATCGTCAAAACATTTCTTTTCTTTTCTTTTTGCCTCCGACGATGCTTAAAAGCGTCGTCTTACCGTTTGTTTTCAACAATGACCCAATTTAGCATCGTCTTAGTTTTATTTCTGCTGATGCAATTTAGAAGCGTCAGCAAATTTTGGCGCTGGAGCCAAAATTATCCGACGCTTCTACCTAACATCGGCATGTATATGTCGGCATTGCCTCTTTTTTCCTGTAGTGCTAAAGGAAAAATAATTATGGTATGCTAGTATATGTTTTGTACAAGAGCTAATGACTATGTTTGTCGGTCATATAAAAGGTTTCAGGAAAGATGAAAAACCAAAAACAAAAAGTGCCAAGTTGTTATGTGTTAACTATTCAATTCGGTTTTTCATATCAAATTTGTTACCGAGGCATTATAAGCACATTAAAGTGGAAAGGTCAAAACCCAAGGATCCACCAAAAATTTCTCATATAAACTGGAATATCTCAAAGATAGTTGTTTTAAGATTCCAGCAATGTTAAACCTTGGTAGATATCAATATAATCTCATTGTAAGATATTTAGCATTTACTGCATTTTTCTAGTCTACTCTGGATTTTAGTGTGTTTGGCAAATTCAGGTTTCTAACAACAATCCACTTTGTTGGTGCGGTATTTGATTTGGAAGCATGGATCCTTTGCAGTGCACGTGCACAACACCGCAGAGTGTTGTGCAGCCGTGGATAGCCGCCATCAAGACGTAGACGGCCATCAAACAAGATAGTCCACAAGCACATCTCGTGTTATACACGGATAACACAAATTGTCTTGTTGGATGGCCATCTATTTTCTGTTGGCGGATATTCAAAAATACACAACACTCTGCAGTAGGTGCATGGAGGTTCCATATTAGAGCATAGATGCCAAAGGATGGTGCTCCCCCATGTTATTCTGAAAATGAATGAAAGAATGAATTAAATAGCAGTTGGTATACAAGGAAGTGGAGATTGAAGGGGAGACATTTTTTCTAGAGTTTATGACATGGGTATTGTTGAGGAACCAATGCAGGTGGTGCGGACACCGATGCCAAAGTCATCCGTCACTCGGGTCTACGGTCACCGCAGGAGGATGATCCAGCAGCTTGATTTTATTTTGGATTGATTTTATATTATTTTATTTATTTTATTTTATGTTGATTGGGATTGTTTGCATATTGTCATTTTAGGATCTTTATGGGATTATTTTCTTTGTAGGAGTCTTTTGTTATTTCTTGACCCTATATATATGGGTCTATACACTTATTTAGGGTTATTGAATGATTGAATGAAAATAACCTCCTTTTCTCGGAAACCTAGATGAGAAGCCTGGTTCTTGTTCTTCCCCATCCTCTTCTCTTCTTCTTCCTCCTTCCCTCTCCTCCTTGCAGTTGTCCTACATCAGTATGTATGGTTGAGATAATAGTTCATATTGGTTTAGATAAAAGGGAGAGAAGGATACAACTACGATCCTCAGGGGACTGCTCAGAAGGGAAAGGACACTAGGCACGCTGAGAGATAAGGCACATCAGACTCAAGGTTCTATGGGAAAGGCTAAAGAAGCCAAGATTGTAGTATGAGAAGGATGAAAAGTTCTTTTGTAATTTGGAAACATCAAAAGATCGTCTAATTTACTAAAATTAGATTACTATCTTTTTAGGCGTTGCTTTTGGTATTTTACTGATTATAAGACACCTAATAAAATGGTTAAAATAACCAGAATATCAGCTAATGTTTGGATTTAATTCAATTAACATCGCCGGATCCAATAAGAGATTGCGTTTAATAGGGAAACTTTAACACCTGCCCCTTTATTTTATTGCCGTCTCATATTTAGTCCCGTACATTTTTGGCATTTCACTTTGAGTACTTGAAAATTTTTCACCATGAACTGGGACATCTGCAAGTAAAATGGCAGTCAATTCATCAAATTCTCCTTATTGAAGCCAAATTTATAAATGGATACCTAAACCACGACGATAACCGTGTAAATACTATCTACTTTTCTGTCCAGGATTGATGCTCCACACCACTATTGCTTCTGAAACGATAGCCCCCAATTCATGTTAATTAGTATATATACCAAAACATCGAAGTCCAACAGCTACATCATATTACCGAATATATATAGAAAAAGGTCATATTGTCCATAAAAAAGCTAGAAGAAAAAACTACAGTACATCAGGAGAAATACTAAAGCGATAAGTAATAAATATAAGTGCAATCATCAGCTAGGGAGATCTCCTCCGAGCTCCTTGTCATTCTTCTAAACCTGAACGACGTAAATAAATAAATAGATAGATAAATAAGTAAGTAAGTAGATTAGCTCCTTGGGAACGAAAAGAAGAAAAAGGTAGAGAGAGGGATACCAGATAGTAGGATGCCACCATGCTGAAGGGGCTCGAGGGTGACACCCCACTCGTCGGTGAGGACGGGGTGGCCAGAGGAGAGGAGGAGGACGGCCTCCTCCCCAAACGCTTCCCTCACATTGAGTGGGCCCGTCCCCACCTCGAACGCCACCTCGTTTTATGAACCACCGTCACCCTCGTCGCAGCACCACCTCCGGCCAGTTCCATCCCCTGTGGCGTCAAACCAAAAGGTCCAGTAGTACCAGCAGTTGAAAGTTGAAACTTAACTCGCAAATCACATCACTAGCTGTACATAATAAGTACTATGAAATAGATTAATTCAAATAAAATAAATAGCCTAACGATTACGTGCTTATCTTATCTTAAGGAAGAAATTCTAGCTATTACATGCACACGTCCAATCTAGGTACAGCGCCCTAATGTGGAGACTAAGATGGTGGGAGTGGAGAAAGAAGACTACCGTCCTCCTCCTATGTTGTCGACGACGTACGTACGCATGTAAACCTCTCTATCCTCCGATGACGTGACCACACGCCACGGTAACTGTGATGGGTTCCCTTTGATCAATCCCCTCAATCATAGTTCCCCAAAGCATTTTGCTTTCTTTCCCTTGTCTCACTCTATTTATGTCGCCTCTCCATCCATTTATTATATGTTTCATGACTTCTCCGGTTTCTCAAGCGATCTTAACATGCTCATTCAACGAGGCCTTCTTCACAAGCAATTCCTTGGGGCTCTCTTTGAGTCCCCAACTATGACCGGGCATCTCTTGGGTGGTGAAACGTGCGGGGGCCGCGTGAGAATGGGACGTGTCAGGCCAGTGGAGGGCCCATAGTAACCAAATCAACTCCCAGTTTTGGGGAGTATGTATCACGGGGACATACCTGCACCCTACTTTCTATTTTTCATGTGTACCAGGAACTACCAACTTCGAACGTGAACAACACTAAGATCAAATGACATGACTTTGGAGAGATGGAAGGAAAGATTAGATGATAGATTGATGATGGAACCCGATGGACAAGAGAGGAGGCATCGTAACCCAAAGAAGAGACGCATCAAGGAGTTTTTATTAAGTCACATACCCTTGTAACTCAGTGATAGGACTGGCGACGCTAGCAGAAGTAGCAGCCACCAAACCGGGTTTGCACCGGCAACTGACACCCACTGAGCCGCCAACACTTGCAACCAGTAGTACTAGCAGCAG
This sequence comes from Phoenix dactylifera, assembly GCF_009389715.1. Classification (NCBI taxonomy): domain Eukaryota; kingdom Viridiplantae; phylum Streptophyta; class Magnoliopsida; order Arecales; family Arecaceae; genus Phoenix; species Phoenix dactylifera. Next base: position 11,542,008 of record NC_052395.1, read on the forward strand.
CTGCAGCACTAAAGCTATGGTGCAATTGCATCGTAGTCCTGGCCTCATCTTCACCACTCTTGCACCCTCGTATCCATGAGCCTCACTCCCACAGAGCTGAACGGACCGCAGGTCCCTTGCTCAGTGTAGTGCGCCCACGTCCCTGTCAGGTCTGCCGGCGGGAGCAGTATGTTTGCGGGCCCGGGAAAAAAGCCTCTCCGCCCGAACTCCAACACGGGACAGGAAACTGTAGTTGGTTCGCTGCCAAAGACATGCTCGCGGGCAAGTTGGTCCCCGCCGGAGAGCCCGCCTATCGATGCCACCGAAGGGATGGCCTTATCGGAACCCCGAAGACGGTCCGGAAGATGAGGAGGATGAGGAAAGTGGCAGCGGTGGCCGGTGCCGAGGTGGCGAGTGGAGAGGGGGGCGGTGGTGGCTGACCGGGGATGAGGGCGGGAAGACTGGAGGTGGCGGTGCTTGTGCTTGCTTCGTGACTTGCGGTTCTGGAACCAGTAGAAACATTGGCAATCTCCGACCTGACCATACTCCTTGCAGCTGGCCGGAATCTTTCGGATCTCATCGCGGGGGCGGGTTCAACATGCCTGAGTTGAAGATGGCCTCCAAGATGCGAATTTGCTCCGGCTTAGGGTTCCACCTTGGCTTCGGCTTCCGGGCTACGCTCTTCAACAACCTGCTATTGCCTATACTTGTTTTGTTAGTGGCTGCAAGACCCTAACCCTAATTATGTGCTTCAAACGTAGAACTGATAGAGATAGATAATAACTATGTGGAAAGAATTAGTTTAGATGAAGATGTCTTTATAATGCATCGTGATTAGCCCTGCAAAACATCTCTCTCTGTGCGTGCGTGTGTTCGGTTGCAGCACCTGCGACAGCGAAATCTATTTTGATGATGAGGGCATGTCTTCTTAATACAAAAGGTACATATGAACTTAAAAATTATCAGTGTACTCATCAAATGAGAAGTTAGTTATCAAGAATCCAAGACGACAACGTATTAAAAGCTGGAAAGAGTGGAAGTAAAGGATAACAAATTAACTTCAAAGCTCCACATGAATCTGATAAGAAAGAAAGGTAACAGATAAAACAGATGCAAAGCCTAGCTAACAACCATTGAAGGATAGAAATGCACAGATAAAGGTAGGTATCCTCCCGAAGGCACAGCCATCATTGATTGATAACAAATGCAATCTTCTCAAGCTTCCAAAGATAAAACAGATGCCATGACGCGTTTTTCCAGAAAACATATAAGAGGCTAGCATATTAGCAAGGCCTAACAACCGCTGAAGGATAGAAAAAGAAAAAGTAAACTTTTCTAACCTGATGTGTAAGTAGTCTTCTGGCAGCCACCAGATAACAGGGAGGATGCATTGACGTCGTGCTGCCATTGGTTTGTGGGTGTTGCAAGGCTTGGACTTGAACAAGCTAGGCCCAGTGCTGTTGGAAGAGGCCGATGATGATACTGTCGAACAAGATTATGATGATGTTGGTGGTGGCGGTGGAAGAAGGGTGGGGGAAACAAGAGGCCTGATCTGAACCAGGCAGGCAGTGAGAAAGAGTAGGGAGGAGACACAGAGAACTTTATAATGGGGGATGCTATCTACCCATGCTATGTATCTATTAAAATCATTTGCCTTCTGGTACTGAACCTCCCTCCCTTGGAGGTCAGAAAGAAAGCCCCCCTCCTTCTTATAATAGCCTCCACCAACCCCTGCTTTCAATTTATCACAAATTAATAACAAACAAGTATTTTATGCATTGATATAAAAAGAAAGGAACAGTTGCTTCCCCACATCCCAAAGAAAACAAACAGAGCCCATTAAACTACAACAAGAAACTCCTGTGAAGCAAAGCCCAAGAACATAAATGAAACAAGGAAATGAAAGGTATGAGACGTGAAGGGAAAGGAAGAAGAGTCAAGAGGGTGGTACACTCCCATACTTCCCTTGCACTGCATTAAAGCCCAGATACAGAATGCCTCACCACTCAAAGTACACTGCAATTCCCTCGTATGCCAAGCAAAGGGACAAGGAAAAGCCCATCTGCTGGGGCTTTATTAGTACTACCATCGGTGGAAGTAAAGAAAGGGAGCTTTTCAGTATGCTGCAGAGGATGGAGACGGTAGTTTAGAGAGAGAGCAATTTAAAGGAGTAATCCAAGCCTAGGGATTGGTATTCACAGTTAAAAGCGGAGAAGGGAAAAAAAATGCAATTACAAACATCACAAGCAACAACAGAATAAGGGGAAAAAAGTGCTTCCTTCTCTCAGCTCAGAAACAAACGAAAAAGTTCGTCCCAAATATGGTGATCTGACAACCCTGATATGGTAAAGTTTTGTTAAGGAAAATAGACTTACCTATCAAGCTATACAATTAAAGAGAACAATTCCTGTCTCTAACAAAAGACTCTTTCACAAATCCTTATTGCTGTTTTCTGGGTCATAACTTCAAGCTCCAGGTTAGTCGGCGATGGGAGGGGCTGGCCGAGGAGCTACGGAAATGAGAGCTTTTGGTTGAGTGAGAACTTTATCCATATATCTCTGCCACCTTTCTCTTGTTTTGCTTTTTATACCAGAGGGATCTCTGCTGCTGGGGGTTCGCTTGAGCTCGAGGGCTCGCAGGGGTATTAAATGGGAAGAAGAGCAGGAGGAGCTATAATTGTTCGATTATTCTAATCGAAAAGTTGTTGCGGGAAAATAAATGGGCAGGGGCGGGGGGGGGGGGGGGGGGGGGGGGGGGGGGGGGGGGGGGGGGGGGGGGGGGGGGGGGGGGGGGGGGGGGGGGGTGTTTCGAAAGTGAAGAAGCCACGGAAAGGGGCTTTGATTGGAAAATGGCGTCGGGGTGTAGTAATTGCGGGGGTTTGGGTTATTTCGGTACGGTGAGGTTGGCTTGGATTGACTCGAGGGATCTCCTTCCCCCTTTTTTTAAAAAAATCTAACACTTCATTGTTTTATAGAGAAGTATATAGTTTCCTTACAAATATCAATAATAACAATTACAATAGAATAAAAAACAAAATTATTACTGTTATTGTCCCTCATATTGCAATTGTTTATTAATTTACTTATTTATTATTGTTATTAAAAAAAAAGTTGTTTAGGTCAAAGTGGCCTGGTGTGGGGTAACACGGATGCTTGTCGCGAGCGAATAATAAGAGGAACCTAATTAATATGTAACGGACGTATAACACAAGTCATGTTGACTGGTCTGCGGCAGTTCACACTTGCTGAGTTCGAGTATGCAAGTTCAGCTCTTGATATGGCCTAATCTATTCACTCAGCATTTGGAGACCGGACTTCATCCCTTTTTGGCTCCAACGTTGCCATAATCACTAAACTACTAGTCCCCCCCTCCCCTTTTTTTTTTTTTTTTTCAAAACGGCATTTCATTTCATTTCACTCTAACGTGGGTATAATCAGCCAGAGAAAATAAACAGAACAATGCGCGTGGAATGCAAGTTAAGTTTGTCCAAATGTTCTATCCGGAGTGCCGGGCAACATAAAAGGCGACTTAGTTTGCTGCGCTGTTCACCTTTCGGTACACATGCGTTATCCGGCAGGAGGTCAACTCCTGCACCAGTTTATGGATGTTCCGTATCAACGGGTGGCCGTCTCAGTACCTATCCACTCTCCGGATTCAATCAACCACTGTGGAGGAGTCACTCTCGAGAAATAAGTTATCGGCCCCCAGCACTCGTCTCACGTATAAAATATCCTCCCAGGCTGCCCGTATCTCTGCTCCCACTGCAATCAAACCTGTATGCTTCACCCTCCAGCTGCAATAAATGTGCCCTCATCGAAGTTCTCTCGCCCCTCTTCATGACTATGTGAATTGCACATGGGGAGCCATAGTTGTTGAATAGATTGAGCTTATTTTCAGCTAATGGAACTAGGAGGGCTTGTTGTCCTGCAATTTCATTATCCCACATTTGAAATCAAATATCAATACAACATTTGAAGAATAAATATGCCTCTCACCAGGAAAATATGACATGAGAACCTTTTTTGAAAAGTTGGTTTTCACCTTTTTCCTTGCGATTAAGAACTGATCATGGGCTAGATGGACCGCCTAGCCCAACCTAAAATTTAGCAGACTTGGGCACAAAAAAATAGACCCATGGGATGGGCCTAGGCGAAAAAAACAGACCAGATCAAAAAATAGGTCGAATTTGAAAAATTTTAAAAATAGCCCGATCTAACCTAGCCTGGCCTGAGATATTTTATATATATATATATATATATATATATATATATATATCGAACCACAAGCCATGTGTTGAGCTCAGTAAGCTATTGGGGCAACAAAATAAAGGCAGACTTGATTTTCTTTTGGATTTCGAGCTTAAAATAGCTTGGGTTGATGCTGGTTTCACACCCAAGCAAAGAAAAAAAAAAAAGGTCTCGTGAGCAGGCTTGGGACATGTTTGCAAAATTAGGTCGAACCTAGGCAAAAATTTAAGCCCGATGGTTATGCTGGACTTGGGCATAGCCATAGGGCCTAACTTCTGCAATAGAACCTAGTCCAAACCCGGCTCAACCCAGAGTTTGATCAGCTCTATCACGGCCCCTCTTCTTTCGCCAATCTCACCCTCAACTCCGTTGCCCCCACCCAACGACGTTAGCCCTCCTGGGTCTCACTAGCTTACCTCTCCACCCGATGTCGAGCTATTCCTCATCCTCGACCGTGTCGTCGGTTCCATCCCTACTTCCTCTCTCTCTCTCTTCCACTCTCTCGGTTGCCTTTTCGTTCAACGTCGAGCCCTCCTTTATCTCCGGCCATATTGCCGACCCTATCCCCTCTCCCTCTCCCTCATCACCGACCATGTCGCCGACCCTCATTGTTTTTGTTTTTTAAAAAAAAGTGAATCAAACATATTTTTTTGTTGTTAGAAATCGAAAAAAAAATAGAATTCTTGTTTCTATTTTTTTCTTTAAAAAAAAGCTAATAACAATGCCAAAATGTAGCCTTATATAGACACATCTTCCCATCCTGCCTTAGCGGCATATTTTACATTTAGCTCCCTAGAAGGAGCAATGAATAGGCTGACCAGATAAATCCATTTCGGTGATTCACATTAAAGATCTTGCATAAGGCCCTTTTCTTCACTGTTAAGCTCAGAGCTATATTACTCTTTTATACGCAAATTAGGAGACAAATCCCTCCTTACAATGTGATGGAGTTTAGTAGGAAATCCTTTGACTCCATCTAGTTCACCCTAGCATCCATTCAATGGCCGATGTTTTCTGGCCAATCAGTCTCATTCATGTTTAGGGTTAAAAGATCTTGCCTTGCCTTGGTAGTGGACTTATTCTAGGGTTCGGGTTGCATCTTTTATGCAAAATAATGGTTGATATTTTTTCATGATGCTGACTATTGGATCATGCCCTACATGGATCTCAAAGTACCCCCGAACATCTTCATTCATTCACCTGCATAGATTTCGAAGTGACCATTGCACGGTCTAACGGTGGATTCGTGCGAAGGAAGGTGAATCCTTCTTTCACATGAAAGATACACCACCTATCTTTTATTATGGCCTTCAGATTGATCTTCTATGATGACATTGATGGTTGGATCACACTCCATGCAGATCTCAAAGCATTTGAAATACCTTTATTCATTCATCTGCACAGATTTCAAAACAATAATTGCACAATTCAACAATAGATTCATGCGAAAGAAGATGAATCCTTCTTATGGCTTGTGAATGATAAAGCCTTTCTCCTCTATTATGGGTTCGGGTCGTATCTTTTACATGAAAGAATGGTAGATCTTCTTTTGTGATCTTCACGGTTGGATCGCAGCATGTGTAATCTTAAAGCACTCCAAACGCCCTTGTTCATCCATTTGCATAGGTCTCGAAGCGCTCATCGCATGATCCAATGGTGGATTCGCATGAGAGAAGGTGAATTCTTCTTTTGCATGAAAAATACAACCCTTATTCTTTATTCTCGGTTCATCTTTTTGGCGTTGATGACTATTGGATCGCACCCTCTGCAGATATTAAAGCAGTCCAAATGCCTCAATTCATCTGCCGGCATAGATCTGGAAGCGATCATCAATGTGCGATCCAAAGATGGATTCTCGAGAAGGAAGGTGAAGCTCTCGGGTTGTATCTTCCTTTTTTTTTTTTTTCCGCACTGTGTTGACTGTTGGATCGCACCCTGCCATAGATCTCAAAGCACCCCGAACGCATTTATGTATCGAATCAAATTAAATGCATTAAAGAGTCGTTGTAGTGACATCATAAATGCAATTATTGTTGGAAATACTGTTTACGAGTCGTTGCAGCGTTCGTTGGAGTACCAAAACATGTCAAGTATCTATCGCCACACGTGTCCGAACAAATGAAATATCAGCCGTTCGGGCGTCGTCCTCCATCCCTGCCTCCACTTTACCCCGGCTCCACAATCTGCGCGCCTCTCGTCGTCGCAGCCGCCTTCGTCCCAGTAGCCATGGCGTTTCTTGCTCTTGAAGGAGCGCATTCAAGCGAGCCTCTTCTGCCGCTCGTGCTCGTGGAGCTAGCGGAAGTGCTTCGAGGTAGGGGTGGGAGCGGCAGCGGCGGTCGCAGACGCCGCCGCGCTTGTAGAGCTTGTCAGGAACGGCGTGGCCCTCGCACTTGGAGGCGTCCAGGCGGTGGCGTTCACAACACAGCAAAGAAAAGAAAATTCGTGAGCTGGAGTGATGATCGAGCAAGAGATTTGTGTAAAGAGCCATGCATGCATGCATGTGCAAGAAAATACCAAAATCTAAGCTGTTCATCTTGGCTTATTTCTTCTAACTTCAATTTCTCCAGTAAATATATATTGCCTGGACGGGGAGCACTTCTTCCTTCTTCTTTGGCACCAGCTTCCTTTCCACGTTTTCGTCCAGGTTGTGGAGGCGCATGCAGCTATGGAGCTAGCTCTACATCGAAGAAATTCACGTTCGCCATGGTTGTCCCAAAGTATCTCCTGCTCGCGGGCGATGGAGTAGCAGCTCACCAAGGCCTGTGGCAGGCCAGGTTCTGCATGGTAGGTGTTTTTTATTTTTTCTTCCTGCCACTCTCTCCTTTGCCTTCGTCCGGCAGGTCAAGTAGCAGGTTGCCGGGAAGGAGGGGATGGAGGAGAGAGAGGCCCGAACGGGAGTTTTTTTCCTTTTTTTTTGAAAAATAATTTTTTGAATTACTCAAATATGTTACTCGAGCTGGTCTGGTGCATTGTCATGACTCCCTTTGAATTGGCATTGTCGAGTATGCCCCTAAACGAAGCATGGTGATTGGTGCAGAGTACCAGAGTAACTTTTTGATGTAACTTTTCTGAGTTACCGTGGCTTGGAATTCTCTTCTTTTTATTTGTTTCGGACACGTGGTAAGTGATCACGACAGAGGCTGTCCTCATCGGGAGAACGGTGCCTTTTCGGTTTGGCTCGGTCTTTGAGGCACCGGGGCAAAATCGTTCACGACCTGCTTCTCAACCACCCTATCTTACTAATAATAATAAAGGGGAGCGATTAGGGCGTACCTTTTTTAGTAGCAGTCAAGCTCTTCCTTCGTCGGAACCCCTTAAATTATTGAACTTTCGAGGTCGTATGAGCCATAAAGCCAGTGCGAATCTTCTCCTCTCTCACTCGAAGAAAGAAGACTTTCATGGGCAGAGCGAAGGAATCAGAGTGGAATAGTCAGAGGTTTACAATTTTTCCATATGTTTACCCCAAAAAAAACTTAATAAAGGGTGTCTTGGATAAATTTTTCTAGTAATTATCTTCGTATTGACGTAAGGATAAGGTTCATTGGGCTAACCCGGGCGCGTTCGGGAGTGGCAGCCAACTAATTTTGGTGTATGTTGAGGCCTGAATCTCGGGATATTAATTGGAGGATGCATGACACTATTTCAGGGTCAAAGGAAATAAATTTGTAGGATAGACATAATGTACTATAAATACCAAGGATTATGTTAATTGACATAAACTCCTAGGCCTAGTGTGAGAATTCGTGTGGTGTATATTTAGTTCCATATTAGTTATTCATCGAGAAGATTTTGAGTACTTATACAGGACTAAAAAACTCAAAATATATCTTCCGACTAGCCATGTGAACTAGGGATACTACAACATAGGCTTATTGAGACTGTCATAAGTCGATCGTCATGCTTGTGATTAGATTTAAATAGATTTAGACCTTTAGTAGTCCTGGGTTGTTACACTTAGTGTGCGCTAAGAGCGTGCATAGTATAGGTCTTAGTTTTCTCAACTTTTCTTCTGCCTTTTAGAAAACTGGACAGTTTACTTAATAGTTACTTAATCTAATCTTACTCCATATAGTGTTAATTAAACAATTCTAGGCACCCAACACATATGTCAATATATACTCTTAAAGGGAGCGAGAATGAATAATAAACCAAACATTAACTTGTGATACTGTACTATTACACTTTTTATTTATTTTATATATTTTTAAATGGCAGGAACTAATAAACATATTCTTCTACATCTCTCTTATTTTTAAAATTATGGTAATAAATTATATTGATGCATATGTGAATAAAAAAAAGGCGGATCAATTGTACAAAATTTTGACCATCTACTTTAAATAAAATCATTATATGCGTATGGCAGAGCTTTTCATAGAATCATTTACTAGAAGTAGATGCAGTTTTTTTTGAGCTTCTTCTTTTTTTCATGTCTCTAAGTCTTTAATCCATGGTTAGAGGCTATTTCATATCATGAGAAATGTTTTATACATACATATTTTTTAAGCGAAAATATTGACTTAATTTTCTTTTGAGAAAATAATGCATTATGAATAGTTGAAACTTCCACCCGAAGAAGAGCAACAAGTGAACATATGTGAAAGGGGTTTACTTCATATGTATATACAAATCACGCAACTCTAACTAGGCATGCAGACTCTTTAGTATGATGAGAAATCTAAATATCTTAATCTCATACTTCTATCTCTCTTTCATCTCACATAGTTTCTCTACAACCTAGCCGAACAAAAGCAGCTTGTTTGTGAGTTCATTCATCTATCAAGTTGGATTTACATGCATATATAACAGAACTAGGATGTTATTGGTGAAAGCTTGGCCTAATACTAGAGTGAGGATAGCTAAATGGCAAGTCTTCCCCATCGATATAAGAGGCTACCAAGTCAATCATTTTTGAGAATATTTTTTAAAAGTTATTATGTATTTATCAAATTGATATCACAATCATTATTAAGATCCTATCTAAGAATCTAAATATTTAAATGAATAGATCCAAAAGTATATAAGCACCCTCAAAGCTTTTAACCTATCAGATATAAGACTATTATTTTTTCAGCAATTATCAATGCTTCTCTTCACATTAGTAAGATTAAGATTAATAATAATTTAATAAATTTATTTCAAAATATGATGTTTATATTATCTATTTGAAATTACTAAAGAAAGATTTTAAAAGTCTTAATCATATTTTAATATGGGGATATATTATTATTAGTCTGCATAAACTAGAACGTGCATGCTGAATGATATTATACATAAAAATATTGTAATGTTAGAAAAACATTAGTAAACTAAGATCTCATGTTTGCCACAGTGTTCCTGCAGAAAGAAAATAATAAAATAATAACTATCCGTTAAGAATGTGTTTCAGTTGAAAATTTCACACATGTAAATGAATTACCCCAAAAATGGAATCACTTACTGCATATAAATGCTTGCCATCACCATTCAAATTTATTTTAGCCCTTTTTTTTCATGCTCTAATGTCATGAAGAAAAGTAGAATAGCCAAAATGTTTGTACCATGACAGTGTGTCTGGTTGCAGAAGACCATAATTCATTTTTATACTAAAATAATTGCTCAATATCTAAAACATATAGAAAACTAGTGTAATAAATAAACAAACACGTAGCCTTAAAGTCCACTGTGCTTATCAAAAAGATAAGAAAGCTATATTTATGAGTCTCCTCGCAGGTGCGCAAGCTTTCAGCTGGCATGTCCCCTTGCGCGGGTCTCTGACGCTAAAACAGAGGATGCCGTCACCGAACAGATTTACTTCCCGATATTTTTGGTAACAACTCAGAAAAGAACGGTGGATTAGCCAAAGGGATAGCATGGGAGGGAGGAGAAGAATGAATAGAAATAAATATATATTAAGGCCCTATTTGGGGGAGCTGTTGGCAGTAGAGCTGTTGGAAGTAGAGCTGTTGGCAGTAGAGCTGTCTGAAGTAGAGCTGTTATAAAAAGCTGTTTGTTGTTTGGTAACCACATTCGTAAAGTGCTGTGGTACTTTATTTTGTGTTTGGTAAACAAACTGAGAAAGTACTTTTATATGACAAAATTATCATAAAGGACATTGCATAGTATTATACAACACAACATAATAAAACATAACATAAATTAATACATAAATATACGATATAGTATAATAGTAATATAATTATTAGAGTAAATTAATAATTAGTAATATAATATAATATTAAATTATTTAACATAACATATTAATGTATTATGATATAATGTAATATATATTATATTTATAGTATAATACAATAATAAAAGTATAAAATATTATAATTATTAGTATAAATTAATTTCTCATAATATAACATAATATTAAATTATTTAAAATAACATATTAATGTATTATAATGTAATGTAATATAATACAATATTTATAGTATAATACAATAATAAAGGTAAAAAATATTATAATTATTAGTATAAATTAATTTTTCATAATATAACATAATATTAAATTATTTAACATAACATATTAATGTATTATGATATAATATAATATGATATTATATTTATAGTATAATACAAAAATAAAGATATAAAATATTATAATTATTAATAAAAAATAATTTCCCATAATAATTTTTCATAATTTTTCTAAAATTAATTTTCTGCGGTCCAGGGGCTCTTCTTCGTGGTCCACGCTCGAGGAGGACCTCAGCGTGGGCCGCGAGGTTGATGATAAAAAAAAAACAATAGATTGATTTTGGAAGGTATGGAAAAGGATTAAATTTTTTTTTCTAAAATGTGGTTCAAGAGATGCATACAAAAATTGAAAAGAAAAATACCTTTTCTTACGGAAGGGAGTCTGACGGCTTGGGTTCTTGGCTCCAGCAGATTTTTAGGTTCATACAGGGATAAACTATGTAATTATGTTATTTTAATATGGGCATTTTTGTCAAAAATACAGTTCTCCGAAAAAGCTGAAACAGCTTCCTCCCAAAAGCTCCAAATTGGAGCTTCCTCCCAAAGCTGTTTTCAGCTTCCCGCAAAAGCTGAAACAGTTTTTTGAAAAATTTACCAAACACAGTTTTTCATCTAAAAGTATTTTTGGAGGGCTAGAAAGTGCTTTTTGGCCCTCCAAAAGCTCCCCAGACGAGGCCTAAGAGAGGCTTCAGTGAGGTGACGTACGGTGAGCACAAAGTGCGGGACGCCATCGCATCACGGCCAGAGGCGAAGATGACGGGTGGGCGTACGGCCTTTTTTTGTGCATGGGATCCTGCCAGAGGGGCCTTTTAACCAAGAAAGAAAACAGAGAAATATTAGAAAAACAGAGAGGGATGATACATAGGGACAAAAGGCTGGCTTCTCGCGTTGGGTGGTAATAAAGGCCGCGAGGGCGGGTACGCAGGGGTTGCTCTGAAATGGCGGGGCCGTTTCCGGTTCCTCTGCTCGACCTCTCCTCTGTTTAAAGCAACTGCGTCAGAATCTTTTCTTGCCGTGTGAAGGGCAACATTATTTATTGCGTGATCGGTTTCCGTCATCCACGACGTTGGAGAGAGAACGAGAGAGAGCTTTTCTAAACATAGGTGGCTTTGTTGTTGAGCTTGCAAGCCATGAGAGGTTTTGGTATCTTCTCCGGCTTATGTTTCATGTTTAAATCAGAGAAACCCAGTTAAAATCATCAATTATTCATGTACTCCGCAATAATTCGTGATTGAACAGGCCAGGAACATGGATGCATGTCTGCATGTATCTTGATTTGTACTTCGAGAAGTAGTTGATGAATGGACCTCCCCAGTTCCGGGATATGAACTCTGCATGGATTGGGAGCATTTTAATTAAGGGCGATGGTGGCCAAGAATTGATTCAAGTCTACTCATTATATTGGTTGTAGCGCTGGGATGGTATAAAATTTTTGGTCAAAGCTAAACGTAAAATCACATTCAAATATTCTGTACAAGATGTGGAACTCAATCTCCCCCCATGCAGAATTTGTGGTATGTGATGTGATGGATTGGATGGATGTCGTGCGTTTATTGCAATACAGGAAGGAGCAATTAGGAGCCCCTGTTTATCTGAAGGTACAGAAGCAAAGTTCCATGTCAGGGAGACCTCGGGGACAAAATCGTAGATAATCTTTTTCATTTTCCCCCTTATAGAACACTATATAGGTGACATGTAAGGGTCAAAACTATATAGAACACTATATAGGTGACGTAATCTTACATAATCTTCTTTATGAAAAGGGTCAAAACATTGAAAAAACAATGGGCCCATCAAGTGGAAAAAGGCTGAGAAAAATTTAAAAACATTTCAATACTTCATGGTCTAGTTTTGTAGTGGCATGGTAAAATGCCAATTCCATGTTGGGAACATGGGAGGAACGATATACCTATAGTGGAGTTGATAATGGGTCGAGATGGATCTAATCTATATTCATTTTTAATCGAGCTTTAGATAGATTTTATTTAAAATTTGATATTTTTTATGCCTAAATATAGCCAAGAACAAGCTCTAGTCCATAAAGATTTCACAATAAGCATATGTGACATGTGACAGCCCGGACAAAGATATTAATTCCATGAAAAAAGTGTAAATTAAGGTGTTTAGGACTTGTTCAAAAATATTATTATACGTATATACTAATCTCCATATATAATTCTAACCCTCAAATTCATTACCATACTACTATGCAGAGAAAATTAGGCTCCACTTTTTCGACTCCTCTTCCAAGAGAGCTATGCGTCCTTTCTTATTCCAATTGCACCCATGGCCACTTTTTCCACTCTTTCTTGGATGGTGGAGAATAATAAATGCACTTACTTTTTTATCTCTTAAACGAGAATATCCTTTTTCCCACTTCAAATATTCTAATAATTAATAGGGAGACGTATCCATCCATCCACTTTTCTCCTCCCGTATTTGTGTTTACTAACCCCACTTCTCTATATTTTTCAGGACCGCGTGCTAGGTTAGCTTCATTGGTTAGAGAATGTCGGCCAAAAATCCAAAGGTTCTTAATCTTCCTCAAGATTTTTCGTTTATTTGAATAGATCTCATTCTTTCTTTTGCTTAAAAAAAAAAATACCAATACGTTCGTGGGCCATGCTCTCATATTGTATAAGACAAGCTTCCCCAAGCACCTGCTCATGAGGCATATCTATTGGTCCAAATTTTCAAATAAACTTCGTTTATTATGAAAACTCTACCTAATGACCCAAACTAAGGAAGAAAGAGAAAATAAACACATTCCAGGAGAGAGCACATGAAAATTTTCTCTTCTACTCCCAATTGTGGTTTTTATTATTCTCTCATGTTGGACATCACCAAGTCTAGTATCTTAGTTTAGACTATACTGCAAGCCCACTATGTACTCTGTTTCTTCTTTCTTGATCGTTCGCTCCAAATCACTACCTTTCATGAAAGCATGTACCAATGCAATCATAATTGTTCATCAAATATTCCTTTCAATTAGCTGGATTCCATCCGAAAGCATAATAGCTATCAGCATACAGTCACTCACATCACGTGTCAAGTCAATTTCAACATGAGAAAAAAGAACCAAAAAGTTTTTTTTGTGTCAAACCTAGCATCTCGAGTTTTGGCTTGAGAAGGTTTAATGTTTAGTTCGAAAGAGCAAATCCATCCTTGCGTTTGACCAATTTTATCGACCTGATCTTAGCAAATTCAGCCTTGTGAGACCTCACCCAATACAAATTAAAATATAGGAGGAAGAAAGAACAACCCGAGCATGATGAAATTAACATAAGTTACATTTCACGGCAGCTAAGGAAACACGAGATACAAGAATGGCTACATCTTGAACATACACAAAGATATTTAAAGAATATTTCCAACATCCAAGAGCTGGATATAGAAGCAAATTACACACATAGGAGCAAACTAGAAGTGATATATTCTTGCAAGCTAATAGCTACTTGTGTCAGTTCTGGTTACAGACACATCCTAAATAATCTAATAGAGAATTTAGCAGCTAGATCTTTAGATTTTGACCAAGAGATGCCTGCTGAGGATGGAGGGCCGACATGGGAACATATTGATCTAATATGCTACTGAGATACCATGCACGTAAAATCTCACTCGCATTTAAGGCACATGGCAAGTGGTTGCCAACTTACAAGGAACCACCACCAAGTCGAAAGAGGTTTCGTACGAAGTTGGGCATGGAGGATCCGCGACCTTTACACATGGATTTAGTTGCTCTTGAGAGGATAAGGGAGAACGCTGGATGTACTCGTGTTAGAGTAATTTAAATTGCTGTTTTTCAAAAAAAAAAAAAAAAGAAGAAGGGATAAGGGAGAAGAAGAAGAAGGGGCACGTAACGTATGTTTCTCGCTGCAGTCGAGCTCGTGAGATTAAGATTGCCCACTCGCTGACGTGCATGACGTAAATGCACCAACATGCTCTCTTTAAAAGCGTGCGCCCCCATGCACATGGGAACCCAATTGGCCTTCAATTAATAAACATAGAACGATAACTGATTAAAAAGCTTCGCCCTCAAGTTTACATACTCGATGAGCAAACTTGGCAGAGAGATTGGCCACCATGTCCCTAAAACTTCCAGAAAACGATACAGGCTCTGCAGCTGATGTGGGTTCTCATTGTGTTAACAGCAACAGGCCGCTTCCAGAAAACCTTTTTTTTTTTTTTTTGGTACAGAGGGGACTCACACATGACGTGTGTGGGTATAGCCTATGAAATCAAAAAATATTATAGAGTATAGGAGAGAACGGACAGACTCGTGGTTCTTCCAAACAAAACCTCCAGAGTGATGGGCCGCAAAAAATACCACCAAGTCCACAGTACTATTTGCCTTTTCGTAGATATGTGTAGTCCGATAGAAGAGGCACTAGTCCAAAATGTGGCAGATGTCGCGGAGCAGCTGCATCCCACTAGTCTCATGCCCCCAACTTTGAATTCACTCGATCACCGTGGCAAAGTTTTCTTCAAGGAGAATGTGGTCCGCACCCAATATCTGTCTTGCATAGGTGAGGCCTTCTCATGCTGCTCTGAGCTCAGCAGCCAAGACAGACTGATCAAATATCCGCCGAACCTCGGCCGCCACAAATTTAACCTCCTGGTCTCGGATGACAAACCCCGCACCTTCGCTGCTCTCTTCCGTACCAATGCTGCCATCGAAGTTCACCTTAAGAAAGTCAGGAGATCTCCTACGCGAGGCGTGCTCTGAGTGCAGAGTGCATCCACCTGGAGGGCAACTCGGCCTCTATGATCGAGGGAGTTCGCGGACGACATTCCGAGCAGTCTTCCCTCCTTGACATATGGCGGATGGCAAAGGAATGTGGCTCCTTCAGGGCCACTCATATTTACTGGGAGGTCAATACAACTGTTAACTAGGTGCCTCCTATACGGCGCAGCACTCGGGAGGTTTTCTTTGGGTGAACCAGATGGATGTTCCCTACTTGTTTGGCCAACTTCTTGTCCCTGATTTGAATGGTTGTACTCATATATGTATGGTGTGGGAAGCCGGTGTACCAAAAAAAAAAGAAACTAGGGGATGGGGGCTCCTAGGAGACGAACAATGTCCTGACCGCTATGGAAGCTGAATGGGAATCCTAGATTTCCCTGGCCACTCAATGGATGACAATGCAGTGCTGCCAATAACCTCCGCTGCATGAAGCAGAGCTCGGTCCACCACCACCCTCAGTTGTGCTGTTCTATCCTCAAAGATTCAGGTGTTTCTATCAAGCCAATAGTGATAAGCGAGGTAGGCCACTCCGATCCCCAGCTCCTCGAGACCGGTCCTCCGCGAGGCATTCCTCAGGAAGAACACGAAATCCTCGATCGATGACCACCTCTGCTGCAACCCCACAGAAACCGAGGAAAACCTCCAGAACTGAATTGCCCGTGGACAACCAAATAGGGCATGAAAAATCGACTCCTTCCGCTCTGAGCAGGCTTGACAACCCTAGAGAATGCGCACCTCCCGTCGTGCCAGCACGCCCCTGGTGGGCAAGCAATCCTACGCCATCTTTCAAACAAACATGACAACTCGTGGATGAATGCGTAGCCTCTAGATCTAGCCACCATCAATCTGTTGTGCTGGAGCCTCACGGTTTGAGATAATGCAAAGAGCCGAATGATGATATTATTTAATAATATATGTGAGGCTACAATTAGATCAACTGTTCTTGTTATGCTTTTATGGGGTTTTGTCCCCCTTAGAATCTTTGCTCCCCCTGCTTTCCTTTGTTTGCGTAGTCTCTTTCAATCAAGGGAGATCCTGATGAATGATGCATCGATGCTCTGTAAGGTGTCTCACTCACATATTGGTGCCAATCGAGCACCGATTTTTCAGAAAGCATATTAAATTGGATAGTACTTTTTCCATTATCACCTGGATATTCTTCTAAGTTAATTTTATTTCTTTAACTACATTTTTTTTTTGCAAAAATGGACAATTTTCTTTTTTAATTTGAATTCTCAGGTTGAAAAGTATGGATAAGAGATCAATGTAAAATCTTCGCATTGGATCTTGCCCTCTCTCTCAACAGGCATTATTTCCGTGCATAAGTAGGTCCTAGGTTTTGGAGGGCCCGCTAGGTCTTAGTTATTGCACGCATGTTCTCAAATTATTGAATGGGCCTTGTTAGGAATTAGGCATCGAAATCATATCATGTTCGTATCAAAAAAAAAAAAAGAAAAAAAAAAAGAAGGATCGTATTATGTTAAGTTAAACTATAAAAATCAAATGAAGTTATTACATTGATGTCAAGGTTACCTATACTATAGAGTATAGAATGAAGAGGGCACCAGTAAACTTATATGTACTTTTTTTTAGCAATAACAGGTCTAGACAATGACAAATACCTAGCAAGCTGACCACAAAGGCAGGACATTCTCTATTGCTCGACTGTAGAAGTTTTAATTCAAGTGCCACCATTCATAGTGCGATTTTGAATTCCACTATCACCTGTTTCTGTTTTGTCCACCGAACCTTGTGTAGTTGTTCCTCAGAAATTTTGATAGATCTCATCATTCTCTTGCTCGTGGGAAAACATGTGGAATCATAAAAGTCAATTGGAATATGTACACCTAAAGGGAATACTCTCGTGAAGAACGCTTGATATATATATGTTATATGGGCAAATTCCCATCCATATCTAAAAATTGGACATTCAAAAGAGGGTGTGCGTGAGACATTGAGTGTTGGTGTTTTGGTGTACAGGTTCTTTTTTTCCCCTTGCCTGTAGATATATCATCCTCTCTTTTTTCCAGCCTATGGCGTGCAGGCATTTGACCTCAACAACTATACTTAGGACTAACAAATGAGGGTTCAAATTTAAGATGATTGGATATAATTTTTCGTTATCACCTCCCTGGAACATAGCCCTTTTCTCTTTTGATCAGGATGGAACAGAACATTAGGCAGGAGAAGATTGCAAATATCTTTGGGATTTCGGAGGACTTTGATTACGTAGTTGGAAGGCTATTATGAAATCTTAATCCTTACACACAAATCTTCTTTTACAATTCTCACCATAATTAGGTTCCTCGGTGTTAGAATCCACTTGTGTGGGGCATAAATAAGGTAGTTCTTAGTCATCTGGCCCTCCAGCAACTATAGGGTTGAGTCAGACAAGCTCAAGCCTTTTCAAGTCCCATCCAAGGTTAAAGCCTGAACTTAATCTACATTACTGGATAAGTCTAGGTTTTGGTCACAGAACATGCTAACCAATCATCTAAGCCGAAACAGCTAAATAAGTAAATATATGCAGCAAGGGAGATATGTAAAGGAAGATGCCGAAAAAAATCATGCATGATACACAACCATCACTTTTGTTCGCTAGTAGACATGGACTTAGTGTTTTCAACCATTCATTACTGTCGCCATCCCTCTATTGTCTCATGATTCATGTAGCTTCATAATTACATCAAATCATTTCGCCCCATGCCCGTTCCACAGTTGCCTCCTCCCATCGAAACATCTCGCCCACAGATTAGATCATTTCCATGGCCATGCATCTCGCATATTGGGCATCACTCCACCATTAAAGGTAATGACTCCTTTCAAAGCACGATGAATTATAGAGGTAATACAATTAAATCCATCCTTCTATAGTCTTATTTATCATTTATCTCTAGGAAATGGGCTCACTAGTAGGCCTCATTTTATATTGTTCCAGACTAGGACATCAGGTCTGGCTGGTTGCTCTTTTTCATACACCAAACTGCATACATTTACCTTTACATGCTAATAAGAATCACTCTGACATGAGCTCTCAAAGTTCTATCGGCAGTATAAAAAGAAGCAACAATGACTAAATGTATAAGCGCACCAAAACTAAGGGATGAAATGAAAGGAACAAAGAAACAATAAAGAGAAGGTACTATTGCATTGCAATAATGAAAAGCTCACAACTCTTGGAGGTGAAACAGAGAGCTAAAAATCTTTGCTCCTCATGTCTTCGATCAAAATACTTGGATTTCACAAAAGATATTGCATGTGCATCATGCTACCATAAGGATGTATTAAACCAAATCCAAATTAAAGCAAAACTCTTTATAAAAATTGCTTACAGAAAAGGAAATAAAATAAAATCAAATGCTACATTTAAACATGAAAAAAGATGGACATAGAATATAAAACATGAAAAGTTAATATCAGATTGAAAATTTAAATGCACCTGTGGCACCGAGATTTGTAAAAAAATCAAATACCAAATCTCTCAACTCCATCACGTCTCGTCGGAAGCTGCAAAATGTTCAAGAATAATGCAGTGCTGAACAATTGTCAAAACAACAATAAATAGATAAGTGAATTAAAGGAATGATGTCAAGCTTGCCTAACTTTTAAAGAGCAGAAGAGTTTTATTCTTATGCCCCTCAACCAACTAAACCTCACATACACATGCAGACATGCGCATGACCACACACCTGTACAACTTTAAAATTTCCTTGTAACTTTAACCTGCATGTGGGTGGGATAGCTATCCCTGTTGCTCAGTCTTCCTCAAAAATGCTCTTCTTAGGTTGTCAAAATTTTTGTTTGATCACAAATTTGCAATTCCCAAATCATTGCAGGATGATTCAAAATGCTGTTTGCTTTGAATAGGCATTAAATGGGGATAAGTGGTAAAATAGGCAAAGGGAAAGGAACAAACTAACCACCATTTCATAGAACAAATTTATTCAACATCCCCATACCCTCCTCACACACACAGAAAAATAAATAAATAAAAGAAAGTTGTCCTAGTTAAATGGGTTTAACCCATATTGACCAAAATAATGTTATTTTGAGAAAATTGAACAACATTGGCAGAATAGCTCCATTTTTTATCATTTAACCAGGTTTATCCTTCAATGGATTGCAAACTTAGTTGATTCTCTCTCCATCTTACCAAGTATGCAATCCATATCTGGATCCAGATCCTAAACCATCATCGCCTAATTTCCAAAAGATTCCTACAAAAAAGACCTTGCACTCTCCCAAGCACCAAGAGTTTCCCACTTTGATGGTTCAATTCCCATCTTCCTTCAAGACAACTGCTATATGCAAATATACATCTAATAATGGAGTCTCAACCACCAGCAATGTCTCGCCATCTAATTAATTGCTCCATTTAGGACAATTCAATTATTGATTATAATCGGATTCACTCCTTGGCCCATCCATATGATGAGACCATGCTAGCCACTGAATTGATGCATCAAGATTGCTTAGTCTGGTGGGTGGGAATCACATGTCTAACATGCATTTCAAAAAGGAACTGTAAGATGTTAATATACTTCACAATGATACAGATAATGAACACAGATTTATCCCTCCAAGGTCAGGCTGATGCACACAAATGGCAGCTCATATTAAGAAGGAACAATAACATATATTTGTGTACGTTGTTGCTTAACATTTCAACAAGGTATTCCTTACCCTCAAAAAATCATTGTCTGATTCCTAAAGATGACATTAGTTATAAGAGTGGGTAGAGAAGAAATCTAAATTACTTTTTCATATAAATGTAATGCATACAAAACCTCCCAGACACACCCTACTTTCTCCACTTAGAATCTTATAGTACCACCTTCATTAAGGCCACAATGACTTCCCTACAGAAGCCACAGTCCAGCAATTGGTGATTAAGGCATTGCTTTGCACCAATCACTTTTTCATACATCATAACGATATCATATCCCATATGAAATCCAAATAAGGCATACCTGAAGGCCGGTTAACTTTATTCAGGAGGAGAATTGGACGCAGCCCATCGTTAAAAGCTTTCGCAAGAACAAACTTTGTTTGTGCAAGGGAAGCTTCCCCAGCATCAACAACTAAGACAGCTCCCTCGACCATTCGAACAACTCGTTCGACCTATGCACGAATACCACATATAAATAGCAACCATTTGCTAATTGAATAAGCAATTCAGAGGGATTCAACAAGTTCACTTACTTTACCCCCAAAATCAGCATGGCCAGGGGAATCAAACATGTTGAGCTCATTATCCCTCCAGGAAATCGAAGTAACCTAAAAGACATAAAACAAAGAATTATAAGCAAAAGTGGAGTAGATAGATCCGATGATCAACATATAGGAATAATCTGTTTGATGAATTGACTTCAGAACTAAATTAAAGTCATCAAGTTCAAATGTTATCGTACATCGAACTCACAAACAAGATTCTTGGCCAAGAAATCGAACTTCGGTTCTGGGAAATCTAAAGAAGAAGCTTCGCTACTTCTAAAGAACTAGTGCTGCTGGTTTCTTGCCGTGGAAGCGATGGTGATGCCCCGCTCGCACATCGAGGCTGACGAAGTCGAGGGCCTGCTCGTGGGGGATGTCGGTGCCGCACTCTCGGAGAAAAAAGCCGGTCCATGAGGGCGGTCTTCCCATGATCGACGTGGGCTATCACGGTCACGTTCCGGAGCCTGCTCGGGTCGAGCGAGCTCCCAGTGGCGGCGAAGGTGGCGCCGGCCGAGGCGGGAGCAGCGGCGGAGGAGGGGAGGAGTGGAGAAGGTCCGGGAAGGGTAGGGGAAAGAAGAAAGGGCGGAGGGAAAGGAGGGCCGGCATTTTATTTCGGACTTGGGCCGACGGAGAAATCTGGCGGAGCGGATCGCCTTCCAGTCGAGCGCCCGAGGGTAGAGACTAGAGACTGAAGGGCTGTCGGTGGTCTGAGACGGCCTGCGGCCGCCCACTATAAACCGGGCCCAGCGAGGCATATGGGCTGGGCTAGAGATTGGCCGCATCTCGGGTCTCAACTGTCTTCATTTTAAATTGGGCTTCGGGCTAGTCTAATGTTAAATTTGATATTTTTTATGCCTGATAGATCATGAGAGTTTTCCGATTCAATTAGGATTAGGGTTGTCGCATGAACAACTCATTGTTCATTTATTTCATGAACACATGTCCAATTTTACATAGTATAACATAGTATTATCTAAAAACAAGTGAGCTTTGAGTAGTGTGGAGATATATAACCATACAATCTTAAGCTTGATGGAGAGATCCTGGAGTTTGGGTTTCACATTAGAATTAAAATTATAGTAAATTACAAAACTGTTCTTAAAATTTATATTTACTACACTTATACCCACTAGTTTGTAAAACCTATATTTACACCCAATTAAATTAATGGTGTTATTGAACCCATTTACCTTATATAAAAAATTAAAATTGTCTTTGAGTGATAAGTAAATTACAAAAAGTCTTCTAAGATTAGGGGTCAATTATACTTACATCTAATGATTTAAAAAATCTACGCTTATCTCCTGATTTTTGTCTTTATTCAACACTTTAACCCATAACTTAACAGAATGTTAGCCAAACCATTAATTTTAATGAGACTTAAATGTCACATCATAAAAAATTTTAAAAAAAAACCAAACTAGCCTTAAGTGTCTAACATCTATCCAAGGAGGAGAACAGTCATGAGGTGTCATGAGTCTGAGCTTGATCTTGATAAATTATCAGAAAAAAGTCATGTGCCAAGAAAAAAGCAATCTAGATCTCTCGAGCAAGTGGATGCCTCTAATTTTTTTTGCTGTAAGAAACTAATATCAAAAGTTTTATTGCTTGAGCCAACCTGTTTATAGTTCGAGCCAGTTTATCTATGATTTGAGACAGGCTATGAAATCACAACTGATGCACCCTAAAAAAAAAAATCTCACGCACGTATTGATTTGGATCATTTAGATGATAGGTTGCTAGAGCTATTATAGCTCCATATATAGATATAAGAATCCTCATTCATAGCAACGATGTTAAGAAATCATATCTATAATATTGGACAAGTAAAACTCAAAATTAGCAAATAATATAATGACATCTCCAGTCTTTATGATGTGCTAGACGAAAAAGCGAGAACAAAATCTGATCAGGAATAACGGATGCTGGTCGGAAAGGATGCTGGTCGTTGGATATCAGTTGGAAAGAAATATTGTTGTTGGTCGCTCATCGGAAAGGGACGCCTATGGTAGGGTGGCGAAGTAGGAAAGAACCGCTAGCTGCTTAATTTTGAAGAGAAGAAGACTCTTAAAGACGTAATACTTCAAAGAGTTCCGAGAGTCGAAAAAGTGAAAGAGGAGCCTTATTTTCTTATAGAGGTAATTTTGACTTTTTATAATAGATAAATAGTTTCACTAAGGCTGACAATTTAAATGGGTGTAAGTATAAGTTCTTACAAAATATTGGGTGTAAGTGTAATAAACGTAAATACTAGAAATTTTTTTGTAAGTTATTTTGGTTATTTTTAAAAAATTTCTGATGTGGCATTTGAGTCACTACCAGAAAACACGCGTATAGTGGCGGAGATTTCTGTCACTATACCGTGTTTCTGGTTACTAATATGGATTTGTGATCGGAGCTCCCATCACTGAATTGGTTACAAAAACACGCGTTACTAAATTCTCAGTGACGGCGGCGATTTCCGTCACTAAACTCCATGACAGAACCGCCGTCACTAAGCCGTTACAAATCAAAGAATTAAATATTTAAGAAATTACATATTTTTCGTCATTAACCAGTCACTGAGTTAGTGATGAAGGTAACTTGATCACTGATTTTGTCACAGCATTCGGTCACAAGTTTGGTCACTGAGCTGTCACAACCTTCAGTGACAGATTTAGTCGTCACAGACAGAGTCACAAATTTTCTTATTAAATTTGTCATTAATTCCGTCACTGACCTAGTGACAAGGTTACTGTAACTAATTTGTCACAACTTCCAAGGAAAATTATTTTTTAGTAACCAAAATCCTGTCACTAAGTTTATGGCTGCACGTCACAACACTTGGTAAACAATTCAGTAACCAAATTGGGTCACTGATCCCATTCCAATAACCTGATACATTTGGTACATTGATTGGCTCATAATAATAATAATAATAATAATAATAATATCATTAATAGCAAAGACATTCAACATTATGCAAAAGTCATTTATTATGTCATTCAAAATAGGCATCAATATGTCCTAAATCCATCAAAATCAAAGTCCAAAAGTATGTCATAGAGATCTATCAATCCTAAAGGATGAATTTTGATGATTATAAAATACTTGAGATGATGTTGTGTACTAATGATGTTGGCTTAATTGTGAAGTTCTATAAGTCAAGAAAAATCAGTAGAAATGAAGCACTACAAAATCATAAGTTCTTTGCAAACACTTCATTGGATATGTTCTAAAAAAAATGATCTTAATCTAATCCATGGAGATCAAAGATGAAGTCTAAAGTTTTCTGTTTGAAAAACTTGAGTCAACCCCTAAACAAAAAGGACAAGTTTGAGTTGACTCTGGCATGTTTTCTTCAAGAGGCACAGTCAATGAGTCGACTCATTTGAATTCTCTGTTGATCTCTATGACATACTTTTGGACTTTGATTTTGATGGATTTAGGACATATTGATGCCTATTTTGAATGACATATTAAATGACTTTTGCATAATGTTGAATCCAACCCAAATCAAATATGGAAACGGATATGGTCGGATAAAATCCAACCCATTTTTAGCCTTAGGCGGAGCATTCCAAACTGTTACTGCCATTAATCACTAGGGGTGCAAATGGGTCATCGTTTGTGGCCGGCGCCATGGGATTTGGGCATGAGAAGAAGGGATTTGGGTTTTCTAGAGAACGATTGGGATTTGGGCTATCGAAGGTATTTGGGCGGGGCGGCGGGTACACTTAGTTTTATTTTAGATTTTCCTCTTTTTACCTTTGTTTTAATTTATAATTACTCAAAAATAATATTTTAATATTTTTGGAATTAAAAATTAAATTTGGTGATGGAAATTTCTATCGATAACCCATCACTGCCAAAAATAATCTTTTAAAAATTTATATAACACTTGGATTACGATTTTTGTGATGGCTGAATTTGTACTGTCTTGTTGCAATTTCGGTTACCAGTTTTGTGACAGATACCTCGTCACTACGGTGGTCACTAAGTTTGGGCGCCCATCCTACCCGCGTATTCTGTGACCAGTCTGTCACTAAGTTCACACCACGGTGATTAAATTTCTATCTATCACTAATCCATCACAACTAGTGACTGATAACGGGCCGTCACTAGTTTTCCGTCACTATACGTTTGTTTTCTGGTAGTGAGTCTCATTAAAATTTAACGGTTTGATTAACATTCTGTTAAGTTATGAGTTGAAGTATTGGATAAAAATAAACCTCAAGGAGGTAAGCGTAGTGTGTAATTGTAATTTATCCCTAATCTCAGAAAGATTTTTGTAATTTACTCTTAAAATAAATAGGTGAAACTTGATAAATAAATGTTCCATTTCGCATGTTTAGTGGATCCTGCCACTTACAGCAATGGCATTGGACTCCACTGTCCCTTCGATGACGATCCTGCCCTCTCTCCAACTCCAGTGATGGCCCTTCCCTCCTCTGCTCTGCTACTTTTAGAACAAAACATCGAAACTCTCGGATCGAGAGAATTGTCTCAGAACCTTATTTGACAAAAGTAAGCCTGATAACGAGCCGAGCTGCTCAGGCTCGGCCCGGTAAAAGCTTGGCTTGAGCTCGGCTTGTTAGTCAAACGAGCCTAAGCCCAAGTCCAAAATGAGGCTCGTTTAAATTCGAGCCCGAGCAGCTCACGAGTCGCCCCATTAATTGTTTGGCCATTTCTATTCCCCAAGGACCTCGACCCCCGCCACCTCAGTCCAAGACTAAAACCCTCAACTCTCACACTGTCCGCACTTTCCTCTAGGCTCTTGGGTTTACGCACTCTCTTTGTCGTCTTTGATCCGATGGTTTCCGAAATGCTCGAGGAGAAAAAAAAGAGCTCAGAGGACGGATCTCCTCTGGTGGAGGGGGAGGCGGCGAGGGATCTGACGATGAAGGGGGCGGCGGCCGGAGGAGAGGCGAGCAGGGAGGTGGAGAAAGGGGAGGAGGAGGAGGAGGAGGGGGAAAAGAAGGTTGAGGAGAAGTGGAAGTGGAAGAGGAGGGATGTGGTGGAGAAGGGTGAGGAGGAAGGGATGGGGAAAAAGGAGAGGAAGAGGCGCCGTTAACTGGGGGACCAATGTATGCTCCTCCCAACACAAGAGCCTGAGCCAAGCCCGAGCAGCACAAGAGCCACATCCCATGTCCAGCACAAGAGCGTCAAGGCCTAGATCTGGGACACCGCCGGCCAAGAGAGGCACCTCCTCCCAAACCCTAGACTTCCGATGTGGTTCTCGTTCTCTTCTATTCTCGGATCTGTTCCCATTTGCCAATTTGTTTTCTTTGGTGTGGAACTCCAAAGAATACTTCGGGGGCGGCTTCGGAATCTGATAGTCCCTAGATCCTGGTGGGGATATTGGCTCCTCGTCGGGGTGGGAAGGAGATGGTGTCGGCGGCTGGCCTGTTAACGAGCCGAATTGAGTCCGAGCCCGAGCTTTTGCTTTGCCAAGCAAGCTCGAGCTCGAGCCCAATACAGAGCTCGGTGTCAAGCCCGAGCCCGAGCTCGTCTCGGCTCGTTAACAGGCCTAGACCGAAGTAGCCGCTCCTTGCTTCGGCCACTTTGATGCAACTAAACACGTCCCTGCCATCTTAATTAACAGAAATATACAATATCGCTATGGTAATTAGGGCTGAAATCGGATCGAATACTATCATATCCATATCAATATTTATTTTATTTGACATACAGATATGGATATGGATGTTAGTTAGATGCAAAAATTCGTATCCATATTTGTTTTAAACAGATATAGATACAAATCGGATATCCCCATCTCTTTCCACGCACGGATTCCGCCACAAAATATGGATATAAATCGGATAATTAAACTTTATGACCATAGAATCAAAAATATTACTAAGTGGATATTAAATCAAGTTAATATGGTCATTTATTTTTCTTAAAGGCTCACGAGTGTTATATAAAATTAAATAGGGTTTTAAATGGGATCGGATATTCGGATATAGATCGGATAATTATCTATCCATTTTCATATATATTTTGTTTTTATGAATATGGATATAGATATGGATATTAGTCGGATGCTCAAATTTTTATTTATATTCTGATAAATTCAAATATGAAAATAAATCTGAATGGATATTATCCAATCCACTTTCATCTCTAATAGCAATTATCAAACAATAGGAGTTAATTGGAAGGCAGTGGTCATGACAAATTCAGGTTTGTTTTTGAGCCCAACCACAATTGCTAGGATCTATAATTCAGACATGAATCTGCCCTGTCAATTGGTTGGAGGTTGAGTTTGTGATAGAGCCTAAAATAATTGCCATTGTAGCACAATTGCAGCCATCATAATAACTTCAAAGGACGCACTTTCAGGTTAAGTTACGCGAGTGATTAGCACATGCTATAAACGTTTTGTCTTTCCATTTTGTTTCCCATTTTCTGCTAGGCAACCCTAAATGGGGATAAGATTACCGTGTATCCTTTCCGCATCGGAAAGCAGGCAGGGGGCTTCCGTTCCTTCTTTGATTGCTTGAAATTGACGGCAAAAGCATAATAGAAACCAAAATGACATAAAAAGAATAATAAAAAAGGTTCAAATTAATCATGATTCACCCCCCTTGGTCCAGCAGCGTAAGTCCTGGCCGCTATAGACAGTATAAAGTCATCAATTTTATTAGTACTAAGTAATGATTTGTCTAGCCATTATATTGTCATGATAATTGTTATATAACAGGAATAAAGGTCATGACTTGTGAATTTTCATTATTCATCACACAGAAGTGATATTTAATAACTCCATTCTTCATCTTAGCTTAAACAATATATTATCATGCGGACAGGAGAAAGATCAAAAGGAGCATTCTTTCTATTAATTTCTATTATTTCCTTTTAATTTGAATAGAAGCAATCGCAATAATATTCTTATTATTCTTTCATTTTTTTTTATATAAGGCTAACTTTGCAAATAATCACTAATTATTTCTCACCATTGTCCTGTCGAAATTTGAAAACTTAGTTTGAGTTAGATTTTTTTGTTGTACCATAATATCATTTCTGTGAAGTTTAGACAAGCTTAATCATGGTGGATCCACGCAACCAAAAATGTGGATCAATCCACTATTAACATATCCATAGCTAATCTTATTCGAGCTGCAATATATAAATTAATCAACTCAAGTACATTTGCCACTGAGTCATTGCCTCGAGCAAAAGAAGATGTTTCAATCTTCTAAAATCTTCCAATCTCAGCACCAATATCAAATTGTCTTAATCTAAACAATTTGAAATGGATAGAGCAGAGAATAGAGACCCTTGCTCTACCAAGCTTGTTATAATTGGCCCCTCCAACCAACCTAAGTTGACAAGATGAAGGCATTTCTCTTTGTATCTCGCTATTAGGCTTATCTTTTAGGGCTTGTCACATCCACTAGATGTAGTAGGATTGGAAGAGGAAGAGAATGCCAGAAGTGGAGAGAGGGATGTAGTTGGAGAAGAGAGAAGGAGATCATCGGATCTTTCTTTTATATATCCTGGTCTAGAGGAGGTAGTTTGGCGCATGCCCAATTTTGGGGAGATAAAAAAGGGATCGTTTGGTTGGATTTTTCGAAGGAGATAGATGAAAAAGTTGCATTTCCGTGGAAATATGATTT
The DNA here is from genome assembly GCF_009389715.1 of Phoenix dactylifera. Lineage (NCBI taxonomy): Eukaryota > Viridiplantae > Streptophyta > Magnoliopsida > Arecales > Arecaceae > Phoenix > Phoenix dactylifera. Next base: position 11,570,261 of record NC_052395.1, read on the forward strand.
CTACATTTCATAGAAAAGTCTTTTTCATGAGAAATATAGAAAAGTTACTTTTCCGTGAGCCAGAAATCGAAATATTTTTTTCTTCCAAAAAGCCCTTCAGCTATCACCGACCATCCATCGTTCGCGATCCCTCCTCTCAAACCCTCCTCCATCGTACTAACTCAAGCCTGCTTATCTTCCTCCTTCCCACTTCGCTCTCTCAATCTCGGGGTGTTATCTCCGATGAAAACCTCCGACAAAAACCTTGGGGGCTCATCTCGGGAGGAATTCGAGTTCTAACAGTCGCCTCTGGAATCCAAGAGGTAATCATGATGCAATCTATTTTTCAGGGTTAGGTTTTTGATTTCCTTTTGCCTTCTTTTTTCCCTGCACCTTTTAATCTTTATATGGATAGTTGGGTTTCATCTCTCCGATTCGGTGTTTTTCTCTCGATTTTGGGGGATTCTGCGGACTTTATGGTCGTAGTTTGATAAAGATCTCCCATCTTTTTTGTTTTGTGGGATTTATGGTTTAAGGTTCATGAAGGATTTGCAGGAATATCATGATTTTAGGGATTTTCTTTCTTGTTTTTGGAGGTTCTGGGATTCTGGGATTCCATAGTGGTAGATCGGGGGCTTTTTTCTCTCATAAAAATCCCTTTTTGCTTCTTCTAGGGAAGATTTGTTGGGTTTGGGGGTGTTGGGTATTGTTTGGTTGATAGGATTTCGTGTAGCGGAATTTATGGAATGGATCTGTGAGTGTTTTCTATGGAGTTTTCCTCGAGATGCCTTGTTGCATCGTTGGAGAAGTATTTGTTGCCTCGTTAACACAGGCTTCCACCATTGCATCATTGGAGATGCCTCTGTTGCATAAGTTTGCAAATGCCCGCATGTGTCTCATCCCATACTGAGTGAGCGGCCCACAGTAGCATTGAAATATTTGTACCTGAAGTAGATTTCAAAAGGTTTCCTCTCTTGTTCAATGGCACAAAATTAAGTCCATGTCAAAACATCAACCTCCTGTCGAAGTGCCTCGGCACCTTTAGATGCTACAGCAATGAAAACTAACTGAATGTAACTAAATTTGCGAGTGAACATTTTTGGTCTATGCATTCCCTTATTTTGATCAATCAAAACCAACATATTTGTAGATGATTTAATTATTTGTTGTAATACTTTCTGCTTGCTTATGGCAGTTATGGCTCGTTTATTTGTTTCTAAAATGAAGAAGATGATAAGTACCATTTTGGTCATATACACTAAGATGAGGTTGATGATAATGGCAATGATGGCCAAGATTCTTGAAACCTTGGTACGAGTAAATGTTAGGATTTCTAGGGAAATGGTATATGTTTTTGATAGAACACTTGATGAGAGGATGATGAATAGAATAACTAATCTTAGGCTTATAATAATGGAGAGTGATCAAATTTGTACCGATCAACTTAGAATGGATAGGAGGGCATTTTGGAAGCTTTGTGAAATGCTTAAATCGATTGGCAAATTGGAGGGGAATAGAAATGTTCAAGTGGAAGAGATGGTTGCAATATTCCTTGCCATCACTCAAAAAATAGGGTTATGCAATTGTACTTTCGTAGATTGGGTGAGACAGTAAGTAAGCATTTTAATGCTGTCTTGAATGCTATCTTGAGGCTTCATAGACACTTGCTAAAGAATTCTGAGCCTGTCACAGAAAGATCAATAGATGAGAAATGGATGTGGTTTCCGGTGAGTTAATATTACATTTTACATTTTTAAAGTTAATATTTTGGCCTATTAAATTGTTAAAAGTACCGATTATTATATTCATACTTGCATTATAGAATTGTCTAGGCGCATTGGATGGTACCCATATTAGAGTGTGGGTCTTGGAGAAGGACAAACCTAGATATCGATCGAGAAAGAATGAGATTTCTACAAATGTACTTGGTGTTTGCTCACAAGATATGCAGTTTATTTATGTGCTACTTAGATGGGAGGGGTCAGCACATGATAATAGAGTCCCTAGGGATGCCATTTCTCGTAGAAATGGATTAAAAGTCCCGCAAGGTAATTTTAAGTCTAATATTGTAGCTATTTTTTACTTGCATGAGTTGGATAGATAAATTTTTTTGATTTCACTTTTTTTGCATGTTTTTGAATGAGTAGGCTATTACTACCTGTGCGATGTTGGGTACACAAATTCTGAAGATTTCTTAATTCCATTTAGAGGTCAAAGATATCACCTCAATGAGTGGAGACATGGTCATCAACCCACTACACCAGAGGAGCTCTATAACATGAGGTACTCAAAAGCTAGGATGTAATTGAGAGATGTTTTGGCCTATTAAAAATGCGATGGGCAATCCTTAGGAGCAATACTTGGTACCCTATTAAGACAATGTGTAGGATCATTTCTGTATGTTGTTTGCTACACAACTATATTAGAAAAGAGATGTCTGTAGATCCTATTGAGGCTTTGTACAATGAGAAGGAGTGCTCTCATGGCAGTTTTCCACATGAGCATGGTGCATATATTGAGTATATTGAGTCATCTGCATCTTGGAAGGCATTCAGGGCTAATCTTGCTGCCCAAATATTTGAAGAGCGGCAGCATAATAGAATTTGAGGAAAGAATTGGGATCTTTGTTGTGTTTAATATTTGGGGCTCTTAACATTTGTATGAACATTATGTGTTATGTTGTAATCCTGGTTTAATCTTTTTCTTGCTATGTTATAATCTTGTGTTATGCCAAATTCTTATTTAATAGTTCATTTGGATAATGCAAATATAAGATCATGCTGTGAGGTTGTGAATGTTGGGAATTGTGTCCTAAATCCAATAACTGCTTGCTTATGGCAGTTATGGCTCGTTTGTTTTGCAAATGTAACAATAAGAAATTCCTAAATGTTGGAGATGAAAGAACTGTTCCAGTTCTAGCATTAGGTAAATTCAAATTGTTTCAAATTCTCACATAATTGCCCTTGGTGAATGTCACTATTGTCCTAGTTTCTTAATGAATGTCATTTTCGTTGGTCATTTGGCCTTAGACGGTTATAAAATTTGTATAAAGAAGGATTATTGTGATATCATTATGAATGGTGTTACAGTAATCAATGAACGATTAAACAATAGCATTTATTTATTGTCACAACCTGTTAGTGTAATGTACACTACAAGTAAATGCCCTAGATCTGATGATGTCTCTGATATCTACCTTTAGCATTGTAGGCTAGGTCATATTAACAAGAACAAGATCAACAGGTTGGCCTCACTGGATATTTTAAATATTAATGATTGTGAATCATTACCTATCTATAAGTCTTGTCTTCTTGGAAAGATGACCAAGTCACCTTTTACTGAAAAAGGTATATGAGCCGGTGCTATATTAGGTCTTGTACATTCGGATGTATATGGATACAGCTATATCATTACATTTACCGACGACCTATCTCGGTATGGGTATGTGTTTCTTATGAAACACAAGTATGAATCATTTGAAATGTTCAAATTATACCGTAATGAAGTAGAGAAACAAACTGGACAGTGTATTAAGATACTTTGATCTGATCGAGGTGGTGAATACCTCTCCAGTGATTTCTTGACATATCTGGAGGATAATGGGATTCTCTCTCAGTGGACCTCTCCCGGAACACCGCAGCATAATGGCATGTCTGAAAGGAGAAATCAGACTCTGTTGGACATGGTCCGGTCCATGATGGGGTTTACAGTTTTGCCCTTATCATTTTGGGGTTATGCACTTGAGACCGCTTGTTATATTCTTAATAGAGTTCCCAGTAAATCTGTGACTAAAACTCCATATGAGATATGGACCGGTCAAAAGCCTGTTCTCTCTCATCTTAAAGTTTGGGGGTCTCCAGCCTATGTCCGTCGTTTGAAAGCAGACAAACTGGAAGCTAGGTCGGAAGAATGTCTTTTTGTCGGCTACCTAAAAGAAACCAAAGGGTATTATTTCTACTAGGCTAATGAACAAAGGATGTTCGTCAGCAATAGAGCTGTTTTCTTGGAGAAAAAATTTCTTGGTAAAGGAATGAACAGCTCTAAGGTTGAGCTTGATGAAGTTCAACAGGTAGAGGATCAGACAACTAGAACTGAACCGTTAGAGTCTGATTTGATAGGATCAAACTCAGAACCCATTAAGGTTGCACCCGTTAGACGATCTGGTAGAGTACCGCATCGACCGAATAGATACTACGGTTTTCTTGTCCGGAACGATGATCCCATTGCTCTCGATGAGAATGATGAGGATTCCGTCACCTATATGGATGCTATGCAAAGCTTTGACTCTGATAAATGGTTTGGAGCCATGGAATCTAAAATGGAGTCCATGAAGGTCAATGATGTATGGACATTGGTTGACCCACCCGAAGGATTTAAACCCATAGGGTGTAAGTGGATTTTCAAACGAAAAAGAGGCGTAGACGGAAAGGTGGAAACCTATAAAGCCCATCTGGTTGCCCAAGGATTTCGTCAGCATTATGGTATTGACTATGACGAAATGTTTTCGCCTGTGGCAATGCTGAAATCCATTCGGATCATGCTTGCGATTGCGGCCTATCTGGACTTTGAGATATGGCAAATGGATGTTAAAACTACTTTTCTAAATGGAGATTTAGAGGAACAGGTGTATATGATACAGCCTGAAGGTTTTATTTCTGCAGATGAGTCTAAGGTGTGTAGGCTACAAAAGTCCATATATGCACTAAAGCAGGCAGCTTGGAGTTGGAACATTCGTTTTGACAGGGTTATCAAAAACTTATGGCTTCGTTAAGAACGAAGAGGAACCTTGCATATACAAATGGGCTAATGATATGGTAATTTTATTTCTTGTACTGTATGTGGATGATATTCTCCTAATAGGAAATGACATCGCTGCACTATAGGAAGTAAAAATATGGCTTTCATTACAATTCTCCATGAAGAATTTGGGAGAAGCATCCTACATCCTTGGGATGAAGATCTATAGAGATAGATCTAGGAGGTTGCTCGGTCTATCCCAATCTATGTACATTGAAACCGTGCTGAAAAGTTTCAGCATGACGAATTCCAAGAAGGGTTATCTTTCGATAGCTTCTGGAATTTCCCTCTCTAAAAGAGATTGTCCGTCAACTCCGATAGAGAGAGACCGTATGCATCGGATTCCCTATGCTTCGGCTGTGGGGTCCATCATGTACACGGCCGGATGTGGCACACTCGCTAGGAATAGTGAGTAGGTACCAGTCTGACCCAGGAGAGAGCCACTGGACCGTTGTAAAATCTATCCTCAAGTATTTGAGAAATACTAAGGATAAGTGGCTGGTCTATGGAGATTCTGACTTGAAACTTGTGGGATATACTGATTCCAGTTTCCAGTCAGATCGTGATGATAGCAAGAGTGTGTCTGGATTTGTTTTTACCTTATATGGTGGGGCTGTCTGTTGGAAGAGTTCCAAGCAGACTACTATAGCGGACTCTGTGTGCAAGGCGAAGGAAGCTGTGTGGCTACGGAAGTTCATTGCTGAGCTTGGAGTTGCACCCTCCGCTGATGGACCAGTTCCACTATACTGTGATAGCACTGGGGCCATAGCTCAAGCTAAGGAACCAAAGGCACACCAGTGCACCAAGCACATTCTGCGCAGGTATCACCTTGTTCGTGAGATAGTAGAACGAGGTGACGTTGATCTTCAAAAGATTGACGGGAAGGATAACTTAGTCGACCCATTCACTAGGGCCCTCAGTGTAAAGGAGTTTGACCATCATTACTTGAAGATGGGTATACGATACTGTACTGATTGGCTTTAGTTCAAGTGAGAATTGTTGGGAATTGTGTCCTAAATCGAATCAATTGTTGATTGTAAATGTATTTGAATCAATTATAAACAACATGGTATTGATTCATCACCAGAACATCTTCATAAACTCCGATGTGATGAAGTCCTTATGACTGCTTTGTGTAATGAGATATGATTTTGTCACACAGGTCCTTAAATGTTCATGACCGTATGATATACTATTAATAGGACGATAGTATTATCGGACGTAGGTCATTGTGTATCATATTTGTTGTTTGTCTTCCAAACCAAAGAGTATAGAGATACTAGTATGATATACAGGTGAATAGTAGTGTACGTTCACTGAACGTGACCAATTGACAGACTCTCTCTTGTCAAGAGTTGTTTTGAGTGGATATGGGTATATGTATCCTTTAGACCTGAGATTGCAACCGGTGGCTTGCAAGCAACTCACTGTACTTTGGTGTCGGACTACCTGGATTTCTAATCCAGCGACGGAAGATTTCTGGATCCAGTCAAGTACTTGTGGAAGTCAGTTGCAGATCAAGATGGGATTGACCTCTCTTGGAAATAAGGGTGAATGCCTTGTGTCTTCAATTAAGTAGTACCCTGGCCATAAAAAATTAAATCACTATCACTTGACTTATTGAATTGAAACATATTTCCGGATGGATCGTTTCAGGGTAGACAGACTCTGAACCCACCTTGGGCATTTTCTGGTCAAGAGGATGAATTATGCGGTAACCATAGTCCATATGTTCTAGAATGTTGCTTTGCATCTATTTGGCCTATTCGGTCGTCGGGTTCCATTGCTAGATGGTTACTTCGATTAGTGCAGAAAGTATTTTTGTACTACCGGCTTAGGTTCGAACCTGTGAGGTCACACGCTTAGAAGTTTCTGGGTTGATCAAATGGCTGATTGATGATTTAGAATCGTCTAGAGGTAAAATAGTCAATGTGATTGACTGATTGCCCTAAGCAATTATTGTTTGGAGAAGTTAATTGGTGATTGGATCACTGATTAGACTCAATTTGATTGAGTAATAGAGATTGGGCTTAACCAAATTCAAATATGATTTGAAATTGGTAAAACCGTAATTGACACCAAAATTGGTTTGGTGAAAATGTCTAATTTGCCTCCAACCAAATCAGATTTGGCTTGAATCAAATTGGATTAAAATCAATTATGATCCTAGTATGACTAGGACTTCCTTCCCTATGTGGGACCCACGTCCTGCCTAAGTGGGACCCACATACTGTATGTGGGACCCACGTCCTGCTTAGGTGGGACCCACATACTGTATGTGGGACCCACATCCCGATCGCCCTCCAGGCCACCTCATCCCTTTGCATGCGTGACACGTGACGGAGCAGGACACCTCTTTTGCTTGCATGTGTGACACATGGCGAAGCAGGACACCTCTTTTGCTTGCATGTGTGACATGTAGTGGGCCTGGACACCTCACACTCCTCCTGATGTCATCCATGACCTCATCTGCCTCATGGGTCATCCATGACATCGATCGCCCTCCAGGCCACCTCACCCCCTTGCATGCGTGACACATGGCGGAGCAGGACACCTCTTTTTCTTGCATGTGTGATATGTGTCCTAGCAGGACACCTCATAGGGACACCTCACCCTCTTCTTGGCCTATAAATAGGCCACCCCTCTTCCTTCTTCTTAACACATCAAGAGCACCAGAGAAAGAGAGTGAGAGGAGAGAGTAGCTCTAAAGGTGAAAGCCCAAGAAGGAGTTCTTGAGCTGTGAAGGTCCATCTTCTTCCTTCTTCTCCCTTTCAGCCAACCTTCTGCCTCCCTGCGAGGTAGCACTCCCCGGAAAGCTGATCATTCCGGAGCTTCGCGTGGACAAGTCATCGAGGCCGGATGCTTGTGCGGCTGCGAAGCATCCTTGAAGGAACCCCCTTCTAAAGGTAAGAGATCTGATCTCTTTTATGGTTGAGATATGATCTCAATCTTCAAATCACAAGAAGTTATGATTTATGCATATTTATTTGAATCACACAATCCTCGAGATCTGAGGGCTTTGTGATATTTGGTGTCAAAGCAAAGGATTAGTGGAGACTATCTGATTTCCGAAAACTCTCACGCGTGATAATGTGACGAAGCGTGGCTCTCCACCCGGGAGCTCATATGATGAGTGCTTTAATAGACACGCGCGGGTGTCACCCTATGTATTGGGACTGAGCCCGCGCCACATATGATGTGCAGTTGAAGACTGTCTTCGACTGGTATCAGAGTCAAAATATCTAAAATATCAAGCATGTTTTGGGTTAAAATGTTTAACTTGTTCTTTCCGCATAAAAATTTTCTGAAATTTATGCTTAGCCCTCTGCACGCACACCATCAGTGAATGAATAGCTATAATATATAAAAATGTGAATGTATATCTATAATATATGAGATTGTGAATATAGATATGAGCACCTCAATAACTGGAGAAGCATCAACAGGAAACAAAAGAACAAAGTGCAACAAAAAATGGGGTTATGTGGAGGATGCAAAGCTTGTTGAGGTATTGGTTGAGTTGGTAAACCGGAAAGGTTGGAGGGGCGATAATGAAACTTTTAGGAGTGGGTATTTGCAACAATTGGAGAGACTAATGGAAGAGAAGCTTCCTGGGTGTGGACTAAGAGCAACACCACATATCGAGTCTTGGGTCAAGCTCTTGAAGAAGCAATACAATGCTGTTACAGAGATGTTGGAAACCAACTGCAGTGGATTTGGGTGGGATGACATCAACAAGTGTGTGACCTGTGAGGTAGATACCTTCAAGGAATGGGTTAAGGTAAATTGGCATTATAAATTTGTTTATTTTTTCTTTGAATACCTTTCATACATGTTGTGTTACTTTTTTATTTTTTAATGCACCCAAATGCTCAAGGTATGAGGAACAAGCCTTTCCCTCACTTTGAGAACTTGACTAATGTCTTTGGAAGGGATCGTGCTACTAGGATGGGAGCTGAAGCACCTGCAGATGCTGTTGAAGAAATAAAGATGGAGGAGCAACAATATCCATATACACCATCAGCTATCAATGAGAGCCAAGAAGCAGATAGCAATTTTGTTGATCAGAACGTCAACATGAATACTCCCTAGATAGCTACTAATATTGAAGTTGCAAGTCCAAGTAGGCCAACCAGAACTAAAAAATATAGGCATGAGGCCTTTGAGGTTGTGAGAGATCTTACATCTTAGATAACTAAGCTAGTAGGCATGATGGCAGCTGCTGAGGATCATATTGAGAAATTGACTCAATGTTTTAAGCATTAGTCTGAAACTGCAGATAGAAGAATGGCAGTGGTGTCTGAGGTGATGAAGGTGCAGAATCTTTCTCAATATGAGATTTTAAGGTGGACAGAAAAATTGCAATGGACCCACTGGAGACTGATTACTTTTTTAGTCTTTCAGAGGACTATAGAAGGGCATATGTTTTAACCCTTTGCTTAGAGTTTCAAAGTGGGATGTAGCTAAGTTGGGTACAGAGGGTTTGTGTATCTTTTGGGGATATTATGTATTGGATAGCTTTTTGATGTAGGCCTTATTGATAAATATGGACGCAAACACTGCTTTTGAATCAACTACAAGTTTATATTTTGCACAGAAATTATTGTTTCTTGTTTCGTATATTGCTAGGTGCTTACTTGTATGAATTTAGATGGTTACTTTTATGGATAACAATGGTTATTAATATCCTTCTCTTCATGAATTATTATTGGTCACTATTATCATGATTTGGGTAGGTTGTTTCAAGGAGAATATATGTGCTTGCAGCTAGCAACATAGTTTTATGCGAAGAAACCAACCACCTTGTACCTAATCATTATAATGACTTGCTACCTTCAATGATGCAGCAAACCATAGTTGACATTCTTAACACGTTAAGAATGGCTGTCAAGCCAAAAATTTAACTATGGTTGCTTCTAACATGAAGTGTGAAGATGCTTCGTCCAGCATATGAGTATTCATGTGATCATGATGAGATGACCAGAACCTTAGTTTTTAGAAATCATTCAACAGACCAGTATGCAATAAAGGATAAGTTATAGTTTGTTCACAGAAATATCAACAAATGGTGAGGATAGCATATGGTTCTTCCTTTTCCTTCAAGGGAGAGAGAACAGCGAGATGCATCGCATTTTAAACTTCATTGGTAGCAAATAGCTTTCGCCAGAGTGAGACTTGAGGATTTCAGGTAGGCAATTGCATTCTAATTACCAATCATAACTCGTGCTGGATCCAAATTTGATGGTGGTAAAGCTACTTGTCAAGGGACTAGAGTATCTCATTTTTATGTTTTTCTAAAAAAATCCTTCAACATTAAAAATCTAATTTTTATTAAGAGTATAATAGGAATTACACATAACCTTTCCAAAAAAGTGGATGGTCAACCAAACATAAGCACTCTGAAAATCTGTCACTTTTCCATTGTCAACCAAACATGCCAAAAGTACTTTTGCAAGCATTCTCTTTCCAGAAATCTGCTTTACAGGAATCATATTTTTAGGAAGAAAAATGCTTCCCACGAACCAAATGAGCTCAAAAAGAGAGAACTCTCCAAGTCTTATATATATATATATATATATATATATATATATATATATATATATATATATATATATATATATATATATATATATATATATATATATATATATATATATATATATATATATATATATATATATATATATATATATATATATATACATCCTATGGGGATTGGGGCCCTTGACCCCTTGCCCTCCCTCGTTGCCTCCTTTTCCCCCTCCGGCGCTCTTTTCCCCTCCCGATTTAGCTGGATTCGACGAATCACCCCAAATAGGCTCTTAAAAGAAACTCAAAACATAAGTAGCTTTTAAGCATAGCCCTGAATTTAATTCCCAACAAAAGCCACACTTTCTGCTATTTTAGACCCAAATTTGATCCCCATCGACCAACCATAAGTTAGATTGATTTTTTAGCTCTATTTGAGCTTTTTAATCAGGTCCATAGATTTTCTATAATCATGCAGGAATATTGTTCAATGTTCTCTCTCAAATGTTTCGCTCAATGATCAAGATAGTGTTGATACCGTAAAACAACTCAGATCAACAACTCCCTTAAAAGAGTCTACTGAGGAATCAAAAGAATAAACAAGTCTAAACTTCAAACCAAACAAAATATGAAAAAAAAATGAGAAATTTACAACTATTTGTACTCTTTCGCACGCGTCACATGGGTTCTCTTCATGATACAAAATCCATCATCCCTCCTCATGTCATACTTAATGAATTTCTCATTGATAAAAATGTAACAATTTAAAAAATATCAAATATTCCAGTAGCTACATAACTATTGTATACGTGATCGCAATATACAATAATCTAAACTGTTTGTGCCAGAAACGTTGTCCGCTATTCCAGCATTTCTCTTCACCCAACCCTTAAAAAAATGATTCATTATTGTGCAAATGAGATCTTTCCACATAAAATGGTGGTTTTGAATCTCTTCCATTCCATTGTCACAAACACGAGGGCCGTCGGCTTTGACTGCCTCGTAATATCTTTCCACGGTTTGCATGGGAAATGAATGCATCTAAATGGGGATGGCACCCAAGTCTCATGCCTAACGATGGCGGCTTCGGAGAGAGCAGCAGGTGGAACCCGCGGCCCGTCAATTTGGACGAGTCGAAGAGGGCCAGGGCCACGTCCGGACCCCCCCGGGCGGCCGGAACCATCGAGCGCTCCCGCCAATCAACGGAGCGCTCTCGGTACTTGGACCTCATCGCTGACCTCATCCCTCCCGACCCGACCGGGCGACCCGACCGAACCAGGGAAAAGCGGACATCTTCCTATTGGCTTGTCTATGAAATATCTAGATTCCCCATCACCAAAATTGGCCTGCTTCTGGATGCTTCTGGGCAGTCAAATATAGCAGTATTTCCTTTTTATCTTTGTTTTTAGTTATTATCTCCGTTTATTTTTGTTAAACTATCATATAGATTTGTATCCAAAAAAAAAAAAAAAAAGCTATCATGTAGATCTAAAAGAGTTCAACTATCCAAGGTCTAGACTTGTTGCTTGCTAGCAAAAAAAGAGGGTTTTTTTTTTTGACCAAAAAAAAATAAAGTAGTATTTGGTAACAAAAAGTTTTCATACAAATATGTTATGCAAGGTTTTTTAAATGCTCCATTTGCTACCAAATCTTTTTCCCTTCATGTAAAGATTACTAAGAAATGGAGGAATCAAACATTTGGCTGAGATCTTGTTAGAGTGAATCTCTTAAATGTAGTCTAGAGATGGTGGGAATTTTGTATGTTGATATAAGACATTGAAGATCTAAGCTTTCATTAAATAATTTTATTATTTATATATGAACTCAATAAATGTATTTCAGCTTTCAAGTGAATCATTTATCTTATTTTTCTTCTTGGAAGAGAGAAATAAATTAAATAAATTCGTATCAAAGGTAGGTGAGTACATATAGTCATAGTTGGTGAAGATTGGGGTTTTTAATCATCAATATTCCATGAAACCTAGAGACAGATGAGTCAGGACGTTTTGCATAGTCAAAATTGAGAAAGAAAAATCTTTCTGATAACGAATAATGCGTGGATGTAAAGCCAACTTTTTAGCAACCCAAACAGGCCCGTCGAGTGGAAGCATTTAAAATGTCAACGAAACAATAGTGAACACATACAGGTAATGGCATGCGGAGCCAAGACAAGGACATCCAATATGTGGATTAAGCTGCTCTTTGGTCTTATTTTGGATCAGATAATTCCAGCACGTTTCGTTTCTTCTTCCAGCCTCGTGGAGACAGGTAAAAGGGCATTCTCTCTCACGGTATCAAAGTAATCAAAGGCGAATTGATGTCCTCCCTCGTGAAAGAAAAGGACAAGCACCCCCCCAAGTTCCTCCCACTTTCCTTTTCCATGACTAAAGTTTATTGAAACGGGCTCCAGAATACCTTCACCCCATTCCTTTCAACTCCCTTAAGCAATTCAAATACCTCTACCCTCCGTGCTCCCACAAACCCGAATACGAGTCCATACACCGGCGAGAAGAACCAAAACTCCATTATTCTTATGGGAAGAGGCAAAGGCTATAGAGCATGCTCCATGGCTCCCTGCACACAAGAAGCCTTCGACACGCCTCCATCGCCCTCCTCCTCCTCCTCTTGCTCTTCAGTAGTGACCAAGGATGAAGCCTCCCGGGGCCACCTCCCACTCAATGAGAATGACTCCCAAGACATGGTTATCTTCGAGGTTCTTCGAGAGGCCTCGGCGATGACCGCGATCGCTGCACCGGCCCCTGCAGCAGTGGCGGGCGATGCGGGATTCGTTCGGAAGTGCATCGAGCCGACCGGGCACGTCGGGAAGAAGCACTACCGGGGAGTGAGGCGGCGGCCATGGGGGAAATTCGCGGCGGAGATTCGCGACTCGTCGCGGCATGGAGCTCGCCTGTGGCTCGGGACATTCGACACCGCTGAAGAGGCTGCCGTGGCGTATGACCGCGCCGCTTTTCGGATGCGGGGGGCCAAGGCGCTGCTGAATTTCCCGCCGGGAGTTGCGATAGGCGGCGGCGGCGGCGGCAGGGCCGTGGCGGCGGGCGGCAGGGCCGGGGCGGTGGAGCTTCGGGACTTGGGGGCTGACTGCCTGGAGAGATTGCTTCGGACCTCCGAAGCGGGTGAAGGTGCAAAGAGCGTTTCCGGTCGGCAGTAAAACGCTGTTTGACGTCGCAACGCGGCTTGATGGTGGGAAAAATTATGTTTATGCGGCGACTAATAAATTTTGGTGCGTATAACAGAAGTAGGAGGGAGAATTTCTCAGCTGGGGACTTGGGAGACGAAAGAATTTAGCCAAACCAGGATGGACACGAGTTCTTGTGAGCTTTGCAATAGAAAATGTTATTATTGAGGGAGTGATTGAGATGGATATGGTTTTGATATTTGACAGGTTACAATTGGTATTTGAGGGAGTTCTGTTGGGCTTTAGATTTAGGCAGTGATGAGAGAGTAAGGCTTTGGATTTGGGTGCCAGAAGCTTTACATGCTGGCTACTTTGCCTCCTACTTCTGTTGAAATTCACCAAACTAGTAAATCATGTTAGTCAATCATCCTTTTCGATCTCAAAGTTTTTTTTTTTTTTTTGAAAAAAATCTATTTAAGTAATCCTTTCTCTTTTATATCCTCTCTCTCTCTCTCTCTCTCTCTAATGAATAATGATCATTCTAGTTATATTCTTGAGTATTTGGGCATGTTTGCAAATCCTCATTCACCAATCCTTCTCTAAAGGATTCCTCCCTCTCGGTCCCTCTGGTTACACAAAGCATTTTAAGTTTAGTTAAAAGTGTGAATATCTAGAGAAACGTCATCTAAGTTTTCATTCGGTGCAGGTTGTGTCCGGTTCATGAAAAAGAAGTTGATTGACAATGTGCATTAAGCAAATGTGAGCAGATGCATGGGTCAATGTTACCTTTGAGCCACAGAACCACAGGCATGCGATGGAATAGACATGGGACAAAGTTAAAACTAGGAAAACATTCAAACTAACACACAACTATGAGAACATAGACCCTAGCTATGAACCATGAAATGCATGAATCATTAATTTATATCATCAGTCAATGCTCGAATTGCATTTTAGCGTAAGGTTGCGATGAGTTTGCAAGTCCAAAAGGACCAGATTGTATTTTTTTTATGGAAGGTAAGGAGCAAGATTATAAGTGCAGATTGACCATATCTTATCACATCGCCATTCCTAAATTAGTGGTCATCCATCATAAGCAATCATGCTGAACCAATGTTAAACCACTTTGAAACAATGCCTACAAGTGAATTGGCCATTCAGGCAAGTTGGCTCCACCCTGCTCACAATTAATTTTGTGTTAGCCCCTAGTCCTATTTTTAGGTATTTCTTGTAATAGTTCGAATTGGGACACTGCATCTCTTTTAATTTGGTTTTGGTTAATTATATAGTCGGTACGCTTCGTTTCCTTTCTCTAAACAAAAGAGTGCCCATGACAGTTTTTTTTTTTTTGTTATATATCAATGTTCTTCTTAGATTATCATAATAGCACATATTTTATCCTGTTAAAGGGTTTTACAAATAGGTTATATAAATTTTTTAACAAAAGAAACCAAACTCCTATAATCTTTGAAAAAAGAAATAACTTTGGGTATATGAGTAACAAAGAATCAATTTCAACAAATAAGCCTTGCTCTTATTTGCATGTAATGTATAACCCAACTATAGAAATGGGCTTGCACTTAGTTCTCAAGAATCATTCTATGGAGATAGTTGGGTCCTATATTCTCCTACTAGAGCATTTGAAGAATTTGAAGAATCAAAAGAAATATAAAGTGTGCGGGGTTGTTTTGCTAATTCTATATTCAAAAGATTGTGAAATGCAAGAAATAAAAATAAAATTATTTTTTTTAAAAAAAAAAGCTTTCTGGATGGATATCACCAAGATTTTATTTTTTGTCTTTAAAAATTGAATTTGGAAATAATAATAAAATTTTAACGTGCACGTAATATTTCATATCGCATTTCCATAAGATGACTTGGATGTAGCATCATCAGCCACTTGTATGCTGGGCCCCAACTTTTTGCCACTAATAGGAACGTCGTTGCGACTGTAACGTTACACAATGTGATGTCATGGAAACTAAAGTCTTCGGCTGTGTTTGGAGAGCTGTTGGTAGTAGAGCTTTTAGCAGTTGAGCTTTCTGAAGTTGAGCTTTTATAAAAAGTTGTTTGCTGTTTGATAGCTATATTTTTAAAGTGCTGTAACACTTTAACATGTGTTTAGTAAATAAAGTGAAAATGTACTTTTGGCATGACAAAATGACTATAAAGAACATTGCATAGTATTATACAACAAAATATAATAAAATATAATATGTATTAATATATAAATATATAATATAGTATAATATTACTGTAATGTAATATAATATTATTATAATATATCATAATATTTTGATATAATATTAAATTATTTAACATAACATATCAATGTATTATGATATAATGTAATATAATATTATATTTATAGTATAATACAATAATAAAGATATAAAATATTATAATTATTAGTGTAAATTAAATTTTCATAATATAATATATTATTAAATTATTTAACATAACATATTAATGTATTATGATATAATGTAATACAATATTATATTTATAGTATAATACAATAATAAAAATATAAAATATTATGATTATTAGTGTAAATTAATTTTTCATCCTTTTGATAACTATTTATCTCTGTAATAAATTTTCTAGTAGATTTTCATGATTATAAAGGGACATTTTGTATAATTGTTAGATTTTATTACGGATATTTTGGTCAAATAAACAGCTTCAAACTGGGTCTAAAAGTGCTTTTTCGAAAAACTCCAAAATAGAGTTTCTCCAAAAAGTTGTTTTTACCTTTCTTAAAAAACTAAAACGACTTTTCGAAATTTTTACCAAGCATTTTTATTTCATTTAAAAGTATTTTCGGAGGACCAAAAAAATTCTCCGTTTAAAATCCCTTCTTCCCATTCCGCATGATCCGTACCGTCGGCTTCTGATCAAACGATTAACTTCCTTTTCCTTCTTAAATTTCGCTTGCCCGATTTCGTTATATAAATAACCAGGTGGTTGCGGACGAGAAGTCTTTCGCGAGGGTGGTGATTCGTGTGGGAGGACGGATCGAGAACCTTCTCGAAGGATCGTCGCAACGACGCCTACGGCGATTGCCGCGACGGAAGAGACGAACCGGGTGAAAACTTACTTTGATTTCACCTGATGTACCGATTTGAGTATTCGTTCGAGGTAACTAGGCTTTTAAGATGCAACAAAAGTATTATATGCGATTCACAACACGAGTGCATTCACTAAAGGGAATCATGTGTTCCAATTTAGGCTGCAAAAAGAGCACCGTAATTGGTTTCCATCTTTGATCAAATTCTCGAATTTTGTTGTTTGTAACAGTTTATATAGTGACAATGCCTGGTATGGGCCTTGTGATGCTCTCATCCTTCATTTCAATGATGCTTAATTGTGGCACTATTAAACTTCTGAAAAGGAGTTTGGGTTGTAGATTTACTCATAAACTGCATCATTTTAATGCAGGAACATCCTGCTGAGCATAGGGACTTTGTATTTCTTATTTGTAACATAATTAATTACCATCCAAGTATTGCAAATAAGCCAATTAGGAATATGAATTCCCTAGGTGCATTAAGGCCAAGTTGAAACTGGGTTTTACGGTTTTACTTTACCCAGGATATCTATTATCCCTTTGCTGTTGTCCAAACATGGCTTGGAGAGGCATGAGGTAGAAAGACCATAGACACTTTTATTACAGAGGGATAGCAGACATTTAAGATGGACTTTCTCGTGACAGTTCTATCTTTACTTTGAGTAAAGCTTCTTCTTTTTGTTCTTTACACACACCACCCCCACTCGAACCCAAGGAAAAGAATGCAGGAGTTTATATGTCCAATTTGATTTTCAAAAAAGGTTACTTGAAACAACCACATTAGTCATTATTTTTCAAATGAGAGACTGCTCTAGTAATTGGATTTTAATCTTCTTCTTATTCTCAAGCTGATCTTTTTATCAACATTGGTGACCTCTAGTACTTGGCTCCTTTTTTTTGATTGAATTGAACTCATGAGTAAGCGGCTTTATTCTTTGAGCCAGTGCAACTTGATCTTGACCATTTATAATTGACAAAATGGGGCTTTAGACATTTATTTGTTAAATCAAATTGCATAACCCTGCATTCTTCTTCATCTTCTTCTTGCAGATATGATGCTATGACTTCAGGATATACTTCAAAAATTCCTACTTCTGATTTGATCTAGATGAAATGTTTCACTCATCTACTGGGAATCGTAAATCTTATCAAGCAAATTTATGATAATTTAACCATGACGGATGGTACGACAAAATTAAAAGCACATATTGGTTAATCAGGTTTGTTGAAAGAGAAGAGAGGGAGAGGAAGAGACGTGGAGAAAGGAGGAAAATGATCTTCTTTTCATATATATCTCTGAAGAACAGCCATAGCTCTCCTTTTATAAGTGAAGATGGCTATCATATACAATTCATGTACAGCTACAGTACAGGTCATCTACAGCCATAGCTACAGTACAGATCCAGTGTACAGCTAAGCTAACAAGGTTTATATAGAAGCATATATCTGTGTT
Source organism: Phoenix dactylifera (assembly GCF_009389715.1). NCBI lineage: Eukaryota > Viridiplantae > Streptophyta > Magnoliopsida > Arecales > Arecaceae > Phoenix > Phoenix dactylifera. The sequence continues at coordinate 11,588,225 of NC_052395.1, forward strand.
CATTTTCAGAGCTTTTGTATCTAAAATTTCTACAATATTTTGCACCTATGCAGATTCATTTGCAGTCAGTTATACCGATGGATCAATCAACTTGTTTGCAAATTAAAAGCATTCAAAGTTAAAGATACCATGTTATTCATGATAATCTTGTTTTATCCATCAGTGTTTAAGGCCTTACATCAGAAGATAGCATGTTTTATTCTGGTGCATTTTTTTCAACTTACTGATTGCCGCTATGGTTTATTAATGAAGCATGATGAAATTGAGGACAGGCCGGTAGCATCATTCGAAGTTTGCTTGAGCCTCAACTTTGAGATGGACATAGCTGAACAGAATATGCTAGGCCTTGGAGAAATCTAAGAGTCATCTTATCTAAGTGTGGCAGACCTGCATAAACTTGCTAAGAGACAAGTCTCTGTTTATTCATTCACCTCTCTGGAGGTATCTCTGTTTATTTATCAGAAAGTAAGATTCAGGTGGTGCAATTCTATCTCTTATTTTTGATAAGTTAGCTTGCTTTTGAATTTCTTGAAGAATCTTGCTTCAAAGAGCGTTATGGTAAAAATGATGTCAGCACAATTTGTTGATCAGGCAGAGTATTATGATTTCCTGCCTACTGTTTGCATGGAAGGGAGATTTATTTGCTGCTAATTTTTATATGAGGAAGTCCTTTTCTGCAACAGATGATCTTTCTATTCCTCATGTGTAAGAAAGGTGTAGCCTGTTTAATTTCCTTGGATTAGTTCGTCGAAACTTTTTCGACTTTAGAATTGCTTGCCAATAATTAGATACAACACAGAAATTAAAGGCGATGAAATGGCAATGGAAAGACTGTTTGATATAAATACCAATTGTAGTCTCTTGCATAATCATGTTTACATTTTGCTATTGTCTACATGCTTCTAGTTTGATCTGTTTATTAGCAGTTATTTGTGAAATATATTTGTGTTTATGATAGTCTAGCATCGCAATTAAACCGACACAGCATCCTGATGCATTATGTGGAAATCCTGTTACTCGAATCCTAGCATCATTAAACATAAACCTTTATCTGATTTTATTGTTTGTTTTTTCAATTTGCCCTCTTCCTTTTTGTGCATTACATATGGCAATGACACTAAATTTGTTTTTTAAGGTGAAACACCAAAAAAGGTCCAGACTAACTAGTCAGACATGATCAGTCACTACCCATGTACAACCATCATTATAGCACAAACTCTTTTTCGTTTTAATGCTATAGAGTGGTAGGATGTCAAAGATGCTACTTCTCTTTACTTGGTAGAGTTTTGAGGGCTGCAGTTCTCTATGCATCTCATATAGATATCAACTACTATCTTCTTGAGCACAAAAACAGCAACCAAACATGCTTATTCTCTTCATATACTGTAAATTTTTGTTTATCTACATCACTTTGAAGTAAAAAGTTACAACCTGTGCTAATTTTTGGACAGTCCAAAAATTTTAAAAAAAAAATTGTTTAAGCATTAGTTTACAATTCCATGGACATGACACTAGCTAAACAGGTATATGAATTTTCATTTATTTTCATGCCTACAATAATTGTTTGATCCTTGTTCTTCATCACAAAGAAGACAATAAATTTTCTAAGTAGTCGCTACCAAGGTCTTGTAACTCCACGACGTCTGCTTGATTGCTTCCCCTCCCTTCAATGCCGCTATTTCTCTCCCATGCTGGTGGCTCAGCTGGAACCTCATCGTGAGAGTCCCATTCCCTTGCTGTTCTCTTTCTTGGATTATGATTTGTCTTGATGCAGCCATACACTGGGCAAGCAGTGCTCCCTTCAATGCCAAGGTGAGCGCCTTCTGAAGCCTCGGCGACTTTCTCCATGGGGAAATTAAGGCGAGCTTTCTGTCCTCTCATTCTTAAAGCAGCTTTATCATATGCGAGGGCAGCTTCTTCTGCAGTATTGAAAGTTCCGAGCCAAATCCGTGCCCCTTTCCTTGAGGTGTCCCTTATCTCTGCTGCAAACTTTCCCCATGGTCGCCTTCTCACCCCTCTAAAATGCTTGGGAGTAACCTTTTCTGCCGCCAAAGCTTTTGGTTTTGAAGATGAGCAGGCATCGTATCCTGAATCAAGAGAAGTTTCACAGCTATTTGAGGTTGTAATCTCACCGAGCAGTGCATCCCAGGTTTCAGCTCCCATAGATATCCACCTGCCAAGGCTTGGAAGCCTCTGTAGGACTGCTAGATTTTCTCCCCCTCCTCCAAGACGAGGCATTTCATCCCATTCTCGGGAAGCTGCAGGCTTCTTGTGGGATCCATCAGAACTGCAGCTGTCTGGGGCACTCTCGGTGATGAAGCTACTCCACACATTTTCCAAGAGCTTATCATTTGCTTCACACCTGTCGAATGCACTGGCCATGGCGATGGCAGATTTGGAGTGAAACACAGCAAATTGGAGGAGGGAGGTTGGAAATTTGGATTGCTGTCATGTTATATAGAGTTGCCAGCAGTTGAACAGCTCAAAACTTTGTTTAGCCAGCGAACAGGAGAAGCTGGAAGAAACTTTGGGTTTCAAAGATCCCTTCTCTCATGTACGCAGGGACTTCCAGCATCAGATAATCATTATGCCAATAAGCGCTGTTTATAAAAAATTATATGGTTGACTTTTTCCTGTTGAAGCAACCTTTTTTGTCCCGTTGTTTCATGTTAGTCGTCCATACCCGAAATCAGTATACAACATCAAGTAAGGTATACCATATTATACCAAATCAAATAGTATAAAAAGTACCGTATTAATTTGATATCAACATTATAATATAAAAAATGTACCGATATTTGATATGCTGAGTTGACTTTTGTACTGGATGTACCGACATAATAAACTGAATGGCATCTGGGCTTGAAACCGGATGGCATATTTCGGTATCAAGTGAAAACTTTTAAGTTTTCTTGCAATATGTGGCGGACTTACACCTAAATTTAACCTTTATGGCTAAATTTTTGAAAGCTATTAAGGTGCCTTCTCTTATATCAAATTTTGATATATGATTTAAGTTGTCTTTTGGAAATAGATAAAATGAGGGAGTCTGGGGTTCATGAACAGATCCTTGTGCGTTACCTTCTCCTATGGGCATGCATGCTTCCTTGTTTCTGAAGCCTTTCATGTGCTGCTATCCTCTCAGGTTATTCCTCCTACGTTCTTAGTTTGGTTTTGACGTGTATCATATTCTACCATAAAGTCTCCGGAATAGTCAAAACCGTGGAATAGCCAAACAGAACACTTGGAACTCGTAAATGAGAAGCTGCTGGTCTTCTAATCCGTTGTCTTATGATCATATTCATTAATTATACATGATCATGGGGTCGAGGTTTTCTTAAGGTTTGTAAACGTCCTTCTGGGAAGGGAAAAAAATAACATTTAGGATCTTCCCACCATTAGAAGGAACACAAGGGAGCTCATGCATGCGAGAAGCAGGCATGGCAGTCAAGGAAACCGCACGCGCTTCTCCACATTATTCAGCTATGAACAATAAGAAGGCATACTTAGCGCTTTGGCAATGGATATAATAATGTTTGTTGTAGTAGATATTTTTTCAGATTCAATGCATGAGGATGTCTCAGTGTATGATGCAACCCTTGAAACTGTTCTGAGCATCGAGAGTCAAAAGAGGATATTTGGTGGTTTGTATTCACATTAGAATTCCGCTGGAATTCGAGCTTCTTTGCCTGGCGCTAAGTAGAAGATTGGCAGATGGGGAGGCCTGCCTTGCAAGCTACCGTTCTGGTAAGGAGGAAGAAGTCCAAGTTCTGACCGCATTGGCATTTCATAATGACCATTGTTGAATCTGTAGGCAAATTGCATTTTTCTCTCCTCTTTTATCGGCAATTTCGGTGCATGAAAACCAGTGATTCATTTCTTGTCAACTAAAAAGTTTCAGTTTTGTAGATTGAAAGTTAAATCAAAATTGAACCGCATCTTATTCAAGAATGTTAATCAGTGTTAACATAACACCTCCTTCTTAGCTATTTTCACCATGTATATCACCGTTTTCTTTTTTATCCCTTCGATGGCCGAGAACAATCCTCTGCAGCCTTCATCCTAAGAGATATCAGCCATTAACCATGCTAGCCCCAAGAAAAGTTGCCAGTCTCCTTTGGAACCAGGAATAAGGTTGTACGAGCCAATAGAACATATCCTTCTTAACATTGATATTGAACATTTCTTTTTTTTTTTTTTTTTTTTTTGTGCTGAAAACGGGTTCTCATACAGTACGTGTACGAATACACCCAATAAAGTCAAAAAACACTAGTTCACGGAGAGCCAGTGGCAACTCTCCCTCCCCCATCCAAAAGGTGTACCCTGAATGATGAGCCGCGAAGGCAGCCACCCAGTCGGCTGCCCCATTAGCTTCTCTGAATACATGTTTGGCCTGGATGGCCACCCCAACCCCACACATCCTCCCAATATCCCGAACCAAGGGGTGGTCTAAGCCCTCACCCCTCAGCCCCTCCCGGATCCAGCTGATGACTGTAGCCGAGTCGCCCTCCAAAACAATCGATCCAGCCTGCAGTACCTGCCTCGCACATCGAATACCTGCCCAGGCAGCTCGTAGCTCTGCCCCGGGAACTGATGTGCCGAACAACTGACAGCCACCTGCTGCCACCACTCTGGAGTGTGGGTCCCGTATCACAAAACCCGCACCACCTCGCGAACCTCCATCCAGGACCGATCCGTCGAAGTTGACCTTGAGGAAACTCGGGGGTGGGGGCTCCCAGGTGAAGAACACCAGCTGAGGAGCTGCCGAAGCAGAGAAGGAACCCCAGGTGTCCCGAGCTGTCAGAGGTCTATCTGAAGAGGGTCTGATCTCCAATGCCTGTACTCGCGCGAGCTCTGCAGCGAACCTCGGTGACACCCTGCGCTCACCAAAGGTGCGGGCGTTCCTCGCCAGCCAGATCTGATGTGCTGTGCAGGTCGCTCGAATAGCCTCCTGACATATCTGCGGCCGGGCCAGCCATTGCTGCATCATCCGTAAAAACTGAAGCCTCCCACACCAAACCCCTGCGGGAACCCTGCCCACAGCCATGCCGACCTCGCCCACGTACACTGGAAGAGCACGTGGTCGACCGACTCCTCCACGCTGCATGTCCCGCACTCCGTAGGGATCCCCCAACCGCGCCTACTCAGCACTGCCCTCGTCGGAAAGCGATCCCATGCCACCTTCCAAAGGAAGAGTGCCGCCCTCGGGTGAAGCCCGGACCTCCAGATCCAAGTGTAATCCTGGCCCGGCTCATGCTCCTGCTGGATAACCCCGGCAAGGTCTCCCAGTCTGACACTGGACCGGCAAGAGGTGCCCCAAACCCTGACATCAGGCCCCCCACAACCTGGCACTGGAAGGGACCGGATCCTCTCAGCTAGGTGTCCTCCGAACAACTGTCGTAGCCTATCATCATCCCATGCTGAATCTCCTGGGGCAAGAAGATCGAAGACCCGCAATCCCTCCACTGTCTCAACATCGATCATGGTCGGCCAACACCTCAGTGGGACGGTGTCCACCCATGGGTCCGCAGTCACATCAATACTCCGCCCATCGCCAATCAGCCACTGGTGTTCGCCGACACCATCGGCAAGTACCTCCCAATCTCACGCCACATGAAGGAGACTCGCCGCCCTCTCCGTGCCGCCTCTGAGACCTCACGGCCATATCTGGCCGCCATCACCTGACTCCACAGCCCGTGTGGCTCTAGCAGGAAACGAGCTGCATGCTTGAACCGAACTACCCAGATTGAACGACTTGATGGGTCCAGAAGTCATCCTCGGTCCTCCGACCCATCCAGTACTTAGCTAATAGATTGAGTCCAGATCTAAAATCATGTGTTTGTGTGGGTCCGAACCGAGCCCAGTTACTGTGCTGCTCATACAGAGGTAGCCTCCATTGCATATAAGTAGAAATGCTCAATCTGTCAGTTTCTTTCACACATGCAAAAGCCTAAGCTTGAAAAAAAAAACAAAAAAAATCGAGACTTGATCATCTCAAAACCATGTACACTGAATCACAACACTTTCAGAATCACTCAACACCCCTTGTAGACCTCCATCAATTCAACTAAGATGCCTGCTACAATTCTTTCTAATTTCCCCTTTCCTCCCCTTTTTCACTCTTATGGACCCCATCTTTTCCATCCCCATGGAGAAGGCTTTAAAAAACTTGGCCTTGTCTCTCCCGAACTCCTGAACCGAAGGCCTTGTCCTTGGGTCCAAATATAGAGCCTGGTCCGTGGCTAACAAGCCCATCTTGGCCTCCAAATTCCCGTAGTACATGTGGTCGAAGGTGAAGGGGGTTTGGACGTCGAAGGGTACGACCACGTCGGTGTTGCCCCCGAACTGGGGGCAGTACATCTTAAGGGCTTTGAGGAGGCGTGGGTCCATTGCCGGGTCGGGTTGTTTGGTGCGTTTGAAATCGTAGAGCCGGCTCACGAACTGGTCGCAGTGGGCGTAGCCGATGGTGTGGGCCCCGGAGAGGGCTACGAGGTCATCTCGGGTCAGCCCTTTGGAGGCGAAGAGCCGGAGGAGCTCGTCTATGGTGGAGTTGGCACGGGGGAGGTTGGGCCTGACCTTCGATGCTAGTGAGACTTTGCTGTCTTTTCTACCCTTCATCACTGGATAATAGGGACCTCCTGCCTGCACATATAATTTTTTTTTGTTTGACCAAAAAAGAAAGAATGCATCTCAAAATTTTGTAGATTAATGCTTTATGAGTTGTAACAAAAAGAATATCAGAATTTTGCAGGATTCCCTCGGGGAAACTAGTGCCATGATTAACAAAACAACTGGATCTTTTGTCGAGCAAAGTGAAAATTGGAGCTTTTAGGTGGCTGTTAATACAGACAGCGTTTGGGTTTGTATCTTTCATACCGAAGAATGATTGTTCTTTCTTTTACAATGATGATTGTTGGATCACATTTCTCACGGATCTCAAATGATCAACTCTGAACTCCCTCATTCATTTTTTGCATAGATCTCGAAGATTGCACGATCCAACGGTGAACTTGTGCAAAGAGTAGTGAATTTTTTTTTTCCTTTCTCTGGTATTAGGGATAGGTCCTTATTCGAGCATAAACTGAGACTAGCCGCTATTAAGAAGAGCAGAATGATCATAGCCTTATGAAAGCCACTCTCAGCCCATCAACCATGAGCAGATACTATAGAGCTGGAGAAACAGATGAACCTTTTGTGAGCATAAAATCTCCCTTGAGTGCATGATTTGCGATGTAGCTGAAGATAATTCTAATGGCAAATACCCACTCTCTTCAGTCTGATCATTACTTAAAGAAGAGAAACGAGATCCTAGTCCACCCCTTACTACCTCCGCAGATCTATCTGAATTTTTGCAGGGGAGATTTTTCAGAGGTCCTCTTTGGCTGAGACCAAGCTCCACTGTTCTGAGCAGTGTCCGGAGCTGTTGTTGGGGATTTCTTTTTGAGGTAGACCTTCTGTTTGTGCCGGGCAATCATATATCTCTGGTGTCCTCCCCAACATTCCACAATTATAGCAAAGTTCCGGCAGTTCCTCGTAGATGAACTCTTGCCAGATTTGACCTTCTTTCAACTGAATCTTGGGCAAAGTTCCAAGGGGTCCGACAACCGGTTCGGTTGGGTTTGAACATCGACCTCCAACTTAGAAGAGCCAAAAGTTGTCCTGCTAGCGTCCATGGTTCCTTAGCCAATACCTCCAATGAAGAGAGGTCGAAGAGCAAAATGCTCGGAGAAAGCAAAACTTGGAAATTACCTTCCACACCCCACCCGATCTATAACTCTTTTTGGACAAACTGTAAGAGGAGGTGATGGGGCATTGGAGCTGATTATCTACCCGCCTAATCCACCATTTTATTTGCATATTTATTTTATTTTTATTTCTGGGCTTGTTTGCATTTTAGGGCTTATTTATGTTATTTTGGGCTTATTTGGAGTTATTTCTGTGTAAGAGGTTTTATGTTAATTGTGTTTATTTAGGCCTTATATATAGGGGACTATCTTCATGATTAGGGTTTAATGAAGTGATTAAAGTTTTCTTTTCCCCACGTCTCTTCCTCCCTTCCCGTCTCTCTCTTTCTCCTCCCTTCTCCCTCGTCTCCTCCTCTCTGCCTCTCTTCCTCTCTTCTTCTCCTCCTCTTCCCCCCCCCCTCTTCCTCTGTTTCCTAGTTTTCCAGCAACAACAGTCATCCCGAGATTGATCTGTCACCACAGCATCCTTCCCATGATCGGTTCTGCATCAACTAACAGTCATCTCGAGTTGGACTTTCACCGCTTCAGCCCTTCTCCCGTCTCGGTCCGGCATCAACTTGGTATCAGAGCCGTGCTTTGCCTCTATGCCAAAGCAACGGACCCTGGTGCATGGCAGAGCAGCCTCAGATCCTGCGTATCAGGCTGCCGCACGAGTTCTTCATTCCTCTCGCCCCGCGGACACCGGAGCGGGTTGAAGGCCCCCGTGCGATTCGCACTGCCAAAAAGAGAAGGGGTATCACCGGCCTTCTCGCGTCACTGTCCTTGAATCCCACCGAAAACAGCCACCGGTGGTCTCAGGCCCCCTGGAGCAGTTACCGGCTTCAATGGGGAAGGAGTCCCCAGATCCACCGTTGCACCCACCGTGACCGGCCACCCCTCTCCGCCGGCGCTCCATTGCCGGGGCCACCACCACAGTCCGTCTCTGCAGCTGTCGCCGGCGACCTCCACTCGTTCCGCAGCCGCCGCTGAGGAGATCGGCATGTCCTTCCGAACCCGTCGGGAGGTTGAAGAAGAAGTCAAGGTAACGGGTAAGTTCTAAACCCGTTACCCACAACCCAGTAACTCGGGTCCAAATCCCCCCCCCCAAAAAAGTGCATGTGATCTGCACGTGCTGGAGATAACGGGTATCGGAGCGGGTTGCGACCAAAAAATTCGAACCCGATAACCCGAACCCGTAAAGTTCAAAAAAAAAAAATAAATAAAAGGTAGCACGTGCCTTTCACGCGAAAAAACAAAAAAAAAGGAAACCCTTACCTCTGTTTGTCGTCCCGATCGGCCATTGTTTCTTCTTCCGCCGCACCATCCACCCCGTCGGGAATGCCGTCGCCTCCTCTGAGCGCCCCCTCTGGCTTTGCCGCCTCTTCAGAGCACCTCGAGCCATCGCTGCTCGACCTCCGGTGACCGAGCCATCGTCGCCCTCCCCGACGAGCAGCGTCGCCGCGCCGGTCAGCCTTCCCCGCTACTGCCGAGCCCCGTCAAGCACCCCTTCGTCCGCTGCTTCCTCCGAGCAGACCGCCTACAACGCCCCTTCGTCGAGCCCTCGTCCGAGCCGCTCCATCCAGCTCTCTCCTCTCACTCGAGATTAGGGGACACCAAACCCCTCCCCCCCGCGTGCCAGCCGAGCGGTGCTATCAGGCCACACCCGAGCCCGACCGGCCCGACCCCAGCTCGTCTTTCGCAGGCCGTAAGCCCAATTCCGCTGCAGCCCAATTCCCTCTCAGTCCAGGCCCGCGCGTTCGTTTACTTGAGAGCGGCCCAAACCCAAGCGGCCTGTTTCAGGCCCAATCCAGCACATTCTTCAGTTCATTTTCAGAAGCCCAAGAGTCCTTGTGCTGCAGATCGAGGTCCATAGCTCCAGCTAGCTTCGCCCGGCACCATCTTCGTGCTCAAGACTCTACAACGGACGCTTCTGGTTGACTGCATCCCACCACAGGTAATAGGTTCTTCTTTCTTTTGGGCTTGTTTATCTAATTATGTTCTAGTTCTCTTGCATGACAGTCCCATTTTGAAAATGTACTTTCCTGTAAAACTTCCAAAATCTAGAACATCTACCACCACACCCATCCTACTCACCAGTTAAATCTAGATATTAAATTAGCACACCCTTGCGACAGGATATTTCTCAACATCCATCAATTAGATTACTTTAGAATTAGAACGACTGTAATACGTGCTTGCAACCTAACTTCTTATAGTGACTAATTTCATACTTTAATTCTGAAATAACCAAAGTACAAATCGGTAACATTTAATTTTAAGATACTTTTGTGAAAATTTGTTGATTTTCAAATTCATAGTAGGTTGCATTAGTAGGTTGTTTTGCATCAGATTTGGTCGGGGTCATTAGTAGCATTGCATGTCATATCATCAACTAGTGTAGTCCTTGCATGCCAACCCGTAGTGGTAGGGAGTACCTCCTCACTCATTCTAAGACCCCCTTTAACCACCATGGCTTCCAAGGTTCTGCAAGATCTCGTGACACGAATCGCTGCTTTACAAGCTGACCATAAAGAATTCAAGCGAAAGGTCCGTGCTCTAGTGCAACACACTAGGACTCCTAAACCGTCAACCCCAATCGCAGCCTATCCTGAGTTTGGTTTGGCCACGCCACCTGTAGGTCTTCCCCATCTTCCTAGGAACCAACATCCTCCTGATCACCAGCGCAATCTTGACGAACGGCTACTTCTTGCCGTAAGAGTAAATGCCCCCACTTTTGTTGGTCAACTAGAACCAAGCGTATATCTTGATTGGAGAGAAGCTATAAATAATTATTTTAAGTGGTACGAAATGACTGATGATAAAAAAGTATGATTTGCTAATGTTGAACATATGCGTGAGACCCAAGGGCATCCTCCTATCACCACCTAGGAGGATATGAAAGAAAAATTGAATGAGAAGTATCTGCCATTCTCTCACCGACAATGCTTTATGGATAGGTGGCAGAGACTAACTCAAGGGACATCAACCGTTGCCGACTACATTGCACGATTTAAGGAGTTTCATATGAGGTGCGGTGTAATCGAAGAGGAGATTGTTACTCTCTTCAGGTTTCTGGCAGGACTCCGCAAGAAGATCCAGAAAGAATTAATCCTTCGAGAGATTACCACCCTTGGCCAAGCATACCAGTTGGCTCAAGATGTGGATAGTTTCTTATGGATCTCTGTAGTGAGCCGTACCAACCCTCGATCCATAGCCTTAGGAGCCCCGACTTAGTCAAAATTATCTCACACAATCCAGACCACTTTCCAACCCTCCTAACCAGCCCGGTTCTAGCCAAGCACCGAGTAGGACATCCCTGATGCCTGTCCAAAACCCATCAAATGATAAAGAGAAAGGCAAACTAAGTTCCAACCCTTCTTTTAGAAGCCAAACCCAATGTTTCAGGTGCCAAAAATTTGGCCATATAGCGTCCCAATGTAATGCCAAGACCTATCTAATGACTGAACTTGAAGTTGGAACCCAGGAGAATGAATGTGTTGAAGAAGTCTACGAACCAACCTCGAGGATTTTGTAGAAGACTTTGGAGATAAACAGACCAGATTAGAGTTTATCCAGGCTGAATCCCAAAAGGATCCCATTGATCAGAATGACCAAATCCTAGGCTTCATTTGGTTAGGTGTACTCTAGCTCAGACTAAAATTGAACAAGATTGGCGTAGGATCTTTCTATTTACACGCTTATTAAGATCAATGGTAAAATGTGCAAAATCCTATTTGATAGCGGAAGTTGCATCAACACCATTGCTTCTGGAGTTGTTTTCCGCCTCGGCCTGAAATCTACCCCTCATTCCAACCCATATAAGGTAACTTGGATAGATAAGACGTCCATCTCGGTATCAGAAAGATGCCTCGTTTCGATTCAATTCCTATCTTATAAAGACGAAATCTAATGTGTTTGCATTTCAATGGACGTAGGTCAAATCATTCTAGAAAGATCTTGGTTATACGATATGGACATGACACTTCATGGACGTTCGAATTCGTGTAGCTTTATGTTTCAGGATCGAAAAATTATACTGAACTCATTGCCTCCTAGTTGATGGGATTATCGGAGCTGATTATCTACCCGCCTAGTCCGCCATCTTATTTGCATATTTATTTTATTTTTATTTCTGGGCTTGTTTTCATTTTAGAGCTTATTGTGTTATTTTGGTTTTATTTGGAGGTATTTCTGTATAAGGGGGTTTTTATATTAATTGTATTTATTTGGGCCTTATATATAAGGGATTATCTTCATGATTAGGGTTTAATGAAGTAATTAAAGTTTTCTTTTCCCCACGTCTCTTCCTCCCTTCCTATCTCTCTCTTTCTCCCCTCGTCTCCTCCTCTCCGCCTCTCTTCCTCTCCCTCGTCTCCTCCTCTCTGCCTCTCTTCCTCTCTTCTTCTCCTCCTCTTCTCCCCCCCCCCTCGTCCTCTGTCTCCTAGTTTTGCAGCAGCAACAGTCATCCTGAGATTGATCTGTCACCAAAGCATCCTTCTCGTGACCGGTTTTGCATCAACTAACAGTCATCCTGAGTTGGACTTTCACTGCTTCAGCCCTTCTTCCGTCCTGGTCTGGCATCAGGAAGCCTCAACCAAGGAACTTATCAATAAAGCAAATTGTCCCTTGTTGTTGCTTCAATCAAGATCTTCTTGTGAAAACAACACCACCCGTTGAACCTATCCTCCAGGGGATCTATGTCTTCATCTATTGCCTTCAAGGTCTCCCAACGAAAGCGCCTCCTTCCTTGAACCACATGCGACCACAATCTTCCCTCTTTTGTCATCTTGGTAGAAGGTCGGTCTGAATCACTCCTCTAAGGCGAGTCATTCGACCGCTTCTCCTTTTGGATTTTGCGTTGGTGGAGATTCCTTTACAAAATCCCTTGCTAAAACTAGACTCTCAGGGTCCATCACGGTCGGAATTGGCCTTTCCCTTCGGTGAGGGTTAGGCGAAACCCTAAAAGTTCCCTTTCCGTTTTCTCTCCTTTTTTTCACCCATATCGCTCCAACATCACTTTCTTATGCGGGATTGACTTGCTCAAAATTAGCCTTTATATATATATATATATGTTGTTGGAAGGGGGTTTTGTTTTCAACATTTAAATATTTTTTTAAAAAAATTTAATATACCAATATGGATATTCTTTTATGATGTATATGATTTGGTTGGTAGCACTCACATTGTGATTTTCTTTTTTATTTTAAAAATTGCTATTATTATTGTCGCAAAATCTGTTTCAACCATTAACATTTTCTAATTATTTAAGATTGAATATGATCATTTAAAAAATTAAATTAATGAGTTTTTAATCATATATGATCTCTGTTTTGGGCGTCTACTAGTTTCTGTTACTCTAAAAAAAATATTAATGGGATATTCTTCACCAATATTATAATTAATGTGCTATAGTTTTGCTATAGCTCTAGCTGTTAGCATAATTTTAGGATTCACATAATAGCATGTGTCACTCATAATATTTTTCTTTATTAACATGATTTAGTATCAACTTATATTATTTTTTTGTTAACATGATCTTGTTAGAGTGATTTTAAGAATCACATAACAACTTATATCAGTCAGTAATATTTTTCATTGTTAGTGTGATCCTATATCAGTCTATATCATTTTTTTTATGGAATCTGTACATAAGTGTACATAACTCGTGAGATGAACCGGATGTGACAAGCAAAAAATAAAATTAATTTCTCTCTCTCTTATTTTTCTTCTCTTCTAAAAATATTTTGATATGGTATCAGAGCCACCGATCATTCTAATTTATCGTCCGTTATCTTTTCCAACTTTGTTGTGGTTGTCGTTGCCATGTCTACAAGCTTTAAGAACCTCTATTGTTGATCTATCTCTGTTTCTAGGTGAATCAACATTTAAAGATCCCATATTTCTTAGTAAATCTGCGAATCCTCTATTTATAGTAGATTAATATCCGAAGATCCTTTATTTTCTATTGGATCCACAACTCCTCTCCACCACTTTTCTCCTTGGCTTCAGATCTCTAATCATCTCTCCTCACTATCGCTTGACCTCTTTCTCTCCATCTCTAGTTTTATTTGCTTCCTTCAGCTCCTTCATCATCCAGTTCGATGCCTCTTACTCCTCTTCCATAATGCCTCCGTCTACGAGTATCGTCAACATCAATTACCTTCTATTTGAGCTCTGTTCTTGCTGCAACTGCCATCTTCTGCGTGTTTTCTCGTTGCCGCATCATCAAACAAGTCAATCAGCCACATCGTCAGACATACCAGTCTGTCACGTCAATCAAACATATCGACAAATGCACCGGTTTGCTATGTTAATCAGTCATGTTGGGGAACGCATTAGTTTGTTATTTTCTGATTTGCCGCATCAATTTCTAAAGCTGCTATATCAGCTTCTATTCTGTCGTATCAAATTTTATATCATCACATCAACTTGACACATCATTCTGCCATATCGGTTTATGAGTCGCGATGTCAACTAGTAATATGCTACATCAGCTTCTGAACTACTATAATAGCTCGTATTCTGCCACATCAGGCTTTGTGTTGCTACGTCGGCTCTTGATCTACCACCATATCAGTCTCTGAGCCTGCTATATCAGCTCTTAGTTTATCACGTCAGCTTTGAGCTACTATTCCAGCTCTTCATCTATTACGTCAGTTTTTTAGTACATTCATGATCTAATTTCCAAACTTAACTTGATACTTATAGGACTATCTTGAGTTTGAGGGAGGATGTTAGCATACTTTTAGAAATTACAGTACTGCATTACCCATAATATTTTTCTTTATTAACATAATTCTATAGCAACCTTTATTATTTTTCATTGTTAACATGATTTATTAGAGTAATTTTAGAAACCACATAACAACTTATATCAACCAGTAATATCTTTTATTATTAGTGTAATCTTGTATTAGTTAATATTATTTTGCTTATATGGAGTCCGTACACGAGTGTATATAACCTCTAAGATATACCGAATGTGACGGAACAAAGAAATAAAATCATTTTTTCTCTCTATTTTTTGTTTTTCTCTTCTTCTACAAATATTTTAATACTAGCGAAAAACGAAACAATATTAGATTGCACTGTAGCATTAATTATTTTATATATACTTTTTAAAATCCTGCACTCTTATTTTTATCTATGACGGACAATTTAGAGGGTGATTGATATGTAAAAAACTAACATCATAGAATGAAACGGAAAGATTAAAAAGAAAAAAAAAAAGAAAAACCCATGTGAGCCACAAGTGGCTAACAATAGTTCCCATCCAAAAAGTTTGATCTCGTTTCAAATATGGTGATCAAGGGATAACACACTCTTAAACATTATGTTAGAGATTAATTAAAAACAAAATCTAGATCTATTTCTCCCCAAATCATAAAATGTAGACCTGGGTTAATAATCTTGAAGGGTGCTTTATCATTTGCATGAACAGGTTGGTCCTACCTTGATGCCATGCTTTGACTCTGTCAGAGCTTAGACGGGTAGGAGAGGATCAGAGGCTGCTTGGGCAAACTTAAGGGCAGGGACAGCCCCCAAACATAAGAGACAAGCCCGTGTACGTCGCCCAAGAGTTGGGACCAAATCAGTGCTACCCTAGACACGGACCCATCAAGGTATCCAAAAGTCCCTTTTTTTTTTTGAGGCAACCTGGGGAAAGTGAAGCTGGCAGTTGTCATCTACTATGACTCCAAATGCTACACAATCTCCATGTGATGTACAGCCTTCTACAAGGACAAGCATTATCTAAGTTAAACTCGGGACGATAAACAAATCTTACTGTGCCTGTTAGCATGGGAAGGTGTCCTGTTTCTATGTCGTTAGTATGTCCATCAAAGCCTTACTGGTTTCAATAATCTCCAAATTAACAAGACCATCAGTTAGGTCCTTTAAGGTCCAATACCGCTAAATTGATACCTACGTCAAGACCATTAATGATTTGGGAAACTTTCTCTTTCTCTTTCCTTTTTGCAATCCAAGAATAAATTCCAAAATGTCCACGAAGCACGAGACCTTTTTTTTTTACCTCGAGCAAACAGCAGTTTAATTTTACTCTGATATTCTATGCCAAAAATAGTAACTCAAATAGATTCCTACTATGAGAAGTTTGGCTCTAAAACTGCCAGAAACTCACTGAAGGCTCGTTTGGTTCGCGGGAAGCATTTTTCCTCGTAGGAATATGATTTCTGGGAAACAGATTTTTAGGAAGAGGATGTTAGGAAAATACTTTTGGCATGTTTGGTTGGCCATAAAAAAGTGACAGATTTCCAAAATGCTTATGTTTGGTAGACCATCCACTTTTCTGATAAAATTATGTATAATTCCTATTATGCCCTTAATAAAAATTAGGTCTTTAATGTCTCTTGAATGCTTCTTTAATGCTGAAGGGTCTTTTTGGGAAAAAATAAAAATAGAGTGATTCCCGCCTCATGAGAAAGACTTTTTCATGAAATGTGGGAATCATATTTTCACGGAATATAACTTTTTCATCTTTCTCCTTTGAAAACTCCAATCAAATAAGAGACATCTCATTACTTTTCCGTTGACCATACTTTTCCTCCTTCGTTTCCCGCGAACCAAACGAGCCCTGAGTTATTATGTAACTGCTGGCATAGAAACTAAGTTACTGAAACCTATTGTAACCACACTAACATCCATAATTCAGCAGCCTAAGCTGCAAACTTTCTTTAGCAATGAAGTTGTCATGCAAATGAATGTGCAGGTGAAAGATGCATATTTATAAAAGATGGAGCATTTTTTTAAGACAAATAAATTTATTAGATTTGTAATCGATACAAATTTATATTCTACTTTATATTATTACTCTCGTATCCCCCAAAGTGATATAGATGAAATTCTTAAGAAGAATAGATATATTAGGATCTATTTGAATGGTTGGGCTAAAAATTTTATTTGATTCGTGGATAAGGACAGCATAACCAGCAAAATTATAGGATTACAGACTGAGCTAGGTCCTATAATCATAACTATCTAGATATAGTTTTGGAGTGGCCAGATCAAATTTTATAGGGAGAAAAACAAAAGTTCTTAGCAAATAGATCCAATCCAGAAATGCAATAGGATTTTTAGCCCAATCATGTGCTAACAGAGTATATTTTTGTGATTAGTTTTGGAATCTTTGCCGTACTTTCGATTGCTGTCGCAAATGTTTTATTGTTTATATAATTTACTCAGCATATATATATAATCAGAGATCAGGATAAGTGGATACCAGATGGACGAAATCTCGAGCAGCAATGGCGAGGATATCGGCACAAGACACCACTCCAGGGCACTTGCCCTCCACCGTTGCCTTCACCATATCAACGGTCTCAAACGCCTCAGGAGCCAAATTCTTGTTATCCACCACGTCCCTCTCCGCCACCACCTTGCGCCCGAGCTCGGTGCAATCAATATCGACGCATCACAGCCCTGCAATCCAGATCCAAGAACATCAACCCATCAGGGCGCATGTTAGCCCATCCAACGCATTTCTGCTAAAGTACGCCACATCGCACATCTAGATTTCAGATGCGGCGAGGTCGAATTGGCTTTACTTCGACAAAACAGTCATGGAAGAGGAGGCCGAATGGTGGCGGGTGCAGAGACGGGGGGTCTCTTTGAAGCGTCGGGAAGTGACGGAGGAGACGAGCTGGTCGAGCTGAGGGCAGGTCTTCGAGTAGAAGTCGAGAGAGAGCTGGTGTTGGACCGGGGCTCTTCTTGCGGCGTTAGAAGAGTGAGCAACTCCAAAGAAAGAGACGAGAAAGAAGAAGAAGAAGAAGAAGAAGAGAAACAGTTGAGGAACATGGAAGCGAGCGGATACATGGCCTCCCGGTGAAGAACAACAGCACAAGAAACAAACATCTCCGGAGAACACAGCCAAGCAAGCCGAAGGGAACCGTGGTTTTCTGTGTTTATAAAAGGAGGAGTTGGCCACTGCCAGGAGAATCTGCCGCCCGTGAACAAAGAAAGGTAGAAAATATGGAAAAAGAGAGAGAGAGAGAGGGGGGGATGGTGTCGCTGCCATGGGTGCGAGGGTGCGCACGATGTGTATTCTCCTGGGGCCACCCTGAAAATGATCCACGTGTCGGATGGCGGGGTGGTCAGTTCTGACGTTTGGAGGTAGAAGGGTATAACATACTACAAAAATTACTTTTCAGCAGTTTGCTCTGAGAAAATTTTACGGCTGGAAGGATCGATCTTTTTATTTGTTGGGGATTTAAAGAAGGATCACGGGCGTTGGTTAGAATTTTTTATTGAATGACGAACATGTACTCCACGCATAGCCTGGTGGGCGGTGGCATGGAGGGGACCAAATTAATATGTAGCCTGTGGAACCAAAGGCACGGAAGGAAACTATTCTATGTGTGAATTTTTTTTTTTAATTTTAAGGTAAATTTTATGTGTAGAAGTTAACGAATGGCATGGAGTGGGTGACTAGCCTGAGTGTGTTGAGGTTGTTCTATTGCTAACGGAGGAGTTAAAATCTCATGAGATCTTGCACTAGCTAAGTATGTTTAGTTTAAATGTTAGCTAAGTATTCCGAAGGATTTATTTGGGACAACTACTCCTTGGTTCTGGGAGTCCTTGTATTTTCTTGTCTTCTTTGATTTTTTGGGCTGCACTCGCATCCATTGTGTGTGAGGCACCCATTATACAAAAAAAAAAAAAAATAGAGTATGTTTAGACGGAATGTTTGGTGTAATCATTAGTTTAAATCATTGCAACCCACTTGAGAAAAGGACCAAAAGGTGGATTCTAATTTATAAAGCAAGGTTCCCTTTATTGTTTCTAAAAATGATGGTGGTTTTGTAATTTTATGTGTATATCCTTCAGAATTCACGCCAAAGCGTCGACTCGCAGTTAAAGTGCCCGCACCATCCGTCGATTCATTAACGACGGGAGACTAGCCGTTTGTCAACCGTTGATCCATGCCCAAACTAAATCATGTACTCCGTGAGAATAAATAGAAATGTTGTGATTAAGTGAAAACTAAGTCAAAACTAAGATTGCTGCAAAAGAATGTATGTAAGATAATAGTGGAAATCAATATATTGGAAATTTTATAGAACGAAAATAGTATAATTGTGCATAAAAATCTTTCCCCAACCAAAGTTTTAGAACGTACCTGCAGAGATTGAAGTAGTCTGAATATCACTGAATTTAACTTCTTTGTGACAATCCATGATAATTTAATTGAGATAAATTTTACCATCGGATAATCTTAATATTGTTCTTTTTTTCTTTTGCTTCGAAGGTCTATTTGCTACATTTTGGCTTGTAACTACAAGAAGATCCATAGAAGCTAAATCAGATGCTCATTCCTACGGTGGCAAATAGGTTAAGTTGGATCGAGTCATGAGTGATCCCAAGACAATCCAGTTCTTTGTTTATATCTTAATGTTGGACCCAGACACCTCATAGAAATCGAGTCGATCCACATCTAAAATTTTTGACCCAATGAATTATTTAGGTCGGATCAGGTCCATGTATACCTGATCCAAATGAAATATTCGGATTCGGATCAAATTCGAGTATCATATATAAGTTCTAAAGTGAGAGTTAATTTAGACAAAAAGAAATCCTAGCTTCATCATAAGTTATGGATATCTCTATAGAAGCATCTTATCATACATTCAGCATATATTTTTTTTTCCAACAAGGTAGAACAATTAAAAGAGTTCAAAAATCGAACTTCCTTATAAAATTATAAGAATTATTATGTGTTAAAGATATATAATAGATGAAATAGAGCATGATAGAATGCTAAGGCATACGGTATCAAATCTCAATAAAAAGTCAATTTTCATCCAAAATATCAATCAACTACCTAGTTTGCACAATATTTCCTATGTCATGTAATAAATCGTATCACGAAGCTTGGAAGATGGGATAATGGGCATCATTTATTTCAAACCAATTAATCTGATGATAGATGCCATCCATTAAATGGCTTCTAAAAATTTTAGCACAATTTCTAATGCCTTCTTGAGCACTATAACTTTCATTCTACCTATTGTGCATAGATTTGAAGTTTATAAATAATAGTTTAAAGATTTTCTTAATATCTAAGAGATGCATGTGGGTTAAAACCATTCAATTCAAAGATAAACTTGCCCCCCCCCCAAACCTTATTTAAAAGATTATTGCTTGTATAAATCATAGAGTAAAAACAAGAAACAAGGATAAAATCACTCTAACAACCAAAGCTAATTACAAATTTCATCGTTTATGGTTTTCAGTTTTTTTAATCTACTTTTCACTTTTAACAATTCAACAATTGAAGTATGTTCATTTATACTAACACAAAACCATAAAACTTGTATCAGATCCAGATAATAGGTCAGAAGACCTAATTAGACCCAATAATAATCAAGTCAGGTTGGAACTGAATAAATTTGATCCAATCCAAAATATGAAATGGGTCCAAATTTGGAGCCCAATCCGATCCCATGGACCTTTAAATGGATGTAAGCGGCTCATGGGTCAACCCCAACCTATCTTTGCAACCTTACTCATTCTACCCGGACTTTGAAAAGTGGCAATATTCCATTGTCACACCATAGCGGGTTCAGGTTGTATCTTGGCGCAAAAAAAAAAAAATTGATATTTTTTCATGCACTTCAATTATTAGATTGCCACTTTATACATTATTCCAAAGCAATCCAACCTTTTTTTTCTATGTGCCTGGTACAAATTTCGAAATGAGATTGCAAATCCAATGATTAGCAACACGAAGAAGAGAAATTATCTTTTGCGCAAAAGATACAGCCCAAGCCCTAATGTAGCTAGCCAGATTTAGTGACTTGAATAATGTATTAGGCTTGCAATGTTGCGATCGCTTGAGGAGTTAAAAAATCTTCTAAGATATGAAGAGTTAAAAATCTTGTGAGATTTATGCAAGGAAAAAATTGGAAAAATACGATTTAGTTGAAATGTTAGATCCAATTTTTTGTTTAAATGATGACAGCCCACTTGGACACAGATGGTTTCTGATTTGTCTATTATGCAAGGGGTTCCTTAAAAATTTCTAATCATCTTATTATTGGCAGTTTTGTGTCATTTTAAGTGTGAAATTTTAGAATTCATGCTAGAGATACCAATGTCGAGCAATTGACCAGAATTACATGCCGTGGGACCCATCCAAATTTGTCCTGCTATATACGATCTGTAACCATTGATGTGATCGTATTGTGAGTGATTGAACCGAAATTGTGAGTAGTCATAGCCCCGAATTCGTTCTAAGTAATTTAATCATGAGATCTCTACCTTCTTGCTTGTTGATTGGTGAGGGAACTTCTTTGCTACTTGTTATAGCATAACCAATTAAGTCATGTATGTTGTATGAGCAATAAATACAAATGCTATGATCGAGAGAAATCCTACCTATAGATGTTTTAGGCATAGATCTATACTCTTTGATTTTTTTTATAAAAACTATGCATAGGTGAGTGACTGATTGCTTCTCTTTATCATATATAATCGTAATTGTGTTTTGATTGTGGAAACAATTAGTAGATAGCGAGTTTGAGTAGAGAAGTGATCTAGATTGAATTAAAAGAATTCATCTTAATAAAATACAAATCAAAACTAAGATAATGGAGGAAATCAAAAATAACTATAGTGATATAGTATTGGGAGGATGGGTAATATAATTATTGAAAGGAGTGGTCAGTTATCTAATGTGAGGCCCAGCCTACAAGGGTCGTTTTGGGCTGAAGCTGGCAGTCCCAGCCGACTTCAGCCCCGGCCCAAGGAGAGGCCAGATTAGAGGATCGCAATTCCTCCTCCATAAAATCCCCCTCTTTCTCTGCCATTGACCCGCATCTGAGATCCACTACTTCTCCTTCTTCACCCTACTCTACCCTTTGACTCCTTTCCCTGGTTTGGAGCTCGCATCGGTGCCATTGGAGAGAGTAGAGATCAAATAAACCATAACCCATTGTTATTATTGCACTATAATACAAAGTAAAAGAACAAGGGTAGAGAGGAAGATCGAAGAAGAGAGGAATAGGGAGGGCCAAGCAATAATAGAATTTACTCAAATTCGTAGATTACATTTAGCATACAATTGACACAATGATGTGCATCAAATAAGCATCATTATATATATATATATATATATATATTTCTTTTTCTTAATAAAAGGATTAGTTTTGAATTTTTCACGTATTCTCTCTCTAATCCTTTGAAGACATTCTAGTTTGTGAATATGCAAGCGTGCTCAAAAGATATATGCGTGGGCTGTTAAACAAATATACATTTGGTGCATGCTAAAAAATACTTATTAGTAAAAATATATGCATTTCCTTCTACATGTCAATATCATTTTTTTAAAAAACATGCTTTTGTAAATGCAAATTTATTTGTGAGAAAAAAAATCTCCTTAATGATGTTCAACAACCATTGAAATATCCCTAACAGATTCCATTGACATAGGAAGCATGAGATTTGTGAAACTAAATTTCATAACAGAACCCTAAATTAAAAGAGGGGCTATATTATATGTGAATTCATCAAAATACTAATTATAAATGTTGAAAATTGAAATAAGATCCCTTCTACCCGCCATCGATAGGAGAAGCATGAGATAGGTGATAAAGAGTTTGAGCTTTTAGTTTAGGTTGAGAGACTATGGAGGTTTGGGAGGAGCCCGCATAACAATAATAGAAAGAAGGGGAGAAAAAGACAATAGTATAACATGGGAGAGCTTTTTTATTTATTTATTTTGGTACAACAGCGGCTCAAAAAGAACACGTCTCGTTGGGGGTGCAAATGGGTCAGGTCCGGAGTGACTCCGACGCGATCCAATTTTTTGATCGGATCCTAATTTTGGACCTAGACCCGACCGGGTTGAAGATCGGGTTGAGTCGGGTTGGATCGGGTTCGGGTCTAGGGTCGGTCCGTGTCCGGGTCCGATGTTACACTTTTTTATGCTTTTGGAAAGAATTTGGGCAAATTTAATTTGGTCATATCATAATTATGAGGTGCTGGGTGAACCCATGACTTGAAAGACAGGCGACCCATGACTTACTAAGGCCCCGTTTGGAGGAGCTTTTGGAGGGCAAATACACTTTCTAGCCCTTCAAAAGTACTTTTAGATAAAAAATGGTGTTTGGTAAAAATTTGTGAAGCTGTTTCAGCTTTTTCGGAAAACAACTTTTTGGCAGAAGCTCCATTTTGGAGCTTTCCGAAATGTTGTTTTGAGCTTTATCGGAAAGCTCTATTTTGACCAAAATACATCCGTTTAAAAAAAAATTCCTCCCAAAATGCTCATCTCACCGCCTGTTCCTCTCCCACCCCCTTCCCTCTCCCCCGCCACCGCCGCCCACTCCTCTCCCTCGCCGCCGCCCCATGCCCCCGCTCCCACGATGGGAAGGTGCCGAAGAAGAGAAAGATGGGTCGGTCTCCCCTTTCCCACGGCCGCGCCGGCCACGATGTCCCCATCATGGATGGGGAGGTGCTAAAGAAGAAGGAGGTCCCCACGGTGGGGAGGTGCGGAAGAAGAGGAAGAAGAAGGGGGCGCCCTCCTGCTTCTGTGGCCGCGCCGGCCATGACCGCCCCCCCCCCCGCGTCTGCAATGGCTCGGCTCCTTTCCAAGGTCGTCCGGCCTCGCGGGAGGAGAACATTCCTAGGGGGCCGGCCACGGCCGTCGAGACTGCCGCAGTGCTATCGGCCACGGCCTGGTCCCCTCTCGCGGCTGCCGGGCCTGGCTCCTTCTGGCGCCGCGCCGCGGGAGGAGAAGAAAGAAGAGGGGAAAGGAAGGAAGGAGAAGAAGAGAAGAAGAAGAAAAGAAAAAGAAAAGAAAAAAAGAAGAAAAGGAAGGAAAAAAAGGAGAAGAAAAGAAAAGAAAAGAAAGAAAAGAAAAAATATATATATATACACGAGTAAATGTATAAATAAATAAATAAAAAAGAAATAATAAGTGAGTGGCAAATAATCTGATCTTTATGATATTGATAGGTATAGTGAATTTGTCACCATTACAAATAGTTAAGTAAAGAGATAATTTGTTAAAAAGATAATGGTCATTAAAAGGATGAAAAATTAATTTGCACTAATAATTATAATATTTTATATATTTATTGTTGTATTATACTATAAATATAATATTATATTACATTATATCATAAT
Source organism: Phoenix dactylifera (assembly GCF_009389715.1). Classification (NCBI taxonomy): domain Eukaryota; kingdom Viridiplantae; phylum Streptophyta; class Magnoliopsida; order Arecales; family Arecaceae; genus Phoenix; species Phoenix dactylifera. The sequence goes on from NC_052395.1 coordinate 11,612,089, forward strand.
ACATTAATATGTTATGTTAAATAATTTAATATTATGTTATATTATGGAAAATTAATTTATACTAATAATTATAATATTTTATACCTTTATTATTGTATTATACTATAAATAAATATTATAATACATTATATCATATACATTAATATGATATTTTAAATAATTTAATATCATGTTATATTATGAAAAATTTATTTATACTAATAATTATAAAATTTTATACCTTTATTATTGTATTATACTGTTGCTGGAAACGGACCCGGGGGGCGATCTTCGGTCGAAGAGAGGGAGCGGCTGGTCTTCACAGGGGAGCAGCGGTCCGTCGGGGCGGCGTCCTCCGTCCGGGTGCCTGCACGAAAAGCCGGTGGCCGGGTCTTCGGCGCGGCCCTCGACGCTCAAGTCAGAAGGGGGCAAATTGTAGGAGAAGAGGAACAGTGTTTGTAGAGTGTCCAGTCTCCAACCCCCTCTGAGAAGCAAAGGCTCCCTTTTATAGGGGGGTCGGTTTACCTGTGACGTGACGGGGAGGCCATAGTACGGCTCGGCATGTTGCTCAGATCGGCGCACGATCAGGCGAATCATTGCATTGATGTCGGAGGTGAGGTCGTCGTACGACCGAGGTGGCACGCGATCGGCGAATCATTGCATTGATGTCGGAGGTATGGCCGAGATCAGAGACTTATCATCGTTGATTGGACTCTGCTGGGCTGACTTGCCGTGGAGAGTTGCGGGTCCGTAGATGACAGAAGCCATGCGCATTAATCGTGGAGTAAGCCGGAGATCCGTATTAATTGTGGAGTAGGCCGGAGATCCGCATTAATTGTGGAGTAAGCCGGAGATCCGCATTAAATGTGGAGTAAGCCGGAGATCCGTATTAATGTGGAGTAAGCCGGAGATCGCATTAATTGTGAGTGAACTGGGGGTTTGCAGGGGTCATGCGTAATAAATGCCGGGGGCAGTGGCAGGATATGGCCCTCGGCCGGACCTCTGAGGGGTACGGCCGTAGTAAGGTGGTCGACAAGAATAGACCTCGAGTGTCGGAAGTTTTCCGGGTTCGGAGGTTCTGAGGTCGGATGTTCCGAGGTCGGACGTTCGAGGTCGGACGCCGACTTCGGCTGCCCAAGGTCGGCGGTTGTGCGACTTTTAGGTAATTATGTCACTGGGGAAAAAACCATACTCCCCAACATATACTATAAATATAATATATATTACATTATATCATAATACATTAATATGTTATGTTAAATAATTTAATATTATGTATGTTATGAAAAATTAATTTACTCTAATAATTATATTACTATTATGTTATGCTATACAATGTCATATTAGTATATTATAATAATATTATTTTACATTACAGTAATTATTATACTATATCATATATTATGTATTAATATATGTTGCTGGAAAATAGACCGAGGGTGACCGGCGAACAGAGGGAGGAGGAGCTTCCGCTGCAGTGCGGTGGCGGACGACTGTCTCCGGCGGACCGGCAAAAAGCCTTTAGCCGGGGGATCCAGTGAAGGCCCTCCGATGTTTAAGTCAGAGAGGGACTTTGGAGATATTTTTAATGGATAGGTGTTTTCTGGCGAGGGGAGAAGCTAATCTCCATAGAGCCCTCCCTTTTATAGGAGGGGGTGTAGCGGTTACACGCAATCGGACGTAATTGCGCAAATCTTGGTTTAAATGAATTATCTTAGATGGCTCGAGATTTCGGGTTAGCTGGCGATCGGTTGAGATTGTGCGGATTCAAATTTGACAGCCGTTGTAGCGGAGATTGCGGGATTTGATCCGGATATGGAGGATTTGGTGGTCCTTTCCTTAGGCGGACCGGTTTTGACTGTTGGTGGAGTCGAGATCGGCTCAAGATTAATTGGGCTTTGCTCATCGAGACCATGCATGCGAGATTGTACCTGCCGAGGTCATGTTATGCCTGCCGAGGTCGTGCTTGTCGAGGTCGTGCTTGTCGAGACCATTCTTATTGAGATTACACCTGCCGTCGGATTCAGGTGCTTTAATTGTATTTTGTGGGATGGTCCACTTTTCCCTCCATCAATATATATTATGTTTTATTATGCTCTGTTGTATAATAATATTATGCAATGTCTTTTATGGTAATTTTGTCATATAAAGTAATTTCTCAGTTTGTTTATCAAAACACATGTTAAGTGCCACATCACTTTAGAAATATAGTTGCTAAACATCAAACAACTTTTTATAAAACTCTATTCAGATAGCTCTTCTAACAGCGCTTCGAAATCGGGCGTACAAGCCAAATTTCATCTCACACTATTTTTTATTATATGACTGATGGACGGAATCGGTGTTCCCTGCTCCCCTCTCAGGAGGACAAAAAAAATCCCAGACCTTCGTCCCAAAATTCAATTCCATTGCAGAAAACTGGCGCATGGCATTTAGTTCACTGTTCCCTACTTTTCCCTTCAAAAGTTAGAAAGAAACAAAAACAAAAAAAACAGACGGCTACCGAGACGGCGAGACACCAGCGGCATCAACGGTGTAATAGAATCCTGAGGGCCGAGGTTCCTTTGGATTCTGTGAACCTATGCTTGTTGCTATCCTCCACACTTGAACCCTACCCCCTTAGGGCTTTTCCTCCTCATTGGCTGGCATTTCCATCCCTTAGAGAATAATAAGCCATGGGAGCAAGCTAACAAGCTCCTAGGAAACCCATATTCCTCTGTCTGCCTTGAAAACCCGCATAAATTCACTTAAAACGACCAATAGTACACACCACAACAAAAAAAACGAAGGAGACTCTCTTGCTTGTTATCACAAAGCCAACTCATTTTCTGAGCTTTTGCTGGATTTTAGGTGGCTTTGTGCAGCCTTTATCCTGATTTTGTTTCTCTTTTTCTGTTTCCATTACCCAACTCAGTGCTGTTAAAGCCACCTACTTAGCTCATTTTCTGGTCCTTAGACAAGCCACCTTCTTTCAAATCAAAACCAGCAGTCCTGTCTCAGAGCAAAATGTGTGGAGCACCTGTCTTCTTCTTCTTCTTCTTTCTGGCACAAGAACATATCTGAGATAGATCCATTCATTAAAGAAACCATCTTGGGTCTGCTTATCTGGCTTTCTTGCTGCTATATCTGTCCCGGTTAAACAAAAGCTTGAGAGCTCGGCGTTTGGGTTTCCTTCTGTTTTGCTCATTCTTTTCGGATCGTTCGGATTGGGTCGAGTTCAGATTCGGTAAACCAGACCGACTCAGAAAAAGGTTCGGATTCCGAATCGCGGGTCTAAAATTCGGACCGGAAATCGGAACAATCGATCGGTCATTATGCGGATAAGTCGGGTCACGGATCGACCCGACCCATTTGCAGCCTTATGACAGCCGTCCCTCAAATACAACCCCGCCGGTGCTCCATATTTATTTCTTAAACCCTGGTTGAGAAGAGAGGAGGAGCAGGGGACAATGGGGAAGGTAAAGGGAAAGCAGCGGCAGGACAAGTTCTACCATCTCGCCAAGGAGCAGGGCTACCGCTCTCGGGCCGCCTTCAAGCTCCTCCAACTCGACGCCAAGTACTGCTTCCTCCCTTCTTCCCGCTCCATCCTCGACCTCTGCGCGGCCCCCGGAGGCTGGCTCCAGGTCGCCGTCCGCCACGCCCCCGTCGGATCCTTCGTCATCGGCGTCGACCTCTTCCCCATCTGCCCCATCCGCGGCGCCCACGCCCTCGTCGAGGACATCACCACCCCGCGATGCTGCGCCGCCATCAAGCGCCTTATGGACACCAACGGGTGCTCCGCCTTCGACGTCGTCCTCCACGATGGCTCCCCCAACGTTGGTGGTGCCTGGGCGCAGGAGGCCACCTCCCAGTCGTCCCTCGTCATCGATGCCCTTCGCCTGGCGACCAATTTCCTCGCCCCGAAGGGCACCTTCGTCACCAAGGTACTTATGTGTTTATCGTTTTCATTTGGTTCTTGAAATTAAAGTTTCCCTACGATCTTGATGTATAATTGGATTCTGCCACGATGTGCTTTTTGCTTAATATGGGCTGATTTGCGTTTAGAATCTTTCTATAGGACTTGTAAAATAGGGTGAAGTTTGGATCTTTTGGTGCTTTTCTTGTCTTGATTGGTTTTAAATATCCAAAAGATGCTCTTTTTTCTCAGAAAAAAAAACTACGTTTAGCTGGTTTCATGTGAATTTGATGTTCAACTCATCTTTTCTGAAAAAAAATTTACAGAAATTACTTGATTTTGATTTCCTTTGCCCTTTAGGTTGAGATTCTTGTAACTAATCTTGGTAGAACTGAATTTTGGTGCATCGGTTAACCTATTCTGATGAACTTTCTTTTGTTTCTTAATGTCTGTTACTTTTTCTTACCAAAAGTAATGTCTTTTCAGGTCACAGGATTATAGTGCCATCATCTACTGTCTCAAGAAGGTGCAGATTTTTTATTCCCCCTCACCTAGGTTATCATCTCCTGCACGTGTTGATAATAACATATCTAAGTCTGTAATTTGAATGGCAGCTTTTTGAGAAAGTTGAGGTGACTAAACCTGTGGCTAGTTGATCCACATCTGCAGAAATTTATGTTATTGGTTCCAGGTATAAGGCCCCTGCAAAGATTGATCCACGTCTTCTTGATATGAAGCACCTGTTTCAAGGGGCTATTGAGCCCCCTAAGGTATATAGATGCATGTTTTCTGTTATAAATATTGTTATGTTTCAACAGTCTTTGAAAGGTTTTTATCATTCTGCATTGGTATTCAATGATGTAGGTTGTAGATGTTCTTAGAGGATCAAAGCAAAAGAGAAATCGTGAAGGGTAAGCTTTCTTGTAGGTTGGCGTCATGCTTTGCACTGATCATATCAGATTAAATAATCATGCAATAACTTTTGTTGCAATCCATCATTTGACTTTATTTTGTTACGGTCTTTAAGATTACCTTAGTTTTCTTTCTTCCTTCTAGTCATTATATTTAAGTATTTTCTGGTTTTGAGGCAGTGCATTGTTGTCAATATCGATGTGATAAAAGATCCTTTTAGCAAATTCATTTTCTATTTTGTTGATATTATGCTTCATCTCTTCTATATAGGTATGAGGAGGGAAATACTACCTTGTGGAAGGTGGGTTTAGCTTCAGACTTTATATGGTCAGAAGAACCACTGGAGTTTCTGGGTTCAGTCAATGCGTTATCATTTGATGATCCAACTTGTTTATCGATCAAAGATCATGAATTGACTACAGATGAGGTAATATCACTCTCACTTATTGCTAGCTGTTACTTGAGTTGGTCAGTTTTGATGCTTTTTTTTTGTCTTATGGAATTTTATTTATTTATTTACTTATTTATTTGTTTATAAAAATACCAGATTAAATCTTTATGCGAGGATCTGTATGTTCTGGATAAAAATAGCTTCAAGCATCTCTTGAAGTAAGTCTATACTCCACTTATCCACTTCTAGTATACTATTATGAATATAGCTTGCACTGAAACATTATCTTGAAAATATGGAAGCTTATTATGTGCAGGAGCATGATTTCAAATCTTCAGTTTAGAAATTTGATATATACAGCATGCACACATGTATGTGCATGTATTCATATCACTACGTGTCTTAGTCTAGGTTGTCAAGCTATCTTGACTATAACACTCTTGAAGGTTAATAATTTAAGGTACTTTCTACAATCTGACAATGCATAGTTTATCTTTTTAGTCAAGATAGATCAGTTCTTGAGTTGAAAAGGGACTCTGAGTGAGAATCAAAAATTGCTATATGTATCATCTTTAATCTTTCATAAGTGCGAGAGTATGACAATACATGAGTTTTTTCGTGATGTGTTTAATTATTTCAAAAATGCCACTGCTAGGTTGAATTATGTAAATATGGTTATATAATATGATCCTGCCTGTGCATGTTTTGAAGCAACATTTGGTGGTTAATCATAAATCAGCATTGACCTCTTAATCCATGGACTACATGGACTAATGACCCAATCATTGATGTCTCATCTTTCAATTGTGGAACAACATATCAACTTTGGCCTGTAGAAGACCTCTTCTATTACATCTGTACTAAAGGTTTGATTTATGCACTTGATCCTTAACATCCACCCTTTTGGAAGGATTGGAGAAATGAAATAGGTAACCGGGTGCATTGCTAAAGTCAATATTTTTTTTGAAGGAGAGGTCTAATAGAGCTAGTAGTTGTCACCGAGGCAAACAAGGCACTTATGTAGTGTTTAGAAGGTCGGCTTATAGTTGGCTTGCTCCATTAGTGGTTGTTATTGGGTGTACTGGGGAAGATGGTGGTGGGTTGGGAACTTGGAGATGGATTAGTGTTCATAATAGATGTAAGAGGAGAGGAAGAAGAGGTGTGTTAGGGGAGTGTTGTGGGAAATGGAGAGAGACATGAGGTTTGTTTTGTCAGGGGCTTTGGAGAAAGGTTTAGTTCTTGGTAACTAGAGCATTATAAGAACAGGCGCCAAGAGAGCAGAGAAATATATGCACAAAGGGTTGGGAGTTAAGGGCATTGTGTTTTAAGGAAACAAAGGAAGAAAACTTGAGACTTTGGAAAGAGATGTGGTGCTTACTGGCAGTGGAGCTCAAACACATTGAAACTCTCCTTTAACTATAGCCTAGTATGACCATTATGACATAAGAATCTCAAGTGCAAGATGTGATCCAGCCTATTTATAATTGGATCCATTTTGGGTACTCGAGAAAATGGTTCTGAAAGAGCCAAGAACTTAGCTATTTTAGATCATTTAGCAAATTGGCACTCTTATTCGCCATATACTTCGATGTAGGGCAATCCATCTGGAAATGGTCGGGTTTGCTAGCTAACAAGACTATTTGTTTTTGCTAGCCAGAATGCTATCTAACCCATCCTAAGATGTGTGACAGTTATATTGACTTGGTGGCCTTTGTGTCCAACAAAAACTTAATATTGGCTAGCTAAAGGAGCAAGCCAAGTCTGAAGATGGGTTAGACATTAAATGTTAGAATATACATGCAATATATAATAACAGAAAGTGAATCTTGGAAATAAACTATTTAATGATTGCTAACCAGAACCATGGTGTTGTTGATATAAAGCCATGATGAATGAAGAAAAGCTTATTATGCATATGTTCATACAGATATATCTTGAAAACTGTCCTCTCCATTTGTCTTCACCATGTCTTGTGAGCTACGAGGCAGCATTGGTCTTTACCGATAAATGGAACCAAAATTCTTGCACTCAAAGAAATCTAGTAGCATGTATTCAGCCTGTGATGTTTGGAGTATGATCTCAGATTCTCTGGCTCGTTGCCGGGATTCCTTGTATGCACTCTTCCTAGAATTGCATCTTGCCTTGGCATTTTGTAGCATGTATTGCAGCTTGAAGCTTGAAATGGCTCCATTCTATGGATGCATCATCTTTCACAATAAAGTGATAAATGGAACTGCTATGAAACGACTTATTAGCAGATTAATAGATCATTTCGGAATGGCATATACATCACACATCCTGGATCAAGTAAAGACTTTGGGTTTCCAGCAAGCCCAATTGTCATAAATATAATGAACCATGAAGTGAGCAAAGTATTCTTTGCATGGAAAAGTTAGGGTATCTTTTATTACAAAAGCTTTTCTTGTGCCCTGCCTTTTGAATAAGCTAAAAAAAAAATTCAAACAGGGTTTTCCCACGTATTGGTCTAGACAAGTGCATTGCCAAATCAATAGCATTAGATATGCTTGAGATGCCTATTTGAGGTAAAAGCATCGCTGGACGAGAGTCTATTTTTAGTGGGTAGTGTGAGTAAACTAGCAACATGTTCTAAATCATGTCAAATCTAAATAGCTCTTCAAGTGGATAGGTTGTTTATTAGGATGGTTTAGTGTGAAAATCATAAAGAATACTTGCTTGGTCTTGGAGTTGGAGATCTAGGAGGGTAATATAAAGAGTCAGGAGATATTTTATTTCGGAATGTTTGGGGAGTTAGAGTGGACAAAGCTTTGCTTTACTAGAAGTTGAGCTTCATTTGGAGCGTAGAGCATCTACTACCTGTTCTTATTATATCATGTATTTGGCCTATTTTTGGTCTATGCCACGTTCTATAATCAACTGATCAAGGTTAATGTTGGGTTTGCAAGATGTTATCTCTTCTTACCTCAAGCAATGATACCAATAAATACATGCCTAATGAGAATGTAGGTGGACAGTCATTTTAAAGTTTTGGAAGGTTAGCTGTATATCTAGGCTTTCCTTCAATTTGCTAGTCAATAAGCGTTGAATAATTATCAATGACATGAAATATGTGTGATCTTGGATCTTTTGCACTGCAAAAATTGAGTTCCTTATGTTGGAAAGTATAAATTGTGTCGTGTAGCTTGCAAAGGATGGTGAAGTCAAGTTGGGGGGGGCAAAGAAAGAGAAATATATCATCAATATTATTAAGTATTTGTATATGTGCATAATAAACTTTGTTTTTTTCAATCTCGGCTTCATATCAACTATTATTTAGCAGAGTTCTAGTTGTTGGCACTTATAATATAATTTCTTCTAAGGTTCCTTTGTGTTTCATATATATTTGCATGCAAAGGCATTGGTTTTTCCTCTTTCTAGATGTCTAACTTCTTCCAAATTTGTGATGATTGTTTTGACTCCAAAACAAGTTTTTGTTGGTCAAAACTATGCTCACAGTAACCATTGACTCAGGCCATTATCGAATCCTACTCAGTAGATTCTGCCCTGTCTCAAGAATGTGACATGCATTCTAAGTTAGGCTTAATGAGGATGGGAGATCATCTACTTTCTCAATAAGATGAGCCATGTTTTTCCTTTTGGTTCTGACTTTGGATATGTGAACAACCAATATTTCCAAGGGCATGGTGTCAAGCTGATGACCACCAACATTTTCTAAAAACACTTGTGAAGCTTAGGAGAAAAAAGTGATAAATTCTTATGGTTACTTTGTGCTTCAACATGGGAAACTATTCAATTTCGGCATCTAGAAGCTTATGCCATCGAGCAAGTTTGGCTTTGGAGAAGTGGAGGTGATCATCTGCATAAAGGTGGTGGAATATTGGCCTAGTACTAGGTAGAAGATTGACCCTTCTCAAATAATCACAAACTAATTTTAGATGTACTAACAACTGGGCATTAGAAAAAATAAAAAGTTATAATAAAATGGTAAAATGATAAAAATTATATTAAATCAAACTATTGTATCAAATAAAAATAAAGAAATTAAAAAAGAACAATTGGAAAAGTTATCCAGTACAATCTTCTATCTAAGAATGGCTGGATTTTGTGATGATTTTAGAAGATCATCTTGAGTAGGCAAACGAGAAGGAGATGATGGGGAGGTCATCCACAATTTGGGAGGATTTAATGAGACAGAGGGTGAGATATATTGGGGGAGAGAGATTAGCTGTTTCCATCGTTGTTTGGGAGAGAAATTAGCTAGTTTCCATCCTTGTTTTGGTTGAAATGAATAGTATTATTAGATAAGGGGAGTGTATGTTTTGTAAAAGAGTTGATAGAATCCTAAAGAATATCCCAAGATTTAAAATTTCCCTTTGTAATACAAATGGGAAAGTTTAGGAGAGCATCTCCGAGCATAAAATGAAATTATAAGGCTATAAAGTATTACCTCGTTTCATGTCCACAGAAGAAAGGAAGTTGGCACTGGGAGCAATTAACGAACAACACAAATTTAGGATTTCAAAGATAGTGTTGATGGGGGGATCCATTTGGCATGAAAAGGACACTCTTAACACAGTCCCACCTCGTCCTGTCATTGGCCTTTCTATATCTATTTAATAGCCATTGATGCATTAGGAGGGCTAGTTGATTCAAGTGAATAGATTATCTCCTGTTTTGGCATTTTTTTTTTTTTTTTGAGTGGATCTCAAGGCAACAAGGCTAGCTTACTCGATAGCAATTGGCTTGGGAATGAGAGCTTTAAGCCTATTAACAAATATTTTAGGCATAATCTTATGAAGAATGGTGCATATGCTAATAGGTTAGAAGAGGGATTCCTTGGCAGAACTAAAGAATTTAGGATATGGGTAAAGTTGATTTCCAATCAGAAGGTATGCGACCATTCTGAATAAACCATAAGGTAACCGTATATATATATATATATATATATATATATAATATATATATATATATATATATATATATATATATATATATATATATATATCATCCCTTAAATAAGGCCAGTATAACTTGAGAAAAAAAAGAAGCTGGAAATCCATGAATTCTAGGTGCATCATCATGGTGGAGAAACCTGAGAGTTGATTCGATTTCATTGGTGTTGATTGGAGGTTTGGTGAACATTTTTTTGGTTAGAGACATGAAAATAATCAGTGCCAAGTCTCCATGAAGCATGTCTCAAGGAGGATTCAACGCACATTGAAATAATGGAGAAGATATTGCAATACATTGGAGTTGCGCATGATCATTATCGGTAAGACTAGTAACTTTATTAGATTGACAAGGAAAAATAGCATTTCAACTAAAAAAAAATATGTTATAATCACCACAGGGAAGCCATATGATATGAAATTGGCTCCAAAAGGTTTTGGTGAGCGCTAAATAGTTGCATGCCTGGGAAGAAGAGATTGAAGGTTCTGTGTAAGCTGTAGGTAGTTCGCCTTCTTCCATTTCCTTCCGCTGAAGTTTAGCAATGCAATCAGCACCTGCTAATTTATTCCATTGCTTAAATGCAAACCATGTTTGGTTAAATTATATTAATTATATCCTGGTTAGCTTTTAGCAGTAGAAGGCCATGCCTATTCTACCTCCAGCAAAGCAGATGAATACTCATAAAACAAAAAGGTCTTGAATCTGAAAGATGACCTTTCTAGGAGCACAAAATCAAATTGAGAGTAGCAAGAGTGGACAATGATCCAAGCCTATGTTAGGCAGGTGACACTACCGGTTGCTAAGGTGTCCATCCAAGCATGGATTGACAACTTATCTGTCGGGTCTCTCCCACTCGGTAGCAAATCCATCTTAAATATAACACCATGTGAATTGCAGTTCTTTGAAGCCAAGATCAAAATACCATGAGTTTAAAGAAAAGTTTTAAATTTTCTTGCTTCCAAATTGTTGAGGAAAATCTTTTCAGTTTGAGATATAGTTGAAATCCCAAAGCAAAAGAGTTGGACAATTGCAATCTGGAATGTGTGGAGCTTCATTGTGAAGTCTCTATGTTCCTAACTTGACGTAGAGACAAAAATAATACCAAGTAACCAGGTAGTTTGCTTGCTAGGATCATTGATACAATATACTGCTTCTTGGAATTTATCAAGTAGCCAACCTCCACTAAATGCTCTTTTAAGATGATAAGAATATGACTTCAAAACCCAACGGGAGGGATGGAAAAGATCCTTGAATATATACCAAGAACGTGATGCAACTGTGAAATAGAATCACTTAACATTACAAGTTTTAAAGAGCACAAATTTGAGTTTATTAGTAAAGGAGGGTTTATTAGCCCCTTGGTAGGTCTTTCTTAGAAAAGCCATGAGCCAGTAGAGGGGTAGATAGATAGGCTTTGGGAGAATCAAGACCGAAGGCTGAGGCAGCAAGGCTATTAGAGATTATCTTAACAAACTCATTCGATTTTAGAGCTGTCCACCTTTAGAAGGGCATGCCTAGAAACAAGGAGGATCTTCGAAAGTAGAGGGGAAGAATCAGTCAAAAGCCACTTCATACCCCTCCCTTGGCACAACACATTGGTCTTGCAAGTCCAATTCTGGAATTACATGTTGTCCTTCATGGTTAATGAGATTCTTCACCCATTTGCTTGTCTTCATCATTAGTAACTGTGGGAATATCCTCTTGTTGAGATCTGTTCCGTTATCTAGTGGATTTTTTTTTATGAATAAATCTTTTTATGTCTGAGAGCAAGAGCTGCTCATTTTGACCCCATGATTTCATAAAAGGCTAGTTATAGTCTTCACTTATTTTGGAATGTCATCAACAATTGCTTAGGTTGCTCCACAATCACTGTATTGGACTGGAAAGCAAATTGAGACCCAAATTCTGCAAGCTTTTGAGTCCAGGGTTGCTTGTTCTTGTTGGCTAGTTTATGAGAAGGCATAGTACCTTTTTCCACTCTGGTTGCCCTTTTGATTGGAGTGATTTGTACTCTCTTGAATCAGCCGCGCAGAAGCTGGTTAAGCCAGGTTAGTGTTTGAGGTCGAAGGTCCAGCATCATATGGCAACAAACTCTGGAGTGCATCTGCAGGCTTTTTCCTACTACGAACAATCTACAACCTATATAATGGTTAGATTTTTCAACACATTGTTCACAAACTTTAGACACCCCTGATGAAAGCAAATTGAATAAATTAATGCTATCCGTTTCTGTTGTAGGCAGATGAGTATATTCTTCTTTTTTTTTGGTGCAAGTATAATCTTCTCACTAGTGGCCAATTGTCTTGCACTTGAAATGGCAACTAGTAACATTATCATAAATGAAAGGTTGCTAGAAACCTTTCTTTTTTATGCCAATAATTATTCTTGGTACTAGAGGCTTGGCGTTATTAATTTGGGCAGGAGCATAATAAAGAAGATTTTCACTTTGCTCTTTATGCAAGTGTCAAGCCAAAGAGTACCTAAGTACTGGCAATATTAGAGTGTTGCATTGCATACATGTCTATAAATTAACATGGACTGACAATTGTTGTTGGTTTACTTACATTGATCGCAGATTACCCATTGGTATTGGGTAGATGGCTTGAAGAATTTTAAGAATTATTGGACTAAGAGGTATTGAATCTCTGGCAAACAGAAGCTAGCTGCTGTGGTCGTTGGATGAGATTCATAGGATATCGTAGTAGCGTTATAGTTATTTTAGTATCTAATTAAATCGAAGCTGATGATCTTGTGGTAACTTTATTTTCTATGATCATGTCTCTCAATGTGAATCTATTATGGTATTATATGCCCTTGCACCAAAGGAATAATTTGGCTGCTGGGTGTAATTGTGAATGAGCATAAACATGTTCCAGCATACATGTCTATGTAAAAAACAGAATGCTGGTACGTCCTATCGGATAGAAATTTTATTAGTCATGGTTGTTTCTTGTCTCAAGTATATATGATGTTTTTTGTTGTGATTGGGTTTCTTTATTGACATGTGTCATAAAACTTCAAGATTGGAGCCCCTCCTCCTGTTTCCCCCTTTCCTTTCTTTTTAATTTGGTGGGCGGCGGCGGGGGTTTTGGGGGGGGGGGGTGGGATGTTGGGATAAGACACCTGGTTCTGTGTGAATACTCTTGAGAAAGGTGCATAGAAGTGAGAGGAATGCTAAATAAATCTGTTATAACTTTGAATATGATATAGTACTTCAGCTTTTATTTTTGGTTTGATTTATTGGTCACTGTCATCCTTTTGCAGAAAGGCATTCCCTAGAGTTTAATTGGGATTTTTTTTTTAATTTCATCTTGTTATTAATAGGTGGCGCCTACGCATAAGAAAGGCATTGTCATCTACTGGGAAGGTTGCTGCAAAGACTACAGATGTTGAAGATGACACAAAGGGCAATGAGGATGACCGCCTACTAAATGAAATGGAAGAGTTAACATATGCTTTGGAACGAAAGAATAAGAAGCAAAAAAGCGTCTTGCAAAACGCCGAACCAAGGTTGGTTGATTGGTTTGTTTTAGGTAATGTGTTGTATCTTTTGTCTATTGATCTCTTTCCATATTTTGTATTTTTGCAGGATAAAGCACGCAAAGCAATGGGAATGCAAATTGATGCTACTGAAGATAGTTACTTTGACCAAGATTTGTTTTCTCTTTCCTCTATCAAGGTCTGTAACTGCACCCATATGATTGTACTGTCTCTTTATGCTCACTGCAGTAACTTCTGATGGTGCATAGTGTATGTTCTGATAGTCTTGTATGTTAGAGTCCACTCAAGTATAGTGATTTTTTTTAAGCTCTCATTGTTCTGTCAATATAAGTATATAGGAAACAACTGTAATAATGTTTTTATCCCTTCACTGCAGCAGATGATTGAATGGCTTATCTTGAGAAGTAAAGAAATAAGGCTTGCCAGATATGTTAAATGATGACAAATTAAAATCATTGAAACTACAAGAGATATGTGCATATATAATGTTGATTTCAGAAGAAAGTTCTTTTGCCTTCTTAAGTAATATATTGAATGCAGTTGACAAAATTTGTTATTAACAATTAGCATCAATGTGGCTCTCCCCTGATTTCGCCTTCGCATGGGCTTCTCTCTTATCTTTCACTGGCTCATGTTCTAGTATCAAACACGGAGTGAGATCTGAGTTTTATTAACTCAGCTGTAATTTTGGCATCTGTTGTAATCATATGTTGCCAGTGCACTTTAATACAATGCCAGTGCACTTTAATACAATGTTTAGGATTTAGAATATTTTTTTTCCCTCTTTTATATTTAGTTTTGGTAATTAGTGGGTTGAATTTATTTTAAAATTTGCACGTCTGATGATATGACCATCTTTACTTCAAAATTTGCACCTGATTATAAAAATGTGCACCTGTACTTTGATGGTCCACTGTAGGTTGGTCTGTCTGCCTTCGACCTAATATAGAGAGCATGTTTGCTGCTATTGGATTTAATTTGTGCATATTGCCCCCCTCCCAACCCCCCACCCAAACTGCTATCAGGACTCTGTTTTCCACCTTGCACGAGACAGCATGTGCTAGAATATTCCCTCTCATCTTGCTTTTTGGGGGTGGAAATTTGGCTTCTGACACATTTAGCTCAAAATATAGTTGATTTGATGACATGTCAACTAATTAAATGTCATGGAGGCTGAGGATTTTCTGGTGCTTTATTATCATTCCTTCCATGTAAGGGGAAGAAAGAACTGCATGCAATTGACTCTGTAGAACTGAAGAAGGTGGCAATGATATCCGAGACAGTGAAAGTGAGGAACTCATGCAGCTGTTGGTCATGGGCATTCTTCGAGTGAAATGGACTCTGATGAAGAACAGAGGAGGTAAAGTTGAGAATTCTGTTGAGATGAAGTGGTGGTGTGGGCTGTCTTTATTATGCTTCTTCATTTCAGTAAATGATGCATTCTTCTCTTTCCCACTACAAGCAATCTTACTACTGATAAGATTATACTTTTAACAGGTACGATGAACAACTCGAGGAAGTGCTTGATGAAGCTTATTGAACGATATGTGAGTAGAAAAGGAGGAAGCACTAAACAACGCAAACGTGCAAATTGGTTATTTCTAGTGATGACGGGTTGTTAGAGGTAAGGTTTTCAACTTAAGATCTTGGCATAAAACATGTTTATGTGGAGGAAATAAGATTACAGACAACAAATGCTATTTCTTCATGCATTGTAGAATGAGGGCTGTGGTTTGCATGAAATTTTTTGATGCATGCTCATGTATTATGGTTTTTAAGGTTGGGTATTTTTGATATCTTGGTTGGTACTCGACATGAATCATGAATTTTGGTTATTGAACCTCTTGTTCAAAATGCTCTGGTAGGATTACGGGTGGATATGGATGAAATATCATCCTTAGAACTATTATATTGTCCTCTGAGTTCATTGAACTTTATTTACCCCTGGCCCACTGAGACAGAAAAAAATTCTTACATAGTAAGTGTTAACTATTACCTGCATTACATAGTAAGTTAATGTACTGCTTGGTAAGTACTTTCTTTGGACTAGTTAAAATGATATGACGATGATGCAATTGACATAAAAATGAAGGATAATGTAGTAATCTGACAGAATGAACTTTCCTAGAAATCTGTTTTCTTATGTCACATATAGTTCCTGAGAACTTTGGTATGAGAAAGATGTATTATTCACGTTACACTTGAGAAATGTGTAGACAGGTCTTCGGAAACACCAAATAATGCTCAAGTTTAGGGAAAGCTGCAGAGAACTGTTCAGATATGATAAACTGTTCTTTAGTAGTTCCTAGTTTCGTAGGAAGCTATTCTTATGGAACAAATGTTTACTGGAAATGCATATGACAAATAGATCTCATTCATTCCACTTGGGGAAATGTGGAGAAAAAGACTTATGAAACATACAAAAAATGCTCAAAGTTAAGGGTAAGCAGCAGAGAACTTTTCAATATTGAGTTTCTTTTGGCAGCTCCTAGTTTCCTATGAGCTTTCTCTATGCTAAAAAATAGCTTCCTGTTTCACACTTTGGGTCCTATTCGAGTTCTATTCCCTTTGTGTTCGCATAGCAAACTACGGCTTAGACAGCGAAGTGGATAGTCAAAATATTCCTCATAATGATTTATTATCACAAAAATTGCACAACCCACTCGACCAGATTGAATCATTTAAAGCAAATGGTATGAGCAGTATAATTGAAATGAGTGGTTGTTTATGTATATTTTATCATATATTAGGGCCGCAAATGGGCCAGGTCATAACTTGACCTGTCGACCTGTCTAGGCCTGATTTGACCCTTTTTTGGACCCACAGGTCGGTCTAGGACACAGATACGATTTTGAATAATTGGATTGGGCCTTGGTCATATGTTTTCCTATCCGACTTGTATACTAATTAGGTCTATCAACAGGTCAAATATTAGATGGCACTATCCGGCCTGGTCTAGTTTGATTCTGGCTCAACCCAAAATGCATAATTTTAGAATCCCTTAAATCTTATATGAGTATCCATTGCCATATCGAGGTTTGTTGGCTGTGTATCAAGGCTTTCTTTGCGTATGTTGAAGACTTGATAAGTGCGAACAAGTTATTGTCTGTACAGTAGTAAATAGCAATCCATTTTAACACCTTTCCAATTCTTTTTCCGTTTTATCTATGTTATTTTTTTCTTCTAAATGTAAATAAATACTTTACTGTTTTATCGTATAATGGACTTGAACCTAGGCCAGATTCAAACCCAGTCACTAATGCATGGGTTGGTTTTGGGTCTGAAGTCATGATCGAAATAAATAGGGTTGGATTCGGTCATGCTTCCTGGTTGGTCGTTGGCTGACCAGTTTGTTACAGGCCCATAAATCAATGTCATGAGGAAATCGGATGGTATACAATGGACCGGTTGTTTTAGGTGAAGCTTAAGGCAGCCAATGTTGGAGAGTAAGGTGGTGGCATTTTGATTTATCTGTCTACCATATTTAATGGAAAAAGCTTACATAGCTGAACTCTCCTTTTGCGATTGGACTTCTCTATCTAGCTATACTTTTATTGAAAGGGCATGTGTAGAGTCCAATGTAATTAAAAGGGAATTTAATAGAGCCCTAAGACAACTAAAATTAGCGAAATAAAAAGGTCTTCAGAGCTTATGTTACCTCCACTTAACTAGGAAAGAGAGGGTAAGTCTACCTCTACCTATCTCTCCACTTTTACTATGATTTCTTTTTCCTTGAAACAAATCATGTGCATAATATGTGCTAAATGTTGGTAGGTGAGTGACATGATAGTGAGGCCTCCCAATGCCTAAGCTCTAGGTGAGCACCCAAAGGTCAAGGATATTAACCTTGGAAGAAGTAAGGATTTGCACATATAGCTGATGTCTTTTCAAATGCCCATCATTTCATTGTTGAAAGTTGTTGCAGTAGTAGCAATAACTGCCTGTAGCCATGGCAGCAGTAGCAACAACCGATTGCAATGCATCTCGTAGTTGCCAATAGCAAAAAAAGGAGAAAGGGAGAGAAAAAAAGTTCTTACTGCACCACTAGTTGCCAAGGCAAAGCTTGTGCTCCCTCTTCTTTCCTCCTCGTCCATTTCTTCAAGGGACAAGAGACCAGGGTGGGATGGTGGATTTTGCAGTTTAAGTTAACGAATCAGTACTCGGTCATTGGAACTCGACATGATAAAACCAACTTGACACACCTGTGCTTCCTAGGCCACATAGGCAACCTCTTCTAGGCTGAGGGGATTGCTTTGGATGCCCTTTTAAGGGCCTTGGCCACTTAGCCCTAGGCAAAATGCTTTGGGATATGCCTTGCCGGAGTATGCACCTAGGTAGTTAACAAAAAACTCCAAAATTTGAGCATAACTTACGAGTGTCCCTGCCTGCATATCTTGCAAAGACATATCATCCATGCCCAAATCGTGTACCACTGATTTCATATATTTATACAAGTATAGCAAATAGATGGTCAAATTCTACTCTCAAAACTCACATGTAGGAGTAGAATGATAATTTAGACTTAATGTATGTCCAAAATCACTCTTTCACTCACTTCAATTATGTTTAATTATTTATTTGATGCCTCTATAACACTCTTAGGCTTCTTCTATGTATTTACAGCCTTTTGAGTCTCTACCTTGCATTGTAAGGGAAAACTTCAATTTTTTCTCTAAGGACTCGTTTGGTTTGTGGGAAGAATTTTACCTCACTGGAATGTTTTTTTAGGAAGCTGATGCCTGGGTATATGATACCTAGAAAAGTGGTTTTTTATATTTGGTTGACCATAGAAAAGTGCACAGGAAACACTTTTCAGAGTGACTTATGTTTGGTTAAACATCTATTTTTCTGAAAAAAATAGTTGTGTAAAATACTTGTTATGCCCTTAATAAAAGGTCTACAAGGAAAAAATGTCATATGCTTAATTTTTAGAATCAGATACTTGGAACATCCAGTTCTAGAGGTTTTGAAGGTTCAACACCAAAAGATAAGAATATATTTTTAATAGCTGTTTTTCTATATTTTTAACTATTAAAATTACCACAATTCATAATATATTTTTAGTAGCTATGTTTAAATATTTTAAATCAAAAATATTTTAAATATTTAAAATAGCTATTAAAATCTTTTTTGGGTTGAGTTTTTCGTTAATAGTTAGACAATTTCTTTATATTGTGATAATTTTAAATAGTTATTATTAATTTTTATATTAATTACCACAACTTTCTATACTGGGTAATATTTATTGTATATTTTTAATAGTTTAAGATTACGTATTAAAAATAGCTATTAAGAAGATGATGATAGCTTAAGGGCATTTTTGAAAAAAATACCATAATTTCTATGTTGGGGAAAGTGGCTTTCTTATGTCCCACATAGGTTTTTTTTTCTATGAAATGAGGAAAACTTATTTCCATGGGAAAGCTACTTTCCCATCTCTTTGCTTTATTCCCCCCATCGCCCTGCCCTGCCTGCGCATCTTCTTGCGAACCAAATGAGTCCTAAATACAGAGTTGTTTTTTTAATCATAGTAAGGGGTTGGACTGTTTCTACTAGGAAAGGATGTATGTATCAATTCAGAAATGAAAATAATCAATTTTCCAAACAAAAGACTTGCTTCTTCAAGACATTTTAAAACCCAACTCAACCTAGTTTGTACATTGTCGTGATTGGCAATCTTTACTGTACTGTATCTCACCTGTTTGATACAATTAATGCCTTGATTGTTT
The DNA here is from genome assembly GCF_009389715.1 of Phoenix dactylifera. Taxonomy (NCBI): domain Eukaryota; kingdom Viridiplantae; phylum Streptophyta; class Magnoliopsida; order Arecales; family Arecaceae; genus Phoenix; species Phoenix dactylifera. Next base: position 11,631,425 of record NC_052395.1, read on the forward strand.
TTTGACCATGGTTTGAAGTTCATTGGATTTCCTACACTGAACTCTATAGTTCTGGTCTTGGTCAAACAATCCTGAACTGAAGCAGTTTTGATCTAGACTACCAGGTGGAACCAAGCTATATGTTGGCTCTATATCTTATTTGTTTGCATTTCTTCTTTTATTTTTAGATATTGAGAAATGTTACTCTATACCAACTTAATTTTGCGAGTTTTGAGAACATTTGGGAGCTGTATGATATCAGATATCAAGGATATCATAGGAAAAATGTAAATTTTTGACATAGGTATGGTTATCCTCTAATCGAAACTGTGGATGTTTCTATTGTATATTTTAGGTTTGGTTGTATACAATAATATTATTGAAGTGTACATTATGGAATTTTTCTTCTGTTTGAGTGTAGTGGTCTGTGTTGGAAGGGCGAGCTATTGATTCTACACAGTTGCCGTCCTTGATGTTAGAGAATATCATTTTTAAATTTACATTTTTCTAATCATTTTTCTTTGTATATAACCCTACTGCAGGGAGGTGATGACAATGTAATTCATTCTGATCAAGATTCTGATCAATTCAGAGTGACAAGAGAAGAATCCTCTCATGGTACCTTTGAATGAGGAGAGCAGCCAACTCAAGAGCAAATTATGGAGCAGTGGTTCAGTCAGCATGTATTCACTGAAGCGGCAGAAGAAGGTGTGTTTGAAAAAAGTGATAGTGAAGAAGAGAGGGAGGAGAAATCACTTGTTCTAAAAAAGCCTGAGAAAATCTTCACCTTCCCAAAGGATTCAAGCCTCCTACAACACTCTCAACAAGATGATGGTTTGAGATCGTCCAGCAGAGCCCATGGAAACCAGTGATGACTCGTCATCATCCTCTGATGATTCGGACGAGGATGATGAGGACACAAAAGCTGAAATATTAGCATATGCAAAGAAGATGTTGAGAAAGAAGCAGAGGGAACAATTCTTGATGATGCCTACAACAAGTACATGTTTGATGATGAAGGTTTGCCTAAGTGGTTTGCGGAGGAGGAGAAGGGGACCGTCAACCATGAAGCCAGTGACTCGAGAGGATATTGCTGCCTTGAAGGCCCAGTTTAGGGAGATTGATGCGCGCCCAGCTAAGAAAGTAGCAGAGGCCAAAGCACGTAAGAAGCGAGCTGTGATGAAGAAGATGGAGAAGGCTCGCCAGAAGGCAAATTCCGTTGCTGACCAGACTGACATATCTGAAGATCAAAGAGAAAGATGATCGATCAGATTTACAGGAAGGCAGTGCAAAGAAGCCTCAGAAAGAGTATGTAGTTGCAAAGAAGAGGGTTCAAAATAAGCAGGTAAAGGAAGGTGCTAGTGGACAGGCGCATGAAGAAGGATTCAAGGTCTCGTGGTTGGGAAGGCCCGGAAAGGGTGGATTTAAGAAGGTAAAGGTGAAGGGGAAAGTAAGGGTTCCAAAGGCAAAAACTCTGCAAAATCATCTGGTAAGAAGGCAGGGAAAGGGCAGAAGGAAGCAAGGGGGCCGTGCAGGGCTGAGGTGGTGGTGCAACTAATATGTGCACTTTGGTTCCGGGCGCCTTCTTATACATTGCGAGTGGAGAAGCTTGCAGGCCATAATCATGGGCTTTCTGAACTTATTTACCCATTCTCATCGTGTTCCGTTATCAATTTTGGTCAAAGCATATTTTTTTAATTTAAGTTCTTAATCATCATATGTTTGTAACTGCTGCTACATGTGAATGACTGGTAGTGCAGATTTTAATGCATCTCTCGGAAAAATTGGTTTTGGTTCAACCTATACTCAATGGCTTTTGTGATTTAGAACTTTCATTCACTTATTACTTACTACCTGAGCTCTGATTAAGTTGTAAGGATAGATCTCCCAGACATGTCAGTTGTGTACAGGGTTCACCGTGATCGATTATGGATATAACATTTATTAAGATCCCCGCAACTTGGTTACATGACCAATTAAAGATGCAAATAGCTCTTTGCATCCTTCACTTTTTGGGCCCTCATGCTTTGCCGTATGCCTGCAGCTGTATAAAACTGGTAAATTTTATGACTTGATTCTTTATTGGTCATTCTCTTTGACTTGCTGAATTACTCCGCAAGGCAGTGCCGGGCGGGAAGAAGTTTTCTTTGTTCATTTCGTTGGTTTGTCATTCTCCTGGACTAAAACTGTTTTGGATATTTCTTCTCTAAATTGGGTCATTGTGAGAACTTGCTTCAGCTTCATTTTGGGTCTTGCTACCATTTGGCTCTCTATCAAACAAGTTCGAATGCCTAGTTCAGGCAAGCTTACAGGTTACCGTCGTTCGTTTGGCAAACGTAAATTGGAGATCGGTTTTATATATATATATATATATTATATATATATATATATATAACTAAGATCCTTGATCTTAGATCGATCAGGTTAATATTGGCCAAGGGTGAGGTCCAACATTTATGATTTAAGATATTGGATATATCTACCATCTCTAAATTGTGTACACACTAAATGATTATGTGACTTAGAGATCTCTAGCTATGGCATCAAGTAGCCAAAACTTATACAGTTTAAATTTAATGAAACGATATATGCCGAGAATCCAGCATCTAGAACAGTAGTGAGCCGCTTGTTAATGAGGCCACAAATTAAAAAAGTTGATTGATGAGGCAGTGTAGCTCAAGATTCACAAAAGGATTCACTTAGAAGTTTTAGTCTCCTTTTTTCTGTATTTTATATTACTTTTCTGGAGATATAATAGGTTATAAAGACTTAGCAAGGTGCCTAATTTCAAATTCCTGCAACTCATATCTTTGGTTGCCTTACTGTGTATTACCCAAGTGAATTGGAGTCCAATACGACCACAGTCTCGCTGGTCGTCGAGGCCTTTTAGAATCAGACCTTATATCTGAAATGATAAAAGGAAATAAGAAACCCTGAATCGGATGTGTCTTATTATAAATTTGAACTCACAGTATTTTCTATGATGAAGTTTACAATATATGGTACAGGAATATTGTCTCTCCTCAAGCTGAGATAAGCTTCAATCTAAGTAATTGGGAAAGACAGATCAAACACCAATGCATTTTCCTTTTTTTTTTTTTCAGTAGCTCGTAAACTAAGAAATTATATATACAAAATGCACCTCTTTGTTATTAAAATAATGAGATATATTACAAGCTATTGCGGGTCCGGGAATACCTGACACCAACCACCACGAGTCTATCACCCCGGAAGCCCCCACTTGAGGCCGGTTTGAAATATACTACGGATGGACTCCAAGGGTGGCCTCTCAAATTGAGAGCAAAACCACCTTACCCAAACAATTCCACAGAGCACCTCACAATTCAAAAATATCTATCTACACCTTTTGTCAGAATATACTACGGATGGGCTATACATATCTTAAAAAATTTGCACTCCATTTTCAGAAGCTGCTGCATTCCTTTTGGCAAAGAAACCAATGTCAGCTCTGCTGCTCTCCCCTACGAGCCATATCCCCTTGAAGCCAGAGGCAGAATGCATCCCTTCGCTGGATAAATGTTCAGAAAAGGAAGAACAAAAGCAACTTCATGCCCGAATGATCAAAACTGGCATCATTCTAGATGCCATTCCAGCTAGCAGACTATTGGCTGCGCCAGGGCCGGCCCGAGCCCTAGGCGACTGAGGCGGTCGCCTAAGGCCCCGGGCCAATGGAAGGCCTCCGGGAGCAGAAGTAGCTACGAGTCTTCCCCTTGATGGAAGGGAGGTGGAGGGTTTCCTGGCCTGCAGAGGCAATCGGGGAAGTTGGGGGACAGTAGTTTTGTTTTGGGTGGAGAGAGAGAGAGAGAGAGGAGGATTTGGTTGGCTTCATACACACCTGAAAGCCACTCTTATCTTTCATCCCTTCTCTTTTTTGGTTTTGGTCTTGGTTTTCCTTCCCTCACATTACTCCTGATCCAGCTGGGCCATCAGGAAGAAAGATAGGGGATTGGAGATGGACTTCTTGGAGGGTGAGATCTTTTTAATTTTCTCTCTCGGTTTCTTCTCCCTCTTGGGTGGTAGAGAGAGAAAAGAAGGGAGGGGGTTGAATGGCTGCTGTGCCGTGATGTTGCAGTTGCAGCTTCGGTGCTCACTTGAAGGGGGAGATGGTCTTTAGCAAAGAAAAGGAGGGTAGAGAAAGAGAAGGAGGGAGGGGGGGTTGAATGGCTGCTGTCCCGTGATGTTGCAGGGGCTGCTTGGGTACTCACTTGAAGGGAAGATGGTGGGATGGACTTTTATTAATTAGATGGAGTGAATTTTCCATAATGACCCTACTTTTTTTGGACAAATTTTTTGGCCGTGAAGCGCCATGGGATGGCCTTTTTCCTATTTTGCTCTTTGCTTCACATGGTAAACAGTATTGCAAGAACAGTTCCATGGCCCTTTTTTTTTTAAGTATTTTTTTTAATATTTTCATTCAAGAACTTATATTAAACTGAAGAGGCTTTTTGTCGACCTTTATTAGATTCATGCATCTTTGTTGAAATAGTGTACTTGACAGCAATCTATTTCCATAACATTTTTTTAAATATTTTATATTTATTAAAAAAAATTATTATTTAAAAAAAAGAGGCCCCCATTTACTGAATTCGCCTTGGGCCCCCAGATGTATTGGGCCGCCCTGGGCTGCGCTGTGTGGTGCCTCCGATGCCCGGCCAGCCTGATCCATGCTCTGATGGTTTTTCGAAAGAATTCAGAATCCTAAACACATTCATGTGGAACACTATGATCAGAGCCCTGTCCAACGGTAGCAATGCAGAAGAAGCTATTCCACACAATTCCTACACCTTTCCCTTCTGCTCAAGGCCTGTGCTAATCTTGCCATCGGCCGCAGCCGAGACCCAACAGATCCCACTGTCATATAATTAAGGACTAGCTTTGCTTTGGAGGCTTGCACCACCAATTCTCTCCTCCACGTCTATGCCAAATCTGGGCAGCATTCTTTCGGCCAGCCAACTGTTTGATTCGATCCCATGCAGAGACACGGCCTCCTGGAACTCGATGATCAATGGATATGCAAGAAGTGGCAAAATTGAGATGGCGCGCGAATTATTTAAATCAGATGGAGAATAAGAACATCATCTCGTGGACGACGGATGATTGCGAGAACTGTTTCTGTAAGGAAGCCTTGGAACTTTTTCTAGAAATGCAGGCGATGGATATAGAACCTGATTACAGTTGCCCTCGCCAGTGTGCTCACAGCATGCGCTCATCTTGGAGCTCTGGATCAAGGGAGATGGATCCACGCCTACGTAAAGAAGAAAACAAATTGGATTGGATCCGGTGCTGCGGTGGGTTCTCATGGACATGTATGCCAAAGTGTGGCGAACTGGATGAAGCTCTAGCGTCTTCAGGAATACCAAGGAGAGAAATGTTTGCATGTGGACGGCGATGATCGCCGGTTTTGCGGTGCACGGGCAAGGGAAGAGAGCCCTCGATCTGTTCGCCGACATGGAGAGAACAGGAATTAAGCCGAATGTATCACTTTCACCGGAGTCCTGACAGCATGTAGTTATGCGGGAATGGCTTGAGGAAAGGAAAATCGATTTTTGAGAGAATAGGCAAAGACCCGCAATATGAGCCCATCGGTCGAGCACTATGGCTGTATGGTTGATCTTGTAGGCCGAGCGCGGGCTGCTGAAGGAAGCGAGAAGAGATGATTAAAACGATGCCTGTAAAGCCAAATGCTGCAGTCTGGGGAGCACTGCTCGATGCCTGTCGAGTTCACAGACACTTTATGAGTTTGGGAAGGCGCGTAGGAAAGATCCTGATAGATTTAGAACCGAAGCGAAGCGGGCGATATGTACAGTTGGCCGGCATTCTTGCAGCAGAGGGATGCTGGGATGAAGCAGCGGCGGTGAGGAACTGATGAAAGAAAAGGGAGCCTGCAAAGCTTCCGGGATGCAGTTCTACCAGCCTGAGTGGATGTGTCCATGAGTTCGTTGCGGGAGACAGGTCACACCGACAGACGGAAGAGATATATCTCGAGTGGGACAATATTTTGAGGAGATTGAAGAAAGAAGGATTTGTTCCATACCATTGACTGGAAAACTTGCTGGTTGGATTTGGGGGAGGAGGAGGAGAAAGAAACAGCAATACATAATATTGCCACAGTGAGAAGTTGGCAATTGCATTTGGATTCATTAGAACTAAACCAGGAGGCAACAATTCGAATCGTCCAAGAATCTCAGGGTGTGCTCCGACTGCCACGTCGTAAGCAAGCTCATCAGCGAGGTTTACAGTTGTAAAATAATCATGCCGCGATAGGACTCGTTTCCATGTTTTGATGAATGGGCAATGCTCTTGCGGGGGACTATTGGTGAAGATAGCAAAAAGTATTGCTTGGCTACGTGGAGCAGAGTTGAAAATTGTGGCTTTCATATGTATCTCGTTGAAAATTGGGCAGTTTGGTTGGGGCCTTCAGAGTCCATACGACTTGAGGCTAGTTTGTTTGGGCTATTCTTATATAATTGGGTTGAAAATTCTGTAGAATTTATAGATTGGATCGTCTATTTAAGCATGGTCATGCATCAACCAAACTCCATCCGGCCCAAATCATATATAAAAAAGAGATTTCCATAGATATTCTTTTGCTTTCTGTAGCCAGAAGGCTAGAATCTAAACTGGATTTGGATAAACTATACAAGCCAACAGGTCCAATTCCTATAGAAAATTTCGGTCCAATTTTACAAGAATATCCAAACAAGCTCCGAGTCCCTCAACTAGAACACAATATATCAAAAAGTAGCACCACTTGGATTTTTGGGGTATTCAACTAGGCTGGTTGCATTCGCAACATCTAGATGACATGTTTTTTTTACCACGGTGGCTGCTTATTGTTATATGAGTGTGTTTTTCATGTGTATCTGCATGTACCAATGAATGGATGTAAATGTGCGACACTGTATAGACAACACAACTTGATATTTATATAGGGTCCAATCTAATGTATGCCACTTTACATAAGCAATGCAAAAGGTCTTTCGCTCAAAATCATAGACCTATATCGGTTATCTCTAGCTAAGGGCAGCAATCGGGTCGGATCGGGTCATAAACAGGTCGGATCACATGCAGGTCGGATCAGAAAATCATAAACCTGAACCGACCTGTTTATTAAACGGATCAGAAATTAGAACCTGACCTGTCATGTTTAATAAACTGATAACCCAATCCGGACCTGTTTAACCTGTTTGCTCAGTCCGACCCGACCTGTTTAACCTGTTTGCCTAACCGTTTAACCAGTTTAACCTGCCCAACCCGACCTGTTTAACTTGCCCAACCCGACCCGTTTTAACCTGTTTAGATCTGTTTAACCTGCCCAACCAAACCTGTTTAACCTGTTTAATAAATAGATAACCTCTTAGGCTGTTAGCCTTAGGCCTTAGCCCAACCCAAAACCCAACCTATTTTATACATTAAGCAGCATAAGAAAAAAATCAAAAAAACAGATCCATCCAAATGTTGTAACCTTTACAACTATTATCAATGGGTGGTTGTAGTTGTAGTACTGCCAACATGGGAGAATGCAATAAGAGTTTCTACAGAATTGTGTGAATCTGGTGTCCCCAATACAAAGACCTTCGACATCCATCCTCCTGTCATGCGCCATCGCTTGTAAACATTACAATCGTACGTAGGATGTTTCTACATGCATGTATGCATGCAAACATCGAGTCAGAGAATGGATGCTCATGTCTTTGTCTTATTGTCAACCCTTTCAAGAAGGACGTAATCATTCCAGCGGTAAGTTACAGACTTGAAAGCCCTGCTGCAGTGCGCTGCCCCATCCAATCCGCTGCTTATCATTGTCATAAACAACCAAGAGGTCGAGCATCGATATATCTGCAATCGTCCAGCAACGGGATGAAGTTAGTCAATGGTAATCTGAGGAATCATCTCCTACGGCAACCCTACTTTTTTTCTTGCCAGTGTCGGCAAAATTAGAAGAATCCTACTCCAATTAAATTTATCTTGCTGTGCAGCTCGTTTTCTGTGCCATTGAGAATACCCAAGCATGCATTGTGATACTCCTACAATCAAAAAGCAACGCAGATACCGTCATTTTTGTAAATTTCTTACCTGTCCCATAAAAAAAGTAAATAGTAAGGGATACCGAAATGATCAGATAATTCGCTGGAGGTATCTTCATCGATGCTGCCCCATCAGCAAATCTCAGGCTTACCAATATAATAATATGTAGATGCAGATTATTTTTCTGATCTGATCTGATCGAATCAAGAAATTAATAAATTGATGAGCTTACCAGTATAATAATATGCAGATGCAGATCATTTTTCTGATCTTGTTTCGCCTTGCCACTGTTCCAAGAATGCTTGTTGAATTTGAGTTCTGGCACACCTTTTTGCATTAAGAAAGGTCCAAGTTCCTCTGCCTCTCCATAGCCAATAGAAGAACAACCAGGATTTGAATACAAATGCATTAGACAAGTTATTTGTTTTGATGTTTGCCATTAAAAATCATATTAGGTAAACATAAGATCCACTGAAATGCTTATCTTTTTGGGGGTCATAGTTTTTCAGACCAATTTGTAGCTCAATGGTTTCAGTAAAATTGCGCTTCTTCTCCCTTAAAATAACTGAAGCAAAATACATGAATCAAAATTCACATGGGCCAGAGCTACCTTAAAATGATTTCCTTTAAATAACTTAATGAAAGGTACTAACTCCACCACACTGCAATGTCTAAAAACTTACAATCTCTTCACTTCTGGTTTGGTCCAAGTTAGAAAATTTTGGGTCCCAAACCAGTTAGTTATTGTATCAATGATGAAGGACCCACAACAAACGAAAACTTACACCAAGAAGAGTTAGACTATTATTGAATAAAAATAAAAACAGCATTGCATACATCAAGCATTTTCTTTTAACTCAGAATAATAGCATATGGCACGCCTAGATCATGGAAGTTTTTTTTTCAGGGGAAAAATAGCATGAAGTATCAAAAGAAACTACCAAATAGCTATAAATATCAAAAGAAACCACACATAACACATTAAGTCCAATGACACCATCCACAGTCAAAGCAAAACTAAAAAAAGTCCCAAACTATAACAACATCCATATTTAAACCAAAACCAAAAAGGAGTATCCATGATCATGATTCATCTCACTATAAACTGGATTCAACATTGGCCGAGCATTGAGTTGATTGAGTTTCATTGTAGGAACTTGCTAATCTTCTCAACTTTACCCCACTCCTCTTCAGATGGACAATGCTTGTAATTAGAGTCACTTAATTTCAAATGGAGAAAGGCACGACGGTAAAAGAGAGCACTATCTAGCATCAAAAAAGTTGAATTCCATCTTGTAAAAACATCTTGCCTTAAGCCTTTTTTACTTTCCAAAGAAACTTGTCTAACACATTCCAAAAATTTTTTTGTTTCCGAACTTGTGAACCTCTCACATATTTAATACTTTCACGAACTTTAAAGATGGATTCATCTATCTCCTTTAATCCCTCTTGTACAATTAAGTTAAGAATATGAGCACAACATCGGATATGAAAGAACTCACCATCTGAGTAAAGTGCATTATTCAATTAAGTTGGATCTTTAGCATGTCAATGATGTTTACCGATGCATTATCCAAAGTCATACAATACAATTTCTTTTCAATCCCCTAATCAATCAACAAACTATAAATTATTTCACATAAAGATATGCCATTATGTGGAGGAGGCATGAAGCGAAAGTTAAGAACTTTCTTTTGTAACACCAATTCATCATCAATAAAATGGGCAGTTAAACATAAAGACCCATCGGTAGTAATGGAGGTCCACAAATCCAAAGTCAAACTTATCCTAGAAGTAATTGAATGAAGCCACAATACTAATTTTTCCTTCTCTTTTTTATATAATTTCAACAAAGCAGGCTTTACAGTATTCCTTGATACTAACTTGGCCTCCTCACGAACATAAGCAAATAAAGATCTAATGCCTTCATACTCAACAGATTGAAATGGTAGATCATGCTTAATAATTGCAAGTGTTAGCAATTCACGAAATTTATCAGGATTAAACCTAGTAGAACACATTGATATGGACCCTTGAGCTTGTGATAAGATCATCTGTCCTATGTCACGATTCTTTTTGCAATTCTCTAAATGACGTTTCAGATTTCCGGTCCCAACCTTACCACCAAATGAATATTTGCCACCACACTTTATACACTTGCATTTTTCAGTTGCTTCATTTATATGAAAATATTGATAAATAGGGGAAGCCAACTTTCTTTTACGTTTTCCATGTGTGGAGTCGCGTACAACTAAGTTAGAACCTAAGGGCGTCGATTCATTTGCCCTATCACCATCACACTCTAACTCTATATTCACGAACTGTTTATCCATCTATATCATATAATTTAAAATTATATCAGAATACCAATTTCGAAAGAAAATGATTAGCTAAAAGAAAGATGCTTATTCCTTGATTTTCCACAACATCTTCTACACATGGTCTGTTAATTGCACATGCGAGCAAGAGGCAATATTAACAAGATATAAGGCATGATTCAAGTTTGGAAGTATAAATTAAGCATGATACTTAAATAATAAAAGAGCATTGATTCAGGAATACTTGATTCTCTCATAACTGAACTATTGCAAGTTATTCCAGAAAACACAAGCATACTACAAGCACAGAGTAATATAATTGATGGTTCGAGATCAATATCATGTTGGCAATAAGAGAGCTCAAAACAATGGTGTCCAGAAGTTTCTGGAATATATGAAATACCAAAATATTGTGCAGAGGAAGACAGCAAGTTGACTCCATGAACTGAAGAAGCAATGTCTAGCCAAAAGACATGATGGAACCAACAATGAGGTAGCACCTAAAAGCCACAAAACAAATGGGCCCAAGGTTTTTCATGTCAAATTGGCTGCAAGTACTCTTTGTTACACTGCTTAACCAAAACAATGGAGTAGTACAAATGTAGCTTAAAACATGTCCACAGACCAAAAGCACAAAGGCAGACCTAGCATGCCATTTTATTGGGTATGCTTGTTGCTAGCAACTAGCAAGTAATATTAGCTGCTGTCCGAAAACTTTATTAACAGCACAAAAATGACACTCTCATTATAAGAAAACTACAGTATTTTGTATGACATGACGGCATGCATCTTGTGTTTTTAAAAAGCATTGAAAAAAATCTTACTTAAAAACAATTATTCTCGTGCAGAATCTATGTAAACTTTCCATGATATTTCAATGAAAAACCTCCAAATCTTCCACAAGAACTACTGGACTCTTTATACCAAAAGGCATTCAAAGGTCTGTAAACGAGAAATACTTTTCTTTTAAAAAGCATTCAAAGGATCTGTAAAAAGCATTCAAAGGACCACAAAGAACTCAAATTTGTAAACGAAAAAAGAATTTTTTTAAAAAATAAATGAAGGAAACAGAGCCAAAATTTCAGATCCCATAGAGAATACAAGAAACTACTAGAAGAAGCTAGGATAAACCCTAACCCTAACTAAGGAGAAGCTAGGATCTTTCTTACCTCGATAGAGCAGAGGATCTGACCTCGCGTAGATGAGAGGGAAGGCGGCGGGAGCCAAACAAAATCCAAAGACCAGGTCCTCTTTATGAGCTCTTCCGTTCAACTTCAACCTTGGTTCCCAGGACCCGTCGAGTCGCCGCGGTCGCCGTCGACGGGGAGGCGGAAGTTGTCAGCAAGGGGGATGTCCGGTCCGTCCGGAGGAGAGGGCTCGGGAGGCGAAGGTCCGGTCCGTTCGGAGGAGAGGGCTCGGGAGGCGAAGGTCCAGTCCGTCCGGAGGAGAGGGCTCGGGAGGCGAAGGTCCGGTCCGTCCGGAGGAGAGGGCTCGGGAGGCGAAGAATCCGGAGGAGAGGAGAGGGAAGAGACTCGAGAGAGGGAGAGAAATAGGAATAGGGCTCGGGCGGTGCACAAACGGCAAACCCTAACACCCCCTAAGGAGACCTGGAGAAGTGAGAAGTCGCGGACGAACCGTCAGGACGTTGGATTTGGACCTTACCTTGCGCTGAAGTTGGGCGGAGGCGGAGAGTAATTGGGCCGATGCGGTGAAATCGGGCTGAGGCAAAAAGTTGGGCCGACCCTGGGCTTTGTGGGTTGTGGCCCTTATCTATCAGCCCAACAGTTAAACGGGTTAAACGGGTCGGACATCTAAAATCCGTATCTGATCCAATTAATAAACAGGTTAAACGGATCGACCTGTTTATGACCCGAACCTGTTTAGGCCAAACCCAAACCTGTTCGAATACGGGTCGGGTCATATTTTGCCACCCCTATCTCCAGCCTCGTGTAAGTAGGATGACTAAAAAGATATCCCTACCATGTAAACAAAAACAAGCACCAATATTATATTATTTCATTGGTGAGTACAGAAAATGTTCAACTCGTATGATTTATATTTGTTCAAAATTAAACAGATGCTGAATATTGGAATTTTTCTGCGTACGTAAGCCAATCAATTTAAGGAGAAAAGGGGGACAATAAGAATTACATCATCTGGACAGCTCGAAGGAAACAGCAGTCTTCTTGTTGATTTTGCTTCGATTATTTAAAAATCTTATTGTTTTTTTTCTTCACTTCATTGCTTTACAAATTCGGAAAACTGAAGCCTGGCTTCAACCAATTGCAATTTGCTGCTCTGCAACCCAAGATTGCTCAGGTTCTAGTTGGACTTTTCCTATCTGACACGAGGAACAACCAAGGTTAGATTGCCAAACAATTCCATAGGGCAGTTTGCATATATATGAACATATGATGTCAGCACCTTTGCATTTTCAACACACACAAAATCTTTGTAGCAGGATTCCATCTTTAAGTGTGGATTCCACAGAACAGCATCTGACCAGCTGCACAGGCAGTAAGCATTACGAAACAATTACTAGCAAGCTTAGACATAGCCTAAAAGGATGACAAACTAAATGAAATAAATAAGAGGGAGAAAACTAAGTGCATACTTTGTGTTTCGGATAGTAATCACGTCACCCCAACCCATTGTCAAGTTGAAGTTCCTTAGGTGCATCAAGGTAGATGCAATCAACAAATCCAGGAAAAGTGATCACCTCCCTAAATTGCAACAATAATGGTTAGAACTGAAAAGCCATCAGGTACCCTCCCTGCTTTTACTCTTCCACGTATATACGCACATAAACATTAAATACACATCTATGTGCATACACAAACAAATGCATTCCTTTATACATGTGTTCACACACAGACAACAATAACATGCACATAATACATAGAACAAGCCCATGGATACCACATACACGAACGTGGACATATACAGATATACACAAGTAAACAAGCATCCATATAAATTTGCCTCCAATTTTCTTTTTTAGTTTGACCGCTAATGATGCCTGGAAGCAAGCAGTTCTAGAAAAAAGAGCATGCTTATATGACGAGTCATGCTAACTTTGTTATATTTGATTTCTTGATTTTAGCTATTATTAGGGACATAAATTGGGAAGGAACTGGTACATACCTCTCCTCCTTACCCTCCAAAGGGTTAGAAGGGTCTGGATCTTTGTTCAGCATCTTGCAGCCTTTTAGACCTTTCACTGATGCTCCTGTTACAGAAGCCTGCAATAACGACTAGAAGTGCTTACTATGAATTGACTGAGCTATTAGAACTTTTAAGTTAATAACTAACAAATGCACAAGCTAACATGAATTGAAGGTATTTTGTTCTTACACAGAAGTAAGTATGCAATGCGGTGCTGAAAGAGAAGGGCTTCTTGTCTGTATTGGTAATAGTTAAGACTGTTGAGAGGCTCTTGGAGTGTAGTGAGACCTACATATCAATTTCTGGATATTGTGAATAATAAGAGATCACTGATAGCATGGGAAAGTAATATGATGAAGCAAAGGTGAACTCCAAAAACAACCTGCAAAGTGAAAGAATCACATAGGATACATTTCTACCTATTTACAAGTTAACGTAGCAAATAAAAACTATTTTGACACTGAGAATGTAAGCCATCATGGAATAAAGATCAAAGAAACCAACATTCCAAAGTAAGTAACAAATCACAAATGATACAAGGTTGGATCTTAATACAATCATATTAGCATTCTTAAAAATTTCCTTGAATTCGTTACAGAAATAAAGATTCTATGCAGCCAAGGAAAATTATCATGTAACCATGGCAAACCTAATTAGTATATTCACTTTAGAACTCATTTTGCAGTTCCATTATTGACATTGACTACAACTGTATTTCGAAGGAGTTAGCCTACTATTCCAATGATCATCCTGTTAACAGACCCCATACACGTGGAAGGATAGAAAGATTCCAAGAAGTTATAATTCTTTTTAACCAAAAAAATTAAACAAATAACTAACTTGGAGGGGATTTGAACCCACAACCTCAAGAAACCTTATCTCTTATATTATGCTTACTTTCATTTGACCCGGAAAGCTTAAGCTATTAAGGAGATGGGAAATAATTTTTGTAAGACTTAACACATTACTCTAGATAACTAATTTCAAGCTACCAACAGCCATTAAAACCTAAAAGTGCTTCATCTTATATTTTCAAACTTCTAGTTGTCTGAAGTGGAAAAAACATTGGCTGACACTCGAAAAATGGTGTGTTACGGTGATCAGTGTGAAGCCTCGAATAATGAACAAGCATCATTCCTTCTACAAACTATGAGCTGCTAGGAAAAGGATTAATGAAATACCTCAGAAATTAAAGAGAATACAGTAGCTACTCCATATGGACAACAATAAGACATACTCCTAACCAAGGTTTACAATCTCGGTGCTGGACCATGTTATGGTACCATGCTGATACAGTGACGATACACCTAGTACAGGGGTCGGTTCGGCATCCCGAGACTCTATACCTCTCTCCTGTTTGAGTTTTGGTTCAGTACTAGTACCATATGGTATGCTTGGTATAGAGCGATACTCATCGGTACGGCAAACCTTGCTCCTAATCAGTAATTCACCTCAAATTCCAAGAATCTACCCCTGTCAACAACTCACCCTATCTACATCATAGTACCAAAAAATTTCCCTCAACTTCATTGTTGCAATATTGTTAATATATGGCCTATAAATCATCAATTATTGCTGATTTATAATGTTTAAAATAATGATACTTATAGAATTGGCATATTATAAAAGCTAGAAATCCTCTATTGCCTGTGGAGGATCGCACCTGAGGACAAGTTATGCAGATTTTCCCTCTCTTTTATCTCATCTTTAAAAATCTTTGGAGTTAAATGTTTAGTTAAACCAACATTTGTAAAATCTTTTCCTATAACTTCCATGCAGGGTTAAGGTCCCATCCTACACTTTCAATCCTTTCTAACAAATCTAAGTCCTTCCTGGCCACCTCTAGTCATCGCACATCTATAATATCTAAATCAATTTGCCATGATCTTAACCCCCATTAATGCTAAGCCAAGCTTTGCATCATATTTATACTTACTATTTTCACCACCATTTTTTTTTATTTTGATGTTCTTGCATTCCAAAATACATCTCGTGTCCTTGTTTTCCATCATTGACCATGTTTTCCATCATATGATGTTTATCTTTAAAATCTCAACAACTAAGCTAGCTGGCAAATTGTTCTAGTTGCTTTATGGATATTCAATTTGGTCTTAGTGTCCACCTTTCTGCATCCATACTGGATACTGGATTTCCATTAACCCAATAATGGTTCCTTATTTCCCCGGCAGAGTTCACACCAAACACCTTTTGAAAATACAATCCCCACTTTTCCTTTTGGGCTCGTTTGGTTCGCGGGAAGCATTTTTCCTCCTAGGAATATGATTTCTGGAAAACAAATTCCTAGGAAGAGAATGCCTAGGAAGGTGCTTGTGGCATGTTTGGTTGACCATGGAAAAGTGACAAATTTTCAAAGTGCTTATGTTTGGTTGGCCATCCACTTTTCTGGAAAAGTTGTGTATAATTCCTATTATGCCCTTAATAAAAATTAGGTATTTAATGCCTCTTTAATGCTTCTTTAATGCTGAAGGGTCTTTTTGGAAAAAAAATAAAAATAAAGTGATTCCTACCTCATGGGAAAGTAACTTTCCCATGTTTCTCATGGGAAAGAGGCGGGAAAGTAACTTTCCCATGTTTCTCATGGAAAAGACTTTTCCATGAAATGTGGAAATCATATTCCCATGGGAATACAACTTTTCCATCTCTCTCCTTTGAAAACTCCAACCAAACAAGAGGCATTTCATTACTTTCCCGTTGACCACACTTTCCTCCCTTCTTTTTCCGCGAACCAAACGAGCCCTTTATTCCTGCACATGCATATATTGAATAAATGAATGAGTATAAGAAATATGCATATATGATACTAAATACTAAGTTTGTCACATATAACACACACAAGCATGGAGGCAACTTTTGACAAAACTACTTGTTTTGAACTAGTTTACATAGAACATGCATGCATAGATGCATCTGCCCATTTATATGCCATGTCTTAGATCTTGGTGCTATCACCTCTCAGTCTTTGGTTTGGTAGTCATGACATGCCTATGTGATTCTGGCCCCATCACCCATGTGATAATATGTTCGTATGATTATTGACAAACAAAATATAATATGAATATTGTATTTTTTTTAACAAAAAAGAAGAGTTGTACTATAAATCATAAATATCCATAGTAGAGAGAACTATGTAATAAAGGATACATAGATTTCTGTATTTCAGAGTGATAGGATGTAAAAGAGCAGTGAATGGCAAAGGTTGGGACATAAGATTAATTTAACCTTGTATAAAGCCTGAAAGCTGAAATCCCACATTGAGCGACTGTAGAGATTATCCTTGAGCTCCAAAGTTACAACAGGATCCCCTTCAACATTGTGTGAGTCAGAAATAGACCAACTCATGTTCCTTGCAAATCCATGCTGTCAAACAAGATTATAAACTTCTAATCAATGGACGAGGAAAAGAAACTGATCTAAAGTCGATCTGTTTAGAGATCTAAAGATATGTTTCTAGCATCACCATTCAAAATATCATAGAAGTCAAAATGTCAGGAGAGAACCAGCATTGGATAACCTGAACTCAAGACCCTTGTTTATTGAGCTTCCAATTATTACTAGAATCCACCATAGAGGGACAAATTAGTTTTGGCTTGCCAAAAGAAAAAACATCTAATGATGTGAGGACAACCCAGTCCACCGCATGATCAGTAAGAAGTCAACAACCAGATTGTAGCCAAACTGTAAACATGTGGCTTAGTATTGGATGATGATGATGGGAGAATATGATGTTAAAAGGGGCTTTCATAATTATCCTTGGTTTGGTGCTGAAAAATAATCTACCCTTGAGGTTTAATTATTTTCTTTCTTTTTAACAGGGGCTAATTTATCTAAGTTTACCTTCCAGTTAAAGAGAAACCGACTTCATAAGCAAACTGGTAAAACCCTGAGCATTTTTACTCATGAAGGTGATAGACCAAAATGCACAAAGAAAAAAAGTGGTGGTGTTATCAAGACAAATGATAAAAATGGAATACATAATATGCTCTAATAAGAGCTTCCACTACAAGCATATGATTGCTTGTGCGTCAACACACACATACTCATGCGCTTGATGCCCCTCTTTTCTCTAACTCATGGTGAATAGTACATAGTTGTAGAGTAGATGGGGAGAAACAGCAAGCACAAACTTCATGATACAGTCAAGCAAAAGTTTTCATATTTTCACAAAAAGGACAGGAAATGAAGAAGAAGAAAAGGGTGAAAAAAGAACATATAGTACTCTGGTTATTTTTCTCGGCATCGGAAGGGCATGAAAGACTTCGAGAGCCCCTTTGAGTCCTAGGTAGGTCTAAGACAGATCCTTGAAGCATATAGTTGTATCCTTTAATAGAAATAATTGCCACTAAAGATTAGTAAGATCTATTCAAATTGTCAGGAAACCTGTTATAGTCATGTTTTTGTTGTTCTATGGCTAAAAGTCCATATAGGCGCTGTTGGCTAGGGTCAGGGTACAGTTTTCCTCATTATGCGCATCCCAAATGCAGACACAGAGGTTAATAGGTATAGATCCTTTCCCGCAGCTTAGTTTGTACATATTAGGTCTATTAACATTTGGTCCAATAGTTCAACTGGACATACTTTAGGGATGAAAGGCAAAGCCAAGGCCTGGTTGTGTGGTTGACATTGTAGGCACATTAAATAGGAAATTTTTGCAGACAAATCACAAGTCACCTAGGGAGACTCTATCAATGTGATAGGCAATCAACATAATGAGTTGTTTTGACAAATGGAAACAACTAGCATAGATAGCTTAAGCAATGAATATAGACAACAGATCATCTAGTTCTTTAATGATACACTAAACGTAACTAAACATTCATTTCATAATACATGCCAAGCTTGTTAAAGGAAAATTACCTATATGTGCCAAAAACAAAGGCAAACTACCTATAAAGTTTAAATATCTCATATATTTCTTGCGCTTCTTTAATGTTAATTAATGCTTATATGCATGCTACATGTCATCACAAAAGCAATATAGCAATATGATGTAATACAAAAGGGGCCAGCCAGTTACTAAGGCTATTTTTCTCAATTTCCCCAAGAAAAGTGGTAAAGTAAAAGAACAATTTCTGCAGCATCGCCCCCCCCCCCCCCCCTCCCCCGGCCCCCCCCCCCCCCCCCC
The DNA here is from genome assembly GCF_009389715.1 of Phoenix dactylifera. Lineage (NCBI taxonomy): Eukaryota > Viridiplantae > Streptophyta > Magnoliopsida > Arecales > Arecaceae > Phoenix > Phoenix dactylifera. The sequence continues at coordinate 11,650,079 of NC_052395.1, forward strand.
CCCCCCCCCCCCCCCCCCCCCCCCCCCCCCCCCCCCCCCCCCCCCCCCCCCCCCCCCCCCCCCCCCCCCCCCCCCCCCCCCCCCCCCCCCCCGCGCGCTCTCCAATGTTATATCATCTTTTTGCCATTGTTTGGGATCTCATGCTCTGGTAAAGCTAAACATTTTCCATCCGACTTAGAATTTCTTAACCATGAAAAGCAAATTTCAATCAGAAAAATGAATTTGAAAATAAGGCTTTCATTCTGAACATTATAAAAATATCAGAAATTGTAATATGACCGAATCACGTAAAAATCTGGCCGACATTTTAGAACCCAACCCTGAGTAATTACAAGGTATGCTAAAAATCATAAAACTATAGAATCTAACCCCAGATAACATTTTCGAATTCCTGATGTAACCATTCTTTTCAAAACTTTCCAATGCTTCTATACATGCCAATCATGTATTTTCAACATGTCACTAACATTATTGAAATAAAAAAAATAACAGATTTCCTTTTAATACATGCACCTCAAAGTTAGTTTATGAAAAACTAAAATCAAGTTTAGAAATCTGAACCATACCTGCTGCATAGGACCAGGTCCAAATTGCGGAAAACAATGTGGGATTCCTCCACTGGTTCCAAACATAAATCAAGAAATCATTAGTTCATGCCTTATTCAAGTAGGTACAAACAAAATAAAATTGAATAGATTTGTCAAGAAATTGTGACAGCATATGGCTTGCTAAACCATGAGAATATTTATGTTGGAGGTTGTAGGAAAAGAAGAGGAAGATCTAAATTAACATGGATTGAGATTGTGAAGAAGGATATGGAGAAACTTGAAATAATATCATAGGCGGCCGTAGATAGGAATACTTTGAGAATGAAGATCCATAAAGCTGACCCAAATGGTCGAGAAATGGCCAGATGATTGTGATTCTGATTTCAATGAAAGAAAAAAAAATTGAAAAATAGTTGAAACTTGAAACCCATTTTGCATCTTCCAAATGTTTGCAACAATGTGTGTGAACTGCCTACCTCACGAATAAAAGGCTAAAAAGTGAAACTTAAGTGCACTTCTTATTAAGAAAAAACATAAGGTAGGGAGTAAAAGAGTAGTCAAATAAAAAATAAAGAAGAATGCTGAAGCTACAATAAAAGAACATTTTGAAGCTACAACAAAAGAGAATGCTGAAGCTACAATAGAAGAACATTTTGAAGCTACAACAAAAAAATAAGTCATATATAACCTGATAGGTTTCTTCCCATCAAATACTGCATCTGGACGAACAAAGAGGAGGTCCTTTCCATTTGAAACCTTCCAAGATGTGACACAGGCTCCAAAGAGATAAATCTCTGCCTCACTGCATATAAAAAACAGCCTATCAACAGTAGTGTATAGGAGGGGGATCAATCACTAGTGTGCAAAAGTATTATTTTGATTGTTTCACTTTCATATAACTAAATCCATCTCCTCCAATCACTAGTTAATCTCACAGGCCATAATCATCATCATTCATCAGTGTGGTTTTTTCTGAAACCACAACACTCCTCCATCTCCATGAAAAAGGGGGAAAAACCTTGAGACGCTTCCACTTGTAAACAAGTCTTTTTGCATCACAATGGCCATATATGGCTCTCGATTTGTTTGACCACCATCTCAATAAATCGTCCATCACTTAATTTCTAATGTGAACCTTGTAGCACTCCTCAAACACACTCAATACACCTAAAACTTTACCAAATTACATCAAAACAAAATTCTCCTTTTTATTTTACACTACTTTTATCCAACCATCCATAACACATTAGTGCTAACTAATTTTTTTTTTGGTTAGAATAAAGGGATTCCAAAGTCAAACCAGGATATTAAGATAACACAACACTCAAAAACAGCATATAAACAGAGCATACAGCACCACATATCTTCACATTAACAATTCTGCAGGATCCTGTATCCCCTTTTTTCTTAAAAAAAGAGGCAGATCGGTAAACAATGTAAAACCAAGAAATAAAGACATCATGAACAATATCAACAACAGAAAATGGAGGACAAAGAACTCGATTGACCTGCCATGATGGGAGCTCAAAGAGACCTTAGGAAGCCCACCGTTTCCTTCCGAAATCCGGACACCTGGAGGATAAGTTCTCTGATCCAAGCTCGCCATGGCAGTTCTAAAAGGTCTGGACCAAAAGAATCAAAGAAGGAGATCCAAGTCCCCTAAAAATTCAACAGAACTCCAGGATCGGGGAGAAACAAAACAAAAGTTTTCGAAATCGATTTGGCTTGATCACCTTACGATGGCGCCGCGAATTGGAATTGGACGGAGTTATCAAGGAAGAGGAGGTCATGGAAATGCTTGTCGCCATTTCTCGCCTGGTTTGAAGAACGTCTCAGGTGCCGAGGGATCAAGATTTCGTTTGGATCGCTATTCCGGTTAAATTTATTCGCGTGACCGTTTCCAATTAATCTTGGTCCGACTGCCGGCCGCAGTGAAAGATCGTCGGAATAGCTATTTAGCCGCATACGACAGGTTTGTCATGTCAGGATGTTTATCCTGGGATATGCTCTCCAGGATGTGTATGACTGAGGCGATAGCGGACGAAGAAAACCTACCGGCACCGCTATCCAGGATCATCGTAGACGGACGGATAAGCAGGGATTGTCGGAATATGTTTGGATATTGATTAAAGAATGGAAAAATAAAATTATCGGCTAAAGTGGGTCAGATAAATTTAATCATCAAAAACTCTTCCTCTCCTTCACTTTACTATTTCACCTTTTTCACAGCTTTATTCCGCTTATTATGGAAATACCAATCAAATAACGAGTAAAAGTTTTTGCTGGTCAGTTGATTAGGGGTGAATATTAATGATTAAAGTTATTCTTTTGATAGAATGATTAAAATTATTCAGGATGGTTAGCTAATCGGCCTAATCACAGCCTTGACTCCTAATTTGAGTAGTTTTGAGTCCAACCAAATAATATTTCTAGCCATTTCTAAGGATTACAGAAATAATGAAACTCCAACCAAATACAAATTTTAAGTCTCAGACTACGAGTAATTGATTCTAATTCTCTTCTCACTTGCACTATAATTATCAAATTCAGGTAATGCAATACCCAAGATTTAAATCAAGAGCATCTAATTGCTGAGCAGATGGGATGAACCCTAGTGCACTCTTCGGTAACTTGGTATTTGATGATAGGCATCAAGGAATTACAGTTTATACAGTTGCATCAATTCACGGATGCAAGTGGAAGAAAAAAAAAACAATGCATGAGATCACTACTAATAGGATTTGGGTCCACAGGTTTGGCACCCTTCCTGCAATTGATGCATTGGAAAGAGAATTTGTATTCAAAAGATGCATGGTGGTGCTCCTGCTGTCACTTTCAGATTACATAGGAAATAAATATGTTCCCACTGTCATCAAGGAGAAAAATGAAAACAGAGAAAAGATGCATGCCATCACTAGATGCATGCATGAAGATCTCTATATGTTGTCAAGATAATAAGAGTAGCTCATGTAAAACTAGGACAACAAAAATACTACTTATCTTCTTAACATAGACTTCCTGTTCCTTTATTATCAGCGCAGAATTGATTGTATTAAGCCTAATAACATGTTGAAGATAAGCAGAAAATGACAGCAAATAACATGCCTGCCAAATCTTGTATAGACCCACATTTCACATCAGACTTTGCATTGTAAAACTTTCCTCAACATACAAGTTTGTGAAAAATTTACCGATGAAGTGAAACTTCTAAGTTAGTTCAATATATGATCCGTACTAATTTTTCTAGGGCTAATCTTTGAGGTGAGTAAAAGACAGAGTATCTCATAATAATAATAATAATATATGGTTGTGTAACTGTTAACCTTCACGATTTGACATTATATACTGTTTTATTTATGTACTTTCCTAATTTGAGTCACAGAAAACAAACAGGCAATATAATGCCTTCCATGATCAGTATATTCTTAGATTTCATGATATCTTTCATGACCTTGTAACTTGTTTTCATGATCTATAATCATGTACATTTACATATAGCTTGCCAAACCGTCTCAAAAATTTCTATGAATCGCCTAACGGGTAAGAACAAAACAACGGATGAAAGATGATCATTAACACAAGCAAGCAATGATTCTTCGGAGGCCATCTTATTCACACAAAAGGCCTCTACAAAAGAGTATCAGAGCAATCTTATATTACACCAAATGGACAAAAAGTGATTGTAGACCGAAACCTCGTAATCCACACACCTTCCTGCAACTTTTGCAGGACAACATAAAACTGCAAGGAAAGACCTAATCCTCCTACCAGTTAGCAAGGAGGGAGATCCTTTGGAGGAGGTAGGATGGATTTTTCTGGCCCGTTTCCATTCTCCACAACGAAAGCCATCATGAAAGCCATCTTAAGCCCCCAAGTAGTGCAGAGTTTTAGATGACAGTGCATGAACCAAACACCTGAAATGATAAACAAGTCAATTGTGAAAAGAGGTTAAGATGGAACTGACCTAAGCTTAAGAGAGCATGAGAATTAACAAAGAAGGAAAAAAATCATGCAAAACATCCATATATCCAAGTGCCTGTTTATCTCTGTATGCACATAACTCCGGATCTTTCTCACCTGGATTATCAGCCTAGAATAGAATTGTTGTCCAACCTCCTGTAGGAACACCAACAGTGTTCCTTTTTGGTGCATCAACCAAGTTAAACTTAGCTGGTCTTTCACTGGGTCAAAGTTTCCGATCCCCCTCCCTAAAACAAAGAAATTGTAACCGTGGAGGTGGAAGGGATGCAACTCAACTGTGAGGTCTGTGTCTTGAAACACCAATTCAAGTGTTGAATTGCGAGCAATCCTGCTAAGCCAAGTACCCAAGGATGTGCCATGGTTTGCCGTAAGGGGTACACCGGTATAATTGAATGTGGTCACGGGCTTGTCAGGGAAGTCTAGCCTGAACACTCCCTTGATGTTGAAGTAATGTGCTTGAAGTAGCCCAATTTTAGGCATCACAAAATTAATGTTGTTTAAGGATGCAGTGAGTGATGTGCTATTCAAGCAAGCTGGTCATGGTTCCATCCTTAGACTGACTGCATAGAAGAGATGCCTGTCAATATCAAAAGGCACTTTATCAGGAAATTGCAGAGAATTTATGCTCTTGAGCTTGTCAGGGAAGTCATTAACAAATTTAGTGTCATTTGGTGCAGGTAGTTGAGGAAGAATTGGGACCACAGTAGTTAGGATGCCTTCATATTGTAAATAACTGTTGCAATTGTGTTATCTACAGCAATTGCCAATTGGGGCATCCATGAAGTACTCCTACAGCAATTGGGGCATCCATGGAGGTGTAGCATCCATGAAGTACTCCTATAGCAATTGGGGCATACCTGAAGGTGTAAATAGCGGTAAATAGCTGTTGCAGTTTTGTCAGCCTTAACAAGAACATTTGTGGTTTGACCAGAGGCAATTAGTATCGCCTTGGTGGTGAAATGTTGTGACCAGCAATAGCAAAGAAGAGCTCATCAGTAAGGGCAGCATTATTGATTCGTAGGAGGTAGGTCTTACGGTCTTACCCATTCAACTTCCATTGCAAATGCATCCAAAACAAAAGAAGAATAGTAAGATGTTAACTTCTCATCATGGAATTTGATTCATGGTGCAAACATACATTCTCTTGAATGCTTTGGGTAGATCTTCTCCTACTTAAGCTCTTTATACCTTTCTAGAAACAACTTGTCGAAGAAACCCATCCCATACAAAGTGTGTTAAAAGAAGAGGGAATCATGAAGCTAGATAACCAATTATATGAGCAAAGTCATTAAGGTTGAATTTAAGCCATCTAATCTTACGTTTCTCTGAGCATGGAAAGAGAGGTCCTGGTTTCGCATTAATTGTATGGGCAGCAGACATGTTTGGTGGCAATCCAAGCATGTTGCATCTCAACCTCTAACATCCACATTCCACAATTCCCCTACAATGCCAAGAACCAAAACTGCAATTAGCTCAATTTGTAAAAGAGCACGGAAGTCTTCTGTTCTTCACTAGGCCATGTTTATTAGTCTGCACTTACCTAAGAAAAGCTCAGTTTTTCCATGAGGTTGTGGGACTGGTAAGGAACTCCGTCCTTTGGCATGATTCGCAAGTGCACCATACACAAAGGCTCACAGCCACAATATATGAGCATGCCACCACAATGTTCATATCTGGCCTGTGAGCTTTAAGCCATAGGTGTAGCTGTTGCCACCTTGGATTGGGCAGTGAGTTATGTAGACTAGCCCATCAGCCCATCCATTTCAGAACTGCTTCAATCCAGGTCTACATTAGCACCATGATCACCTTTTAACAATTGCTATTTTGATAATGAGGCATCAAACAATTGATCCAAGAGATTTAACCAGTGGATGGAGATGTTATATTATGCGTAGTTTGTAACATTGATGATGACTCTTATCTCCCTCTCTGGCATAAACAATTGGCCCAGGGAACCTCCCATTAAGAGTAACAATTGGCAGAGTCTTCTCATATTCCTCACTAAAATCTGATTCCCAAAGAGAATATGATTTCATAATAAAGAAGAAAATGCATAAGTTGAAAGTGATTGCTGCTAGAACTTAAAATAAACTCACATCAAATGGAAAATTCAACTTGAAATGAAATGAAAGCGAGAAAGCCCACAAGAAGAAGAATTGATCTATAGAAGGAAGAGGCCATCTTTTTGTCAAAAAAGATAGAAGTGATAGCTGGTGAGAGAAGGGTACCTTGTTTTTATATGGGTGTAAAGGGTTTGGGGTAACATCAGTTTGTTAAGGGAGAAGGATGTTGGTGAACCTAGTTTAGGTGAGGATATCCAGGGTTGCACCACTGATATATACTTGGAAGCAAATAGTGATGGAGACCTTCAAGGGGGAAAAAGGAAGGAAGCTAGAGAAGTATACAGGTTAAAAATAAATTTTTCTGAAAAAAGATTAAAGCCTTGAGAGTATGTTAGACCAAAACCTCAAATGAACTTGATCTTTATCATTAAGATTAGAGAACAGTAAATGTTTCGATTTTCATTTTAAAAGGAAGAGAGGTGAGTCATGGAGAATACAGATGCACTTTTGGAGGCAACACTGGCTTACTTCGAAGAGCAGATGAGTTTCAATAGGTGATGAGTCGCCATAATGGATTATTTATGTCATAGTTTTTCAAGGTCAGATATTTGTAGGAATATGAGGAATCCATCTAAGAGAGGAAAGGATTCATATATCTAACAAGCAAGGGATACTTCAATAGTAGTAGCTAAATGGATATAATTAATGCTCTAGTTATTTAGTTCAGCATGAGTACTGGTCATGATCTTGAACTTGATTTCAACCTCAGTCTCTACCATAATTATAAATTCAAGATCTACGCCAACCTTTTTTTCTAAATAAAACATTAAAAGTTACTTAAACTAGGTTTTCTAAATGAAACTTTTGATCATTACTTCAAGCCCCTCCTCAAGCTAATGCCACTAAGATATCCTTTTTACCTCTTAACTTACCTAAATGTTATCTCAGTTTCTTTTGAGAAAGATATCTCATCACAATTTCAATTTCGATTTTGTTCTTGCACAAAGGCCTGAGCTAATTGGTCAGGTTCAAGTTGAGCCATCTCCCAATTCGAGTTCAATCATGCTTGATTGTTAGTAGGAGATGATTAAACCATGGACAAGGCTGACTCCTCTAGATTTGTGATTCTTTTAATATGCGAAGGCACATCCTAAAAGTGGGAGAGTATGTGCAAGTAAATTTTATGAGATACTATAATTATATGTAATAAAATGCCTTGAAATGCAAGACTTGCCTGCCTTTGCCAAAACAAAAAAAAAAAAGTTTTTTTTTCAATGGTGGGTACAACTGAATCTTTCGTGTCGAAACCAAATACTATCCAGGAGTTAAATAGACATCTTGTCCTACCTACTTAGACAAAGACCTAGCAAGTATCTAACAAATACAGCTCATAGGTTACCAATTTTAAGATTGCTTTGGAAATTATCATGATTATAAGGCCATGCTCACTTCAAAACAAAAAATAAGAAACAGATCAAAAGTTTTGAACATCAACTGAACACCTCAACAAGCTAACAAACTTGAAGAAACTAGACTCTGAAATAAGAAATGCAAAACCATACCATAGTTTTTGCTGATTTCTCAATGCCCTAACTTTTTCATTCTTGAAACTTGTATCTTTAACTTGCTCATTTCGACTTCTTTTCTTCTCACGCACTTCCTAGGATATTAATGACAGCAGCTTTCTTTCTTTGATGCCTTTTTTATAGCTATTTTGAGTGAAAACTTTTTCTTAATATCATACAACACAAAATGACTTATTTTTATTCAACAAATCAAGGAAGGAGATATGCCATCCCCTCAAAATTCTACCATTTATTCTGATCCCACCTCATGTTGTTATTAAGAGAGTGTCCAAAGGATCAGCCAGCATAGTAGCTACTCATAGTTACCTTCTTCTAAATCCTTTTTCGTAACTAAGTATATCATGCTACATATAAAGAGGAATAGATATTTACTCTTTCTAATTCTAAACAATAATGACCTCTCCTAAATATATCACATCATAACTTATTAGTGTTGAAAAGACTTTCAGCGACACCTTCAGCATAGATCTTCCAATATAGTCTGAGTAATAAGAATTAAGAGCCTCTAGTTTTAGAACAATAGTGAATTATAAATTCTTGAGAAGACTAAATACCACTCACCTCAAATATTCCTCATTGATTGCTATTTAGGAACCATTTGATCATTTTATTAATCATATGGACTAGGCTAGAAAAAGTGCGTAAAGTCCTTAGGGTTTTAGACTTTTCAGCAAGGCCATCTCTTGCTCGCAGTCATACTATACAATCTCAATGAGCTCTCAATCGGATTTTCACCACACATCCACCTCAAAGATCACCATTTATCTAGATTCGTCTTATGCTCCTCCAATCTCTTTATGGACAATATTTCGACAATAATTCCATCTTTTGTACCTCACTGCCAGGTTACTTCTTTGGAAAAGAAACCCTAAAATCACAAAGAAGCAGCATTAACAATCAAAAATTCTAAAATCCAAGAAAAGAATAACCTAGAACAATCTAATATCAAGAAATCGAAGATGAAGAAGAAGAGAGAAGTGGAGTTTGGAAAAACGTAAAGAAGTCTGCCATTACCTTCGGAAATCTGGAACCCTAGAGAATCCATTCTCTCTTCTAAGCTTGCGATGGCGGTTCCAGCGCATCTCCACCAATTGAACTTATGTAGGTGTTCTAATCTACCAATAATCCACCGAAATCTGGGATCGAAGCAAAAGGAATAGCTTAAGATTGCGCAATTACATTACCTAAAATCGGCAGCAATGGGAATTGGGACTGGATGAAGTTAGGGTTAGGAAGGAAGAGTAGGGCCAACGGAAACACTCGTCGCCATTACTTAGTTGGTTTGGAGAGATTCTCAGGCGTCAACTACCGAGAAATATGCCGGTCACGTGCAATGCACATGATGACTGTGGAATGTCCAGAGGCCGCCAACGATGTCCATGCCCATAAAGTTTGTTAAGCCAAACCGTACCATATCGATACCTAATATAAATAGCATACCAATGCTTAGTGTATCAAAAAAAAATTTCTGTATCATACCACACCAATACTATACTAATATGACATCAGTATGAAATCTGATACCAAAACAACGAATCTTGTTAGAATCATCACATCTGTGGTTATTCTCGTACCAATCTAATCAAGAATATTTAGTTTTTTCGCGCATACTGCTCAAAAGGCTCAAGCAAGAATAGTTTAATCCAGCTAGAACTTGATAGGGTACATCATGAATGAGCTTGTTATCAAACTGATCAAGTCTTTATTAGTTTTAAGATCAAATTATTTATGTACCAAGCTACGAATAGATCTTGAATGAGCCATTACTAGGTCAAGCCCGAGCTTTTTGTGAAGTCGTAATACTTTGTCCTCCATATTTTTTGCTCCAAAGACAAATGCCTTGTGTTATCTTGTAAATTTAAATATTTAAGAAATTTGTTTGGGCAATCACAGAGGAAAAAATCTCATAAACATGCAAGGATAATAAGCAGCTGAGAGAACTTGCTAACTCTCCTATGATCTTCTTCCAATGAAACTCCTAGAAAAAATTTCATGAAAAGAAAATTGAACGAAACAATCGTGCTAAGATTAAACTAGTATCTGTAAAAGATAATTTGTCCAAGCCACACTTTGAATCTTTGAACTATATCACCTTGGGGAATGAAGAATATTAATTTATCCATCTCTTGACTTTCATGAAATGAATACAAATCAAAAGTGAATAAAATAATGCCTCCATCGGTTGTTTTTATACTTTCTTTATATTATATTTTGAGCAAAATAGTTATTTACATTATCAGAGGCACACAATTAGCATAGGTGCAATGCCATATGATCAAACTAAAAGGAAAAATCATTAATTGAATTTCTCAACTAATTGTCCCTCTCAGATTTTTCAAAAGTCTGCCACCGATTGCATATGGATAGAAAATTGTTAATCACAGTCCTACAAATAATTACTTGAAGCCTTATACTCAAGATCTAAAAAATACATGAAAGTCATTGGTTAACATTAGCAGTGCTAATACTCCCCTCAGCCAACTGTCCTTTTGGAGCTCGTGCCACAAGGGTGTTCACTCAGGGAAGTACCTTACTTGTAATCCCATCTTGTAATTGTGAGGATCCATGCCGGCATGTGTTTAATCCCACATCGATTATTCGCTGGGTAGATATTGGATACTTATATGGAATCAAAGAACCCAAATAATAACTTCCGGCTAATTATTTTGGATGAGGTAATGGGTTGCATCAAATAGTATCAGAGCGGACCTAGTCCATAACCTATGTGGACTAGGGGACACTGCAGCATGGATCTATTGGGGCTGACTACGAGCCGATCGTGGTGCTTTTGATTATATTTGAATAAATTTGAGCCCTTAGCTTAACAAGGACGCCAAGGCTACAGGCGTGTGTTTAGTCCCACATCAGTTATTCACTGGGTAGATCTTGGATACTTATACAGGATCAAGAAATCCAAATAATAACTTTCAGTTAGCCATTTTGAGTGAGGTCTTGAATTGTTACAGTGCAAGATAATAAGCACTTCTTAGCATTTGCTAATTCTTCTACAACTTTTTTTCCAATAAAAACCTCTAAAATATATAAAAAAAATGGTGCTAGGAATAAGCATGCATAAAAGTTATGTCGTCCTAGCCACACATATGGATCTTCAATTAAGTATGTCACTTTTGGGAATGAACAATTTCCATTTTTCGTTCTCGCCTTTCATAAAGTGAATCCAAATAAAAAATGAATGATTTACTGCCTCATCAGATTTTTTTCCTAGCGATGTTCTTGTATGCTATCTTTTAGAGCACAGAGTTATTTACATTATCAAACCTACGCTATTAGAGTAATTGCAATACGTCAGATAAACGAACTAAAGGAAAACCATTGATGGAATTTCTCAGCTAATTGCAACTTCCGCAGGTGCATAACAATCTTTTACATATCAACCTCATGCTTCTGCAACCAATTGCAAATGAATAACAGTTTTTATTGTAGTCCTGCAAATAATTACTTGGAGCCTTACAGTCAATAACAAAAGAATACGTAAAACTTGTTGGTTATCTTCGGTAGGGCATCTTATTGACCCAAAAAGGCCTCTTGCACAGAGCCTCAGGACAAGCTCAAATTACACAAATGGACGATGAGTAATCCTTGAAAACTCGTCATAAACAAATCTCCTGCAACTTTCGCAGGACATCGAGACTGCAAGTAGACGCTTCATCCTGCAGCTTTCTAGCATGGCGGCAGGTCCTTCGGAGGAGGTAAGATGGATTCTTCCGGTCCATTTCCATTCTCCACAACAAATGCCATCTTAAGCCCCCAGGTTGTATGCAGCTCTAGATGACAGTGCATGAACCAAACACCTGAAACATGAAGCTACGTATGAGTCCATTTCATGCATGTTGATGGACATAAAACAAGCTTAAGAGATCACTAGAACTGATGGTGAAATGAAAGGATGCATGTAAATAATTTTTAAGTTAACCTGGATTGTCAGCTCTAAATCGGATTGCAGTCCAGCCTCCTGTAGGAACACCAACAGTGTTCCTTTCCGGTGGATCAACCAAGTTAAACTTCGCCGGATCTTTCTCTGCGTCGAAGTTTCCGATCCCCCTCCCCACAACAAAGAAGTTGTAACCATGGAGGTGGAAAGGATGAGACTCGGCTGCGAGGAGGTTGGTGTCCTGCAGCACCAATTCAACCGTTGAATTGTAAGGAATCCTACTAAGCCTGGTGCCCAACGATGTTCCGAGGTTCGCCGTGAGGGGTGCACCGGTATAATTGAACGCTGCCGCCGGCTTGTCGGGGAAGTCTGGCCTGAACACTCCCTTGATGTTGAAGTAATGAGCTTGGAGCAGCCCAATTTTGGGCATCACAAATGTGATGTTGTTCAAGGATGCAGTGAGCCGGGTTCCATTCAAGCAAGTTGGGCACCGGTCGATCCCCAGACTGGCTGTATAGAAGAGATGCCTGTCGATGTTAAGAGGCACTTTAGCAGGAAACTGGGGAGAATTTAGACTCTTGAGCTTGTCAAGGAAATCATTGACAAAATTGGTGTCATTCGGCGCGGGCAGTCGAGGAAGCATTGGGATCACAGTGGTTGGGACGCCTTTGTATTGAAGAATAGCTGTTGCAGTTCTGTTATCTACGGCAATCGGGGCGTCCATGAAGGGTCTAGCGGCCATGAAGTATCTTCCGGGGGTTTTGTCAGCCTTAACAAGAACATTGGTGGTCTGACCAGGTGCAATTACTATGGCGCTGGTGGTGAAAGGTTTGCAATAGACTGCATCAATCTCGACCACCGTCATGTTGTGACCGGCAATTGCAAAGAAGAGCTCGTCATTGAGAGCAGCGTTGACAATTCGAAGGAGGTAGGTCTTACCCCATTCAACTTCCATCGCAAATGTATCTGAAACAAGAAGCGGAAGAAGAAATGAGATGCTATCAGCATCTCCTGGTCAAATTTGCACCACGATTCTATTATGTGTTCTGATCTTCTAGGTTTTGAATAAAATCTTCATCCTACCATTTCACCAGAGTATTTTATAATTAATATAATAATTATATAGTTTGTCGCTTGAACAAGACAGAGATATGAAGCTAGTGCGCAATGGGACCAAGGCTATTGAGCGTATGATCTTACGTTTCTCTGAGCATGGGAAGAGAGGTCCTGGTTTTCCATTAATCGTGTGAGCGTCCGACATGTTTGGAGGCAGCCCAAGCATGTTGCCTTGCTTCTCAACCTCTTCAACATCTGCATGCCACCATTCTCCTGCACACCAGTATCAGAATTAGCTCGCTACGTAAAGAAGAACAAAGAGCTCACCAGCTATGCTGCAACTCCTAGCTGCATTCACCTAACACCAGTTCCGTCTCTGCATGAGGCTGTGGGAATGGGTACGGAACTCCTTCCTTTGGCATGATCACGATTGCACCATAGACAGTGGCACGCAACCATAAGATACGAGCATGCCACCACAATGTTCCTCTCTGTCCGGTAACATTGAAATCGTAGGTGTAACTTCTACCACTCTGGATCGGGCATTGAGTAATGTATGCTGGACCGTCAGCCCATCCATTTCGGAATTGCTTCAATCCATGCCTGCATCGACAAAAACCCCAGTTAACCTTTTAAGCAGAGCATAAGGCATTAGAATATCGATCCAAATGACACTACCAGTGGATGGAGATGTTATATTGTGCATGGTTTGTGACGTTGATGATGACTCTATCCCCTTCTTGGGCATAGACAGTTGGCCCGGGGAACCTCCCATTAACTGTAACTATTGGCTTAGCATGGCAGAGTCTGCTCACATTCTTCACTCCAACCTGATGCACAGAGAGAAGAAGCAGAAATTTTGAGAGAGTTTATTGCTGCAACTTCCCTTTTCTTTTGAGTTTTGATGGTGTTTACTGCTATGGCCAAGAAGGTACTCACATCAAACTGATACTTCTTTATGGCAGCCTCGGCGGATAGCGAGCCAAAAGTAAGAAACACCGCCAGCAAGAGAAAGGATACATAGAAGGAGAAGGCCATAGTTTTGATTAAAAATGAGTAGATCTGAATGTTGGTGAGACATGGGGTTGATTGGTTCTTATATATGTGGAAGGGGCTCGAGGCGCCATCGGTTTGTTAAGAGAGAAGGTTGTTGGTGAGGTGAGCCAAATTTACGTAAGGAAATCCACTGGGTTGTATACTGATGCTTGGAAGCAAGTGATGATGGAGACCATGAAGGAGGAAAGTGGTAGGAGGCCAAGGAAGCATGGAGCTAAAAACTATATGCTAATAGGTTTGAGAGTCATGTTAGGCCAAGAACTCAACAGAAATGGAACAATCGTTAAGACAAAGGAATAGTGAATGTTTCTGATTTTTTTTTAAGGAGGGAGAGAGGGGAAGTGGAGAATACGGATGTGTTTTTGGAGGTAGTATTTGAGTTGCTTCGAAGAGAAGTTCAGATTGTTGTAGTTCATTTGAGATTGTAGTTGAGGCGTCACCGAAGTAGATTTCTTTATCTGTATTACAATTTTGTGAAGTCTGGAAAATTCATATGGATATGAGAAAGCCTTCTATGAGAAGGAAGGATGCTTATATCTGATAAGCAATGGATGCATCAGTAATAGCATCTGAGTGGTTTAATTAATTCTATAATCATTGAGTTTAATGTGAATATCAATTTTGTCCTCATCATGATCTTTGTTTTTACCCTCGATCTCCATCATAACCCAGATTTCAACCCAATTTCCAATCAATTCTCAATGCAATTTTGACCTTCATAATCACTTCATTGCCCACCTGATGCTAATCCCATTTTGATATTGACATTACCTTGAACTTCATGTCAGCTCCCATTTACCTCAATCCTGATCTCAATTTCAATGATGGTGTTATTCTCAGATCCTGGAAGCGGAACAAATGGTTCAGGAAAATGTTTGGCTACTTCTAAATTTTACTTCCAACCATGCTTGATTGTTAAAATAGAACGTTAGAAATCCGATGAACAGGACTAGTTCCTGTTTTTCTGAAAATGGTTTTGATTTCTTTTGCAATTCACATCCAAAATGTTGGAGGCCATATGCATATGGTGGGTATACCTGATCAGCCTCCAAACCAACTTGTATACAATGAAGTAAGAGAAACTCCTCTCAACCTAGACATAGAGATAGCAAGTTGCATGACTGTGTACCAACCATAAGCTTCCATCTTAGGACCATTCGGCAATGATCGCAGTTGCAAGATCATTCTCTCTTCAAGAGGGGTAAAAAGTTAGAAAATCAATTAGAAAAACCAAGAAGTTACAAAAACAGAATTAAAACCTAGATTCTCAATTAAGAAAGAACAGGGGGAAAAAAGAAACAACAAAAAATGTAGCTGTTTGATCAGTGCCTTCAACCTTCTGCTCGTTTTTGCGACTTGCATCTCTTATTTGCTTATCTCAACTTCCTATCTTCCAATTCTCACGCACTTCTCAGGATGTTTTCAATTAGTCTTTTGCGTAGATGCTTTCAGTCACACTGTTTTTTTTAAGCCAAATCTTTTGCTAATCCGGAGCATGTACACAAGACTATTAGAAGCCTTTTTCGAGTCTTTTCTTAAAAAAAGTAGGCTCTCCAAGGGGCTTTTTTTTTGAGCTATGGTAAATTATAAATCACACCAAAAGGAGCACAATATGTATCATTGAATCCAGATATTGCCCATCTTTCTACCACCTTTCCTTTGGACTAGGGCTGCAAAGGAACCAAGATATTCAGCTCAACAATAGGCCCTTGAGTGTTTTTCTCTTACTTTTTTGTGATAAGACAAGGTTCAAGTGAGTTCACTTGATTATTGAACTCATTAACAAATGAACCACTCTAGCTCAAGTCGGACTTGAGTATCCTTGTCGTATGGAAAACCAAGATGGGCAGCTTAGTACCTGGCGTGGCTCATTTTTACCCTTGAGCGCCGTGTTTTGTTTTATTAATCTTTTGTACAACTGAAGAAAAATATTTTGACTGTAAGGGTTAGGTTAGACCAGAGAGGCATGATGTATGCTGATTCTTTCAGGAAACTTGAGGCCAGCATCTAGTCAAACATCCATTCTGAATAGGCAGCAGACTCTTTACAGCCTAAATTGGAGTCAGGATCCATGTGTGTTTTGTACCCCATAAATATGTACATCTCTCCATAGCCACCACATCATTTAATCATGGTGATGGAAAGCTATTAAATTTAAGGATGATGCGGCATATATAACATACAACCTGATGTGACCCACCGTGACATGTTCGATAGCCATCCATCTCTATGATTGGATAACATGGTAGTCATCAAAGAGTAGAACCTTTTACGGTGCAAAAAGCGTAAAATAGAGGATCCGAACTCCAAAATTGTTGAAAAGTCAGGCAATTCAAGTAGGACTTTTTACATACTCAAAAAAAAAGTCGAGATTTATTATCCAATTAAAACCAACCATCCCAACATTCCCAATGTATTAGATGTATGCCCAACTTACACAATCAACACAAATCTGCCACATGCTTGTAGAGAATATACATCCATGTAGACACCAGCTGAATTATTCTGGAGATGAGGTCCGGAACTAGAAAATTAACATAGCAGGGAAAGGAGACATGACACAAGTAAATCGATCAAATATATTCCTTTCGGTCATTTGATCAAACAATCACCACTTTATACAAATAAAATAATCAAAGTTTAGAAGAATTAAAATATCTACAAGATCGTATTGAGTAGCTTCTGTTGTAGCCATCCGCTATCATTTGAACTTCTCACGGTTAAAGCAGAAAACTTTCTGAAATGGGTCGGAGGAGACCTGAGCCAATCCCGGCGGTTGATCCAAGACTTGGTTATGAAATGAGAAGCTTCACGCGCTGAAAGCTGCCGAGACCATCCAACTCTACCTGAGAGGTCCAAGCCAGGACCGTAGCACCTGTACTACCCGTAGAACGCCGTCCTGGGACAAAATTATGATTACAGTGTTGGAGTCACAAGAAAAAGATCCCCCCACCCCCACAACACACACACATACAAAAAAAAAAAAAAGGCTCATCTCCTTTAATCATAGAATTTGATTGTTATGTATGGCCTCAAGTTATTAAGGTGCAAAGTTTAAAATTGTTGGTGAGCATGTTTTTTTTTTTTTCTTTGATGTAAAGAGAAGCAAAAGGAACCATCCGGTTTTTATTGAAGATTAATCATATTTACAATAGAACTGAGGGGGCAGAGATGAGTTACATTGTCAAGGGAGGAGATGAACAGATGCGAGAAAAAGAAACTAAATGGTTTCAAATCAAGTGTCTAATAATTAGGACAGAGAATATTGGTGCTCGTAAAAAAAAAACAGTGGAAGAATAAACCTCATCCAGACCAACAGGCATGCGGCAGGGCCAAGAGTCTCTCCTCTCCTTTGGGTGACAGGGTCCAAGGACCATGTTTCTTGGAAGGAGGGAGCAGAAGAGGAAGAAGAGAGGAAGAGGAAGAATAGGAAGAATAGGAGGAGGAAGAAGAGGAAGAAGAAGAAGAAGGGGGACTCACCGTGGGCGCCGACCGCAGGCGCGGCCGTGTGGCTGCGGGCGCCGGCCGCAGGGGGGCGCCGTATGCCGGGGGCGGCCCCAGGCGCTCCACAGTCGCGGCCGGGGGCGCCGCCGGCCGCTTCCCGGTCCTCCCGAGCCCAATCTCCCTTCGTGGGAGAAGAAAGAGGGAAGGAGAGAAAAAAAAAAGAAGGAAGAAGAGGGGAAACTTCGGAAAGGAAGGGGAGAAGAAAAAGAAGAAAAGAAAAATAATAAAAAGAGAAAAATAATAAAAATAATAATAAATAGTAATAGCAGTAGTAATAGTAGTAATAATAATAATAATAATAATAATAATAATAATAATAATAATAATAAGCATATAAGTAAATAAATAGATAATTAAGATAATAAATAAATATATTTAAATGAATAAAATAACAATAAATAAATAAATAAAAATTAAAAATGATGAATGAGTGGTAAATAATCTATCCTCTATGCTGATGATAGGTACAGTGAATTTGTCATCTAGGTCTAGAGATTTGTAAGTGAATCAAAGTAAGTTATCCTGGCACAAATCTTCTTGATTTCAAATCACTGTTTAATTGTAAGTGTGAAATCGAGAAATTTATATTTATTATGATGTATTTTCTTAAAAGTAGGATCAAGCATATGATTGTATGTGATTCATGAATTTGATCAAATTGCATCCTGCATGAATATTTAATTGGGCATGAATTATAAATATGATAAATTGCATGGAAATGATATCTGTGGCATGATCATGAATTTTATGCATAATGATGCCATTTATTACTTTTCAACCTATATATAAGGGTATGATTTATGAAAAAGAATAATGATTTATGAACTCTCAGATAGATATACTCGCTTCTAGAAATAGAGGCCAGTCGACATTCTGGAGCTAGCATCCAACGAATACGACCCTCTGCCAATGGGTTAAAGTTTGTATTTCGTCGATTACGAAAACGGCTCTATTACGGGATTATAGTGATCATAGCAGCACATCTGTCTGAGAGAAGGATTTATAAAGTATAGATAGATGGCAGTATTTTTATATGATTTGCATTATCATGTTTATGAACTTGCATAGCTGGAGCATACATTGCTTTATGACTTGTTTTGAGTATATCATCTATGAAATGCTTTATTTTGCTATAACTGTTATATTCTCTAAATGACGCATTGGCATTAGAAAAATTATGCTTGATCCAATAAGATAGTACATGGTTACTTACTGAGTCGCAAGCTCATATCCTCTTTCTATTTTTTTTAATTTATTTTAGATAACTAAGGCTGCTAGGAGTGGAAAAGAGTGAATGAAAATAGAGTTGAAGCATAGTTACAGGCATTCTTAAAAGTATCTATATTAATAAGTTTGGGTTGTAATATTGCAAACTTAAGTATTTGATTTAGATGCTCTGTACTTTCTTCTTTATGATTAGTAAATAAATTTGATCAGATTTTGTCTTATTTCATGAGATAAAATTGTTATCACGGGCTTCGTGTTATTGTTGACAGCAACCTACAATAGCACGGCTGTATCATGGGTCGAATTTGTGGCGCAAAAAATCATGTCCGGATCCAGGACGTGACATTTAATGGTATGAGAGCGAATTCGGCCCATAGCCTATGTGGACTAGGAGACACTGTAACCGTATTCATGAAGGTTGATCATAGGCCTATCGTGGTGTTTATGATTAGATTTGAATGGATTTAAACCCTTAGCTTAATAAGAACGTCAGGACTTGAACGAGGGGAGTATGTGAGGGCCCGTGCGAGCATGTGTTTAGTCTCACATCCATTATTTACCAAGGAGATCTTGGGTACTTATACAGGATCAATAACCTCAAATAATACCTTCCGGCTAGCCATTTTGGATGAAGTCATGGATTGTTACAAATGATATCAGAGCGGACCCGACCCATAACCTATGTGAACTAAAAGACACTGCAACACGGATCCATTGGAGCTGACCACGGGCTGATCGTGGTGTTTGTGAATAGATTTGAATGGATTGGAACCCTTAGCCTGACGAGGATGTTAGAGCTTGAACGAAAGGAGTATGTAAGGATCCGTGCGGGCGTGTGTTTAGTCTCACATCGGTTATTCGCTGGGTAGATCTTAGGTAATTATATAGGATCAAGGAATCCAAATAATATCTTCCGGCTAGCCATTTTGAATGAGATCTTGGGTGTTAAATGGTATCGAACACGACCCATAGCCTATGTGCATTAGGAGACACTGTAGCCGGGTTCATGAAGGTTGATCACAAGCCTATCGTGGTATTTGTGATTAAATTTGAATGGATTTGAACTCTTAGCCTAATAAAGAAATTAGCACTTAAATGAAGGAAGTATGTGAGGACCCGTGCGGGCATGTATTTAGTCCCCACATCGATTATTCACCAAGGAGATCTTGGGTGCTTATACAGGATCAAGAAACCCAAATAATACTTTCTAACTAGCCATTTTGGGTGAGGCCCTGCGTTGTTACATCTAACATATCAAAGTTCAAGCTAGTTTGAATTTAAGTGCAACTCCTTTTATTTATAGTTAATGCTTTGCAAAGAAATAGAGTAAAAATATATTCATCAATTCCCAAGATGAAAGATAAAAAAAATAATTTGATTTATAAAGACCAATAAATTTGTTTACAAGTGATTAACATATTGGGTATGAGCCGGATTTAAGCAAGTGGAATCCAAAATGTTAAGATAAAGGTAAATAAACTCAAGTTTGTAATATATTTTTGAATCATATTTTATTAATATATGAAATGATATTTATGTAGAAAATATATAAAAGTCTTGATAATGGATCTTTTGTTTTGTAGATTGTGCTTCAATGTAATACTAGCAACATACTCGTGCAACGTTGGACAAATTCCTACTTGTCCAACCTCTATATCTATCTGTGATATATTTGAATTTTTCAAAACTCCATAGACATGCAGAATACAAATGCTATTGTGCAACAGTGCTTTATGATGATTATAATTTTGTTACCTCATCTTCATCTATCACTTCTTTATTTTTTAAGGATGGTCTGAAAAATAAAAAAAAATAAAATATTTATTAATTGATGGGAACATATGTTAATGATATATATCTGGTATAGTACATATATTTTTCTGAAGGAAGGTTAAGTAAATAGAAAGAGGAAGGGCTAATGTATGGACAACTTCATCCAACATTAATTTTGGTGATGCTTTAATAAAAGCCATGTTTACAATTAGAAAGGATAATATAATCAAACATCAATAAAAAAACACAATAGATAACCAATAAATAAAAAATAATACACCTAAAGAAATAATAGTAGGAATCTATGGTAGCAAAAGGGAGAAAAACTAACATTTATTCTTTAGTAGTAGAGCAAATATCTTATTAAAAAATAAAAAAACAATTAACATAAAAGAAAATACCACGTTAATTTTTTTGGAGTACACTCACGGCAAGTTTCGGAACAAAATGTTCCAAAAAAACAATGAAAAATACAATGGCAAATAAATAGCTATTTTTATCCCTACTTTTAATTATTTTTTTCAAGAACTTCTAGAGCTTTGGACCCAACGTGATTAAAAAAAGAAAAAAAGGTAATTAATATAAAATAAAATATCATCTTGCCTTTTCTTTTCGAGTGTAAGTACTGCAAAAAATGTGAAGGTCTCGCAAAAAACTATTCTAAAAAAATAGAAAAAAACACAAAGCAAATAAATATTTTTTTTATCTTTTTTAAAAAAAATTAGCGCCAGAGTCGCAAAAAACTAAAAAGAAAAAAAAAATAGCTGTTCGGTGTTCGACCTAGCTTTCTACAAGCTCAACATCAACCTAGCTTGAACCCAGCTGAGGCTTGTAAGATAGAAGCCCGCTTGGGTAAAGATTATGTCAGCTTCAAGTCTTCAGCTGAAGAAACATCTAAAGCTTGCACAGCTTGATCTTCTGTGGACTATAAGATTTGGACATTGGGTCAAAACAATTACTTAATGCCTGTTTCGGTTTTCTCATAGCCTATAGGAATATCATGCTGGAATTGGGCCTGTTATGCCTGCTAGCCCATATTCTTCTAAATGACCATCCCAGTCTTAGGCTAAATCTTATCGCTGAGCCTATTGATTGCAGTTTTTTTTTTTAAAAAAAAAAACGACAAAGGCCTTATTTTTTCCGTCTACAAAGTTTTGAACTCTAGAATATGAGGTTGATATTAGTCCTATTCAAATAAACGGCGCAATCCATAACTCCAACAGAAAATCCAGTCCAATCCCATCAAATTTTACAAACGACTTTTGGACATGGAAAATTAACTAAATATAATATATTACTTTCATGTACAAATTAAACATATAATAAAAAAATAATAAAAATTAGTTTATATTACGATATTGGACTGGATTGTTTCTTTCATGCTAATAAAAAGATTCATCTTCCTTCCACGCACTACACAAATATCAAACCATTCAAAACTTTGTCATCCATCCATTGGTATAGATCGCAAAGCGAAATAAGGAAGGTGAATCTTCTTTGGAGCGAAAGATACACCCCCAGCCATTTCGTAAAATGCCCGAAGAAACATTGGTATAAGGAGTAATGAGGCAGTGGGTAATGTGCAACCAAAATGTTCGCGTGGACATGAGTTCTAAGTGTAACACCCTGGACATTGGTGCGATCCTCGCACACTTTAAAGTCCGTGTTCGGGTTTAAAGCGTGCGGCGAAAATAATCACGGAAGCAGGCGTCACTATGAGTCCCCGGTATATTGCAATCACGCCAGGGTACCAAAACCACGCCCCCGAGGCCTGAGGCGGAGTACAAGGAGGAAATGCGTACCTAATGGCCGCGTCGGCGGTGCGGCCCTTCTGCTTGCTTCGCCATCTGCAACGCCGCTGCTTCTCCTCCGCCTCCACCACCACCGCCAACGAAACCCCTCTCCAGCGCTCCATCCGGTCCGCCGTCGGATCCCGGGACTACCTCCAAATCCCCAACCTCCTCCACTCCAACCCGAACCCTAATCCTAATCCTTTCTCCTACCTCTCCCTTCTCCCCCCGACCCTCGCCGCCCGCATCGTCGGCGACCTCCTCCACTCCTTTCTCCCCCTTCGCCCTCGCTCCCTCCCTCTCCCGGCCTACTCCTCCCTCCTCTCCCTCTTCCTCCCAAAGCCCGGCCATAATTTCCCTTCCTCCGTCTTCCTCTCCATCGCCCTCGCCGTCCTCCAGGCCACCCTCCGCTCCGGCGCTCCCCCTCCCCGCGAGACCCGCGTCTCCCTTCCCCTCTCCTGGCTCCATCTCCGCCTCCGCCGCCGCTGCCGCTCGGTCGCCGGCATCATCTCCTCCCTCCGCCCCCTCGGCTTCCGCCTCGACCTCAACACACTCAATTACTTGCTTTCATCTCTCTGCGCCGCCGGCGAGCCCGCCGAGGCCCTCGCCGTCCTCCGCGGCATGCCTGCCGCCGGGATCGACCCGGACTCGGAGAGTTACTGCACGGTGATCGAGGAGGCGGATGATGCGGCCGTGGCGGAGGCGCTGCTAATCGAGATGGTGGTGGAGGAGGGGATGACGCCGAGGAAGGGGACCGTGGCGCGGGTGGTGACGGCGATGCGGGCGGAGGGGGAGGTGAGGAGGGCGGCGGAGATGGTGAAGTTTCTGGAGGGGAAGGGGTGCGCGGTGGGGTTCGAAGCGTACGAGGCGGTGGTAGAGGGGTGCGTGGAGAGCGGGGAGATGGTGCTGGCGGCGCGGGTGGTAGCGGAAATGACGCGTAGGGGGTTCGTGCCTTACGTCGGCGTGCGGCAGAGGGTGGTGGAGGGACTGGCGGCGATCGGGCAGGGGGAGCTCGCCGGCGCCGTGAGGCAGAGACTGGCGGAAATCGGGTCTTGAGGCTTTGGGGAGAAAGGAAAAGGAGCTAGCGGGGACTTCGTTTTTTTTGGTAGAATAGTGGGGAGTTTGTTTAACGGCAGATATTATTATTCGCAATGTATCATGAAGATTTGTAACACAAAATCATAGAAACATTTTTTATTTTTTGTGGCTTTGCAACAAGGTTTTGCATAGCTGACTAATGGAGCATCCAGTAACCATGGCTATTGCTTTTATACAACCCAAAAAAAAACATAGAAAAATAGTAAGAAACTGCCCGCCATGTTTGCACTGAAGCACAAGAATACTGGTTGCAGAAGCCCGTAAAAGATACTGATATCATAAAATTTAGCTTCTTAGAAACATATATTACGTGGTAGCAAGCATCTGGAACAATTCATGTAACAATATTCTTTTTTCCTCTCAAATCTAGAAAGCATAAAGTTATGTATATTCAGGAGAATACGAGTTTAGAAATCTCAATTTTTAAAAGCCCTGAAGAACTACTCTAGCTAAGAGTTTAGAAGGCTCAATGATTTTGTATTGGCGTAACAGGATGCACAGAGCTACGAGAAGATAAGAATTCCCGCGGGATTTGTCAGGACAAAGGATAGAGCTAAAAGTTGGATATATTTATATCCATATTTATTTTTGTTGCTGGAAATTGGACCCGGGGGCGATCGTCCGTCGAGGAGGGGGAGCTGTCGGCGGACGCGAGGGAGTAGCAATATGTCGGCGGGCGGCGTCCTCTGTCGGGGTGCCTGCAGAAAAGCCGGTGGCCGGGTCTTCCGGCGCCGGCCCTCCGATTCTTAAGTCAGAGGGGGCAAAATAGTGTTCAAAGAAAATGGGAGCAGTAGTGCTTTCTTCTTTCTCTCTCTCTGTCCCCCCCCCCCCCCCCCCGCCCTTGAGAAGCACGGTTCCCTTTTATAGGGGGGTTTACCTGCGATGTGACCGGACAAGGCCGTCGTACAGCTCGGCACGTTGCTTGATCTGATGCACGGACAAGTAGATAATTATACTGATGTCGGAGGTAAGGCCGTCGTACGACCTGAGCCGTCACGCGATCGGGTGAATCATTGCGTTGATGTCGGCGGTGAGGCTGGGGTCAGACTTATCATGGCGGACAGGACTCTGCCGAGCTGATTTGCCGTGGAGAGCTGAGGATCCGTAGATGAAAGGAGCCACGCGCATTAATTGTTGCGTAGGCCGGAGATTCACATTAATTGTTGCGTAGGCCGGAGATTCACATTAATTGTTGCGTGAACTGGGGATTTGCCGGGATCATGTGTAATAAATGCTGGGGCAGTGGCAGGATATGGCCTTTGGCCGGACCTCGGAGAGGTACGGCCGCGGCAGGTGGTTGACAAAGACAAGCCTTTGAGGTCAGAAGTCCTCTAGGTCGGATGATCCGGGATCGGACGTTCTGGGGTCGGGCGCTGACCTCCGTCGTCCGGGGTCGTCGACTACATAGTCTTCCGGTGGAAGGGTTATTGTATTACTGGGGGAAAACCGTATTCCCCCAACACTACCCCCGACTTCCGAGTTCGAGCTGCAGGCTCGGACGTGGGAAGTAGAAGTTGTTATCGTGGTTATCGAGGTCGAAGGGGATCACGCCCGCACCCCTAAAGCTTCTGTAACGAAGTCCGCGCCTTTTGAACCTTCGAGGTCGCTTCATGTGGTGGATTTATGATGAGGTCCGCGCCCTTAGGCATTTCGAGGTAGTTATGGCGTGGGCTGCGCCCTTTGGCCCGTCGAGATCGCTTTATACAGCGGACTTATGACGGGGTCTGCACCCTTACGTATCTCGAAGCAGCCATGATGATTACGCCCTTTAGATCTCCGAGATCGCTTTGTACGGCGAGCTCATAACGAGGCTCCCTAGGCCCGATGAGGTGGCGCCTCGACCTTATAATCGAAGCCGCCTCCTTAAATAGGTACACCGTTTCGCGCTTCGAAATGAGCACGTGGCATGATCTGAGGTCGGACGTTTCCGATTTCGTATTGGCGGAATAACGATCTGGGAGGCTGGGGTTATCTCGGCGCTCCACGTGTCCCTAAGGCTTATTAAATGAAGGGAGCGGAGGTGATGTCCGCTCGTCTTTTAAGGTGATCCGGTTCAGTGGGCCTATGATGAGGCCGTGAGATCCGATGGGACGGCGCCTCGGTTGCGTACCCGGGATATTGATCCGGAGTGAATGCGGTGCTTCGGGTTCCGAGGTTGACACCTGGCGCAATCTGGACGGGGGATGGGAACTAAGCCCGCCAATCCGGGCCGTTAGGGGGGTCTATATAAGCCCCTCGAGTCTGCCCTAATAGTCCTATTTGGTCGCCCTTTGCTTTTGTCGTCCCTACCTCCATTCTCTCTCCTAACAATACTTTGCCGACGGTCCCCGGAGCGGTTTCCGGCGACTCTTTCCGTAGGTTCTTGCCCCGTGTTATTTAGGGTTTCCCTTCTTCTCCTACCTACTCCTCTCATCTTTTAGTTTACTTCAATTTTCTAAAAAAATGGGTCTTGGTCCGGAGGAGGTAGGGTCGAGCTTATCGAGGGAGGAGCTGGAGTTAATCCGCTCCCGGTTCTTCTTCCAGCCCGGGTTTCGTCTCGAAACTGCAGGGCCGGAAGACAGGGTGACGCGGCCGCCCCCAGGTCGGATCGCGATTTACCGCGAGACGCTCTGGGCCGGCCTGCGGTTCCCTGTTCACGAGTTCGTGAACAACTTGCTGGTGGAGTATCAACTCATCCCAGCACAGCTTGCTCCGAACTCGTGGAGAACTATCATCGGGTTCTTGTCCTTGTGCCTCGCGCACGGGATTTCAATCTCGGTGAGCATTTTCCGCCGATGTTTTTTATTAAAGAAAAACCCGACGGATGCAGAGTGGCTATACTTCGCCTTTCGGGGCGGTATGTCGCTCTTCCAGGGTGCCCCTTCCTCTATTCATGAGTGGAAGGGGAAATTTTTCTTTCTTGCATCCGAGGTGCCGTGGGGGTTCAACCCGAGGTGGGGGCATCCTCGGTTGAAAACTCTCAACAGGCTCTCCGATCCCTCGGGGAGGGAGCTGAGGGTCTTGGACTCCCTACGGGCCCTCGGGAAAGGATTCAACCTAACCGAGCTCCTACGGGAGGCCGCCTTGGCGAGCGTGGGCTTGAGCTCGGCGCGCCCCGAGGGTAAGAATAGTTGTCTCGTCCTATTTTTACCTATTTCTTCTTTTCGTTAACACTGGTCTGACACTCGAAAAATTTTTTGGTTTCAGACATCCCCCACATGCCGACTAGCAGCACATCCCTCTTTTCTCGGCTAAAGAGGCGAGAGGCCGAGGCCGGCGGGGCCATCCCTCAGCCCCGGAAGAAGTCGAAGTCGGCCGCTGCTTCCACCTCGGCCGGGACGGGAGGCCCGGAGGCGGGGGTCTCTGCGGGCGCCAGATACCGGCGATGCGGGCTCGGCAGCCCCACTCCGTCCTACCCCTGTCGCCCAGCGGGGAGGACCGATGGTGATCCGACTGCGGCCTTCAGAGCCCGGGCCGAGCAGGGGCCCCGAGGTCCCCAGCTCGGGCGAGCCGAGCTCCCCGAGGGATCAGGCGGGGAGGTCAGCCGAGCCGGGGTCCCCAATCCTTGAGGGGAGCTCGGCCTTCCACGATGCCGATACCGCGCGCGCGGTATATCGGCACGCCATGCTTCCAGCGGACCGGGCCGAGTTCCGGAGGGCGTCGCTGGAAGAGATCGTCGACAGTACCTACTGTAATACTGTTCGGGTGAGCTATTGCCTCTCATTGGCTACTAACTTATGCATACACTGCCTGCTTTTTACTTATAGTTGCTTTCTTCTTCTTTTTTCCTCTTTTGCAGCGTATCCATGAAGTCGACTCCCTGGTGTTTATTGCCCAAAGTTGTCAGGCGGAGACTCGACGACTCAGCCGGCAGTTGGAGCCGGCCAAGAAGAGGGTCGCTGAGCTGGAGGCCGCGCTGGCCGAAGCCGAAGCGTGAAGGGAAGCCACCGAGGCCGGGCGACTCGCCATGGTCGAGGTGCTCGAAGAGGAGAGGGTCGCCCATTCGTTGACGAAATCGGCCCTGCGTGCCTCGGAGGCGCGCCTGGGGGAGGCCCAGTCCGAGGTCGCGGGTCTGAAGTACGAGGCTGGGGTCTTCCGCCTCAAGATCGAGCAGCTCGAGGCCCGGGAGAAGAGGGCGCTCGAGCGGGCCGAGAACGCAGTGGAACTCTTCAAGGAGTCAGAAGAGTTCCGCGATATGTTAGAGGAGGAGACTGTGGACGGGTTCCTCCGGGGCTTTGACAACTACCGGAAGCAGATGGCTCGGATATGCCCCCAGTTCGACCTCTCGACGATCCGTCCGAGGATGAGGTTCGGGTACGGCTCCGACGACGACGACGATATCCCCGCTGCCCTCATGTCCGAGGAGGACCTTGCTGAGGCCGGAGCCGTGGCAGCTGAACCGGTGAGGGCGGAGGCCATACCTCATGAAACCAGCGAGGTTGTTCCCGCGGCGCCGGCCGAGGCCCCTGCCGCAGACCCTGAGCCCGCGCCCGCTCAAGACCCTGAGCCCGCGCCTACTGAAGACCCG
Organism: Phoenix dactylifera; assembly: GCF_009389715.1. Lineage (NCBI taxonomy): Eukaryota > Viridiplantae > Streptophyta > Magnoliopsida > Arecales > Arecaceae > Phoenix > Phoenix dactylifera. The sequence continues at coordinate 11,678,160 of NC_052395.1, forward strand.
CAGGTCATTCCTGTAGACGACGAGGGCGATGCTAATGAAGCCGCCGCCTCTTAGGACTTCGGTTTTTTCTATGTTCATTGTAAACGAGGTCGGCCTACAACTTTGTAAAAGGCCGGCCTCTAGTTTTGTACTTAGCCTTTTGGCGTTTCATCAATGAAAGCTTTTTCTTTCACTTCTACATTTATTCTTCTTCTCTGCCTTTTTCACTCACAAACGAGGTCGGTACTTCTGCCGACTCTCGACTTCGTATCCGAGCCTTCAGATAATATTAATAAAGACATGTTCTTTGGCCATGTCTTACCTTTCTTCTGGTGTGTATAAGTGTCCGAACTCTGATTATGCTAGCTAGGGGGGGCTCCGAGCTTAGACTTTAGGAAATTTCACCAAGTCTTGTAGCTCGGATTCGTAGGTTGCAGAGGTTGCCAAGTTCGGCTTTTAGGTTCTCATGGCACCGGGTTCGAGCTTCGGGCCCCCAAGTGGGGCCGCGCTAGACCTACATGGGTCGCTACCGAGGTGCTCGGCCAAGCTTTTGAGCCTGGCTCTTGGGGCGCAGGCCCGTAAGAAAGTTGTCCCCTAAAGGGGAGCTTAGGCCAATAGTCACATCGTCGCCAGGTTTTTCATAGTCATTGCCCTCGGACTCTGCCGAGATTCAGGCGAGCGGGGTTGGGGCCTGTAAGGAACACCTCGGCCTTTGAGGTTATCTTCACGAGTTGACATCAGAGTCTGGGCATGGGGGCTGTGTTGGGCCCTAATTTATGAAGACTTTGTACAAATTGTGGAGACTTGATGAGCGGAGCATGCATAATGTGGTTAGGAGATCGGTCTTAAGCCGACCCATTGGAGAAGCCCGGCTTTGGGGCGAGATAAGACTCCAACGTTGGATGAGATTTCGCTTAGCAGTATGTAGATAAAATTTGACAAGGAGGGCGTCGAGTTAGATGTACCTCTTGCCTTTTCAGAGTTGTGCTTCACATGGCGGAGTAGGTTGCCTCCCTTCCTCGTCGACCTCCGGAGTCATTTTTGACTTTAAGGGGGGCTCGGGCTTCTCACGGACCCGACGGCACCCGCCGAGGTTGAGAGGATTTGGGGAGACTTTATTGATTTGTAGCTCTTTGCGAGGTCGAGGGGGCTTGAGACCCTATGGTCGGACCTCGGGGCGCCCCAACCTTGGTCGAGGGATCTCGCGTTAGGTCGGCGGGTCTGTGGGCGCTTTGCTGACCTGTGGTGCCTCCCGAGGTCGAGGGAGTCTGGTCCTCTACGGTCGACCCTCGGGGCATCCCGACCTTAGTCGAGGAATCGTTCGTCAGGCCGGTGGGTCTGGGCACGCTCTACCGACCTGCGACGCTTCCCGAGGTCGAGGGAGTCTGGTTCTCTACGGTCGACCCTCGCGGCATCCCGACCCTAGTCGCGGGATCGTTCGTCAGGCCGGTGGGTCTGGGCACGCTCTACCGACCTGCGACGCTTCCCGAGGTCGAGGGAGTCTGGTTCTCTACGGTCGGCCCTCGGGGCATCCCGACCTTAGTCGAGGGATCGTTCGTCAGGCCGGTGGGTCTGGGCACGCTCTACCGACCTGCGACGCTTCCCGAGGTCGAGGGAGTCTGGTTCTCTACGGTCGGCCCTCGGGGCATCCCGACCTTAGTCGAGGGATCGTTCGTCAGACCGGTGGGTCTGGGCACGCTCTACCGACCTGCGACGCTTCCCGAGGTCGAGGGAGTCTGGTTCTCTACGGTCGACCCTCGGGGTATCCCGACCTTAGTCGAGGGATCTTGCGCCAAGCCGATGTCTCATCGTCCTGCGATACTTCCCGAGGTCGAGAGAGTTTGGGACTCTACGGTCGAACCTCGGGGCATCCCTATCTCAGTCGAGGAATCTGAGGATCACAAAACGACCCAACATTAGAAGAGAATTGTAATCATTGAAGTAGGCGATTCATTCGCAGAAAAGAGATTGAATCTATGGTCCCGATTGTCTTAAACCCCATGGGGTTTCATTGGTAGTACACTCGTAGATTCTCAGAGTTTCAGCTTCGCGGGATCAGAGTCCCCTTCAGGGACTTCAATTTGTACGCCCCTGGTCGTTGTACCCGGGCGATTTGATACGGCCCTTCCCAATTTGGGGCGAGCTTTCCTTGCTCGGTCGGTTGAGAAGCCTCGGCTCTTCTGAGGACGAGGTCCCCCACTTTGAAGAGCTTGGACTTGACTCTGGAGTTGTAGTATTGGGCCGTTCTCTGTTGGTATCTTGCCATACGAACCCGGGCGACCTCTCGTGTCTCTTCAACGAGGTCCAAGTTGCCCCTGAGCTGGGAGGAATTGGTGTCAGGGTCGTAGTGCTCCACCCTTGGAGAAGAAAGGCCGATCTCTAGCGGGATGACGGCTTTAGTGCCGTATGCTAGGTTGAAGGGAGTCTCTCCTGTGGGCAGTCGGAAAGTAGTCCGATGCGCCCAGAGGACGTTGTACAAGTCCTCGACCCACTGTCCTTTGGACCGATCAAGCCTAGCCTTGAGTCCCTGCAAAATAGTGCGGTTAGTTACCTCGGTTTCCCCGTTTGTCTGGGGATGAGCGACCGAGGTGAAGCGGTGGTCGATGCCGAGCTCAGAGCAAAATTTCCTGAAATGGACATTATCGAATTGCCGACCATTGTCGGATATAAGGATACGGGGTAGTCTGAATCTGCAAATTATGGACTTCCACACGAAGTCCCGCATCTTTTGCTCGGTAATCCGGGCGACGGGTTCGGCCTCGACCCATTTGGTGAAGTAGTCGATGGAGACGACCAGAAACTTTCTTTGTCCGAAGGCTAGGGGAAAGGGCCCCAGGATGTCGATCCCCCATTGGGCAAACGGCCAGGGGGCGATGATGGAAGTCAGCAGGGCCGAAGGTCGGTGCTGGATATTGGCGTTTCGTTGACACCGATCGCACCTCCGGACGAAATCCGTCGCATCTTTCTGGAGCGTGGGCCAGTAATATCCTTGCCGCAGGATCTTATGGGCCAGTGCCCGACCCCCCAGGTGATTTCCGCAGATCCCTTCATGGACCTCTCGGAGGGCATAGTCCGCCTCGGAGGGGCGGAGGCATCTGAGAAGGGGAGAAGTAAATGATCGTCGATAAAGCCTATTCTCGTACAAGACATACCGGGGGGCTTGGCGCTTGATTCGGCGAGCCTCCATCTCGTCATGAGGCAAGGTCCCGTCTTGGAGGTAGCAGACGAGCCCATCGATCCAGCTTGGCTCGGAGTCGATGCACATGGTGGGCTCGGGTTCCTCCGTGCTGGGGATCTGAAGATACTCGAGCGTTGTTCCCTTGGGAAGCTCGCTCATGCGGGAGGTTGCCAATTTGGACAGCTGGTCTGCCCTGAGGTTTTCCGCTCTGGGAATGTACTGAATATTGAAAGAATTCAGGACAGACGTAAGTTCCCGCACCTTTTGGAGATACTTTTGCATGGATGGCTCTTTAGCTTCAAAGTCTCCTTGGATCTGGTTCACTACCAGCTGGGAGTCGCTGAAGGCCGTCAGGTCTTCCACTTTCAGTTCTTTCGCCAGCTTGAGCCCGGCGATGAGAGCCTCATACTCGGCCTCGTTATTCGAGGCCGGGAATTCGAGGCGCAGGGCTTGCTCGGCCACCACTCCGTCTGGACTGGTGAGGATGAGTCTGGCTCCGCTACCCCCCGAGGTTGAAGACCCGTCCGAGTGCAGGACCCATGGCTGCCTCGGGGCTTCCTCCGCGGATACGGGTGGCAACTCGGGGTCGTCCGGCAGGGTACATTCCATGATAAAGTCGGCGAGTATTTGGGCCTTGATAGCCGGCCTGGGCCGATATTCGAGGTCGAATTCTCCGAGCTCGACCGCCCATTTGGCGATCCTCCCCGCACGATCCGACCTTTGCAATATTTGCTTCATAGGCTGGTCGGTCAATATAGCTATTGTGTGGGCTTGGAAGTAAGGCCTGAGTCTCCGAGCCGAGATGATGAGGGCGAAGATGGTCTTCTCAAGTTTAGAATATCGGGTCTCAGCATCCCTGAGAACCCGGCTGGTGTAATAGACCGGCTTTTGGAGCTTGTCCTCTTCCCGGACGAGGACTGAGCTCACTGCGGCCGGGGAGACGGCCAGGTATAGATAAAGAACCTCGCCCTTCTGGGGCTTGGTGAGCAGCGGGAGAGAGGCCAGAAGGCTCCGGAGCTCTTCAAAGGCTTGCTGGCATTCTTCTGACCACCGAAAGTCTTTCGGCCGTTTGAGGCTTTTGAAGAAAGGGAGGCAGCGCTCGGCTGACCGAGAGACGAACCTTCCCAAGGCGGCAACTCGCCCTGCGAGCCGCTGCACCTCCTTAACTGTCTTCGGAGGCGACATCTCTTGCAGTGCCCGAATTTTCTCCGGGTTGGCTTCAATTCCGCGCTGGGTCACTATGAAACCCAGGAACTTGCCCGTGGTGACCCCGAACGCACACTTCGCCAGGTTGAGCTTCATTTGGTATCTCCTGAGCTTGGTGAATGTCTCGTTGAGATCGGCTATATGGTGTTCCGCCGCTCGGCTTTTTACCAGCATGTCGTCCACGTAGACTTCCATATTTCGGCCGATCTGATCTTTGAAAATTTGGCTGACCAGCCTCTGATAGGTGGCTCCAGCATTCTTCAGGCCGAAGGGCATCACCTTGTAGCAGTAGGTGCCCTTGTCGGTGATGAAGGCCGTCTTTTCCTCGTCTTCCGGCGCCATTCGGATTTGATTATACCCTGAAAAGGCGTCCATAAAAGTTAGCAGTTGGTGTCCTGAGGTGGAGTCGACGAGCTGGTCGATGCTCGGGAGGGGGAAGCTGTCTTTCGGACAGGCCTTGTTCAGGTCGGTGTAGTCCACGCACATACGCCATTTCCCATTGGCCTTCTTTACGAGGACTACGTTGGCGAGCCAGTCCGGGTAGGAGACCTCCCGGATGAAGCCGGCTCCGAGGAGTTTGTCCACCTCCTCAGCCGCAGCCCGTTGTCGTTCTGGGGCGGAGCCCCTTTTCTTCTGCTTCACAGGTCTGCTAGTTGGCTTCACCTGGAGCCGATGGACCATGACCTCAGGGTCAATTCCTGGCACATCCGCGGGCGACCAGGCGAAGACGTCAGCGTTGTCCCACAGGAAGCTGACGAGGTGGTCCCTCTCGCAGGCGCCAAGGCCGGAGCCGACCTGCACAGTTAGCTCAGGAAAATTTTCTCGTAGTGGAACTTGAACAAGAAGCTCACCGGGCTCTACTTGCTTCTTCCAAGGGGTGTCCCTCGCATCGAGGGTTTCTATGGGTAATGAGGGGTCCGTCGGCTGAATCGTTGCTCCGGTTGGTCGCTTTACTCCGTGGGCCGCCATGTAGCATTGCTTGGCAACCAGCTGGTCTCCACGGACCTCGCCTATTCCTTGGCCGGTGGGGAACCGCATGAGCAGATGGCGGGTTGAAACTACGGCTCGAAGGGTGTTTAGCCCCGGGCGCCCAAGGATGGCGTTGTAGACCGAGGGCAGACGGACCACCAGGAAGTCCGTCCTCACAGTGCTCTCCCGGGGAGCGAGGCCAACCGTGACAAGGAAGCTAGCCTCACATTCAACTGGGACTGAATCCCCAGTGAACCCAACCAGTGGGGCATTAATTCTCCGGAGATGTCCTTCTGGCAACCCCATTTTTTGGTAGGCATGATAATACAAAACGTTGGCTGAACTTCCATTGTCAACTAGGACACGCTTTACATCAAACCTATTTATAATCATAGAGATGACCACAGCGTCATCATGAGGGGTCTCGACCCCTTCTAAGTCCTCGTCCGAGAACGAGATGACTTCAACAGTGCGTGGGCGCTTCGGAGGTGCTCTCTGGGCGGCCGTTCCTGCCGAGGCCCTCCCAATCATGTTGATGGTGCCGGCAATGGGCCTGTTGCCGTCCAGATTCTCGGACGGTATGGTATTCTCCGCCGGCCTCCTTTCCTCATGTCGGTTCCTCACGAACCGGTTGAGTACTCCCCGACGGATGAGTGCTTCTATCTCGTCCCGGAGCTGGAAGCAGTCCTCCGTGTCGTGCCCACGGTCCCGATGGAAGCGACAGTACTTCCTGGGATTACGGGGAACTCCCGTGTCTCGCATAGGAGGCGGGGGTCGGAAGAAGTCCCGACCCTCGATTTCCATCAGGATCTCGGCCCGAGGAGCATTGACAGGCGTGTAGTTCTCGTACCTCCCCGTGTACGTCCGAGGCCGTGGTGGAGACCTCGGTCGAGGGGGGGTCCTCTGCTGAGGTCGTCCCTGCTGCCGGGGCGGGCTCCTCAGCCGGGGGAGATTCTTCTCTCGACGGGGAGATCGACTTCTTTGTCGGCCGCGTTCCTCGCGGCGTTTCTTCTGCTTCTTTGAGGCGGGCTCAATTGCTCCCCGCCTGGAGGCGACGACCTCCTCGGCCTTGGCGTACTTCCGGGCTCGGGCCAGCATCTCGGTGAAGTCGGCCGGAAAGCTCTTCTCGATGGAGAAGAGGAATCGGTAGGAGCGAACCCCAGTCTTCAAAGCCGACATGGCTATTGACTGGTCTAGCTCGCGAACTTCCCAGGTGGCGGCGGTAAAGCGGTCCAGGTACTCCTTAAGGGATTTCCCCTCCTTCTGTTTGATGTCCAAGAGGGAATCTGACGTCCGTCGTTGGCGTCGGCTGGCAGCAAAATTAGTGGCGAACTGCCTGCTGAGTTGCTCAAAAGAGGATACCGTGTTCGACTTCAGCCCAGAGAACCAAAGCCGAGCGGTCCCTCGGAGGGTTGCTGGGAAGGCCTTGCAAAGCATGGCTTCCGAGGACCCTTGTAGGGCCATGAGGGCCCGATAGCTCTCCAAGTGGTCGAGAGGGTCGGTGATTCCGCTATAGGGCTCTACCTGAGGCATTTTGAACCTCGCGGGAACCGGCTCGTCCTCGATCTGGCGGGAGAAGGGGGACTTGGTAGTGAACTCAAAGTCTCCCTCTTGCCTCGCCTTCTTGCTGTGGAGCGCCGCAATCTGGAGCTCCAGATGCTCAACTTTTCGGTCGAGCTCCCCCGCCCGCGGAATTGTCGCCGTGATCTGCGCCGGTTCGCGGTGGTCTGGGGCTGACTCAGCCTCAGAAGGCTGGGGTCTTCTGTTGAAATCTTCCCCCGGTAGCTCCCTCTGGGGGGAAGTCCGCTCTTCGTTGTTGGCTCTGGAGGAGCCATGCAAATTCTGGCCTGGGAGAACCGGGCCGTTGGGAGGAAATTCCGGCAGGACCTGGGCCTGCGGGGGAAGCGTTGGTAAAGCCTCCTCGCGCCGTAAGCCTTGGACGGCGGCGGCCAGGGCCTGGACTTGCTGTACCAGGGCATTGAACTGTTCCGGCTGGACCTGAGGAACTGGGTCAGCCGGAGTTGGAGAATTCTGGACGGAGCGTCCAGGACTTTGCGGGGGACGCCGGGAGATGTTGGAGGCTCCCTTGCTTCTCAACTTCATGATCGCTACTCGGTCCCTTCCTCTAGCGCCAACTGTTGCTGAAAATTGGACCCGGGGGCGATCGTCCGTCGAGGAGGGGGAGCTGTCGGCGGACGCGAGGGAGTAGCGATGCGTCGGCGGGCGGCGTCCTCTGTCGGGGTGCCTGCAGAAAAGCCGGTGGCCGGGTCTTCCGGCGCCGGCCCTCCGATGCTTAAGTCAGAGGGGGCAAAATAGTGTTCAAAGAAAATGGGAGCAGTAGTGCTTTCTTCTTTCTCTCTCTCTGTCCCCCCCCCCCCCCCCCCCCCCCCCCCCCCCCGCCCTTGAGAAGCACGGTTCCCTTTTATAGGGGGGTTTACCTGCGATGTGACCGGACAAGGCCGTCGTACAGCTCGGCACGTTGCTTGATCTGATGCACGGACAAGTAGATAATTATACTGATGTCGGAGGTAAGGCCGTCGTACGACCTGAGCCGTCACGCGATCGGGTGAATCATTGCGTTGATGTCGGCGGTGAGGCTGGGATCAGACTTATCATGGCGGACAGGACTCTGCCGAGCTGATTTGCCGTGGAGAGCTGAGGATCCGTAGATGAAAGGAGCCACGCGCATTAATTGTTGCGTAGGCCGGAGATTCACATTAATTGTTGCGTAGGCCGGAGATTCACATTAATTGTTGCGTGAACTGGGGATTTGCCGGGATCATGTGTAATAAATGCTGGGGCAGTGGCAGGATATGGCCCTTGGCCGGACCTCGGAGAGGTACGGCCGCGGCAGGTGGTTGACAAAGACAAGCCTTTGAGGTCGGAAGTCCTCTAGGTCGGATGATCCGGGATCGGACGTTCTGGGGTCGGGCGCCGACCTCAGTCGTCCGGGGTCGTCGACTACATAGTCTTCCGGTGGAAGGGTTATTGTATTACTGGGGGAAAACCGTATTCCCCCAACAATTTTGTTTGAGAATACGAATATTAGCCATAAGTAGAAATTCAAATATAGATGCAGATAAAATACTAAAAATATGAATATAAAAATAAATATAATTTAGATAATTAAACTTTACAACTATAAAATCAAAGATATTTTTAAGTAGACAATAAATTAAGTTAATAGCATGTAGTTATATATTTTTCTTAAAAATTTATGATTACTGTATAAAATTAAATAGGTTATTAAAAAAATTGGCTATTCGGATATGGATATGGCAGTTGTTCAATTTTTTTTTTTTTGGATATGGATGGTGTTTAAATTTTTATCTATATTTAAATAGATTTACATATGAAAATGAATTTATACGAATATCATTTTGTCCACTTTCACCCTTAACAAATGAACTATGTTTGCTGCAACAAATAAAAGATAGACGGCTAGAATTGTTATCTAGGACTTTTTAAATCTAATATTTTGTTATATCTTTTGCTTGAACTCATATTATCGCCAATAATATGCAAAGTGGTTTCACAAGCTTTATGCATTCGAGTCAGGCTAAATATTAAAAAATCATGCTATTCATAAAATTAAACTTATATTTCAACATACTATTTACAATAAAAACAAATGTTGATCAACGTAAGAGGGTTAATGCTGTATACTTCACAATTACCTTCTTTTAACAAAGTACTCAGTTGTAATTAGGGAAAACTGGAATTTTCACAGAACCAAAGGTGTTATCCAACAGAACATTTCCCTGGTACTCATCAATTTCTTAGAGTCATTTGAACTGTTTTCGTCTTTAGCATTAGTTTTTTCCTGGTCGAAGGCAGATGGCATGCAATAGCCCATCCATTTACCAGCTGGTTGTTTCTTAGAAAGTACCATTTGCTGCGTGAGAACCACCCTTCGAACCACTTCAGATGAACCCTGTCCTGTTTATGACTAACTAGGACTCTCATTCTTTTGGCCTCTGTGGAATTTGTTCCCAAACTTGTGCAGGCCTCTCCGAATTGTGCGGAGACCGTGAACATCATTCCTGTATGATTTTTCGGCGTTGTTGGTATCACTGCACTCAGAAGCTAATGATCTTGGGCTGTCGTTGCCAGCACTGTCCTCTCCAGGGAGTCGGGTTTCTGATTTAGCTGCACAACTCCCAGGGTGATGTATCCACATTCCTGTCTCCTGTTGCCCTTCAATGTTAATGGGTTCAAACTCATCCACTATTTTTCTACCTACTTCAGAAGATGTACAAGTGTGTTGAGCCATTGAGTTTGATTCTGGAGAATCAGTTTCTGCCGTCTTCGATAAGCCTTCATCACTGGACTTCTCCTTCCCCTGCAAGGATTTCTGTCAAAATAAGGTCTAGCTCCTTAATATTTCTAAGCATGTGTTGTTTCATCAAGAGCACTGCATTGGCTATACCTTTTTAGAATCGATATCAAGCACGGTAATTGCCAAGTGCAACCTCCCTGTATTGATGTTCCATAAGGTCAGCCACTTGTCATGTCTTTGCCCACCCCTGAGATCAGCAATGTCTATTGAACAATCCCTGCAGACCATAAAAATCTTAATGCATAAAGATGAACCTACTGTCGGCAATCAGAAATGACATGGTCATGATGTGTCAAGATGCGAGAGACCCTGAAATGCATCGAAACACAAACTTAAAAATATGAAGGCTGCAGGTTTAGTATCAAACTAAGCATATGAACGTGACCGTTAGGCTATAAAGTACCAGTACAATCAATAATGGATGATGCGAGTATACCAAGCCAGAAATGACTCAGAAAGTAGAAGTTGTCTCCCATATTCTTGTTACTGTATTCAACTGTCATTTCACAAATCATCCATGTATAAGATGATCCACAACCCTTGATCTTTTTCTTTGAAACACACTTTTCTGATTATCAGGTTAAATTGAAAGAGGAAAGGATCTAAAGAAAGAGTGACACAGTGTATATACCAGAATCTACAAGAGCATGATATCGCATTAAAATTCTATATAGAGCATCTGAAGCAGAGGTGAGGAACAAGGAACAGACCCGAGCATGTCATCAAAGACAAAATCCTTATCACGAATTTCAAGAACTAGGATGTTAGGTGTTTCCCAAGAAGTGATGGGAATCTTAAACTCTTCGAGCCATTTTGGAGCTAGAGTCTTCTTTTGAATCTTTGTCTGGAATCTGTAAGGGCCAAATTGACCTTTGACATAAGGATCCGCAAGCCCTGCAAGATAGCTTTAACTCAAATTCATGGGAATTCACTTAACTGGAATATAATTTGAAAAAAGAGCAACCATCTGTTTCAGAGGCCAGCAAACATACCGAGACCTACCATTTAAATCTGATGGTTTAACTTCAGTTGCCTCTATAATCTCCACTTTAGCTAATGCAATTGGATGTCTTTCGTCAACAGTAAACCAACTCTCTGAAAATTCATAGCATAAGTTTCAGAACAGTTGTCAAAATTCTCAGCAATTTTCAGATATCAAAAACATATATGATGATACAAAAAGAAAAATTTAAAAGTTCCAAAGTGGTGGTCCGTTTTATGTCTCCTGCAGATTGCAGAAGCTCTAACAGTTTCTTCCCTATATCATGTATTAGGTATCTCACCGTTGCATTCTTCCACATTTGGTGTCTAGCACTCTCAACATTCAGAAATTGGCCTTTGCAGAAAATGTTATAAAAGAGGGATCACTCAAGATTCCTTTCACCACAGAACAGTATAAACAATTTGATCTTCATGCGAAAAATGCAAAATGATTGGATGAGCTCAAACAAATGCTCTTAGTGGTCTACTTTGATAATCATCTAGCATCCTAAAAGTTATATCACACAACTGCTGAGTAGATCTGCAATTGCTTTCAAGGCTTGTATTGCCCAAACAAAACAACTGCAACATTATATTAGCATATTACTCTAAAGGTATCTGGGTACTAATGGTTCTTGAGTTGTATCACATGCTGCAGCCCTTATGGGACCTGCAACATCCACGAGTGGGGTATTAAGGGTGACAATGTCAAGTAGGTCATTTAACATTTTAGGATAGGGATGAAGAATCCTAGAATTGTCGTTCAACAATTACAATACGTGGAATGATTGAACAAATTAACAATTATTTACCTGTTGGCATTGAAGCAAATTTTTCCACATCAACAACCAGCATATTAGGCTGAAATGAGAAAGCTTTTGTTAGGGTCAGGCTGTCAATCAAGCAATGATTTATAGTACTAAATCCAACAAAATGTTCAACATGCTAATTCAGATTGCAAAATTTAATCTCTTAATAAATTAAATTTATTCTTATCTTAGGTTTTTCTAGTAAATTCTAAGATATGATGAACCCCTCAGCAAAGTTATGCAAAGTGTAGAGAACAAGCACAATATCATAATACCAACTAAAAGAACTAACCTCAACCAATGTCTGTTCAAATGCATCTGCCAAAATCTTATCCTGCAGAAATACAAAAAAAGAACATTTAAAACTGAATGGATTCCGGAGTCAGCAAGAATAGATCATATTAAAGATGTTAAGAGAAAAATTTTACAAGCCATCCTGCAATTCCTGGAAGTTCAGTAACATCGATCCCATGATTAAAGATTGGTTTTACTGTCATCTGAAAGTATGGTGGCTCAAGAAAACACACTCTCACACGCCCAAGAAAGGGCCACTGTCTAAGGAACTTCATTCCCACCAGAACCTACAGAATTTTTTCCCCCCAAAAAAAAAAGAAGTTAGTATTGCAATGTCTCGAGATATTGTAAACTTCAAGAATTTTTTCTTGAACGTTTATAAAAGGTAAAAATATAAGTAGAAAAGCTTTACAGCCTCTTCTTACAATTTTCTTTTCTTTTTGGTTTTTGAAAGGAACGATATGAATACCTTCTTGATCAAAAGTTGAAATGGTGAAAGAAGAACAAATCAAAAAACAAAAGTAGGACTCAAAATGCTAGAAATCAGATTTTCCAATTGAATTTCTTATGCACATAACTTAGCTTCCTGTTTGTTGATCTTTACTAAGTTAAATCAACAGCATTATTAATTTGTATGACACAAAGGTACATAAATATGACTAACCAAATAAAGATAAGCTGTAATATGCCAATAGTCTATCAACTAGGTGAATGTTTCTTGTAACCTACTAATTACGAATGTCCGAGTTCAGATTTGTGCTTCGCCTACTAATTATGTGGAGAATAAAAAATCTACTATATGCTCATATGATTATTACATTTGCAGTTTTCAAAGAGACAACATAGATACTGTATTCAAGGAGAAAAACTAGGTACTATCATGTCCTACACTTTCTGATTTCTCATTTTCATAAGTGAATTTTCTTGCATCCTTTTTTCTCAAAAATATCGTGGGATTGCCAGCACCCTGAGTCAAATTCAGGACCTCTCCAACGAGGAGAGGGTTGCTAACCAGCTGAGATAAGTCTGATAGGCCCCTGTATACTATTACTCATCATCATGAATTGGCATATACCACCACATAATTCAGCAGCAACATTTAACAAACTTCCACTAAAACAGGAAAATGCCTGAATATTTTCTCACCTTTCCTTCAACATGCATTCCCGTCACATGCATCTTCACCCGCATTCCAAAACCTAATCTTTTCCTTAATTGAACTGCAAGTATTGCACTCATATCATCAGCCGATAGAAAGTTCATGCCCAGCTCTAGAACCTGCGACAACTCATCAATCTCCATCAGCAAGTGAAAAATAGAACCAAAATGTCAACCATATATGATATAAATGTCATTTTATAGACAAATTACATACCAAATGGTCATCATCAGTTGATTCACGAATAACCCGCATTCCTGTAAACACTGGTGGACTCCTGCCCAAATAAAGGTGCTGAACAACTGCCTTGCGCTGCGCATGCAACAAAACACTATCTTTTATCTAAATGGACTATAAATGCATAATAAGAATGATAGTGAAAACTATTTGCGCACTCAGCAAAGTCAGGGGAGAGGACAATGATTCAGATGAAGATAAATTGCTGTCAAAAACTAAAGTGGATACAAATAAAAGGATGATGCCATACAACAGTCCAAGGCTTGTACTTCTCCAAGAACCATGGTATGATGGGCAAGAGAAATTCCTGTGATGCAATTTGTTCCATGCATATAGGCCAAACCTTTTCAACCACATGATTTAGCCATCGTACTGATTCTGAATCAGAAAAAAGCTGTAGATAAAAGAAATATATAAGCTAAATCTGTAGAACATGGACATTTATCGAGAACCAATAAGACCTGTGGATGCACATGCAGAGGAGATTAGTGAATACTAAGAATGAAAAATAACACGATAAGTAGTTGATTAGAAATCAAAACTAGTACAGAAAATAAATACCCTTAGTTGGTTGGCAGATTTTCTTCCCTCAAACTCTAGTCTCCTCCGTAGTCTAAGTAGATAGCATTCATTAACCTATGAACCAAAGTATAAAAGGGTTATACGGACAGAGAAACACGAGAAGGCCAACGAAATTGCCAGAAATCCAAACAAGCCATCAACACTATTATATCCCACCTAATTAACAAGTAACAAATTGGAAGGATATCAAGCAAAAATGTTCACCTCAATTTGAGACATCAGCTTGTATCAGCATCAGCCGCTCACTGAGACAACACTGTAAAATCTCACCCCTTACTCTCTCAGCTTTTATAAACTGATATGTCCCAAGATATTGGCAGGTACAACATCAATACATTGGCCAAGATTTGTCAAAGTGTTTTAATAATTTTAATTATTAAAGTAAAAATCCTTAAAACAGAAGATAAGCATCGGCTTAGATCCTAGAGCACCTTGGTTCTTTCCAAATTTTCTCAGCCTCGTCTCAATATTGGCCAACTGGGTGAGATATCAAGTTTGAAAGCTTTTAAAGAAGATGTAGCACTGACTGTTTAGGAACCTTATAGCAAATAGAACAAACACCCAAAACACACAAAGGGTAGCCAAATGCATGAGGCTCCCGCTATTGTGGGGTCTGGAAAAGGTCAGGTGTATGCAATATTATCCCAGAGCAGCTATTTTCATATTTCGAACTCATGACCTTCACAGCAGCAACCTTACTGTTGTGCCAAGGCTCACCCTTTCAACATCCAAAACACACACAAAAAAAAGAGAAGTGAAACATGCATTTATTTCTCCTGCTGCATGTATTTAAGTCCTCTACATGGTATGCATAATAAACAATATAGTTCAAAATTCAAATTTATTTGTCGCTTTAGAAAAGACTTCACTTACACACAAGGACAAAGTAGCAGTATGTTAGGTCTCCAACTAATGGCTTGGATTGGATAATAACAATGTTCTGCTGTCAGGCATTGAAAATTTGAACTTAGGCCTTATAAGTGTTATTTTGTTTAATAGTAGCAGATGACTAACAAAATATGGAGATCGAGATGTCCTGAGCATTGAAGGATGAGGCAATCTTTGGCTTGTAGCATTTAGTAGAGAAGGTCTACAGCATTATCGACGATTCAAATTAACATTGGACTAGTGGAGATTTTGTTGCTCAAGTCACCAATTCACATCCTAATGTTTCTTCCTCCTCTTTCAGCCAAACATTTTACACAGCTTTCATCTTTGAGAAAGTGCATTTCTATGTCATTTTCCGACTGTTTCTGATAAACAATATACTACTTTCTGAACATGGCATAGGTATCATCTAGAGCTAAGTAAATATACTCTCTGTAATATGTATCATTGGCCTGCGCCCAAAACTCTACTACCTGATTCTCTTACCACTGTAAAATAAACAGAAGTTAACAAGACTCGAAAGCATAAGCAAAGCAGAGGAAGTAGCCATACCTTGTAAAGATAAAACAAAGCTACGAAGAAAACAACCGGATTAGCCCAACCCAAAGACGACAAGATCCAAAGCACCAACAACACCAGCGCAATGTGATGTACGATCGAAGCTTCAAGTATATCCATTCCAACCACTAAACTCCCACAAAATTCCGACTATTTCAAGAACTCCACTTCCGAGGCCAGGAGCAATTTAGGGTCGCAAAACCCTGGGATTTAAAAGATTTGAGTTCGATTGCCCCGGGAGCCTAGAGAGAGGTTATGAAATCTTCGAAGGAGGGATGGAAGAATGTCAAAGGATGAAGAATTGGAGATGAGCGCGGCGCAGCCGCGGAGGAAACGCGGAGATGGGGGAGGATATGGAACTAATCGGCAGTTGGTCAGAAGGAATGGACTGTTTAAATTGACCAAACCGGCCCTCGATTGCACGCTAGGTTGGGTGGAATGGTCTCGGCGCGAGTGGGCCGCCGAGGACTTGGAAATCCTCAGGACGCGGACTCGTCGACATTTTAGATTTGGTCACATATGTGAGATTGCTTCTGACGATGGGTAGATCACAACCATGATACAGGGAATAAATTGTCCAAGCGATTTCTAAGGCTATATTTGCGGGCCAATTGACTTTGACTTAATTGGCGTCCGTCTGCATGGGACTTATAGGTTTCACCCAGGGATGGCAGTCCTTAACTATTTCAATTTATTGTAGATTAAGTTAGATTATCTATTTAAAAAAAATAGCTGGATGCGGATCTGAATTTTGACCTATTTAATAAACAAGTCAGGCTTAAGATAATATTCTTTTTTTTTATATATCTTGGATCCAATCTTATTCGTATCTTGTTCGACCCGATCTATTTGTTGTCCTTAGTTTCAACCTAGATGATGGCATCCCACTGGATTTATCCAACAAGAGACCCTCAAACACCAATAGGAGTTATCCTAATCCAACAATCAAAGGCACATCTCACCTTGATTTAGGAACAACATACTGATGGCAACAAATTATAAACCCAATACCGATCATAAATTTGGATTATACATTCAGCAATCCGACTGGTTGACTAACATTGGTCATTACCTTGTACATTAGAATACATGCGTACTGATATTATATAGCAAAGTTCCTGCACATAGCTCGAAAAAAAGAGTTTTGTTTGCAATTGATAATACATCGTTCAATGCTATATCGAATTTTGTTTGCAAGCACTTGAGAGTTTAGATACTTCAAAAATAAGATAAACTATTGAGGATAATCCATGTAGATGCGTCGTCATGTTACTTAGTCACAGAATACGAGCAAGCTGGTTATTTCCTAGACAAGTTAGAACATTTCCCAGCTTTAAAACAAAAAATTGCAAGATCGCACTGAAGGTCCTGTTTGGATGGTTATGGTTACAGGAGCTTTTTCACACATATAGCCATTTTGAGCAGACTCATATTAAGGCGTTCAAACAAGGAACGAAGAAGTTCATGCATGGAGGAAAGTCATCAAGCATCACAAGTAAAACAGGGACTACGTATCATTTTCAGAAAAAGAGGTGATTTAGGTTGCCCGTATTCTAGGTATCTTCATTCCAAAATCACCCTAATAATGGAAATTTTGATTTCTCGTACCATTTACCTTCCTCTTACGGCGATTTATATTGATCTTATGAATAACCTATCCCAAGCACCCAAATAAGAAATTACAGTGAGGACACCTTGAAAATGAAAATAGTTCTAGCTGGAAAATGGAAGAAAGAGCTATTGGAATAACTACTTTCCAATTCTTTTTCATTTTGTCTCTATGACTCCAAGCATCTTAAGAGAAATTAGAATCAATAGAGAACTAGTTTCAAACTGGGAGTTTAATAGAGGTGTTGGCAACCTCCTTGTCTGAACCTACTTCACAAACTAAATTGTAGCCCAGTGGCAGCATTCTCCACACTCCATGAGAAAAGCATGCTCTGGTGCATGCGGTGCGGCTCATGTGACCACAAGTTAGCACCATTAGATAGAGTGGATGGCTTAAATGGGTCATGCATGCTTAGATGCACAATGTTGGCGCGATTGGTTGCATGACACGTATTTTAAATGCAATTAAGCATAATCAGACTATCTACTATTGTTGCAAATGAGCCTAGCTCAGTTTTGATCTGCTAGAGCTTGGCTTGGCAAGAAAGGAATATTTTATTTTGGGTGGAGCTCTAGCCAAGCTTAACTATCAATATTCAACCTTGATTCATTTCCTTACAAGTGAGCTTGAGCTAGCTAGTCTTTGCTATCGATCCAAGCCTGGGTTCTACTTATTAAAGCAAATCCAAGGAGTTTGGAGTGGACTAGTTGACCAGTTGAGCATTGACGTAATGAAATGGGGCTTTAGATTCGCTAGTTTCTCAACCGGGTTGCTCGCGAGCGGCTTGATTCATAGCCCATGGCTCAGCTGGTCCACGTTTGATGTTGGTAAAACCGCAAACTTATTGATGAGATTTCACATCGAGAAGAGAGAGACGATCTTGGAGGCTGAAAGGAGGGAATCTGACACACAGAAATAACACAGCCACTTGTCATAAAAGACGAGGAGCATTTTTCCAGTGCTTATTATTAATTACCCACGAATCCAAATCACGGGACCAATCCGGCGTCCTTCTTGGGCCATGCACGAATCTCCTCGATCAAATCGGTGAGCCCCTTGTACGACGAACCCCCCTCCCTGACCGCCGCCCGCGCCATCTCCCCGTACTCCTTTGCCCTCCGCCGCATCCCCTCCGCGTCCTCCCCTCCCCCCATTATCCTCCCCACTGCGGCTCCTATCTCCGCCGCCTCGACCACCCCTTTCTCCTCCACCGCCGTGCTCCGCCGGCGCCCCTCGGCCACGGCCCTCACCCCTGTCTTTAACACCTCCACCACCAGCTTCTCGTTCATGAACTGCTCCGTCGACAGCGGCCACGTAGCCATGGGCAGCCCCGCGCTCACCCCTTCGAGAACCGAGTTCCATCCGCAGTGCGTCACGAACCCTCCCACCGCCCCGTGCCCCAGCACCGCCACCTGTGGGGCCCACCCCTTTATCACAAGACCCCTTCCCTCCACCCGTCTCTCGAACCCCTCCGGCATCCACTCCTCGCCGGCGGCCTCCCTCACCACCCAAACAAACGGGTGCCCTGCCAACTCCAATGCCAACGCTATCTCCTTCAGTTGCTCGCAGGAGAAGTGGCTCCAGCTCCCGAAGCAAACATACACCACCGAGTTTGGTTCCTTGGTGTCGAGCCACGAGAGGCAGCGCTCGCGGTTGGCGGCAGCGGAGGGGTCGTCGCCGCCGCGGGCAGCGAGGTCGCCAGCGTCGGCGGACGCAAGCGCAACGGGGCCCACGAACCAGGACCGCATGCGGTCGGCTTTGAGGTAAAGGTCGGCGTAGGCGGACTCGATCTCGGCGAAGCTGTTGACGACTACACCGAGGCTGCCGGACTCGCCCTCGCGGAGGTCGTCCATAGCGGCGGTGATGGGGGTCTCGCCGCGGAGGAAGTCGGGGAGCTCGCGTCGGACCATGTGGATGGGGTGAGGAAGGTCAGGGACGAGGAAAGGTTCGTCGTCGCCGGCGACAGAGAGGTGGGGGAGGTGGCGGAAGAGGGCGCCCATGACGCAGATGGGGAAGAGGCCGAGGGCGTGGAAGGAGAGGCGGGGGACGCCGAGGTCGCGGGCGATGGCGGTGGTCCAGGGGAAGTGGGTGTCGGCGACGACGGCGTCCGGGCGGTGGAGGCGGAGGAGGCGGTCGTGGTCGGGGCGGGTGAGAAGAGAAGCGGCGTCGATCTTATGGCACTCGGAGGGGGGGAGGGCGCTGATGTTCTCGACGCCGGGTGGGAGGCCGGCGGCGGCGGAGGGAAAGGGGTAGAGGAGGGTGCGGAGGGGGAGGCCGGCGGCGGCTGCGCGGTCGATGGTGGGCTGGACGAGGGCGGCGTTGGCTGGGGTGAGGAGTACGGTGGAGTCCACGCCACGGGAGGCGAAGAGGCGGGCGATGTCGACCAAGGGGATCATGTGACCCGTCGCAAAGAATGGGATGAAGAAGACGCGGAGGGGGCGTGGCGCCTCCTCTTCGCCGGCAGCTGAACCCATGGACGAGAGAGACGGATAGAGACTAGAGTGGAAAGTTAGTGGAGATTGATGGTTAAGTAGAAAGCTAGAATGGGAGGATTCAGCTAGTAGAGCTTGCGATAAAACTCGTGATATAATGGGATCCATCGGCCAGAGAGACAGATAAAGAGGGAGCAGTGGAATCGCGGGTCACGTGCTTGTTTTTTAATGGAAATTTGGGGCGAGGGTAGGTATGGTTTTGTGAGGGTGAAAGTGGAGATGGATGCGTCCACTTCGCTCAAGCAGGGGATGATGGTGATGGGGAGATCGGCGGGAAGAGAGGCCAAGTTCTGGCAGAAAAACCTGCCAATCCCATGTCCCAAATGTGGGCGGATAGGTCATTCGGCGACGGCATGCGAGTCTTCATCTCCGACGGTGGTCGGAGCGGATCTGGTGGTGGAGACGCCTAGGCCCCATCACCATCATCCTCGGCTTGAGGACCTTTATTACCCTGATACCGAAGGTACTGGATGGTAGTGGGTTAGGATGTGACGGCGGCCATACAGCAGTTTTTTACTACAGCTGTGATGTCATCGGACTGGCAGAGGACCTTTATTACCCTGATACCGAAGCGGCAGGATGCTACTGAGCCGGATCACTTTCGATCGATCAACCTGTGCGCCACTTTGTATAAGGCAACGGCGAAGATTCTTGCTGTCAGGTTGAGGGACTTACTTTCGAGGCTGATCAGTCCGGAGCAGGGTGCTTTCATAGGTGGTCGGAGCATCTCCGACAATGTTCTGATACCACAGGAGTTCATGTTCGATTTGGGGAGGGCCCCGATAAGGAGGACCTTGATGGGAGTCAAGCTTGATATGGAGAGGGCCTATGATAGGATGCGGTGGGACTTTGTGCATCAGTCTCTGCAGGTGTTTGGTTTTCCGGAGACATAGATTCAGTGGATTATGGGTTGTGTCAGGGCTCCTTTTTTTGCCATCCTGGTGAATGGCACACCTTTCCGTTTCTTTGTGTCGTCAGGAGGATTGCGGCAGGGATGCCCGCGTTCCCCACTTTTGTTTATTATCTGTGCAGATGCTTTATCCAGATCCTTGCATCAGGCTGTGCTCACTCAGGAGTTGGAGGTTTACAGGCCAGTGGTGGGTGCTCCCTCGATCTCTCATTTGCTCTTTGCGGATGATTGTTTGCTACTAGCCCGGTCGGCTCGGTAGGATGGCCGGGTTCTTGGTAGGGTCCTATGAAACTATTGTGCTATGTCGGGTCAACGGGTTAATTTATCGAAATCTGCAGTTTGTTTTAGCCCGTTGACCAGACAGGAGGAGAAGAACTCTATCATGCAGATTTTGGGGGTAGCCGAGCAGAATGGCACGATGAGGTACTTGAGGTCCCACTTTCTAGTCGGCGACTGCGCGGCAAGGATTGTACTTTTCTGGAGGCCAGCATCCGGCAGAGGGTGGAGGGTTGATGGGGACATCAGAGCCCTTCATCCAGATGATCCTGAGCCCCCGGATTGAGTCAGACCCGGATTGGGTCCATTTGAGTCCGAGTCATTTTCTTTTATTGCATTATTTACTTTTGTCTTAGTCAAGTTAATTTGGTTCGTTATTTTGTTATTAGACTGGTCAATTGGGTTTATGTAATTGGGTCAATATGTAAGGTCTATATAAAGACCACCCCTCTCATGTATAAGGGAACTGATGATTGAGTGAAAAAAATCCTAGCTTCTTTCTTGTTCTACTTCTTCCTTCTCCTCCCCTTCTCCTCTTCCTGCGTCCCTAAAACCTCTTCTTCATTCTCCCTCTCTTGTTCTTCCTTCTTCTCCTCTTTCTCCGCAGTTGTGCTACATCAACTTGGTATCAGAGCCACGGCTTTGCCACTGTTGCAAAAGCCTCGATCCCCCCCTTTTCTCTTCCCCCTCTCGGTTCTCACACAAAGAACAGAAGGGGAGAAACCCCTGCGCCAGACCCTCCCCACCCATCATCGTACCTGAGCCCGCCGCCGCCTTTAGACCGCCGCCGCTGCCTCCCCCACCTTGCAGACCGCCGCATCCCCACGAAAGCCACCGCCAAAAGCAGAGTCCGTCATCAACAAACACCATGGGCTCGTTTGGTTCGCGGGGAGCATTTTCCTTCCTAGGAATATGATTCCTGGGAAACAAATTCCTAGGAAGAGGATGCCTAGGAAAGTATTTTTGGCATGTTTGGTTGACCATGGGAAAGTGACAAATTTCCAAGGTGCTTATGTTTGGTTGGCCATCCACTTTCCTAGGAAAATTATATATAATTCCTATTATGCCCTTAATAAAAATTAGGTTTTTAATGCCTCTTTAATGCTTCTTTAATGCTGAAGGGACTTTTTGGAAAAAAGTAAAAATGGAGTGATTCCCGCCTCATGGGAAAGTAACTTTCCCATGTTTCTCATGGGAAAGACTTTCCCATGAAATGTGGGAATCACATTCCCATGGGAATACAACTTTTCCTTCTCTCTCCTTTGAAAACTCCAACCAAACAAGAGGCATCTCATTACTTTCCCGTTGACCACACTTTCCCCCCTTCTTTTCCCGCGAACCAAACGAGCCCCATTTGCTGTTGGCTGTGGCCACCCTGTGGGCCTCAGGCTTTATAGGGGAAAGACACAAAAAAAACAAAAGAATAGAAGAAGACAAGGGTTTGGACGCCCCATCCAAAGCCCCTCTCGTCCGACTGAGGTGGGGTTCCTCACTTCCCTGGCCTCGGTCGGAACCCAAACCGACGGCACCCGAGGAAGAAGGCCGGCGATCGGGCGCGAGAAGAAGAAGAATACGCCCGATCTCGTGTAACCCGACGCCCCCTTTTTCCCCGCCCCACCGTCGCAGCCGAGCACGCCGCCACGTTCTCCCGTCGTCGTCCGCGAGCGAAGCACGGCGGAGAGGAGCCGAACCCACCGCCCCATCATCTTCTTCCGCCGCCGCAGCCCCATCCCGCAGGCCCAGCCGCGAAGATCGGCACGCCCTTCCGAACCGTCGGGAGATTGAAGACGGACTGCGCTTCACGGGTAAGATCCCAAACCCGAAAACCCACTAGCCCGGGTCCGTTCCAAAAAAAAAAAAATTACGTAGGATCACGTGACCTGCACGTGTCCCACAAAAAAAAAAAAACACTCGTTACCTTTGTTTCTACCGAAGGGAAACCCTAGGGGTTTCCGCCGCCTTCGCTGCCTCCGCCCGTGCCGCTCCGCCTCCGCCCGTGCCACTCCGCCTTCGCCGCCTCCACCGTGCCGCCTTCTGCTGCCGCCGAGATCCGCCATCGCCCGAGCCCCGTCTTCTCCCTCCCCACCGAGCCGCGCCGCCCGAGCCCAAGCCACCTCCCGCCGCCGCTGAAGCTCGCATGCCGCGCCACCACCGCCTCTGTCGCGCCTTCACCGCCTCCGCCGTTGCGCCCGTGCCCTCTTCCTTCCGCCGCGCTCCACCAACTACATCTTCTCCCTTCCGCCGCCACGCTCCAACCCATCCCCACTCCCTCATTCAATTTGAGGGCCCAACAGGCCCTTTCTTACACGAGCCCCATCACCCTCCCCTCAACAAGGCCATACCACCCCACCCTCCTTTCTTCATTACACGGGCCCAACTGCAGCCACAGGCTTGCAGACCTTTCACGCTCACACTGTACAACTACTATAGGCCCACAGCAGCATCCTCTTAGTGTCCATTTCAACTGAACAGCTCGGATTCAACAATCAGCCCTCACTAAGTGTCGGCATTGTCATCGTCTCCACTGCTTGGGAAGCCACGAGCAAACGATTTTGGTCGACTACTTCACGACAGGTGATAGGTTTCCATTTTTCTTGGGCTTGTTCATTTAATTATGTTCTAGTCCTCTTGCATGATAGCCACATTTTGAAAACTTATATTGCTGTCACAATTCAGAACATTGAACCTTTCACTTCCGAACCCACCCTATTACCCATTAAATCTTGATATTAAATTAGCACACCTTAGTAACAGGACGTTTCTCAATATTATTCGACCAGATTACTTTAGGATCAGAACAACTGTACTACTTGATTGCAATCTAATTTCTTAAATTGAATAATCTTAATCCTTAATTCTGAATAACCGAAGTAAAAAAATCAGCAACATTTAAATTTTAAGTTATTCTTGTAAAAACTTGCTGATTTCTGAAATCATAATAGATTGCATTAGTAGGTTGTCCTGCATCAAATTTGGTCCTGCATCATATTTATTAGGGTTTCATTAGTGACACTGCATTTCACATCATCACCCAGTGTCATCATTGCAAGCCAACCTATAGTGATATGGAGCACTATCTCAATCAACCTAAAACCCCTATAGCTACCATGAATTCCGACATTTTGAGGTCTCTCCTAGAACAGATCGTTGCCATGCGGGCTGGATGCAAGAAATTCAAACAAGAGATCCGTGAGCTCATTCAAAATTCTAGGACCCCTACGCCGCCAACCCCTATTGCAGCCCAACCTAAAATCGATTTGGTTGCACCACCTGTAATCCTTTCCCATTTTCTTGGGCACCAAACCCGATGCTCAAGGTGTCAACAACTCGACCACATAGCATCCCAATGTTCCATTAGAACCTACCTGATTACTGAACCAGAAGTTAGGAGCCAAGAGGTCGAATATGTCAAAGAAGTCTATGAACCAAATATAGAAGACTTTGAAGATGAACCTACAGAATTAGACTTTGTCCAAAATGATTCCCAAAGGGAGACTATTGATCTAAGTACAACCAAGCCACTTCACATCACTACTATCGAAGAAGTAGTGAAAGATATTGAGAGCCAGTCACCTGAGTTGGCACTTGTAGCTAAAGATACCCATGCGGAGTCCAACCTTGAACATTCCCCGGTAGTAGTTTCCCTTCTAGAGGAGTTTCATTTTGTAGTCCCTGATGATCTTCTGGATGCTCTTCCTCCGATGCGTGATATCCAACACGCAATTGATATAGTTCCCGAGGCATCTTTGCCCAACCTTCCACAACATAAGCTCAACCCAAGTGCATATGCTAGGATCTAGGATTTAATATTACCGACAGTTGAGTTTGCATATAATAGTTCAGTTAACAAGTTCATAGGTATGAGTCCATTCGAAGTGGTGCATGATTACAAACCTAGGCAACCCATAAACTTGTTTTTCATGTCTCATCAGTATAGAGTCGTTGAGTCTGCACAATCAATTGTATCACATCCATATTCATTGCATCAAGAAATCAGCAATTGTAGTTACTTTAATAACTTAAAATATAAATT
This sequence comes from Phoenix dactylifera, assembly GCF_009389715.1. Taxonomy (NCBI): domain Eukaryota; kingdom Viridiplantae; phylum Streptophyta; class Magnoliopsida; order Arecales; family Arecaceae; genus Phoenix; species Phoenix dactylifera. Next base: position 11,702,659 of record NC_052395.1, read on the forward strand.
TCTTGCTGATTTACACAAACGTTATAAAGAGTTAAGTGAAAGAGATTACGTCATTATAAGAATTAGGTTTGAACGACTTTCTTTGGAGACGTTTAAGAAATTGCAAACTTGTAGTGCGGAACCGTTCAAAATCTTAAAGAAAATCAGTTCGAATGCATATGTTGTGAATCCTTCTGATGACTATGGAATTAGTGTGACATTTAATATTGAAGATTTAGTCCCATACAAAAAGACAATATTCATGCCTTCTGACCCCTTTATTGATATACCTGCCCATGTTGAACACCCTGGCCTATTACCTGCTGTTGAGCCACCACCTCCCAAATTTCATGCACGCAGAGAACAAATAGAACATATATTGGATGAGCAGGTTATTTCAACTAGGAATGGTGGTTACCAACGTTACCTTGTTCGGTGGAAAGGTCGACCAAAGTCCGACGTGACGTGGATTTCCAGAGCCCAGCTGCAGCGCCTTGACCCCGATCTTCTGGAGCAGTACGATAGCCGGCCAGACATGTACTCGACGGGATCGAGTTTCTCTCACCTAGGAGGAGTTGATAGGGACATCAGAGCCTTTCATCCAGATGATCCTGAGCCCCCGGATTGAGTCAGACCAAGATTGGGTCCATTTGAGTCCGAGCCATTTTCTTTTATTGCATTATTTACTTTTTTCTTAGTCAAGTTAATTTGGTTCGTTATTTTGTTGTTAGACTGGTCAATTGGATTTATGTAATTGGGTCAATATGTAAGGTCTATATAAAGACCACCCCTCTCATGTATAAGGGAACTGACGATTGAATGAGAAAACCCTAGCTTCTTTCTTGTTCTACTTCTTCCTCCTCCTCCCCTTCTCCTCTTCATGCATCCCTACAACCTCTTCTTTCTTCTCCCTCTCTTGTTCTTCCTCTTCTTCTCTTTCCCCACAGTTGTGCTACATCAAGGGTTGGCAGAGGCACTCATTATCTATGATGGGGAGGATTACTTTGGTTCGGTCAGTCCACTCTTCGATCCCTACCTCTACTTTCCACTTCCTTCATCCCAGTGGCGGTTCTGAGGACCATTGAGCAGCTTCTTAGAAGTTTCATCTGGGGGAGGCAAGGTGGTAGAGATGGTATTCATCTGCTGGCATGGGAGGTGGTGTGTCAGCCGACTAGATGTAGAGGTTTAGGGGTGCAGTCATTACTGGAGAGGCGGGAGGCTTTAGCGGCGCGCCATGTTGCTAGATTTGTTATGGAGCCTGATAGCATGTGGTCCTCGCTGTTGAGGGCTAAATATGGAGTTTTGGTGCCCGGAGTGAGAGCAGCCCGCCACCACTCTCCGATGTGGAGGGAGATGTGCGCCAGAGCGGGGGTGGTATTGCTGGATATCAGATGGGCTGTTGGCGACAGACGCTCGATCGATGTATTGGAGGATTGTTGGGTGACCGCGTGGCCGATCAGCCGTCTGCCGACCATGGTGGATTCGGGACGCTTAGCGGGTTGTAGAGTCAGCGACCTGATGATCCCAGATGAGGGCAGGTGGAGGATGGGGTTGGTCCAGGAGGTGTTTGGGGAGCAGCTGGCAGAGATGGTCCTGGCTCTCCCGGTGCCCACCGGGGGGGAGTTTGACAGGCTGATCTGGGTGCCGTCGGGACGGTCGTAGGTGCGAGCTAAAGATCTCCAGGCTCTTTTCAGTGGGGAGCCAGTCAGGCAAATTGAGGGAGGGTGGATCTGGAGGATGCGGATTCATCCGCGGGTGGCACTTTTCATCTAGAAGGTGGCTTGGGGCTGCCTACCTACCAGGAGTGTGCTAGTTAGGCGGGGTGTGCGGATCTCTTAGTATTGCGAGATGTGTTTAGGCGCTGAGGAGACCATCGGGCATGCTTTGGTGCAGTGTCCCAGGGCTAGGGAGATATGGAGGAGGTCACCTGCCCCTCTTTCTTGTTCGGTGGAGTCGGCACAGGATTTGTTACATCTGCTGAGAGTATTTGTGCGGAGCACTAGGTTTGCTCAGGCGGGGATACTTAGATTATATCTGGCCTACCACATTTGATTGGACCGGAATGCGCAATTGTTTGAGGGCAGGAGGTTCTCGGCGAGGATGGTGGTGGATAGAGCTGTGCTTCAAGCCGGAGAGGTTTCCTCCTGTCTCGACTTATGTTTTCTTAGGATGGCCAGGGACATCTGGGGTACTCATTATGCTGTTTCAGCGCCTAGGTTTGTCGTTGCTTTTTGGGTGCCGCTACCCCTCGGTTATCTCAAGGTGAACTTTGATGGTAGCGTGGCATTGGATGGAAGGTCCGGAGGGGTTGGATTTGTCATCAGAGATCACCTTGGGCGTCTGGTTGCAGCAGGTGGCCGGTGTACGCCAGGGCTCACAGTAGTTATGGCTGAGTTGCGGGCAGCTTGGGAGGGCGTATCCTATGCGAGGCGGGTGCTCGGTGTCGGGTGGGTGCATCTCGAGGAGGATTCATCTATAGTTATCGATTGGATCCGGGCTGCGGACAGGTATGGTGATGGTCATCCTCTTATTCGTAAGACTTGCAAGCTGGCTTTGGAGATGGACGAGTTTGAGGCAATACATGTATTCCGAAAGGCGAACAGAGCAGCAGACTGAGTCGCCTCTTATGTTGCACGGCATTCCGGAGAGATCTGCTGAACTTCCACTGTAGAGCTCCTGCCCTCATTATATTTTTTGCTTTCTTCTGATCTAGCAGGATGTACTCATGTTAGAGCTATATGAATTGCCGCTTTCACCAAAAAAAAAAAAAGCTGCTTTGGAAATAGATATTATTATAAAAATTAAATTTCTGATAATCATGTGATATGTAACAATTATAAAAATAGTTTATGACCCTTGATAACTTTAATCTTTGACAATTATCTCTTAAGCAGTTAATCAGTAAATAAAGTTATTTACGCTTTCCATTCAGTCCTTTCTGAACTCACTGATTGCAAGCGGTCTTCCTGATTAGTACTCAATATCTATCACTAATACCATCTTATAAAAAAGTGAAAGAATGACTATGGAAAAATCCAACGTATGAAAGAAGTAGGAAAAAAAAAAAAGGAACCGAAGGACGTTGCAATTATTTCATACTATTGAAATTTTAATATGATAGTCTATCTTTTTAGCCTCTTGGCTGGATAAAGTTATTCTTTTTTTTTTATATATAGACTATAGTATTTAGTTAATTTGTTGAAAATTTTATATTATCCATTCTATAATCAATATCCAAATTTCAGCTATTTTAATATCAAGCTTGATTTTTTGTTTTTTACAACAATTTTCTGCCACGTTGTTGTGCATCATTTTTTTCACAGGCACCAAGGAAACTGTGGCGGGACGCTGTACGCCAGGACTTACTGTAGCTGGGGTAGAGCTGCTAGCAGCTTGGAAGGATATATCCTATGCAACGCAGGCTCTTAATGCCGAACGGATGTACCTCAAGAGGGACTCATCAATGGTGATCGATTGGATTCTGGATGCGGACAAGTATGGAGATGATCATTCTCTTATTTGTGAGATTCGTAGGCTGGTTATGGAGTTGGACGAGTTCCAGACGGTACATGTGTTCTAGAAGGTGAATAGGATAGCAGACTGGATTGCGTTCCATGTTGTGCGGCATTCCAGAAAGATCCTTTGGACATCCGCAGTAGGTTTACTGTCTTCATTGTATTTTTTATTTTTTTGTGACTTGGCAGGATGTACTCGTGTTATAGCTATATAAATTGCTGTTTTCACCAAAAATAAATAAATAAATAAATAAATAAAAATTTTAGCGGATCGGTCGTCGTATTTTAAGTTCTGGTCGGTAAGCCATGTGCATAAAACGGCCATTTTGAAAATCGCATATTTTATTGTTGCTTTACGAGCGGCGTAGCAGCTTCTGCCGCATCACATGGACAGGCCTGCCCACATGTGAACAAAAATCATATCAGGCACACACCATAAAAAAAAAATGTGGGACAAAACTCCGACGTAACTTTTTATATCTACCTTTAAAAAGTAAATTCAGAAATCAAATAGGATAAAAAAAAAATTTATTAATGAAGCCCATCAATCCTCTAACTTAAAAAAATATATACACTAAGGAAGACTATGAATGACCACCTATATTTTTTTTTCTTTATCCTCAAGTCTCTCCTTCTATCCTTTTTCGTACCAAGCCATATCTTCCATCCATTAGGTCTTTCTTTTTCCTACTCAGTCTTTTTCTTCCTTTCTTTTTAAAACTATATATCGATTTACCTAAAAATATATATTGAAATATTAGAGGACTAGTTTGCTAGGTATGTATCACCTAATAGTGCAATATACCTGTAAATATCATGTTCTGAAAACTATGTATTGATTTACTTGAAGGTATATATTAGGTTGCTACTGTATGTGTATTAGAAATACTTACAGTATATATTAAGAAACTAAGTATGTATCACTTGGCTATTTAGTGTGTATTGGTAAGTATCATATTTTGAAAACCGTTTATCGATTTACCTCGAAGTATGTATTGGAATGTTGGATGACTACTAGATGCATATCAACTAGCTATATGCTATATACGGTGATATCATATTCTGAAAACTATGTACTGATTACTAGAAGTATGCATTGAGTTGCTACTATGTATGCATTAAAAAAGCTTACAGTATGTATCAGAAAGCCGATAAATACGTCCACTAATAAGGATGAAAGAAAATGCGACGGTTTTTCCTTGCGCACGGTCCTATCAACACGTGAAAGCTCTCCTTTTTTATTTTTGTAAATTATAAAATTGACAAACTCAGTTAGCTGGACAACTTCTATCCTTATTTAGCTTCCCGAGTTTGTTCTTTAAAATAGATGTAAAAAAAAATGCAGCAAAAAAAGAGTTCTACGATGCCATGTCCTATATGATTTTTTTTCTCCCGTGTGCTTGTTTGGAAGCAAAGATTGCTGATGGCGAATGCCTTCACCGCCTGTAGAAAAGTAGCAGGACCGACATGTTTACGTTGATTCCCAATTTCAGCCAACTGGACTTCTATTTTTTTTAAACTAAATTTATGTTTTAAAAAATAAACAGAAAGATTTAGCTCAAATGGCGCATGTTTTTGTTTTTCAACGAGCACTCATATTTAGTGAGTGGGATGAAGAAGACACGGAGGAGCCCAGGACACTTCGAGGCATTTTGTTTTCTGATTTTATTGAGTGTATTCGTACTCGTCATATATGATTTACTCATCTTAGTATAAAAAAAAAAACAAGAAGATGATGCCGAGGGGGCGCAGCGCCTCCTCTTTGCCGGCATCTGGACCATGGACGAAAGAGATGGCCGGAGACTAGAGCGGAAAGCTTGGAGATTGATAGACCAGTTGAAAGCTAGAATGGGAGGATTCGGCTGGTAGAGCTTGTGGTAAAACTCGTGGAATAATGGGATCCGCCAGCTAGGGAGAGAGACAGAGAGGGAGCAGTGGAATCGTGGGTCACGCGTTTGTCTTTTAATGGAAATTTGGTACGTTGGCGAAAGATCGAGAGCTTTCTGAATAGCTGCTTGGGGAATAGATATTTTTATAATATTTAAATTTCTGATACCCACGTGATACGTAACAATTAAAACTTTGTTTGGATACTAAATAGTTTATGACCCTTGATAACTTTAATCTTTGATAATTATCTCTTAAGCAATTAATCAGTAAATAAAGTTATTTATGATTTAGTTAGTACTCAATATCTATCACTAATACCATCTTATAAAAAGTGAAAGAATGACTATGGAAAAATCCAAAGGATGAAAGAAGTAAGAAAAAAAAAGAACTGAAGGACATTGAAATCATTTCATATTAATATGATTATCTATCTTCTTAGCCCCTTGGCTGGATAAAGTTATTCGTATTTAGTTAATTTGTTGAAAATTTTATATTATCCATCTTATAATCAGTATTCATATTTCAGCTACTTTATATCGAGCTTGATTTTTTGTTTTTTACAACAGCTTTCTGCCACGTTTTTGCGCTTCCTTTTTTCACGGACACCAGTGAATCTGTAGCGGATTCGTCGTCTGACGGATATGGTATTTTAAGTTTTGGTCGGTACGTCTTGCATGTGTGAACAAAAATTTTTCAAATCGTACATTTTATAGTTGCAGCTTCTGCCGCATCACATGGACAGGCTGCCCACATGGGAACAAAAATCATATCAGGCACGCACCGTAAAAAAAAAAATAAAAAAAAAAACTTTCTTTTTAACACTTATATCTATTTTTTAAAAATAAAAATTAAATAGGATAAAAAATTTTAGTGAAGCCCATCAGTGCTCTAACTTAATAATAATAATAATAATAATAATAATAAATTATACACACAAAGAGAGATTATTCATGAAAAATGACCATCTATATCCTTTTTTTTCCCATCAAGCTTCTTTTTTATCTTTTTTTCTTATCAAGTGGTATCTTCTATCCACTAAGTCTTTTTTTCTCCTTTTGAGTTTCTTTCTTCTTTTCTTCTGAAAATTGTATATACTAATCGTGCAATATATTTGTAAATACGATGTTCTAAAAACTATATATCACTACAAGAAAAACAAGATTTGGCGACGCTTTTTAAGACCTTTACCGACGCTTATCCTTTTCACGCTTTTCAAAGCGTCACCAAAGGGTCGGCTATGTCAGAGTGGAAAAAAGAATTGCCGACGCTTCTAGAAAGCGTCGCTAAGTTGGTTTTTAGCGACGTTTGTAGCGACGCTTTTAAGCGTCGCTAAAAACCCAGTTAGCGACACTTTAAAGCGTCGTTATAAATATTTTTTTTTTAAAAAAAAATTAAAAATTATTTTGAATCAGAGCCTCGTTTCCTCGATTCCTCCCCAATGTCCACCTCCGCGCTCCTCCACCGCCGCACGTCCTCCACCGCCGCCTGCCGAAAAATCCCCACATCCACTGCCCCCGTTACCATATGATATCCTCTCATCTTTATATTCTGCCGTTTCCCGCGGACGCCGCGCGGTGGGAGACGGCGAGCTCAGCAGCGCTGGGGGACTCGATCACGGGGAACATGAGGCCCTGGGGGCCAAGATCGAGGGCCTTCTTGGCGCAGGCGGCAGAGAGCTCCGGAAGGCGGAGGATGGCCGGGGTGCGGGCGGCGGCGAGGGCGTGGAGGCAAGGGAGGGCCTCGGCGATGCTGCCAGAGCCATGCTCCATGTCGACAACCATGTAGTCGTAGCCGGCGAGGCCGGCGATCTCGGGGAGGGTCGGGGAGGAGCGCAGGAGAAAGAGGCCGTATAGGGTCTCGCCGGCGACGAGGCGGGACTTGAGGATCCGCGGTTCAGGGGAGAGGGGGGCGAAGTCGGGATCCAGAATAGAGCTTCTTTTGGAGCTTGGGAGGGCGGTAGTCGGCCGAGGGCTTGAACACTGGGTTCCGGCGGATGAGCTGGGAGATGAATTCCTGCCGCTCCTTCGTCAGCCACTCCCTTGCTCGATACTCCCGAGTATTGATCCTGATACCGATGTTGTCGTAGATTGGCTCTGGAGAGGGGGAGCGGGCGCCCTCTGGCCGGTCGTCGAGGGGCATGCCGGATTGAAGAAATAGGTTGATTTCAAGAAGCCTTAAGTTGAGCGCCTGGACTTCGGGGTCGAGGTCGGCGGCGAACTCCTTCATGAAGTCAGGGAGCTGGACGACCGGCTTGGGCTCCTCATCGGCCCACCGGTTCTTTCGCTTTCGGCCACCAGAAGACCCATCGCCAGCGCTGTCGCCGGACACCGGAGGGTCCCAGCGACTGCGGCGGCGGCGGCGGCTATTGATCTCCTCCTCCCCGCCGGACACATCCTTGTCGGTGCCACTGTGGGTCACGGCAGCCAGGCCGTTCTCGGAGACCGGAGGCCTCTCGGCCGCAGCGGCGAGAGTCTGGCCGTCGGCTTGGTCGGGCGGGGGGTAAGGAGGTGGGTTTTCAGGGGTAGGGGGAGGGGGGAAGTGGACGCAGTAGTCGAGGGTTTCGGAAGAAGGAGGAGGGTTTGAGGCGATGGATTGGAGGGTTAAATAGATGCTTGCATTCCGTTCTCTTCGATCTTTGGAATGGGTTGAGGGAGGAGGGATGAGAGAGAGAGGGCGGTGGCTTCCGACACCTTTTGAGAGCTCGTTGGCTTCCGACGCCTTTGGAGAGCTGGTTGGCTTCCGACGACGCTAAAAAGCGTCGTCTTAGGCCGGCGACTACACCGACCCTTATTAGCATCGTCTGTTGCCGACGCTTGCTAAAAGCGTCGGCAAATGTTGACGCTAGGCTAAAAATTGCCGACGTTTTAAAAAAGCGTTGGTAAAATTTACTTTTTCTGTAGTGTATTAATTTACCTGAAGGTATATATTAGGTTGCTAATGGGTGTGTATTAAAAAAGCTTGCAGTATGTATTAAGAAACTAAGTGTGTATTACTTGACTATTTAGTGCATACTAATAAGCATCATATTTTGAAAATCGTGTATTGGAATATTAGATGACTATATTGCTAAATGTATATCAACTACCTATATACTATATACTATATACGGTGATACCATATTTTGGAAGCTATATATCAATTTATTTAGAGATATATATTGGGTTGTTACTGTGTATGTATTAAAAAAGCTGACAATATGTATCAAAAAGCTGATGAATATGTCACTTAACAAGGAAGAAAGAAGATGTGAAGGTTTTTCATTGCACACGATCCTTATCGACGCGTGAATTATATATATATATATATATATATATATATATATATAGAGAGAGAGAGAGAGAGAGAGAGAGAGAGAGAGAGAGAGAGAGAGTTGATGGGCTCTGTTAATTAGAGAACTTCTATCTTTATTTAGCCCCTGAGTTTGTTCTTTAAAATGGATGTAAAAAAAAAATGTAGCAAAAAAAGAGTGTTGCGGTTCTGATGGCGCATGCTTTCACCGTCCGTGAATTGTCTTACGTAGAGAAGTAGCAGGACCGACATCTTAACGTTGATTCCCAATTTCATCCAACTGGAATTCTATTTTTTAACTAAGTTTATGTTTTAAAAAATAAACAGATAGATTGAGCTCAAATGGCGCATGTTTTTATTTTTCAACCAGCACTCCTATTTAGTGAGTGAGAAGCACGCGGATGGAGTAAATCGGGAAGAAAGACGAGAAATCACTTTTGGAAAAAATAGATGTCTCTGATAATAAAAATAAAAAGTAAAACATGAAATATAGATTTTTTCTATATATATATATATATATATATATATAGAGAGAGAGAGAGAGAGAGAGAGAGAGAGAGAGAGAGAGAGAGAGGCCGGGCCCATATATCCACATATCTGTGTAAGTAATAAAGTCGAAAAGTACAGAGATATTAAAATGGAACTCACTAAGGCTCAAATTGGTCGGGTCGACCCGTGACCCGATCCGACCCGACCCGATCCGAATTTTAGGATCCGCGGGTCCGGGTCGGATCCTAAAATTGGACCCGAATCATTTTCTGGGTCGGGTCTGGGTTTACCAAACGGACCCGATCCGACCCAAATGGACCCGAAGAGAGAGAGAGGAAAAGCAAAAAAAAGTCTTTTCTTTTTCTTTTTCTTTTTTTTTGGCGTGGGTTGTGGTACTGTTGGTCAGTGTGGGAGGATAGCAAGTTAGCAACAAGCATAGATTCACAGAATCCAAAGGAACGTCGGCCCGTCAGGATTCTCTCTCGATCTATTACACTGTTGAGACCTCTGGTGTCTCGGTAGCTGCCTTTTTTTTTTTCCCTTCTGTTTTTTGGTTTTTGTTTCTTTTAAATTTTGAAGGGAGAAAGTGAGGGAACACTGCAACTGAATATGGGTCATGTGCCAGTTTTCTGTAATGGAATTGGATTTTGGAAGAAGGTCTGGGATTTTTTTTGTCCTCGTGAGAGGGGAGCTGGGAGACACCGAGTTCCGTCCAATCAGTCATATAGATAAAAAATAGTGTGATATGAAATTTGGCTTGTAGACCGACTTAGTTAGTAAGTCATGGGTCATCTGTTCTGACTGGAGCTCAATTGCAAAGTCTTTCAAGTCATGGGTCACCCAGCACCTCATAATTATGATATGACCAAATTAGATTTGCCCAAATTTTTTTCCAAAAGCATAAAAAAATTGGACCCGATCGGATCCGGACCCGACCCGAACCCGACTCGGACCCGACCCGACCCAACCCGATCTTCAACCGGGTCGGGTCCGGGTCCAAAATTGGGACCCGAACAAAAAACCGGGTCGGATCGGGGTCACCTAGGACCCGACCCGATCCGACCCATTTGCACCCCTAGAACTCACTAGTTAGAGTGAAAACTATCCATCCTGTTAGGGCCCTTGTAAGAGGAGGCAAAGCAACCAATAGAGATGAAGTGAAATCTTATGACACGAGCGGCTCGCTGTTACTACTACATGGGCAACCTTGATTCTTTAATCAGTTCGATATAATTTAAGCCCGTCTGAAGGAGCCTTTAAGTAGGAAAGGGATGTGTTGCTGGAAATTGGACCCGGGGGCAATCTTCGGTCGAGGAGAGGGAACGACTGTTAGTCCTCACGGCGGGGCGGCGGTCTGTCGGCGGGCGGCGTCCTCCGTCCGGGGCGGTCGGAGAGAAGGAACAGCAGGTCCTCGCAGCGGGGCGGCGATCCGTTGGCTGGCGGCGTCCTCCGTCCGGGTGCCTGCACACGAACTGGTGGCCGGGTTCTCCGGCGCCGGCCCTCCGACGCTCAAGTCAGGGAGGGGGCAAATAGTGGGGAGAAGGAGATAAACAGTGATTTTTGGGTGTATGAATGTTCCAATCCCCTCTTGAGAGGCCAAGGCTCCCTTTTATATGCGGGGGTCGGTTTACCTGTGATGTAACAGGGCGAGGCCGTAGTACGGCTTGGCATGTTGTTCAGGTCGGCGCTCGGTCAGGCGAATCATTGCACTGATGTCGGCGGTATGGCCGAGATCAGAGACTTATCATAGTCGACTAGACCCTGCTGGGTCGATTTGCCGTGGAGAGCTGGGGATCCGTAGATGTCAGGAGCCATGCGCATTTATTGTGGAGTAAGTCGGAGATCCGCATTTATTATGGAGTAAGCCGGAGATCCGCATTAATGGTGGAGTAATCCGGAGATCCGCATTTATTGTTGAGTGTGCCGGAAGATTACAGCGGCCATGCGCAATAAATGCCGGAGGGGTGTTAGAGTACGGTCCTCGGACATCGGGGTTTCTCTTAGGTCGGAGGTTTCGGGGTCGGTCGTCTTGTGGCCGAGCGTTCCGAGGTCGGACGCTGACTTCGGCTATCCGGGGTCGGAGGTTGTACGGCTTCTTAGGGGCATTTATGTCATTTGGGGAGAAACTTTATTCCCCCCAACACTACCCCCCGACTTCCGAGTTCGAGCGGCATGTGGGGCTCGGACGTGGGAAGTAAAGTCTGTCACTAAGGTTGGGGGGAAGGTCTCGCCCGCCCCCTTGTGCTTTCCGGAGCTTTCATGGTGAGATATGCGCCTTTTGGCGTCTCGAGGCTGCTTTATTCGGTGAGCTAATGATGGAGCTCGTATCATCATGCTTCTTGAATCGCCAGGATCATTTTACGGCGGATTAATGATGGGGGACCTCGAGCTCGTCGAGGCGGTGTCTCGATTCCGTAATCGGCGTTTCTGGCTCATTAATGAGAGTGCCGTTACGGGGTTTGAAACGGACACGCGGCGCGACCCGAGGTCGGACGCTTTCGATTTCATGTTACTGGATCATAATTCCGAAGAAGTGGAGGCCTCATCGGGGCTCCACGTGTCCCAGATCTTATTAAACGAGGGGAGCGGGGGTTACGTCCGCTCGTTCCTCAAGACGATTTGATTCTGTGGACCCATGATGAGGCCCCGAGATCCGATGGGACAACGCTTCGATTTCGTATCCGATTTATTAAACCGGAGTGAATACGGTGCCTCGGCTTCCGAGGTCGACACGTGGCGCAACCCGGTCGGGGGGATGGGAACCGACCCCGTCGATCTGGGCCGTCAGGGGGGTCTATATAAACCCCACGAGTCTGCCCTAAAGGTCTTGTTTGGCTGCCTCTTATTTTCGTCGTCTTTCCCCCCTACTTCCTCCCTCAACTGAATCTTGCTGGTGGTGCCCGGAGCGATTTCCGGCAATGTCCAGTAGGTTTTCTTCCTGTTTTCACTAGGGTTTCCTCTTTTCTCCTCCTCGTCAACTTCCATTTTCTACTCTTAACTTTTGCTCCACTCTTCCGTGAGAATGGGTTCCGGTCCCGAAGAGGTTGGGTCGAGTCTGTCGGAAGAGGAGCTGGAGTTAATCCGCTCCCGTTTCTTCTTCCAGCCCGGGTTTCGCCTTGAAACCGCAGGGCCGGAAGACAGGGTGACGCAGCCGCCCCCAGGTCGGATCGCGGTTTACCGCGAGACACTTTGGGCGGGCCTGCGTTTTCCCGCCCATGAGTTCGTGAGCAACTTGCTGGCCGAGTACCAACTCGTCCCGGCGCAGTTGGCTCCGAACTCATGGAGGACCATAATCGGGTTTTTATCCCTGTGCCTCGGGCACGGAATCCCGATTTCGGTAGGCCTTTTTCGCCGGTGTTTTCTGTTAAAGAAAAACCCGGCGGATGTAGGGTGGTTATATTTCGCCTTTCGGGGCGGTATGTCACTCTTCCGGGGCGCCCCTTCCTCGATTCACGAGTGGAAGAGGAAGTTTTTCTTTCTGGCGTCTGCGGCGCCTTGGGGGTTCGAGCCAAGGTGGGGACACCCTCGGCTGAAGGCCCTCAACAAACTCTCCGAGCCCACGGGGAGGGAGCTGAGGACCCTGGACTCTTTGCGAGCCCTCGGGAGGGGCAACGACCTGACCGAGCTCCTGCGGGAGGACGCCCTGGCGAGCGTGGGTCTGAGCTCGGCGCGCCCCGAGGGTAAGGGCGGTTGCATTATTCTATTTATTTATTTCTTGTTCTCCGTCTTTACGGTCACTGGTCTGACTCCTAACAAAATTCTTGATTTCAGATATTCCACGCATGCCGACCAGCAACACATCACTTTTCTCTCGCCTGAGGAGGCGAGAGGCCGAGGCCGGGGGTGCTGTGCCCCAGCCTCGAAAGAGGGCGAGGACGGACGGCGCTTCTTCGTCGGCCGGGACGAGTGGCCCCGAGGCGGGGGCCCCTGCAGCCGACCCGAGGCGGGAGTGGGTTGTTGGTGATGCGGGCCCGTCGGCCCCTCCTTGCCCTACCCCCCTTTCCCAGCGGGGGGAGCCGTCCGTGGTCCGGCCGCAGCAGCTAGGACCCGGGCTTACCCGAGGCACCGAGGCGAGCGGCTCCGGGACCTCGGGTTCGATCGTGCCGAGCTCTTCCCGGGCTTTCCGAGAAGAGTCGGTCGAGCCGGACTCTTCTATTCCCGAGGGGCGCTCGGCCTTTCAAGATGCCGAGGTCGCACGCTCCATGTTGCGGCGTGCGGTGCTTCCAGCGGACCGGGCCGTGTTCCGGGGTATTTCGCTGGAGGAGGTCGTCGGCAGTGCTTACTGCAACACCGCCCGGGTAAGCTTTCTTCTTAATTTCCCCGAGTTTTTAGCGTACATATGTGCTTTTCAACTCACAATACCCTCGTTTCTTTCTTTTCAGCATATTCTCGAGCTCGACACCATGGCGTTCATCGCCCATGGGTATCGGGAAGAAGTTCAACAGCTCGGCCAGCAACTGGAGCCGGCCAAGAAAAGAGTCGCCGAGCTGGAGGCGGCGTTGGCCGCGGCCGAGGCTCGGTGGACAGCCACCGAGGCTGAGCGCCTTGCCATGGTGGGGGCGCTCGAGGAGGAGAAGGCGGCTCATGCCCTGACCAGGGCAACCATGCGCGGCACGGAGGCGCGCTTAGGGGAGGTCCAGGCCAGGGTCGCGGCCCTCGAGTATGAGGAGGGGGTCTTGCGCCTCCGACTCGGGCAACTTGAGGCCCGGGAGAGGAGGGCCCTCGAACGAGCCGAGCATGCTGTGGAACTCTTCAAAGAGTCGCAAGAGTTCCGCGACATGTTGGAGGAGGAGACGGTCGACGGTTTCCTTCGAGGCTTCGAGAACTTCCGGGAGCAGGTGCGCCGGTACTGCCCTCAGTACGACTTCTCGACGGTCCGTCCGAGGGAGGACCGGGGCTGGGGGTCCGACGTGCAAGCCCTTCCTGCCATCCAGACGTCCGAGGCGGGAATATACGAGCAGGACCCCGCCGAGCCTTCGACGGGGGTAGCCGAGGCGGACGGCGTCATGGAGGCGGCTCCGGCGGCCGAGATCGATGCTGTCCCGGAGGCGGCGCCCGAAGCTCCTGCTCCCGGCCCCGAGCCTGTTCCGGAGGAAGATCATGAGGTCATCAATGTGCCGGATGACCCCCCGGATGTGGCTCCCGCCGCTTAGGACTTAAGCATATTTTTCTTTTCTTTTTCATTGTATCCGGGGTCGGCCCTTGAGTGGCCGACTTCCAATTTTGTAATTGGCCTTCCGGCCCTTTGTTAATGAAGAAATGTTTGTCATTCTGTGTTCATCTTTCCCTCTGTTGTCGTGGATGAGGCTAGAACCTTGGCTAACCGCCTCGACGACCTCTAACTTCGTATTTTAATCTTTGGGCTGCTTAACGAAGCTGCCCTTTTCCCTGGCTATATCTTAGCCTTCTCGGATCCTAGTCGTCTCGACCAAAGGGAGCTCCGAGCTTAGGTTTCTAGAAAATTTCTCTAAGTCCTATAACTCGGATCTTAGAGTCGTGGGAGTTGCCACGTTTGGCCTTTAGGAAAATCTTAAGGCACCGAGGTCGGGCCTTAGCCCTTCAAGTGGGACCGGAATAGGTCTATTCGTGCTGCTATTCGGGGAGTTTAGTCGGGTTTCCGAACTCAACTCCGAACCTCTCATAGGGAGCGCGGGCTAATAAACAAGTTATTGCCGAAGGTTTTCATAGTTATCGTCCTCGGACCCTGCCGAGATTTCGGTGAACAAGGCTGGGATTCCCAAAGATTGCCTTGGTACCTGTGCTTGGCTGGTACATTCGTGGCCGGGACCACTTTCCCAGCTGGACGTCGGAGTTTACTTAGAAGAGCCGAGTTGGGCCCTACTTTATGAAGCCTTAGTACGGATTGCGGAGACTTGACGAACAGAGCAGGCATAATGAGGTTGGGAGGTCGGTCTTAAGCCGACCCAGCGAAGAAGCCCGGCTTTGGGGCAAAATAAGACTCCAACATTGGACGAGATCCCGCTCGGCAATATGTAGATAAAATTTGACAAGGAGGACGTCTAGTTGGGTGTACCTCTTGCATCCTCGGGGTCATGCTTCGCATGGTGGAGTAGGTCGCTTCCCTTCCTCGTCGACCTCCGGAGTCATTTTTGACTTGTAAAAGGGGCTCGGGCTTCCCATGGACCCGGCGACTCCTGCCGGAGTTGAGAGGATCTGGGGAGGCTCTGTTGATTTGTAGCCCTTTTTGAGATCGAGGGGGCTTAAGACCCTATGGTCGGACCTCGGAGCGCCTCAACCTTGGTCGAGGGATCTCACGTCAGGTCGGCGGGTTCGTGGACGCTTTGCTGACCTGTGATACCTCCCGAGGTCGAGGGAGTCTGGTTCTCTACGGTCGACCCTCGGGGCATCCCGACCTTAGTCGAGGGATCGTTCGTCAGGTCGGCTGGTCTGGGCACGCTCTACCGACCGGCGACGCTTCCCGAGGTCGAGGGAGTCTGGTTCTCTACGGTCGACCCTCGGGGCATCCCGACCTTAGTCGAGGGGTCGCTCGCTTCGGGGATCGGGGATCGTCGACCGCTCCCGGGGGTCCACTTTGTGGCGCCCCGGGTGGAGCCACCCTTTCCACCCCTCACGGCGCCTTCCCGAGGTCGAGGGAGTCTGGTTCTCTACGGTCGACCCTCGGGGCATTCCGACCTTAGTCGAGGGATCGTTCGTCAGGTCGGCTGGTCTGGGCACGCTCTACCGACCGGCGACGCTTCCCGAGGTCGAGGGAGTCTGGTTCTCTACGGTCGACCCTCGGGGCATCCCGACCTTAGTCGAGGGTGAAAGAGTAGATGCCCTATAAGCCAATCATTTGATGGGTTTTTCTTTGTAATCCTCCAAATCATGTACTTTGACACTCGATATATATCAATAAAGGCATTGTGTTTCATCATTTGCTGCTTATCTATTTTATTATTGGATGATGAACCCCATAAATTAGGACATTGGTTTTAAGGGTTATGATGAGATCATACCAGTGAGACCTAAAATCCTAAAATCCTAATTTAGAATATTCCCAGTCAAATTGGTATATTGAGTCGGGGATCAATATTACCGGAAAGACTGGCACATCTTATGTATGCTCAATGTAGAGGGTGATTGATCTCACAATCACTTGTGTGAGACACTAATACAAAGATGTGGGTGCTCATTAGAGGAATGAGTTCACTGAAATGACCAGCCATGAGAACATCTTATGGATTCTTACTTAATTATCAAAAGATGGTTCTCATAGTGGGAGTTGTGCAAGTGATCCTTAGACCTGAGATCACCATGGTACCTTGTGCACTTGAAGCTATGTTTTGGTTTACCCTCATTCACGACATTGCGTTGTGTACGGGATATTCTGGATATGGTGGATTTTGTACGAAGGTTATGAGTAGGTCAACAAGGAATCAGTCACTTCTAGTAAGAGAAGGTAACATCCTACTTACTCTAATCTTATGATGATTCATGAAGCCTTTGATCAAAGCAAAATGAATATTAGAAAGAGTTTCTAATGTTTCATTGTTTGAATTATCATATAAAAGATTGAGTTTCTAACGTCCTTCATGCTTAGATATTATTATGTCAATATTTATGCTAGCTTGTTGTGATTCCCACAAGGCTAGTATTAGGGATTGATATTGTAATATCTTGGTGCATATGATGCATATGGCATATTTTAATATGTTGCCTTGTTGTGATTCCCACAAGGGCAGCATTATTCAAATATGACTGTATAAAAATGAAGGGTTTGACTTAACTAGACACAATAGTTTGTTGTGATTCCCACAAGACTATATGTGTGCTAGAGGACAGAATAAAGTTGGGAATTGCATGGGATGCAATTGGAAAGAGTTTCCTACCTTTGAACTTATAAGGGCTTGTTGTGATTCCCACAAGGTCTTTTATAAGGAATTTGGATCTCAACCCCACTAAGAAAATTAGTATTTTCTCGTTCATCATACTTGAGGGTTATGATATTCGACAAAAATAGTGGGAGTAACAATTAGATAAAAGTCCTTGTCTGATTGAATACATGTCATCATGATTGGTCTGCTTATATTAGTGTTCTTTGTAATTATAGATTAATTCTGCAAAAATGGCATCTTCACTCTCACTTAGAGGTATCTTAGATACAAACAAATTGACTGGTCCCAACTATGTGGATTGGTTGAGAAATTTAAAGATTGTTCTCACACAAGAAAAACTTTCCTACATTCTTGAAACCCCTGACCTAGGGTCAGCAGGGGAAGATGCAACTGAGGAGGAATTGGCCACATATCGTATGTGGAAAAATGATAGTTTGACTGTCAAATGTATCATGCTTGCTTCTATGAATAATGAACTGCAGAGGCAGCATGATAGCATGGATACTCACTCCATACTCCTTAACTTAAAGGAGTTATATGGTGAGCAGAGCAGAACTGCTAGATATGAGATATCTAAACAGTTGTTCCGTGCTAGAATGATCGAGGGATCATCTGTGCAAGACCACTGTTTAAAGGTTATAGACTTAATCACTTGATTAAGTCAACTTGGTTTTGCTATGGACAGTGAGCTCAGTCAGGATTTGATCCTGCAATCACTACCCGACTCATTCTCGCAGTTTGTCGTGAATTATCACATGAACAAACTGAATTCCTCCCTGCCTGAGCTTCTAAATATGCTGAAAACAGCAGAGTCTCACATCAAGAAGGACAAGGGTCCGATCCTTCTTGTTGGTGAGAGCTCAAAGAAGAAGTCGGGCAACAAGGGTTCAAAGAAAAAACTAAACCCTAAGAGTCGCATCAAAAAGAAGAAGGGAAAGAAAATCTCTGGACCCGGTACCTGTTTCCACTGTGGCAAGACGGGGCATTGGAAAAGGAACTGCAAGAGCTTTCTTGCAAGTGTGAAGCCTGATGCAAGTGTTGCATCAAAAGGTATGTTTTTATTACATGCCAATATGATATTAAGTTCTTCTGATTCTAATGCATGGGTATTGGATACCGGTTGTGGTTCTCACATATGCAAATCTTTGTATGGACTGCAGAAAATTAGAAGACTGAAGAAAGGTGACTTCGAGCTATATGGCGCTGGAGGAGAATCCATCCATGCTGAAGCTGTTGGCACCTACATACTGGAGCTACCCTCCGGAAAGTTCTTGAAGCTAGAAGACTGTTATTTTATGCCAAAAATCATTAGAAATGTAATTTCAATTCCTTTGTTGCTTAAGAAAGGATTCGAAATAAATGGAAAGAGCAATGGTTGCTCTATTTCTTTATCTAATGAGTATTATTGTCATGGCACTATGGAAAATGGTCTTTTAGTATTATGTCTTAATAATGTTATGTTTCATATTGGCAAAGATAATAAAAGAAAAAGAGAAAATATTAATAATACCCTCCTCTGGCATTACCGATTAGGTCATATTAGTGAGACAAGGTTACATAAGTTGTATAAAGATAAATTCTTTGACCCTTATGATTTTGAATCATTAGGAACTTGTGAATCTTGTCTTATGGGTAAAATGACCAAGTCTCCATTCTCGGGACATGGAGAAAGGGCAAGTGAGTTGTTAGAACTCATACACACTGATGTGTGCGGTCCTATGTCAACTCAAGCTAGAGATGGATACTCTTACTTCATCACATTTACTGATGACTTATCAAGGTTCGGTTTTGTGTATCTAATGAAACATAAATCCGAAGCCTTTGATAAATTTAAAGAGTATCAAAGTATGGTCGAAAAACAAACTGGAAAGTGTATTAAAATCCTTCGATCTGATCGAGGAGGAGAATACCTTTCTAGTGAATTTTTAGACTATCTTAAATTAAAGGGTATACTCTCTGAATGGACACCTCCATATACGCCACAATTAAATGGTGTAGCTGAAAGAAGGAATCGTACCTTATTAGATATGGTACGGTCCATGATGTGCTTCACAAATCTTCCAATTTCCTTCTGGGGACATGCCCTAGAAACTGCTGCATTAGTATTAAATAGAGTACCATCTAAGTCTGTATCTAGCACTCCATATGAGATATGGAAAGGAAAGAAACCTAATCTTAAGTATCTTAAGATATGGGGTTGTCATGCTTATGTCAAAAGAAATTTTGGACATAAGCTAAGTGCTAGATCGGACAAATGTATATTTGTAGGTTATCCTAAAGATAGTTTAGGATATATCTTCTATAATCCTACCGAACAAAAGGTATTTGTTGCTAGGCATGCCACTTTCTTGGAAAAAGAGTTTTTTTTAGAAAAGGGCAAGGATAGAAGAATTGAACTTGATGAAGTTCAAGACCTACAAGGTGAGACACATAATAATCCTCAACCAGATGTACCCATGGAAGAGGTACAACCACTACACACTACTCCTTTTCGAAGGTCAGAAAGAGTGCGAAATGCACCTGAGAGGTATGGATTTATTATTGAGAATGATGAAGCCCACATCGTTGATAACGATGACCCTCTGACCTATTCGGAAGCTGTCAAGAGTAGGGACTCTGACAAATGGTTGGACGCCATGAAATCCGAGATAGATTCTATGTATACAAACCAAGTGTGGACTTTGGTTGATGCACCTGAGGGAGTGATTCCAATAGGGTGCAAATGGGTATACAAGAAGAAGATAGGAGCTGATGGCCAAGTAGAAACCTACAAGGCCAGGCTAGTGGCAAAAGGTTTCAGGCAAAAACAAGGCATTGATTATGAAGAAACTTTTTCGCCGGTAGCTATGCTCAAATCTATTCGGATTATGCTTGCTATAGCTGCATACTATGATTATGAGATCTGGCAGATGGATGTCAAAACCGCCTTCCTTAATGGTCACCTTGAGGAAGAGGTCTATATGACACAGCCAGAGGGATTTGTCTCAAGAGGGAGAGCAAATCAAGTATGTAGGCTTAAGAAATCCATTTATGGATTAAAGCAGGCATCTAGAAGTTGGAACATCCATTTTGACATGATAGTCAAAGAGTTTGGCTTCATTAAAAATATAGATGAACCTTGTGTGTACAAGAAGACTAGTGGGAGTGCTATTGTCTTCTTGATATTATATGTGGACGATATATTGGTCATTGGAAATGATGTTACAATGATGCAATCGGTAAAGACTTGGCTATCAAAGAAATTTTCCATGAAAGACTTGGGTGAAGCATCCTATATACTTGGTATAAGGATCTATAGAGATAGATCTAAAAGGATGCTAGGTTTGTCCCAGTCTAGGTACATAGATAATGTGCTGAAGAGGTTCAGCATGGATGGAAGTAAGAAAGGTTTCTTACCCATAGGACATGGCATACAACTCTCTAGGAAGATGTCTCCTAAGACATCTGAAGAGAGGAATAGAATGAGTTCTATTCCCTATGCTTCAGCAGTAGGGTCGATCATGTATGCTATGTTATGTACCAGGCCTGATGTAGCTTATGCCTTAGGTATGGTAAGTAGATTTCAGGCAGATCCCGGGGAGGATCATTGGAAAATTGTGAAAAGCATTCTCAAATACTTGAGAAGGACTAGAGATGTTTTTCTGATTTATGGAGGATCAGAATTGAAACTAGAAGGCTATTCAGATTCTACCTTTCAATCTGATCCAGATGATAGCAAGTCAATCTCTGGATATATTTTCACTTTGAATGGTGGAGCTGTGAGTTGGAAAAGTTCCAAACAGCAAACTGTAGCTGACTCAACTACTGAGGCAGAATACATAGCTGTTAGTGAAGCTACTAAGGAAGCAGTCTGGATGAAGAAGTTCATCACAGAGCTGGGTGTAGTTCCTGAGATTGCCGGACCAGTCCCAGTTTATTGCGATAACACTGGAGCAGTTGCACAGGCTAAGGAACCAAGGTCTCATCATAGATCCAAGCACATTTTGAGACGCTTCCACCTTGTTCGAGAGATAATCGAAAGACAAGACGTCAAGATTGAACGAGTAGACACAAAGAACAATATAGCAGACCCATTTACTAAAGCTCTACCACAGCAGCAATTCAATCGTCACCTCGATTGCATGGGGTTAAAATATAAGGGCGATTGGCTTTAGTGCAAGTGGGAGATTGAAAGAGTAGATGCCCTATAAGCCAATCATTTGATGGGTTTTTCTTTGTAATCCTCCAAATCATGTACTTTGACACTCGATATATATCAATAAAGGCATTGTGTTTCATCATTTGCTGCTTATCTATTTTATTATTGGATGATGAACCCCATAAATTAGGACATTGGTTTTAAGGGTTATGATGAGATCATACCAGTGAGACCTAAAATCCTAAAATCCTAATTTAGAATATTCCCAGTCAAATTGGTATATTGAGTCGGGGATCAATATTACCGGAAAGACTGGCACATCTTATGTATGCTCAATGTAGAGGGTGATTGATCTCACAATCACTTGTGTGAGACACTAATACAAAGATGTGGGTGCTCATTAGAGGAATGAGTTCACTGAAATGACCAGCCATGAGAACATCTTATGGATTCTTACTTAATTATCAAAAGATGGTTCTCATAGTGGGAGTTGTGCAAGTGATCCTTAGACCTGAGATCACCATGGTACCTTGTGCACTTGAAGCTATGTTTTGGTTTACCCTCATTCACGACATTGCGTTGTGTACGGGATATTCTGGATATGGTGGATTTTGTACGAAGGTTATGAGTAGGTCAACAAGGAATCAGTCACTTCTAGTAAGAGAAGGTAACATCCTACTTACTCTAATCTTATGATGATTCATGAAGCCTTTGATCAAAGCAAAATGAATATTAGAAAGAGTTTCTAATGTTTCATTGTTTGAATTATCATATAAAAGATTGAGAGAGACATGAATAAGTAATTGAGTTTGATATTGATCCATACTTGAGCACTTATTCAGGATGTAGTATGACTGAGGGATTGAATTGCACAGTAACTTTCTACTGAAGGGTATGTTTGGATTTGTCCAATACATTCCTCATCTTCCGGGTAGACATGATACATTGCTAGACGTCAATCATGTCTTGTGGGTTGATCGGATCAAAGAGTTTGATTAGATCAAAGCATCAGAAAGGTTCTGATTGCTAAGTCAGGTTTAGCACTAAATTGAACCTAAATTGGATTAGAGGTATTCTAATCAGGTTAGGTCAACTTGCACCTGCACCTACTGCTGGCTAAGATAAGGAACCCAATGGGTCACACACAAGGGAATTGATCAAGGGTCTAATTGGATTAGATCATGTTTGCAAGATGAACATGCTAGCACGTGTTGCAAACCCTAGCTCCTGATTCAAATTAAATTCGAATATGATTCTTAGATTTGGTTGATCTAATATGATTAGATCATGACCTAATATGGGTTAGCCAAGAGTTGAAACCCATTTGGCTTTAATTAGACCTGATTTGATTAGGTTTAATGTTTTCTTTAAGTTGGTTAAACCTAATTGGATTGGGTTTGATAGGGCCTTCACTTCTGGACCATTGGATCGCTTCCTGGATGAAGGATCTGGTCCACTGGTTGGCGCCTTCATCTGGACCATTGGATGGCTTCCTGGATGAAGAATCTGGTCCACTGGTTAGCGCCTGAATCTGGACCACTGGATGGCTCTCTGGATGAAAGATCTGGACCGTTGCTCAGCGCCTGAATCTGGACCATCGGTGATGGCATCTTACTTCTGGACCATTGGATGGCACCCTGGATGATGATGTCTTGATCTGGACCATTAGATGGCACCTAGATCTGGACCATTGGCTTTGGTTCACTGCATTTGGGCCCTTGGATCATCAGGATTTAAGAGGGAGATGTGAGAAAGAAGTTGATACACCCTTCTCCTTAGCACCCCATCATGATGGGATGCATCTCTTGGCACATGCCTCATCATGATGAGGTGTGTGGATGGGATGCATCCCTTTATGATGCATCCCTCCATCTCTTATAAATAAGGAGGTGCCTTGGGGTTCTAAAGATCATCCAAGAAAAAGCTTTTCCTTCTCTCTCCCTTATCCCTTCTTTCTTACAAGTCTCTCTCTTTTGTCCTAACCCAAGACAAGAGGGTCTTCTTTAGGACAAAAAGGCTAGTGAATGTTTTAGAGGTAGAAAGGAAGAAGGAAGTGAAGGAAAATCAGCCAATTAAATCCTTTGGAAGGATTGAACAATTAGAATCAAGTTTTGGTGGAGCTAGAGTCTTGAACCCATTCCTGTGTGGATCAACATCGGAGGGTGAACATTTGGGCACCTTAGGACATCTTCAGATATATTGGATATAGCGTGATAGGTATTCTTCTATACCAAGATTATATTTTCTACATTATTTGGTTATACTATTAAGGCGATCTTGGCTTATTAGGGTTTCATATAATGGGTTTTATAAGAAAATTTTATAATCCCGTATCTTCCGCTGCGCCCTAGGGCACTGGGAAACCCTAACAGAGGGATCGCTCGCTTCGGGGATCGGGGATCGTCGACCGCTCCCGGGGGTCCACTTTGTGGCGCCCCGGGTGGAGCCACCCTTTCCACCCCTCACGGCGCCTTCCCGAGGTCGAGGGAGTCTGGTTCTCTACGGTCAACCCTCGGGGCATCCCGACCTTAGTCGAGGGATCGTTCGTCAGGTCGGCTGGTCTGGGCACGCTCTACCGACCGGCGACGCTTCCCGAGGTCGAGGGAGTCTGATTCTCTACGGTCGACCCTCGGGGCATCCCGACCTTAGTCGAGGGATCGCTCGCTTCGGGGATCGGGGATCGTCGACCGCTCCCGGGGGTCCACTTTGTGGCGCCCCGGGTGGAGCCACCCTTTCCACCCCTTACGGCGCCTTCCCGAGGTCGAGGGAGTCTGGTTCTCTACGGTCGACCCTCGGGGCATCCCGACCTTAGTCGAGGGATCGCTCGCTTCGGGGATCGGGGATCGTCGACCGCTCCCGGGGGTCCACTTTGTGGCGCCCCGGGTGGAGCCACCCTTTCCACCCCTCACGGCGCCTTCCCGAGGTCGAGGGAGTCTGGTTCTCTACGGTCGACCCTCGGGGCATCCCGACCTTAGTCGAGGGATCGCTCGCTTCGGGGATCGGGGATCGTCGACCGCTCCCGGGGGTCCACTTTGTGGCGCCCCGGGTGGAGCCACCCTTTCCACCCCTCACGGCGCCTTCCCGAGGTCGAGGGAGTCTGGTTCTCTACGGTCGACCCTCGGGGCATCCCGACCTTAGTCGAGGGATCGTTCGTCAGGTCGGCTGGTCTGGGCACGCTCTACCGACCGGCGACGCTTCCCGAGGTCGAGGGAGTCTGGTTCTCTACGGTCGACCCTCGGGGCATCCCGACCTTAGTCGAGGGATCGCTCGCTTCGGGGATCGGGGATCGTCGACCGCTCCCGGGGGTCCACTTTGTGGCGCCCCGGGTGGAGCCACCCTTTCCACCCCTTACGGCGCCTTCCCGAGGTCGAGGGAGTCTGGTTCTCTACGGTCGACCCTCGGGGCATCCCGACCTTAGTCGAGGGATCGCTCGCTTCGGGGATCGGGGATCGTCGACCGCTCCCGGGGGTCCACTTTGTGGCGCCCCGGGTGGAGCCACCCTTTCCACCCCTCACAGCGCCTTCCCGAGGTCGAGGGAGTCTGGTTCTCTACGGTCGACCCTCGGGGCATCCCGACCTTAGTCGAAGAGGCGCTACGGGGGGCCGCGAAGGTACTACCCCATTGTTGGTGTCGAGCGCCACGGGGGACTGCGAAGGTACTACCCCGTCTTCCCGAAGTGTCGAGGGGTCTGGGCACGCACTGTCGACACTCGGGGCATCTCGACCTTAGTCGAGGAATCTTGCACCAGTCGACGTTTCACCGTCCTGCGATTCTTCCCGAGGTCGAGGGAGTTTGGGACTCTACGGTCGAGCCTCGAGGCATCCCGATTTTGGCCGGGGGATCTGAGGATCACAGACGACCCAATATTAGAAGAGGATTACAGTCATCAAAATGAGAGAAATATTTGCAGAAAAAGGAGCTGAGTCCATTATCCTGATTATCTTGAACCCCTTGGGGTTTCACTGGTAGTACATTCGTAAATTCTCGGAGTTCCAGCTTCGTGGGATCAGAGTCCCTTCCAGGGACTTCAATTCGTACGCCCCTGGCCGTTGTACCCGGGCGATTTGATACGGTCCTTCCCAGTTTGGGGCGAGCTTTCCTTGCTCGGTTGGTTGAGAAGCCTCGGCTTTCCTGAGGACGAGGTCCCCTACTTTGAAGAGCTTGGGCTTAACTCTGGAGTTGTAGTATTGGGCCGTTCGCTGTTGATATCTCGCCATGCGCACCCGGGCGACCTCTCTTGTCTCTTCGACGAGGTCCAAATTGCTCCTGAGCTGGGAGGAATTGGTATCGGGGTCGTAATGCTCCACCCTCAGAGAAGGCAAGCCGATCTCCAATGGGATGACGGCCTCAGTGCCGTATGCTAGGTTGAAGGGGGTCTCTCCCGTGGGCAGTCGGAACATGGTCCGGTACGCCCAAAGGACATTGTACAAGTCCTCGACCCACTGTCCTTTGGACCGATCAAGCTTAGCTTTGAGTCCCTGCAAAATAGTTCGGTTAGTTACCTCAGTTTCCCCGTTTGTCTGGGGATGGGCAACCGAGGTGAAGCGATGATCAATGCCGAGCTCAGAGCAAAACTCCCTGAAATGAACATTGTCAAATTGTCGACCATTGTCAGATATAAGGATACGGGGTAGTCCGAATTGGCAGATTATAGACTTCCACACGAAGTCCCGCATCTTTTGCTCGGTGATCCGGGCAACAGGTTCGGCCTCGACCCATTTGGTGAAGTAGTCGATGGAGACGACCAGGAACTTTCTCTGTCCGGTGGCAAGGGGAAAGGGCCCCAGGATGTCGATCCCCCATTGGGCAAACGGCCAGGGGGCGATGATGGAGGTCAGCAGAGCTGAAGGTCGGCGCTGGATATTGGCGTTTCGTTGGCACCGATCGCACTTGCGGACGAAATCCGTTGCGTCCTTCTGGAGTGTGGGGCCAGTAGTATCCCTGCCGCAGGATCTTATGGGCCAAGGCTCGACCCCCCAGGTGATTTCCGCAGATCCCTTCATGGACCTCTCGGAGGGCGTAGTCCGCCTCGGAGGGGCGGAGGCATCGGGGAGCCTGGCGCTTGATTCGGCGAGCCTCCGTCTCGTCATGAGGTAGAGTTCCGTCCTGAAGATAGCAGACGAGCCCGTCGATCCAGCTTGGCTCGGAGTCGATGCACATAGTGGGCTCGGGTTCCTCCGTGCTGGGGACCCGAAGATACTCGAGCGCTGTTCCCTTGGGAAGCTCGCTCATGCGGGAGGTGGCCAGTTTGGATAGCTGGTCTGCCCTGAGGTTTTCCGCTCTGGGAATATACTGAATATTGAAAGAATTCAGGGCAGATGTGAGTTCCCGCACCTTTTGGAGATACTTTTGCATGGATGGCTCTTTAGCTTCAAAATCTCCTTGGACCTGGTTCACCACCAGCTGGGAGTCGCTAAAGGCCGTCAGGTCTCCCACTTTTAGTTCTTTCGCCAGCTTGAGCCCGGCGATGAGAGCCTCATACTCGGCCTCATTGTTCGAGGCCGGGAACTCGAGGCGCAGAGCTTGCTCGGCCACCACTCCATCTGGACTGGTGAGGATAAGTTCGGCCCCGCTGCCCCCCGGGGTCGAAGACCCATCCGAGTGCAGGACCCATGGCTGCTTCGGGGTCTCCTCCACGGACTCAGATGGCGGCTCGGGGTCGTCCGGAAGGGTGCACTCCACGATGAAGTCGGCGAGTATCTGAGCTTTGATAGCCGGCCTGGGCCGATATTCTAGGTCGAATTCTCCGAGCTCGACCGCCCATTTGGCGATCCTCCCCGCACGATCCGACCTCTGCAATATCTGCTTCATAGGCTGGTCGGTTAATATAGCTATCGTGTGGGCTTGGAAGTAAGGCCTGAGTCTCCGAGCCGAGATGATGAGAGCGAAGATGGTCTTCTCAAGTTTAGAATATCGGGTCTCAGCATCCCTGAGAACCCGGCTGGTGTAATAGACCGGCTTTTGGAGCTTGTCTTCTTCCTGGACGAGGACCGAGCTTACTGCAGCTGGGGAGACGGCCAGATATAAGTAAAGAATTTCGCCCTTCTGGGGCTTGGTGAGCAGCGGGGGAGAGGCCAGAAGGCTCCGAAGCTCTTCAAAGGCTTGCTGGCATTCTTCTGTCCACCGGAAGTCTTTCGGCCGTTTGAGGCTCTTGAAGAAGGGGAGGCAACGCTCGGCTGATCGAGAAACAAACCTTCCCAGGGCGGCTACCCGCCCCGCGAGCCGCTGCACCTCCTTAACTGTCTTTGGAGGCGACATCTCTTGCAGTGCCCGGATTTTCTCCGGGTTGGCTTCAATTCCGCGTTGGGTCACTATGAAACCCAGGAACTTGCCCGAGGTGACTCCGAACGCGCACTTCGCCGGATTGAGTTTCATTTGGTATTTTCTGAGCTTGGCGAATGTCTCGTTGAGATCGGCTATGTGGTGTTCTGCCGCTTGGCTCTTTACCAGCATGTCGTCCACATAGACTTCCATGTTCCGGCCGATCTGGTCTTTAAAGATTTGGCTGACCAGTCTCTGATAGGTGGCCCCAGCGTTTTTCAGGCCAAAGGGCATCACCTTGTAGCAGTAGGTGCCCTTGTCGGTGATGAAGGCCGTCTTCTCCTCGTCTTCTGGCGCCATTCGGATTTGGTTGTATCCTGAAAAGGCGTCCATAAAAGTTAGCAGTTGGTGTCCTGAAGTGGAGTCGACGAGCTGGTCGATGCTCGGGAGAGGGAAGCTGTCTTTTGGGCAGGCCTTGTTCAGGTCGGTGTAGTCCACGCACATACGCCATTTTCCGTTGGCCTTCTTTACGAGGACTACATTGGCGAGCCAATCCGGGTAGGAGACCTCCCGGATGAAGCCGGCTCCGAGGAGTTTGTCCACCTCCTCGGCCGCAGCTCGTTGTCGCTCAGGGGCGGAGCCTCTTTTCTTCTGCTTTACAGGCCTGCTGGTTGGCCTCACCTGGAGTCGGTGGACCATGACCTCGGGGTCAATTTCTGGCACGTCCGCGGGCGACCAGGCGAAGACGTCAGCGTTGTCCCGCAGGAAGCTGACGAGGCGATTCCTCTCATGGGCGCCGAGGCCGGAGCCAACCTGCACGGTTAACTCGGAAAAATTTTCTTGTAGTGGGATTTGAATAAGGAGCTCACCGGGCTCTACTTGCTTCTTCCAGAGGGTGTCCCTCGCATCGAGGGTTTCTATGGGCAGTGAAGGGCCCATCGGGCGGTCTGGTGCCTCGGCTGGTTGCTTTACTGTGTGGGCCGCCATGTAGCATTGCTTGGCGACCAGTTGGTCTCCGCGGACCTCGCCCACTCCTTGGCCGGTGGGGAACTGCACGAGCAAATGGCGAGTTGAAACCACGGCTCGAAGGGCGTTTAGCCCTGGGCGCCCAAGGATGGCGTTGTAGACCGAGGGCAGACGGACCACCAGAAAGTCCGTCCTCACAGTGCTCTCCCGGGGGGCGAGGCCAACTGTGACAAGGAAGCTAGCCTCACCTTCAACCGGGACCGCATCTCCGGTAAACCCGACCAGCGGGGCATTGATTCTCCGGAGGTGTCCTTCTGTCAACCCCATTTTTTGGTAGGCATGGTAGTACAAAATGTTGGCTGAGCTTCCATTGTCAACTAGGACACGCTTTACATCAAACCTATTTACAATCATTGAGATGACCACAGCGTCATTGTGAGGGGTCTCGACCCCTTCTAAGTCCTCGTCCGAGAACGAGATGACTTCATCAGTGCGTGGGCGCTTCGGGGGTGCTCCCTGGGCGGCTGTTCCTGCCGAGGTCCGCCCAATCATGTTGATGGTGCCGGCGATAGGCCTGTTGCCGCCAGGATTTTCGGTTGGTGCGACATTCTCCGCCGGCCTCCTTTCCTCATGCCGGTTCCTCACGAACCGGTTGAGTACTCCCCGTCTGATGAGCGCTTCTATCTCGTCCCGGAGTTGGAAGCAGTCCTCCGTGTCGTGCCCGCGATCTCGGTGGAAGCGGCAGTACTTCTTGGAATTTCGGGGAAATCCCGTGTCTCGCATAGGAGGCGGGGGTCGGAAGAAGTCCCGACCCTCAATTTCCATCAGGATCTCGGCCCGAGGAGCATTGACGGGTGTATAGTTCTCGTACCTCGCCTGGTACGTCCGGGGCCGTGGTGGAGACCTCGGACGAGGAGGTGTCCTCTGCTGAGGTCGCCCCTGCTGACGGGGCGGGCTCCTCAGTCTGGGGAGATTCTTCTCTCGGCGGGGAGACCGGCTCCTTTGTCGACCGCGCTCCTCGCGGCGCTTCTTCCGCTTCTTCGAGGTGGGCTCGATTGCCCCCCGTCTGGAGGCGACTGCCTCCTCGGCCTTGGCGTACTTCCGGGCTCGGGCCAGCATTTCGGTGAAGTCGGCCGGAAAGCTCTTCTCGATGGAGAAGAGGAATCGGTAGGAGCGGACCCCAGTCTTCAGAGCCGACATGGCTATCGACTGGTCTAGCTCGCGAACCTCCCATGTGGCGGCGGTAAAGCGGTCCAGGTACTCTTTGAGGGACTCCCCCTCCTTCTGCTTGATGTCCAGGAGGGAGTCTGATGCCCGTCGCTGGCGCCGGCTGGCAGCAAAGTTGGTGGCGAACTGCCTGCCGAGCTGCTCAAAAGAGGACACCGTGTTCGGCTTCAGACCAGAGAACCAAAGCCGAGCGGTCCCTCGGAGGGTTGCTG
The DNA here is from genome assembly GCF_009389715.1 of Phoenix dactylifera. Classification (NCBI taxonomy): domain Eukaryota; kingdom Viridiplantae; phylum Streptophyta; class Magnoliopsida; order Arecales; family Arecaceae; genus Phoenix; species Phoenix dactylifera. The sequence continues at coordinate 11,732,480 of NC_052395.1, forward strand.
GAAAGGCCTTGCAGAGTATGGCCTCCGAGGACCCTTGTAGGGCCATGAGGGCCCGATAACTCTCCAAGTGGTCGAGGGGGTCGGTGATTCCGCTGTAGGGCTCCACCTGAGGCATTTTGAACCTCGCGGGAACTGGCTCGTCCTCGATCTGGCGGGAGAAGGGGGACTTGGTAGTGAACTCAAAGTCCCCTTCCTGTCTTGCCTTCTTGCTGTGGAGTGCCGCAATCTGGCGCTCCAGATGCTCGACTTTTCGGTCGAGCTCCCCCACCCGTGGGATTGTCGCTGTGGTTTGCGCCAGCTCACGGTGATCCGGGGCTGACTCCGCCTCAGAAAGTTGGGGTCTCCGGTCGAAACCTTCTCCCGGTAACTCTCTCCGGGGAGAAGCTCGTTCTCCATTGTTGGCTCTGGAGGAGCCATGCAAATTTTGGCTGGGGAGAACCGGGCCGTTGGGGAGACACTCCGGCGGGGCCTGGGCCTGCGGGGGAAGTGCCGGTAAAGCCTCCACGCGCCGTAGGCCCTGAACGGCGGCGGCCAGGGCCTGGACTTGCTGTGCCAGGGCATTGAACTGTTCCGGCTGGACCTGAGGAGCTGGGTCAGCCGGAGTTGGAGAATTCTGGACGGAGTGTCCAGGACTTTGCGGGGGACGCCGGGAGACGTTAGAGGTTCCCTTACTTCTCAACTTCATGACTGCTACTCGGTCCCTTCCTCTAGCGCCAACTGTTGCTGGAAATTGGACCCGGGGGCAATCTTCGGTCGAGGAGAGGGAACGACTGTTAGTCCTCACGGCGGGGCGGCGGTCTGTCGGCGGGCGGCGTCCTCCGTCCGGGGCGGTCGGAGAGAAGGAACAGCAGGTCCTCGCAGCGGGGCGGCGATCCGTTGGCTGGCGGCGTCCTCCGTCCGGGTGCCTGCACACGAACCGGTGGCCGGGTTCTCCGGCGCCGGCCCTCCGACGCTCAAGTCAGGGAGGGGGCAAATAGTGGGGAGAAGGAGATAAACAGTGATTTTTGGGTGTATGAATGTTCCAATCCCCTCTTGAGAGGCCAAGGCTCCCTTTTATATGCGGGGGTCGGTTTACCTGTGATGTAACAGGGCGAGGCCGTAGTACGGCTTGGCATGTTGTTCAGGTCGGCGCTCGGTCAGGCGAATCATTGCACTGATGTCGGCAGTATGGCCGAGATCAGAGACTTATCATAGTCGACTAGACCCTGCTGGGTCGATTTGCCGTGGAGAGCTGGGGATCCGTAGATGTCAGGAGCCATGCGCATTTATTGTGGAGTAAGTCGGAGATCCGCATTTATTATGGAGTAAGCCGGAGATCCGCATTAATGGTGGAGTAAGCCGGAGATCCGCATTTATTGTTGAGTGTGCCGGAAGATTACAGCGGCCATGCGCAATAAATGCCGGAGGGGTGTTAGAGTACGGTCCTCGGACATCGGGGTTTCTCTTAGGTCGGAGGTTTCGGGGTCGGTCGTCTTGTGGCCGAGCGTTCCGAGGTCGGACGCTGACTTCGGCTATCCGGGGTCGGAGGTTGTACGGCTTCTTAGGGGCATTTATGTCATTTGGGGGGAAACTTTATTCCCCCCAACAGGATGCAATACTAATTTGTAATACTATTGAGGTAGCTGGCTTTTGTGGAGTGTTCGGTTGCCGTAAAGGGACCATTGAAGTCATTACAGACGCGCAGAAATTAAATTTGGATATTTGATCGTCCTGAAATCTGGAAGATTTCCAATCCAAGAGGAGCTCAACTGAAATGTTGAAGTAACTTCGGCTGGAGGGCCCTGAAATCGTTTTTGTCTAAGTCGGTACCCATTTATCCACTTACGAGAAACCAAACTCTCGAAAATACACCAATTTTTTTATATATATAGTATTAGATATACACTTTTATTTTTAGAAATGTGCCAATTGGAGATGGGCAGTTTAGTAGGCTATTGTAGTTAATTAACAAGTCTAAAATTAAAAGGCCAAGCAACATTGTTGCCAATCCCAAAGAAAAAGAAAACCACGCTAGTTAACTGGAATAGCACATTTTTAGCACCACCATAAGCCAAAAAAAATGCTGAAAATATCAAAATACTCCAACATCTTCTCTTAGCCAAGAGACCCACACATTTCCCAACCAAATTAAGAGTTTCATTGCCGGTTTTGGCTTCCACGCCAACAACTCTAAGAAGACTGCTACCAAGGACATGATCGAACGTAGGTTTTGCCGTGACTAGCGAAAATTCGGAACGGAACCGATCGCTTATTATTACACTAAAGCAGAAATCTCCAAATAGTTTTGAGTCCAAATCCAAAACCGGATAATATGCATCGTCTTCTAGCGACAGAATAGGAGCACCGCCGCCGCCGCCGCTTTTCCGGCCAGCGGTTGCCGGATTACTCATACATCCTCCTGGCCCTCCTTCCGCTTCGCGTCGAGCTCCTTGATCAAACTGGTGACATCCTCGTAGGTCGACCCCTCCTCCTCCACCGCCTTCCTCGCCGCCTCACCGTATTCCTTTGCCTTCCTCGCCACCGTCTCCACCTCCTCCTCGCCCCCGCCGCCAACCACCCTTCCCACCACTGCCGCCACCTCCTCCGCCGTCACCAGCACCTTCGCCTCCTCCAGCCGGTTCCGCCGGAAGCCCTCCCACATCCTCACCCCGACACCCATGACGTCCACCACCAGCGCCTCGTTTATAAACTGCTCGTGGAACAGCGGCCAGGTAATCATGGGCACCCCCGCGCACACCGATTCCTGCAGCGAGTTCCACCCGCAGTGCGTCACGAACCACCCCACCGCCGCGTGGCCCAGCACCTCCACCTGCGGGGCCCAACCCCTCACCACCAGCCCCCTACCCTCCACCCTCTTCTCGAACCCCTCCGGCATCCACTCCGCCTCCGCCGCCGCGTCCTCCGCCGCCTCCCGCCGGACCACCCACAGGAACGCCTTCCCCGACGCCTCCAGTCCCAGCGCGATCTCCCTCAGCTGGGCCCCACTGAAATGGCACAGGCTCCCGAAGCACATGTACACCACCGACCCGGCCGGCTTAGAGTTGAGCCACCCTAGAACCCGCTCCCGGTCGGCCGGGGACTCTCCACGTCCCGCCCGCTCCTCGGCGGCGCGGCAGAAGAGAGAGACAGGGCCCACGCACCAGGCCTTGATGCCGGTCTGGTTCTTGTTCTTGTAGTAGTTGACGTAGCTCGGTTCCATGTCGTGGAAGGTGTTGACGACGACGCCGTAGCTCTTGGCCTCGGCCTCGCCGAGGAGTTTTAGCATGAAGAAGTTGTCTACGAGCTCGGGGAGGCCGTTTTTGTGAAGGCGGATTGGATGGGGGAGGCCATTCATGGTGAAGGATTCCGTTGAGGGATCGAGAGGGAGGTAGTTGACGAGGTTGGTGAGGACAAAGAGAGGGAAGGCGCCGGCGCCGTGGAAGATGAGGCGAGGGATGCCGTGCTCGAGCGCGAGGTCGGCGGTCCAGGTGAAGAGGGAGTCGGACACGAGGACGTCGGGGCGGAGCTCGCGGAGGAGTGCGGCGAGAGGGGATTGGAAGTGGAAGAGGGCCATGACGAAGGTGTTGAAGTGGGCGGTGGGGACGGTGGAGAGGTTCTCCTGGCCGGGGGCGAGGCCGGTGGCGGCGGGGTCAGGGAAGGGGATGACGTGGAGGGAGAGGGGGAGGCCGTGGGCGGCGGAGGAGTCGACGGTGCGGCGGAGGTTGGTGGCGTTGAGCGGTGTGGTGACGATGGTTGAGCGGACGCCGCGGGTGGCGAAGAGGCGGGCCATGTCGACCATGGGGATCATGTGGCCGGGGCTCATCAGGGGGAAGAAGAGCATGTGGAGGGGGCCGGCGGAGGCGGCGTTGGAGCCCATGGGAGGCGGCGCTGCGAGGCCCTTAGCTTCGAGTTAGTGAGAAGCAGAGGAAGCGATGGAGTGGGGAGAGTGGGGACTGGTGGTGGGTTGGATTTTGAGAGAAGAGGGGTGGGATTTGCCACAGAGTGGGGACAGGGGGGACTGGAGGTAGGTTGGATTTTGAGAGGAGGGGTGGGATGCAGAAGGGAAGGGGACTCGGTAGTCAGAGAAATAAACGGCGAAAAAAGGCCAAGGCTAGTCAAATTGGACCCTACCATTTGCGAATTGCGAGCAAGGAAGCAAATTTACACCATATCAAACGCATATGCTCGATTTAAAAAGACCAAGCCTTTATTGAGGATCATTGTTAAGCATAGGATTTCCATTGGCAGTAATAATATTTATAATAGTAATGGTGGAGACGGTGATAGTAGTTGTAGCAGTAATAACAATAATTATAATAATAATAATAATAAATATTTTAAAAAATATTGCTAAATAGATGGTGTCACATTATGGGGTACGTCATAATTATAAAAAAATGGATTCCGATACGTGTGATGCACGGCAGGTTGGAAATTGTATCATTTGGGTTAAAAGGCTTTAGACCTAGAATGCATCTCGAATTTGGGAATTGACACTAGCACCATTAGTCATACATGTTTGCTTGGTGACCCCATGCCTTGGGCATTATATATTGAAAAATAGTTATGTGATTCACTAAGTATAAGTAAATTATAAAAGTTTAATTCAAACCAATCAAAGACAATTTACTTGAATATAAAAATAATTTAGAAATTTATATGAAAGGATGGCTTAGTTATTTACTTAATCTCTTTTTTATGTTATCCGCATAATAATTTAGAGCTTGGTGAGTGATCTAATCCGCATATTAAACTATCTTCTCATGCGTGTATTGTGCTAACCCTCAGATGGAGCACAAGTGCTAAGTTAAAAATAACATGGAAAGAATGGTCTACAATATTAGGGAAATCTTAAAAAAAAAATTTGATATGCAACTTGTTAAGATCCTATATAAAATCTGGATATTTTGATGGATTATGAGTGGGAGCGTCCAGATTTCAATAGGCAAGAAAGATAACGAACTCCGATACTATTTAATATTCTACCTAAAAATCTAAATATTTAAATAAATATATAGTATGCAAACACCATACAAAATCTCTAACCTATCCAGCTTCTAGAAACTGTATCAATTTATCTGAAAGTATGTATTGGGCTGCTGCTGAGTATGTATCCGAAAAGCTTACCGTATGTATCAAGAAGCTGACGAGTGGGTTTACTTAATCATGTAGTGTGTACTAGTGAGCATCGTATTCTAAAAACTGTATATCGATTTTCCTAAAAATGTATTGAAGTGTTGGATGGTCATATTGCTAACTGTGTATCAACTATCTATATACTATGTACTAGTAGATACCATATTTTGGAAACAATATATCGATTTATCTGAATGTATGCTTTGGATATATATAAAAAAAAAAGCTTACAGTATGTATTAGAAAGTTGATAAGTGTATATCACTTAACGAAAAAGAAAGAGAAGATGGCAGTTTTCTTCACATGCAGTCTTTACTGATATATAATTTTTTTTATTTTTTAAATTATAAAATTGATTCCTTAATAGAATTTGTTGGGAGAAAATGGATCGCCCCGAAACACGTGAACGTATCGCCAGCACATGACTGGAGGCGCCCAACCTAGAGCCGCCCGACCTAGAGGCGACCGACTTCAAGGTGCCCGACCTGGAGGCATCCGACCTGGAGCTGCCCGAACTGGAGGCGCCCGACCTCAGAGCTCCCAACCTGGCGTCCGACCAGGCGCTTGATTTTGAGGCGTCCGACCTGGGCCCCCGACCTCAGCATTCTTGGCCTCGAAAGCCCGACTTCGCCATCCACCCGCTGCGGTCATATCCTTCTGCAGCTCAACCGGAAACCATGCCCTACTACCGCTATTAATAGTTAATGCGCATGGCCTCTGTAGATATCCGGCTCACTCAACAATTAATGCGTATGCCTCCACAGATCTTCGGCTCACTCAACAATTAATGCGCATGCTATCCACGGATCTCAAGCCCTCCACGGCAACTAGTTGACCCACTCGACTGCGTCCGATCACCCACGATGACTCATTGACTCCAGCCTAATCTCCCACGGCAATGCATTAATTTACATGATCGTGCTCAATCATAACGGTAACTTGTTTGCCCCGTCACATCATAGGTAATTCTATACTCCTCTATAAAAGGTAAACCTCTTCCTCTTAGAAGGGGGTCCAAACTCTAAAAACTCCTGTAGATCATTTCTCTTCCTCTACATAATAGCCCCCTCTGACTTAAGCATCGGAGGGCCGGCGTCGGAAAACCCGGCCACCGGCTTCTTGCAGGTTCTCCGGAGGACGCAGCCCGCTGACGAACCGCCACCCGCCACTCTTGCCGGAGCTCCTCCTTCTCAGCCAATGGTCGCCCACGGGTCCAATTTCCAGCAACAGTTGGCACTAGAGGAATGGACCGAGTTGTGGCCATGAAGTTAAGAAGCAAAGGAGCCTCCAATGCCTCCCGGCGTCCCACACCAAACCCTGGACACTTTGTACAGAACTCACCACCAATACCTCCGGCGGACTCAGTCCCTCAAGTCCAGCCGGAACAGTTCAATATCCTGGTACAATAAGTTCAAGCCTTGGTCGTTGTCGTCCAAGGCCTGCAATGTATGGAGGCCCCACTTATGCCGCCTCCACAGGCCTAGGTCCAGTCAGTGCTACCTCCAGACGAACCGGCGCCCTAAGGCTAAAATCCCTATGGCTCCTCGAGAGCCAACAATGAAGAACGGTGATGCTGCCAAGGTTCAACCCGAGCGTCTCCCTGGAGACAACCGCTAGGGAGGAGCATAGATAGAAGGCCACAGCACTCGGAAGCTGAATCAGCCCTGGACCAACCCGTACCGAAGCAGACTACCGTGGCAATCCCCCAGGGCGGGGAACTCGACAAGAAGCTTGAGAAGCTCGAGCGCCAGATTGAGGTGCTCCGCACCAGGAAGGCACGGCGCGAGGGCGACTTTGAGTTCACCACCAAGTCCCCCTTCTTCCGTCAGATCGAGGATGAGTCGGTCCCACCGAGGTTCAAAATGCCCCAAGTGGAGCCCTACAATGGAACTACCGACCCCCTCGACCACTTGGAAAGTTACCGAGCCCTCATGGCATTGTAGGGATCCTCGAAGGTTGTGCCCTGCAAGGCCTTTCCAGCGACTCTTCGAGGAACAGCTCAGCTTTGGTTCTCTAGACTAAAGCCGAGCATGGTATCCTCTTTTGAGTAGCTCGGCAGGCAGTTCGCCACCAACTTTGCTGCCAGCCAATGCCAGCGGCGAACGTCAGATTTCCTCCTTGACATCCAGCAAAAGGAGGGAGAGTCCCTCAAAGACTACCTCGACCGTTTCACCGCTGCAACCTGAGAGGTTCGCGAGCTCGACCAGTCGATAGCCATGTCGGCACTGAAGACTGGGGCTCAATCCTACAGGTTCCTCTTCTCTATTAAGAAGAGTTTTCCCACCGACTTCATCGAGATGTTGGCCCGAGCTCGGAAGTATGCGAAGGCTAAAGAGGCTATCGCCTCCAGGCGGGGCGCGACCGAGCAGGCCTCAAAGAAGCATAAGAGACGCCGCGAGGAGCGCAGCCGTCCAAGAAGCCGGTCCCCCGCCGAGATAAGAATCTGTCTCGGCTAAGAAGTCCACCTCGACAGCGGGGACAGCTTCGACCGAGGTCCCCGCCTCGACCGAGATCTCCCCCGCAGCCACGAATGCCCTCGGAGAAGTACTAGAACTACACTCTCCTCAATGTACCCCGAGCAGAGATCCTAATAGAGATAGAAGGCCGAGACTACCTCCGACCCCCACCCCCGATGCGGGAGACAGGAGCCCGGTTCAACCCTAGGAAGTATTGCCGCTTCCACCAGGACCACGGCCATGATATGGAGGAGTGCTTCCAGCTCCGAGATGAGATCGAGGTGCTCATTCGCCGTGGGGTACTCAACTGATTCGTGCAGAACCGACATGAGGAAAGGAGGCCGGTAGATAACGCCGCGCTGCACGAAAATCCAAATGATAATAGGCCCATCGCCGGCACCATCAACACCATCGGAGGAGGAAGCTCGGCTGAATAACCAACCGGGGGAAGGACCCCTCCGAAGCGTCCGCGCACCTTCGAAGTCATCTCATTTTCGAACAAGGACTTAGAAGGAGTTGAGACTCCTCATGATGACGTTGTGGTCATCTCCATGATTATAAATAAATTTGATGTAAAGCACTCTTAGTTGATAATGGAAGCTCGGCAAATATTTTGTACTATAATGCCTTCCAAAAAATGGGGATGACAGAAAGCCAGTTCCAGAGAATAAATGCTCCGCTGGTCGGATTCACCGGAGATTTGGTCCTGGTTGAGGGCGAGATAAGCCTTCTTGTCATGGTCGGGCTCGCCCCTCGGGAAAGCACTGTAAGGACAGATTTCCTTTTGGTCCGCCTGTCCTCGGCCTACAACACTATTCTTGGACGACCAGGGCTTAACGCCCTCCAAGCTGTAGTCTCAACCTACCACCTGCTCATGCGGTTCTCTACTAACCTAGGAGTAGGCGAGGTTCATGAAGACCAGTCAATAGCTAAGCGATACTATATGGCGACTCACAAAGCAAAGCAACCGGCTGAAGCACCAAGCCAAGAGGAGCAACCGGCCAAGGCGCCAACCCAAACGTTAGATCAGACGCTGCCCATTGAAACCTTGGAAGTGCGGGATGCCTCCCGAAAAGAACGGGTAGAGCCTGGTGAGCTTCTTATCCAGATCCCCTTAAAAGAAAATTGCCCAAAGCTAACTGTGCAGGTCGGCTCCGGCCTGAGGTCTCGCAAGAGGGACCACCTAATCGAGTTCCTCCGATCCAATATGGACGTCTTCGCCTGGTCACCCGCGGACATGCCTGGTTGGCTGAGCGGTGCCTTCCCTTCTTCAAAATTCTCAAGCGACCGAAGAACTTTTTATGGTCGGAGGAATGTCAGCAAGTTTTCGAAGAGCTTAGGCGCCTTCTTGCTTCCCCTCCATTACTCACAAAATTTCAGCAGGATGAGCTCCTCTATTTGTACTTGGCCGTCTTCCCGATCGCGGTAAGCTTGGTCCTGATCCGAGAAGAGAACAAATTTCAAAGATCGGTGTATTATGCCAGCCGGGTCCTGAGGGATGCTGAGACCCGATATTCCAAATTGGAGAAAAACAATCTTTGCCCTGGTCATCTCGGCTCGGAGGCTCCGGCCCTACTTTCAGGCCCACACTATGGCCATACGACCAACCTATGAAGCAAATTCTGCAACAGTCGGATCGCGCCAGGAGGATTGCGAAGTGGGCAGTCGAGCTCAGGGAGTTCGACCTTGAATACCGTCCGAGGCCGACGATCAAAGCCCAAGCGCTCGCTGAATTTATCGTGGAGTGTACTTTGTCGGACGATCCCGAGTTCTCACTCATGCCAGCGGAGGAGATCCCGAGGCGACCATGGATTTTATATGTGGACGGCTCCTCAACCTCGGGGGTAGCGGAGCATGCCTCATTCTCACTAGCCCAGATGGGGTAGTCGCGGAGCAGGCTCTACACTTCGAGTTTTCTACCTCGAATAATGAAGCAGAGTACGAGGCACTTATCACCGGGCTCAAATGGGCAAAGGAGCTGAAGATGGAAAATCTGAAAGTCTTCAGCGACTCCTAACTGGTCGTGAGCCAGATTTTGGGAGACTTTGGAGCAAGAGAGTCGTCGATGCAGAGACATCTCCAAAAGGTGCGAGACCTCATGATCATCTTGGGCTCCTTCAAAATCCAGCACATTTTCAGAACACAAAACATAAGGGCAGACCAATTGTCAAAGCTGGCGACTTCCCGCATGAGCGAGCTCCCTAAGGCAACAGTGCTCGAATACCTCCAAACGCCCAGCACAGAGGAGCCCGAGTCAACCCTCTGCATCGACACCAAGCCGAGCTGGATGGACGAGCTCGTCAGCTATCTGCAGAGCGAAGCCCTCTCCAACGATGAGCTCGAGGCCCGCTGAATCAGGAGTCAAGCCTTTCGATACATATTATATGAAGGCAACCTTTACCGAAAATCATTCACCTCTCTCCTCCTCAGATGCCTCCGCCCGTCAGAGGCGGACTATGCTATGCGAGAGGTTCATGAAGGGATATGCGGGAACCACTTGGGAGGCCGAGCGCTGGCCCACAAAATTCTGTGCCAAGGATACTACTGGCCCATACTTCAAAAGGATGCATCGAACTTCATTCGAAGGTACAATCGGTGTCAGCGGAACGCCAACATTCAGCACCGACCCTCGGCCCCGCTGACCTCGATCAGTGCCCCCTGGCCATTCGCCCAATAGGGGATTGACATCCTAGGACCATTTCTCTTGGCCACCGGGCAGAGAAAATTTCTGGTTTTCTCCGTCGACTATTTCACCAAATGGGTCAAAGCCGAACCAGTGGCCCGGATCTCTAAGCCGAAGATGCGAGACTTTGTCTGGAAGTCAATAATCTGCAGATTCGGACTCCCTCGCATCCTTATATCTAACAACGACCGTCAGTTCGATAACGCCCGTTTCAGAGAATTTTGCTCCAAGCTCGGCATCGACCACCACTTCACCTCGGTCGTCCATCCACAGACGAATGGAGAAACCGAGGTGACGAACCGCACCATCCTTCAAGGACTCAAGGCTAGGCTCGACCGATCCAAAGGGCAATGGATCGAAGACCTCTACAATGTTCTCTGGGCCTACAGAACCACATTTTGACTTTCCATCGGCGAGACCCCCTTCAACCTGGCATACGGAACGGAAGCTGTCATCCCCCTGGAAGTCGGACTCCCCTCACCAAGAGTAGAGCACTACGACGCAACCTCCAACTCCTCCCAACTTAGGGGCAACTTGGACCTCGTCGAGGAGACAAGGGAGGCCGCCCAAGTCCGCATGGCGAGGTATCAACAGAAAGCGGCACAGTACTACAACTTCAGAGTAAAGGCCAAGCTTTTTAAGGTGGGAGATCTCATCCTCTGAAGAGTTGAATCTTCTCAGCCTGCTGAGCAGGAGAAGCTTGCCCCGAACTGGGAAGGGTCATATCGGATTGCACGAGTCCAGCGGCCTGGAGCATACAAGTTAGAGTCTCTCGAAGGGACCCTCATTCCATGAAGCTGGAATTTCGAAAACTTTCGGATGTATTACTAGTAGAGCCCCCAGGGGCCCTCAACGATTGGAAACGCAACTCTCGTCCCCTTCTTACGTTAATTCATTCACAGCTCTCCCTTAATTATTTCATACTCTTTCTGATTTTGGAAAGCTTGTGAACTTTAGGATACCCGACTAAGCTCGGATGCCCGACCAAGTTCGAGTGCCCGACCAAGTTCGAGTGCCCCAGCCAAGTTTGGGATACCTCGCTGCATTGACATCGAGCTCGGTCTCGATTTCCATCAAAGTCCCCGACCAAGATCGGGATGCCCCACGGAGTCGACAGCGAGCCCAAGCTCCCTCGACCTCGGAAAGCATCACGGGGTCGACAGCGAACCCAAGCTCCCTCGATCTCATGCTCGATCCTCCGACTAAGGTCGGGATGCCCCGCTGAGTCGACAGCAAGCCCAAGCTCCCTCGACCTCGAAAGCGTCGCGAGGTCGACAATGTCGCGGGGTCGACAGCGGGCCCAAGCTCCCTCGACCTCGTGCTCGATCCTCCGACTAAGGTCGAGATGCCCCGCTGAGTCGACAGCGAGCCCAAGCTTCCTCGACCTCGGAAAGCATGGCGGGGTCGACAGCGAGCCCAAGCTCCCTCAACCTCGTGCTCGATCCTCCGACTAATGTCGGGATGCCCCGCTAAGTTGACAGCGAGCCCAAGCTTTCTTGACCTCGGAAAGCACCACCGAACAACGTCGGGTTGACCGCGAGCCAAGTCTCCCTCGACCTCGCGACGACATCCCCGCAACATCCCCACGGCACTTCGACAATATTCGGCGCTGCTCGACGCCCCTTACGACAATACGCCCCGATCTAAATGAGGGCACCCTGCCGGGTCGACTACGGGCCAAAGAACGCCACTGATAGTCGACCTCAGAGCGGAGTCGATTACCTCAACCTGAGATGCCCAGCTCCGATGGTGCGAGAGGTATATCCTACCCGACACCTATGTTATCACACTTACTTGCTTATATTACAGAACGGTCAACAAAGCCCCGACCAAGCTCGGGACCCCCCCGACCAAGGCCAGGACGCCCTCCTGAATCGACCATGAGCCGAGGTTCCCTCGATCTCGTGCATAATCTTCTGACCAAGCTCGGGAAGCTCCTTACTACCAATCTCCAGCTCGGTCTTCATTTACTCCAGACTTCTCTGGATGAGGGCCCGGCTAAGTCCGAACGTCAACTTAAGTTGAGACAGCCTGCAACGACGACCTCGAGCTCTGCCCGATGATGCCCTGGCCGAGCTCGGAAATGCTAAGTCACTGGCCATGAGCTCAAGTTCAGCCTGATGACACTTCGACCGAGTTCGAGATCAAAGAGCATGAAAGCTCCAACAATAGCCCAGCCTCGGCCTATATTGTCACTGAGCCCGAGCTCGAAACTTCAACATACTTCTTCTGGAAGCCGAGCCTAAGGACTTGGCAAAATTTTTTCAGAGGATAGGCCTGAAGGATTAACAGAACTTCTTCGAAGCTCGAGCATAAGGACTTAGCAAATCCTCCTAAAGTTTAGGCCTAGAGCCTTGGTATAATGCCTCCAGAAGCGGAGCTTGAAGATTTAGCGAATCCTACCGAATTCTACTGGAGCCTAGGTCTAAAGATTTAGTCGAGCTTGAAGACTTGGTGAAATGCGCCAAACAGAAATCCAACTCAAGCAGCCAAAATAAAAGTTTATCAACTATGTAAACAAAAGCAAGCATAAATACTCGCAGAATCTGAAAAGAGGATATTTCATTGATAAAAGCCCGAGGGCTAAGTACAAAATTCGACCCTAAAGTCGGCTCATCTGACCGGACAGTGGCCGCAGAGGTCAACCTCGTCTACAAAAGAACAAGTAAAAAGAAAGGGAAGGAGGCTAAGTCCTAAGGGGCGGCGGCTGCTTCAGCACCGACCTCGAGATCGTCCACGATGATCACTTGAGGGTCCTCGGCAGAAATTATCTCGGGACCATCTACAACAGCCTCGGAAGGGGCTTCGCCAGTGGCCTCAAGAGCGCCCTTGGTGGCTTCCCCGAAGGGAATCTCCCGCACCGCTTGCTCGGCCGCGCTAGCCTCGGCCTCAACAGCTTCCTGCTCGGCCTCAAGAATCGCAAGAACATCGAAGGTCCCATTGTCGGAGCTTCCGAGCTCGCTCTCTACACCGACCCCCATTCTTGGCCGAATACCTTTAAGGTCGAGCTGGGGGCAGAATTGCTGCATCTGCCTCTGGAAGTTCTCGAAGCCGCGGAGGAATCCGTCCACGGCCTCCTCCTCCATCAAATCATGGAACTCCTCCGACTCCTTGAAGAGTGCCACCACATCTCGAGCCTGCTCCAGCGCCCTTTTTTCTCGAGCTTCGAGCTACTCGACCTTCAGGCGGAGAACCCCCCTTCATACTTGTAGCCGGCGTCCTCGGAGCGGGCCTCAACTAGACGCGCCTCGAAGGCGCACAACTCCGACCTCACCAGAGTGTGCGAGGCTTTCTCCTCCTCGAGCTGGTCGACCGTTGATCGCCGCTCGGCTATGGCTGCTTCCATCCGTGCGATGTTCTCCAACCGCGTGGCCTCAGAGTCGGCAAGCCTTTTCTCGGCCCCCTCCAGCTGCCTTTGGCCCCTCCGAGCCTCATTCTGGCACTCCGAAGCTATAAGCACCAGCATGTCGATCTCATGAAGATGCTGTAGGAAAAGCGACGATAAGTGAAAGTTAAGGAAATGCCATTAATCGAAGCAAAAATGAGGAGACGACTTACCCGGAAGGCATTGCAGTAAGTCTGATCGACAAGATTGCCGAGATCGATGGTTTCGAACTCGGCCCGGTCAGCTGGGAGCAATGCGTCGCGAAATACCTCGCGCGCGACATTGCTATCACAGAGGACCGAATCGCCATCACGAATCGGAGACTCTGGGTCGTCAGACCCCCTTCTAGGATTATCTCCGACCCCGGACGAGCTCGGGATGTAGGCCCCCAACGAGCTTGGCCTGCCCGGGCATGGAATGGCAGGACGAGGTGCGCTCGAGACCCCAGGGCCCCTGCTCGGCTCGGGGCCCGAGCGCCGCAGGCGGACGATTGGCCGACCCGGCCGCTGGGAAACGGGGGCAGGGCAGGCTGATGGTGCCGAATCCCTTGCCCTCCTAGAATCTGAGCTTGCATGCTGAGCAGATGGAGTCTTCTCCCGGACAGATCCGGAAGTTTCGACCCTAGGGCCCCTCGCCTCAGTAGGAGCGGAAGTCGAGGCCGACCTGACCTTCTTCCTGGGCTCGGAATGAACCCTACCGGCCTTGGCCGCTCTCCTTTTTAGTCGAGCGAAGAGTGCAGAGTTGCTGGTCACCATATTGGGAATGTCTGAAAAGAAGAAAAAAATTTCCAAGTGTTAGATCAGCACCAAAAAAAAAAGAAAGAAACGAATAAGACAAAAGACAACAAAGTGAAGAAGGAGCAATGCGATCACTCTTACCCTCGGGGCGCGCCGAGCTCAAGTCGACGTTCACCAAGGCCTCCTTGCTCAGGAGGTCGGTCAGAAGGATATCACCCCCGAGGCCATGCAGAGCGTCGAGAACCCTCTGCTCATTCGCTAAAAGCTGGGGGAGCTAATTGGGGGCCTTCAGCCGAGGCTGCCCCCACCTCGGGTCAAATCCCCACGAGAGCTCAGAGGAAAGAAAGAAAAAATTTTCCCTTCCACTCATGAATAGAGGAAGGGGCACCTCGGAAGAGTGGTCTACCGCCCCGAAAGACGAGGTAGAGCTACTCTCCATCCGTCGGGTTTGACTTCAACATGAAGCGTCGGCAGAAGACGTTCACCGAGGTCGGTATCTCGTGCGCAAGGTAAAGGGATAGAAACCCAATGATGGTCCTCTATGAGTTCGGAGCAAGTTGTGCTGCGACGAGCTGGTACGCCACCAGCAACTCGTTCACAAACTCGTGTAGGGGGAACCTAACGCCGGCCCAGAGTGTCTCAATGTACACCCCGATCCGACCTGGAGGAGGTCTCGTTACCTGGTCCTTCGACCCCGCAAGCTTGAGACGAAACTCGGGCCGGAAGAAAAATTGGGAACGGACTAGCTCCAGTTCCTCCTCGGTCAGGCTAGACCCGATCTCACCTGGACCACGACCCATTCTAGAAGGAAAGACGAAGAAGGAAACAAGGGATGAAGGAGGAAGAAAAAAGAAGAAGAAAAAGAAAAATTCTCCGAGCCGATGTAGGAAAATAACCTACGTGGAGCCGCCGGAAATCGCCTTAGGGCACTGCCGGGAAGACTCAATCACGACTGGGAAAGGAAGAAAGGAGACGAAGGAAGAAGAGGGGAGCAGCAAATGCGGCAGCCAAATGAGAACTTTTAGGGCCATGTCTAGGGTTTATATAGAGCCCCCCGACGGCCCAGATCAGCAGGTCCGAATCCTGCCCTCCGCCCAGATTCCGCCACGTGTCAGCCTCAAAGACCGAAGCGGCATATTAATCTGGATCGACGCTTTGAATACAGAATCAAGGCGGCGTCCCGTCGGATCCCGGAGCCCCATCATGAGCCCACGACGTGAGGCAACCTCGAAAGACGAAAGGGCGTCGCCCCGTCTTCTCTCATTAAAGATGCCCCAAAGCGCCGAAATAATTTAAAGCTTCCTGGCCCCCACTAGTACAGTAAAGGCAACTACTTCTCTCGTTCGAGCTCGTAAGCGGCTCGAACTCGGAAGTCGGGGTAGTGTTGGAAAAAAATGGATTGCCCCGAAACACGTGAACGTATCGCCAACACGTGACTGGAGGCGCCCGACCTGGAGCAGCCCGACCTGGAGCCGCCCGACTTCAATGCGCCCGACATGGAGGCGCCCGACCTGAGGCGCCCGATCTCAGGGCTCCCGACCTGGCGTCCGACCAGGCGCTCAACTTTAAGGCGTTTGACCTGGGTCCCCGACCTCAGCATTCTTGGCCTCGAAAGCCCGACCTCACCATCCACCCGTTGCGGTTACATCCTTCTGCAGCTCAACCGGAGACCATGCCCTGCTACCACTGTCAACAATTAATGCGCATGCTATCCACGGACCTCAGGCCCTCCACGGCAACCAGTTGACCCATTCGACTGCGTCCGATCACCCACGACGACTCATTGACTCCAGCCAAATCTTCCACGACAATGCATTAATTTACACGATCGTGCTCAATCATGATGGTAACTCGTTTGCCCCGTCACATCACATGTAATCCTGTACTCCTTTATAAAAGAAAAATCTCTCCCTCTTAGAAGGAGGTCCAAACTCTAAAAACTTCTGAAGATAATTTCTCTCCCTCTACACAATAACTTTCTCTGACTTAAGTATCGGAGGACCGACGTCGGAAATTTCGGCCATCGGCTTCTTACAAGTTCTCCGAAAGATGCAGCCTGCTGATGAACCACCACCTATCATTTTTGCTGGAGCTGTTCCTTTTCAGCCAGTGATTGTTTTCGAATTCAATTTGCAGCAACAAAATTCTTATTGGATTGCTGGATTCTTCTTTTAAACGGGCGCAAGAAAAAAATACCGCAAATAATGAGTCCCGTCCATGCTCTTTGGTGTCGGCCCCATGCGAGTTTTGTTCTACGCGAGCCAGGTGGTGTCATTGCCTCAGAAAACTGTGCCCAAACGTGGTCCGGTCTCTGAGAGGCTTGTCGGGCAACACGACGAGAGTAATTAATAGCAAAATGACGAGAGTGATTAAACCTCACGTGATTGAAACGGGGATCAAGAGGTGTCGGAAGAGCCATGTGCTCGCCCAGCTATGATGAAACTTGGGATGAAAAGAAGGATTCTATCATTGGCGCCGCAGCACCGAAGTAGCCGCTGCATATAGAGAGTTGAGACTTGAGAGAGCCATGTGCTCGCCGAGCTACAATAAAAAAAAAAGTTAAATCATGAAACCAAGTTTTGTCGATCAGAAAAAAAGTTAAAAATAAAAATAGGATTGTAGGGAAAGATGATAAAAACGCAATCTCCTTAAAGTAAACTCTTCGGAGTTTATCTTTTTTAAAGGCATAATTTAAGGAGAGGAATCTAGTTGCCACCTTGATAGATAAGTATTGACAATAAAAAAATAATAGGGGCCATACCCATAAAAATATGTGGTGCCGATGTCTTTTCCTTTCAGCCCAGTGAGGTAAGAAATGAACTAGAAAGTTCGAATCTTTTATAAAACTAAGAATTCAAATCCATTCATAAGCACCACGATTGGTCTATGATCAGTCTCAATAGATATGTGCTGCAGTGTCTCGTAGTTTATATAGATTATGAGTCGGATTTGCTCTAATACCATTTATAATAATCTAGGATTTTATCTAAAATGGCTATCCAGAAGGTATTATTTGAGTTTTTTTGATTCTGTATAAATACTCAAAATCTATCCAGTGAATAACTAATATGCGACTAAACATACGTTAGCACGACTCCTCACAATTTCCTTATCCAAGAGAAAATAACAAGGAGAAGAGTATCAAATATATTGCAAAATTAGCTATAAACTTCACTTACTGAATTGTAGTTCTGAAATTGGCACCCCAGCATCTGATTTCTTGACCACCAGCTCTATTAACCGGAATTGTGACAATGGAAGAAGCAATAATCTAAGAAAAATTCTGATAAATCAAATAAGCTTGCTGACAGATTTAGAGTAGCAGCCATTTTAGCTAAAGGTATCTTAGTGCACCATCGGTCATTCAAAATGTCGATACTCTTTTCATTACCAATCAGCTATCTAAAATTAAAACTCGATAGTTTTCCTTCTTCCAACGCTCGCTTGGAGCTCCGTCGGATGGATTGTAGACAATTCAAATCTCCTGTAGAGTGATGCATGGCGCACGACAAGCTTGAACATAAAAGTTTTGAGGACATGGCATATTTCCTGAAATTTCGGACAGCAATGCATGATGCTACGTTCAAAGTGTTGGAACACCCAAGTCCCTTGTATTGGTTTCCAGAATATCCCAAGCCACATCATGCAGATGAGGCGGCATGCAACTGGACTTCACCAAAGTGAGGCGACTAGCAAAGACCAGTATCTTTTTTTTTTTTTTGGATAAATAGGACAATTTATATAGCTCTAACTTGAGTACATCCTGCCAAATCACGAGAAAATAAAGAGTACAAAAAGGAGGGAATGTCTTCCGTAGATGTCTATAAAAAATCTCCGAAGTATCGGGCGACGAAGGAGGCGACCCAATCTGCTGCCCTGTTCGTCTTTTGAAATATATGTGCTGCCTGCAGGCCATCCATCTCCTGAGCTAGCCTACGAATCCCTCTGATGAGAGGATAGCCATCACCATATCTATCCATACCTCGGATCCAGTCAATCACCACAGAGGAATTCCCCTCGAGGTATACCCTCTTGGCTCCAAGGGACCTCCTCGCATATGACAGCCCCTCCTCGCATAGAAAATCGGTGTCCTTCACTTCTATATGTCCGACCGCTTAGATATATTGTTATGCAGTCGATGCCATTTTAGACAAACTTTCCGCAGAGGAATACCAAGATACTTGCCTGGGCCGCCACTGCAACGAACGCCAAGAACTGCACTGACTTGAGCTTGCTGCCTTTGTTTGTAGAGAAGCTTGAAGATTAAAAGTAACAGTAGACTTGGCCGAATCACTCGCTGACCAGATTGCATGCAATAAGACTGGATGGCCTTGAAGGCTTCATGCTTTAGCATCCTGCACTCTGGCTTTGGATATTAAAAAAGTAATCATCTGCTAACCGTATGTGACTAGTAATTCACTAGTCAATTTGGAACAGATTTTCTTTAAGACTGTGATATCCAGTCAATTTGGAGTGAAGAAGCACGTTCTTTAAGCTTCAGGTCGTTGACTGTTTTATCCAATACAGCTACCTTATCAAAAAAAAAATTTTACCTCGTTCCTGTTTTGGCGTCTCAGTGCTAGTTTCCTAGCTTGCAACTTCTAGGTGACCCTAACAGCTGGAGAACCTGAACTATTTCCCCTCCACGCATCAAAGACTACATCCATGAAGCTTCATGTTCCATCCAAATCTTCTCAAAATGAAATGGTGGTTGACCTTTTGGTCTTACGATCTGCGAAAATTAACAATGGACAATGATCTGAATTGGCTCTTGGTAGATGCTTCAACATAGTTTCAGGGTAGATATAAGAAATTATCTTCTACAGGCTGCAGAGGAGCTGGGAAACCAAGATAGGAGACTCGCTGATTGGAGAGAGGAGCTCTTGCCCCCTCACTGACCCAGGCAAGGTCATGTTTTAGAACCTCTAACTAAGGAACATATTACTTGTCTATCATTAAATGTGTGATTGGGAACATGTTAACATAACAAATGATGTGAATCATAACACTTGAACAACCAACAACATATAATCAAATGGCAGTAACCAATCTAGCTAAACATTACTCAACTTTTCTTCACATTTCTTGATGTTGGAATGGTGCCCCTTCTTTGTTGATGTTGGACATCCAGCTAGAGCCAAGCGAATCCCGTTAAGGCCTATCATACTGCCCGTGCTCAGTCTATATCATATGGTGAGCTTGGGCTGGCCCATCTTCAGGTGCACGGACTAGGCCTGATTTCAAGAAAAGAGATCAGTTTAGGCTTTTGTTCACTCTTACCTATAGATAACAATATGACGTCAAGGAGGAAAGGATGTGCAATCCCTTTTATTTATCTTTTCGAGTCTTGTCATTTTGTATGTGCGTGGTGTTTCCATTGAGAAGTTTTGGTATGTTAATATTAGTGTCAACTTGAATCCAGCCCTTATAAAAAAAAGATAGTCCTGCATATGTGGCTTGGGATGACATGTTTATCCATTTATTAGAAACACGCAACATAAGTTTAATGTCTGCTGATCTGGTTAACATGGTCGTCATTTGTGGAACTTCGTGTGGGGTTGATGTGGTAATTCCGGGTTGTATCGAATTTGGTGATCAAAAAGTTCGACCAATCCGAACCGGATCCGAACAAACATGAATTAATTTGCTCGAGGGAAATAAAAAGGGCCGCCCCTCCTATCTTGAACCTCCGCAAGTTTAAGAAATTACATGCATGGGAACATGGTTGTGCAATTAGGCGGTGCGCAAAGTAGCACTTGCCAATTTTAACATTGTCAAATGCATCTATGGATGATGGAATCCACAAAATCCTTAGAATCTGGACTTGACCTTTAGTTCATCTGGAAAAGAATTTCTCTCCCTACAAATTATATAGTTGCCGTTGTTTCAGTGACACAAGATAAAGGAATGGGATTCGAAGATCTGAATTAATGTTTAATTCCATACGATGAAATCATATATATGTTGCAAATTTAAATTTTATTTTTGTGCGTGTGTGTGGACTCGATCTAATGATGATGCTTGTTTGTTGGTTCAAACAATGAAAATTAGCATCAATTGCTTCTAGCAAGCCTAGCTTCCACACATCATAAAGTTCATGTTCTTGTCTCCAAACCTAGTGGTGACGGGATTTGATTCTAGTCGTCCAATAATACAACCACCAAGAGTCCTTCAATGTAGAGGCAGGCAAGGTCCCAACTAAATTATTTACAAGTGAACAAAATAAAATAGCTATTTTGATTGAAATTGTTGTGTATGTTGCTTTCCTTATATGTTGGTCCAAGCTAGCTTACCTAATTAATTAGGCAAGAAACATAGCATAAATGGGAAAAAATTGGCCACAAACTCCAATGCTGAGAGGATCAAATATCATTTACGTTCACAAGCCAATCAACCGTTTGTATTTATTTTATAAAGCCACTTGCAACTAATAAACTTGTCATCATCAAAAAAAACAATAAACATGTCAATCTTATACTCATTTCATTAATCCCAGCCTGCAGCTCGCAGTCTGGCATGCGTCCACTCTTGTTTAGGTACCGCAAGCAATTATATCAGCTTCATCTCCCTGAACTGCTCTGGATCTCATGAAACCTTATTTAATAAACCAAACAAAATTTATAGTCAAATATTCACTGAGGCCTAGCTTGAACCATATAACTTGAAGATGTACTTGCCACTCTTTTTATGATTTGACGTGTTCTTTGTCACTGGAGTACAATTTATAGTCTAATTATTCTATAATTATAGTTAGACTTCTTTTTATATAAAATAGGAGAAAAAGTATTTAATATACACATGGGGCAGATGTAGCTCATTATATATTTACTCTCTAAAAACTGCTATTTGTATATGTACTCTTAAATCATCAATATTTTTTTTTTGGCATGAAGATAATTATTTTGAGTATTATTTGATGATATCACCCTTTTATTTTAATATCTTTGAAAAATTAGCATTCAATTATGCTGAAAAGATCTATAATTTTGTATGAAATTTCAAATGTATTGATCCAAAAGCGTAATAAAATTGTTTCATAATTAAAATGGCCATTTATTACCACGACTAGCCAAAAATCTAAGAGGATGAATATCCATACAAAAATAGCATAATTTAAGAGATATATGCAAGTAGTTATTTTTAAAAGATAAATATGTAAGAAACTATATTTCCTTTTATATATATATATATACACACACCTACAAGAAGCTAAAGGAAAAAAAGTCTTAAAAAAAAAAAAGAACACTAGCCTCCAAACTCAATCTGGCATATACGCGTATATTTTATTAGAATCCCAAGATCATCACGAAGAAAGAGAGAGAAAGAAATGTTATCCAAAAGTTCAGCAGTAGGTCCAGAATCAAATCACCCCAGGCAATTAGTTCTCAATCTATAATACGATAATATGGTTTATTCTTTTGGGGCACGAGGAAGATTTATTCATGTTTCAAATGACAGCCATAGCCAACTTGTCGTATGT
The DNA here is from genome assembly GCF_009389715.1 of Phoenix dactylifera. NCBI lineage: Eukaryota > Viridiplantae > Streptophyta > Magnoliopsida > Arecales > Arecaceae > Phoenix > Phoenix dactylifera. Next base: position 11,754,336 of record NC_052395.1, read on the forward strand.
ATGCTTTCATTCACGAGCATGACTTGAGCCCGGTGATAGTACCTGTCGAGTATCGTACCCTAGTACCAACCATGCACATAATATCGTACCTTAGTACAAAAAAGTCCTACCCATCTCGCAATCAGTACTAATTACTAGTCTCTAAATATGGACCCCTCCCAACGTAATCACGTCAGATCATGCGCCAACCGGTGGACCCAATTATTTCTGGTGCCGAAGTCATGATGCTTGTGTAAATCTCCCACCAACTCAACTCACAAGGGATCCAACTAGAAGCCAGGTAGCGTTGTCATTAAAACGTAACGTTTTGTTTTGCGTGGCCGCTGGGATGCCTTGAAAAAGAGATGCACGATGGCATGGCGGAGACTTCGTGCTGATCGCTTTGTTGGGTTCTAAGGTGGATATACTTCGTTGGTATTATTATTATTTATTTATTTTTTTGAATTAAAAACGATATTTTATATAGCTCTAACGTGAGTACAACCTGTTAGGTCAAACGAAAGTAAAAGATACAGAAAAAGTGGTAAAACTGCCAATGGCGTCCAGATGAACTCTCCGAAGTGGCGAGCTATAAATGAGGCGACCCAACCTACTGCTCTGTTCGCCTCCTGAAACAATACATGAGCTGCCTGAAAAAAGGTAAACTCACTGGTCAGCCGATGTATCTCACCAATCAATGGAGGGTCATCCCCATACGTATCCATACCACAGATCCAGTCAACCACCGAGGAGGAATCCTTCTCAAGACACATCCTATCGGCTCCAAGAATATGCTTCGTATAGAAGATATCCTTTCAAACTGCCTATAACTCTGCCTCAACAACGGTCAATTTTAGGGTGCGCCGGCCCCAAGGCTCATGTCATTGTTGGTTTGCTTCTAGTTTCGTCTACTTCTTGCGACCGGTTTGCGTCCATCCGCTTTGGCTCCTCGTAGCCAATCCTAATGTTAATTCATCGTATGGCGGCGGCCTTTTGAGGGGAGAGAGAGATGGGGATGGGAGATTGTGAAAAAGGATAGACATCCAACCAAACCACGTCGCGAGCAAAGGTGGGATATGAAGAGCTCGTCAAGGTAAAGTTCCGCACTTAATTACTGCGTGCAGAAAGACGTCTAGAAATCAGCATGTTGGATGAAATCAAGGAGCAATTGTAGTCGAGCGTTTGGTACCAGAATAATTATATACAGTCGTCTGGGAGATCTCCTTATTTGTATTAGAACATGAGTGCTTCATGATAAAACTCTTAATGTTAGTTCTTCCAGCAGAAAATTTTAAAAGTATCCACTTGCTTAAGAGATCTATATTATTATTTTTTTGGCATATGACACATTTTTGATAATTCATCAAGATCAAGTTTCGATGCATTGCACTTCACAGTTGTTCTCTTCTCTAAATGGATGTCATATCCCTTAAGGCTGGTTTGGTCATTTTTTATTTTTTTATGCGGCATTTAGGTTCCATTAAAATTAATAATAATAATTATTTCATAAAATTGATCCTCCATCAAAATGAGAGTACCTTGCATTTTAATTGTTTCAAAATTCTAGAATATCAGGTTATTTTATAATAACAAAAGATTTGTAAATATATTGATGACGGATGCGTATAAATATATGCTAACATATGAAATCTAGGTAGCAAATGGCTCGGGCTCAAATGGGGTATCTTGGACTGTGACCCGATCAAGTGTTATGCTTGAGTCTTGATTACGGATTCGGACCCAATTTGTTGGTTGACCGAGTTAGCTCAAGTTAGGACTATAGAAAAAGTATTTAGACCCAATAGGTCAATCAAATCATGTCGATGCCAATTATGATCCAAATCTAATCTGAAAGGTTTGAATTTTAGCAGGAGTAAGTTGGGTCAGATTTATGATAAAATCAAATTTATAGCTATAAATTGTAATATTTTTATAATTGAATATAAAGTTATCAAACTATGAAAGCCAACTTAAACACGAGTTTTTATTATCCGTGTCTACAAGAATATCATAAATAAATCTAATAAATAATAAATTAAAATCAAGTGAAAGTATGTGAGAGGAGATGGGATTGTTGAGATGAACAAAGAGGGTTAGATAAATAAGATTCATCTAATGTTTGGAAAGATACAGTGAAAAGAGAACGAATTTTATATAATTTGGGTAGTTGGGCTGAGTTAGATAGGATTTGATCTTTTTTTTGTCAACCTAAACTAAACTTGAATAATACATGGGTTAGATTGATTTGAATTTTTTTGTCAACCCAAACTAAACTTGAATAATACATGGGTTAGATCGATTTGGTCAAAAATAATACAAATTCAGATTCAATCAGAAATTCAAATTGGGATCTTGTTTCGACCCGCCTTGACTCACGTGACTTTGAAAAAAAATTCGAGTTCTATATGAATTACCATTTTTATCAATAATAATAATAATAATAATAATAATAATAATAATTCAAGTTATGCTTACTTGGGTTAGTTCTCTAATCTATGCACAACTCTGAAGAAAAAAAAATCAACACAAATAGGGATAAAAGTAAATTTTGCACTCCCTATTCAAATTTATTTTCGTATTCAAATCCAACGGAATATGAATAAATATTTGAGCATGGGAGATAAATATAATATGTATGGGCTACCTACAGCCTCAGTGGAAGCAGGGGGCCAAAAACCACCTCAAGCCCACAGATTCCTTAAGTCGATCGCCGTCCTCCCGCCAGCCTCATCCAATCCTCAAACGCCTATCCCTTCGCTTCCAACATCCTCCTGTTCTTTTTTTTTTAAAAGAATATTCCGAAGGAAACGAAATCGCCGTTGTTTTGATACGATGATACTTCTATCTAAAGAAGAGGGAAGCCTCTTTCCCTCGCTCCTTCCTCTATATAAAACTCCGTAGCTGAGAATGCCTCAGCTTCGATTCCATCACCTCCTCCTCCTCCTCCGCCACTCTCGCCGCCCTCCGTCCTTTCCCTTCTCCTCCTCCACTAAAACAACCCCACTTCTTTCCCTCTTTGGCTCGACGCCGCGATCGGGAACAATGGCGGCCTACAACAACGTCGCGGAGGCTCCGAGGCTCCTCTTCCGCCAGCTCTTCGAGAAGGACTCCTCCACCTATACCTACCTTCTCGCCGATCTCGGCCACCCCGACAAGCCTGCCGTGGTGAGGCCGCCCGTCTTCCATCTCTTTAGAATCGCTTAATTCCTTCACACATTCATTTGGTTTTCAACCATTCATGCGGAGCGTTTGATGCTTTCTTTCTCGGGTTTAATTTAGCCGCGACACGCCAATTTCTATATGTACATTACTACAATGTCAAGCTATGCATTTCAAGTAATGGTGGATGGGTTCTCTTTCAATTTTAATGGTGGAGTATATATTTGCTCAACTATCACTGGTTTTTCCTTTTCTGATAGTTAGTTGATCCGGTGGACAAAACTGTGAACCGAGATCTGACTCTTATCAAAGAATTGGGCTTGAAGCTCATATATGCCGTGAGTACTCATGTCCATGCAGATCATGTCACTGGAACAGGCATGATAAAGGTTAGTTATGTCTTCTTTCTCAATCGATTTAATTGTTTGCTTGGCAAATAAATTGAATCATCCATTTGCAATCAAATAAATTAACGAAGTTCATGGGATTAGAGCTTTATGTATATATGGGAATTATTCCTTGCAGGGTAAGATGCAAGGTGTGAAGTCTGTGATTTCCAAAGCTAGCAATGCAAAAGCAGATCTTTTGGTTGGACATGATGATAAAATATATTTCGGCAATCTTTTCCTGGAGGTACGATCGATTGTAATATTTTCTCATTGCTCAAGTGAGCACAATACAGAAATTACTCATTTTCAGTGTTTTTGTTTGCTCATTGGGCACTGGTAATCCTATGAAAAAGCTAATATCATCATATAGTTATAATTAAGTGGGATATATGGACAACGTGTTCATGTACAAGCTTCTGGCTATTTCTTATTATGATTGTAAAGCATTTTCTTTTAGTGCTGGCATATTAAATGTTCTGACTGCATGCAGGCATATATGTTGATCCATTTTGTTTGACCGTGCAATAACCAAATGAAATTGTGAATTTTATTATTTTAAAATGATGATTAGGTTGATAGCAGGAGGATAGTGTGCATTTGCAAAGGCAATCTCTCGAGTTGTAATATAAGAAAATACAGAGGCCTATTGGACGCGAACAGTTCTGATTATCAGGAAACTTGAGGAGCAAGTGCTGGTAGCCTGGAGCCAATGCAAATACCTGCAGGATTTAGAGGGACAATTACTAAAAGATCATGCTCGTTATGAGTTTGACACCACACCAGGGGCTGATTTATGGTTGGATCGAATGCAATGCTTAAAATCCACACACACACATATATACTCAAAACTGTACACTTCTACATTTGGCAACACTGCCAAACACAGAGCTGCAAGATACTCTACTTTTTTGAGAACCTTATGTGCTTTCATGTTTAATGCCTCAAGGGTTTTCCATGAGAAAAATTGATTGACCATAGATGAATTGCCACTCTGACTCAGGGAGAAAGATTGTTAAGAGAGTTGATAATTTGATATGCTAGCAGAAGTCTGAATATGTCACTAGTGTCTTGAATTTTACATCTAAAAACATGAAGTTAGATGATGCTTTAGGGTACATGTTGGAGTAGGAAGGTCATGAGTGCGGGTAAGCACTGAAGAGACTAATAAACATTTCCACATGTATCTTAGTTTGGTTTTTCTAGAACCTTATTTAGTTTCGTTTGCTTTTGAGACCTGAGGTTGGATTGTGTTTTCCTTTCTCACAGAGTCTTGTTCAGTTTCCCAAGTCAAGAGTTTGTAGTGTATAGTTAATTGAAGGAGAAAATATTTGAGGTTTAAAATCAAGTTGATTAATCTTCTTGAAGTGATTATGGAGGTCTAAGAAAACCACAGATCTTGTTGCTATTTTATTAATATGTCTTGTTATTCTTAATTTAACATGTATTTTCTTTTTTCATATTCAAAAATTTAGTCATTAAATCTCTTCCAACCAAAATGAAAAAAAGACAAAATTCTTTTGTCATCATTTATCTTAGTTACTGCTAAGGGATAATTTTTCTCTTCAGAATTCTGTACACAAAAACATAAATTATTGTTGTTTGTTTTTATGTAGGACAACCACCAAATAACTTTTTTTTTTCTTTTTTGCTGTCCATGTTCCATGCCAGCTAGTGAGTCATTTGAGGAAAAGTTTTTGTTCTTGATGATGATCTTTGTCAGAGGACATAGTTGTGAATTAGCATAATTGGAGAATAATGCACGAATGAATTTGATCAGCTAATTTTAGATTATGTCATGTATCTTCACATGCTTTGTTTCTGAACACTTCAAATTTTGCAGGTCCGTGCTACACCAGGTCATACTGTGGGCTGTGTTACTTATGTAACAGGAGATGAATCTGATCAGCCGCATCCAAGAATGGCTTTTACTGGTGATGCCTTGCTGATACGTGGCTGTGGAAGGACAGATTTTCAGGTATCATAATTGAATATCTTCCTTATTTTCTAAAATACTAAAAGTGTTACTACTTTGCCTACAAAATGTCAAGCTGTATAGGTCGTCCACTGTTCACTACCCGAAAATTTTAACATACTCTATACTATGGCAACTGCACAGGATAATTGTAGATTAATTATGTGAAGCCCGTCAGCTTACTTCTCAAAATGTTATGTTGAAGCCAAGTGGTATAACCGGGTGGAACCAACAATTCTCTCAAGGATGGACATTTTTGTGTGCTGCAAACATTAGACTTTGTATGCGGCAAACCTTGAGTGGAAATAATCTGATCATGTTCATACATATGTTCTAGTCACCTCCGATCACAAAGTGAATAAATAATTTAAATGCTAATTACTTGATTGTCCACGAATCTCATTTCAATTTTTTCCCAACTATTGACCTGATCATCAAATCTCAGATTGACGTACTGAAGTGGGAGCATCTTTTCGGTCCATAGAGTGGTAAACAAAGTCAGGCGTCGAAGAGTCTTCTTTTGTTTTATTTGGTTTATAAATTATTTTATGTATTTTATTAATTTATGTGTATTTGGTAGGAAAGTAACTAGGAGTTGGTCCAAGGGACATCAACACAGAGGTTTGGGCAAATGGCTGGAAGGCTTACAAGCCAGGTCACCTTACTGCAGAGATTGTAAGATTCCAGAGCGCAGGGTGCTTATGTTAATGCCAGGAAGCAGTATTTAGATGAATGAAACTTAAAAATAATTCTTGATACTGCTAGTAGAAGCTAGGAAAATTTTGAATACTCGATATTTCTCGTTAAAATCATCAACTCAAGTATATGTATAAAGTGGGAGACCACTTGTGGAAGAAAATAATCTAGTTTAAGGGTTAGTGCAAGTCAGGTGTATTCACTCATCAGTTTCTTTTTTTTCTGTGTTGAAAAAAAAAACCCACTTGTGCATTGGTATGATTTACAGGGAGGAAGTTCGCATCAGCTCTACCAATCAGTGCATTCACAGGCAAGTATCTGATATGTGCTGACTAATTTTAGATAAAGGTTGAACTTATAACATAGATGTACTAATTTATTTTCTTACACATACTCAGATATTTACTTTGCCGGATGATACTCTGTTATATCCTGCTCATGACTATAAAGGGTTCACTGTAAGTAAAATTTTTGGCCCTTCTTTACTGTTTTATTGTTTGTGTAAATATCAGTGAGAGTGCCACCTTTCTTAGTGGAACTTGGAACCTCTCCCAAGTGCAAGCACTGAGGAGAGAGGTGCCAATCAGCAGAACAAAATCTCACCGGCAACAGCTTTGACTTCTACCTTCATCATTAATGGTATCATAAGCATACTCTTTTGACATTCAGGTTACTACAGTTGGAGAGGAGATGCTCTACAATCCTCGGCTAACTAAGGATGAGGTAAGTACTGGATTTTGTTTGTATTTCTTTCGTTACTGTAGACATTTTTTTTTTGTATTTATGACAACTTCGTTGAATAATTCCAATCTAAGGGATGCCTTGTCTGGTTATTGTGGATATTGAATGGTACTGTTCTGGCAACTGAAACTGGATTCATGTGTCTATGATTTTTCAAATGGGAAAATAGGCTATTTCTATCTTGTATCTGTATCCTACTGCAGTATTATACTCATTATACATAGTGAATGCAGTTCTTTTTCCAGGCAGTGTTAATTGTTACTGACTATTCCTTGTATTTTTTTAGGAAACATTCAAGAGTATCATGGAAAGTAAGTAATCATATTGTTCTGGACCGATATAAATTCATTGTTATAATTTTGAACTATTTTAGCATCTATCTTCTTGAACTGTAAGTTGAATGTCTTTTCCTTTTCGTGTCCAGATCTGAACTTGGCTTACCCAAAGATGATGGATGTAGCAGTACCAGCAAATTTGGCTGGCGGACTGCAAGATCTAAAAACAAAGGTCTAATAAGCATCCTTCAGAAAACTTAGCAGGTGTCGCTTCTCCAGTACTGTATTATAGAAGAGGGATGTGATTGTACGTACCTGAATAATTTGGACACTTTGTTTGGGTGTGGATCATTGCTAATAGGATGCTAGTCTATCTGCATAACCTTCCCTTATTTGAGAATAAATGTTGCAACTCCTCGTTGCTACTGTAGACAGTACTCTAATGTCAGTCTTCTCTTATCTTCATGCTGGATGTAAGCTCTGTGTTTTTCCTATAGAAATAATGGACAAACATGTAGCAGAACCATGAAATTTTGTCCCTTCAAGATTGCTGTTAATGTTATTTCGAACGCTGTGACAGAGATTCTTATCGACTTGTCAGTTCAACCATGAGCACATAAGCAGAGCACGAGGTTTCACTTGCCATTGACTCATTTAGGAAGTTTAATGGGCCGAACAGATGGTTACTGATCTGTGTTGCTGACTATGAAATGCTATTACTTCTTAAAAGTATTAAGAGTCTCTTTTTCGGCAGCACGGGTGCTGTAGATGGTTATAAAGATACAATGCAATGCTGTGATCAGAACAGAAAGAATTAGCACAAAGGAATGTGTTTTGTTGCTTTTTTTTTGTTTTGTGGGGGGGGGGGGGGGGGGGGGGGGGGGGTGTTGGGCACGAAGAAATTACTTTTCCATCCCTCTAAAGACTCTACTGCAACAAAAAGTCCTTGTTAATTAAATCTAAAACATCTGGTCTAGAGACTTTCCAAACTGTAATTCTCGGTCCCTGAGGTCCTTTTATTTTAAAATAAGGTACCGAAAATGCTCCTTCCCTCATGATCTCCCATCCTTCCGAAGAAGAAGAATTTCAGAGATTTTCCAAACTGTAATCTCCCAGCCGCGGCGGCCGCCGACCGCGGCCTGCCCCCTCCCACGGCCGCCGCCGGCCCCGGCTCGCCTCCTCCCGAGCCCCCTCCCGCGGCCGCGCCGCCGGGAATGCCTCCGCCCTCGCCCCCACAGTGGGAAGGTGCCGAAGAAGAGGAAGAAGAGCGCCCTCTCACGTCTTGCAACTGTTGCCGGCCACAACCCGCCCTCCTCTGGCGTCCGCCGCGGCCCAGCCCCTTTCCGGCGCCGCCGCCCTCGCGGGAGGAGAGGAGTTCTCCGTTGGCTAGCCGCGACTGACGGTGGCCAGCCGCCACCGACGGTGGCCCGGCCCCCTCCTGCAGCCGCCATGGCCCGGCCCCCTTCCGGCGTCGCCAGTTCGCGAGAGGAGAAGAAAGAAGAAGAAGGGAAGAAGAGAAGAAAAAAAAAGAAAAAGAAAAGAAAAGGTTTGAACTGGGGTCGACTCCTGCTCTGCTGGGATCGACTCGTGAGAATCTTGGATCGACTTGCCCACTTCTACAATAATTTTTTAAGAACACTTAACTGTGTGCACAGTCCTGTTAACTGTGTTCGCAGACAACTTAACTGTGTGCCGCCGGCTTGCGGGAGGAGAAGAAAGAAGAAAGAAGAAGAAGAGAAGAAGAGAAGAAAAAAAAAGAAAAAAAAAGAAAAAAAAGAAAAAAATAAAAATAAAGTTAAATAAGCTTGGAACACAGTTAAATAAGTTTGGAATACACTTAATCTAGCATAGCATACAGTTAAATAAGCTTGGAACACAGTTAAATCATCCCGGAACACACTTATTCTACAACAGAATACAATTATTTCGACTGTGCACATAGTTATTTATATCGAAACACAATTATTTTGTCTGCGAACACAGTAAATAGAACTGTGCACATGATTAAGTGTTATTAGAAAATTGTTGTATACTCATGCTGAGCTGGGGTCAAGCCTTGAAGAGCTGGGGTCGACCTTTGAAGAGCTGGAGTTGACCCCTGAAATCAGGCAAAAAAACAGCTCTCTGGAAAGCCTGAGAGAGTTGACTCGTGCTGTTAAGGGGTGACTCCATGTCACGACCCCCGCCCCGTTCCCGGCGGGCCGCCGCGACGGTCCTAGGGTGCGGGTAGGCATAAGGCCACCAGCCACCACGTAGAACCCTACTACCTATCAATCATCAATAAATCTTGAAAAATTTGGCATGATACATGCACAAAATGATCACTTTTTCTATAGTGACCTGTCAGGATTATCTCAATACATACAACAACACTACCTGTCAGAGCAGCAATCACATAATCTGTCACATAATGAACCTGGACAATATATATCAATACATCATCTCAGGCATATAACTCATCTGCACACATATATATATATACCTGCTTCCTAATCCATCCATAGTCAAACCCATATCCACAACAGGATCTATGGCTGTAACTATGCACTATATACAATAGAAGGTTTATAATACACCAAAAGGTATAAACCTCTATCTACATTATATTATACTATACTATGGAGCGGCACAGCTAGCAGGCAACCACTAATCCTGCTCCTCTCTATACAATACCTGCCCTGCAATCAAAAACACCAAACTGGGGAGTGAGTATATAAATACTCAGTGAGTGGAGTAGAGAGTACTATGCACATGAGACAAATATAATCATGGCTCGAGATGAAATCTCAAGATCAATAACAACATGAACATGAACTCAACATAGAGAATATGGAATAAATCATCAATATCACCTCAATCAATATCAACTCATCTGAAGCATATATGGAATAATCAAGCAAACATATATGCTACTCATGAATATGCTCAACAGATCATAATGCTGGAACATACAAATCAGGTGTCAATATGCTGAAATCATCACTAGACAGCTGTCGGGAGGTGGGTTTTACGCCCCAGGCGAACCAGCAACAACTCCTTACTGTCACATGCATATGTAGGATAAGACATCACACTAATCATGTAAATGCCGGCCAGTATCCAGAACAGAAATCCATCTCACATCTACATACTAAACGGCACCTCGCGGGAATTCTACATCCGCGGAAAGCCATACTGCACCTCGCGGGGTCTTACTATGCCCGGCGGCAAGCAGAATATAAGTCGTAGGACCGGCCGATCCTACGCCTAGGGCCGTGTCCCCCCTAGGAAGGGACTGGGCTCTGCCCACCCAGAAGGCTACTATGTGCACAAAGGCCGATGTTCAACCCCATCGACTATAGGTGTCCTGCAGATACTGCCAAGCCATGCATAAATGCCATAATGCACCCTCCCAATACTCTACTAAAAAGGAGCATAATCAAGACTACCACTCACTCGACCACGACCCAATTATAACTAACATCAGGGTTGGGAGTGAGGAATCACGGGAGTACAATGCAACTCAATATACCATGAGAAGGGCTCTACAAGTCTTTGAAATAGAGGAAATGAAATCAATTTACAAAAGAAGTCATTTCACAATTCAGATCCAATTTAATTACTCATAAAGGAGTATAATCAAAGCTACCACTCACAAGTCTTTGAAATAGAGGAAATGAAATCAATTTACAAAAGAAGTTATTTCACAATTCGGAATCAATTTGATTACTCATCAACCCCTCATAATTCCTCTCAATGTTCCCTCAAATGCATGTACAGAATAATCAAGCATGGAGAATCAAGATTATAGAGGAATCTACTACAATATCAATCAATATGCTCAAGTGGAATCAATTCACACTTGGCGACATTCATGAAAATGAATTAAGGATGCTCATGGTGCAAAGTACATGACTCCCACTCACCTGTCAATCTGGCACAGCCCTGATACGCCTCCAAAAATCTACAGCTGGCAGTGGGGAACTTCTTCCTCTTGTTCCCTAGCTTCTTGCCCAACTGATACATGCATTTACAATACATTTAGTCTTGTATCAAGGTCATAATCTACGTGCCAATTATAATATAGGGAACTTTAATTGATTCAACTCCCCCGTTCCCTAAATCTTTTCTTTTCTTTCTTTTTTTTCTTTTTTCTATTAATTAACTCATCATTTATGTATACTAGGGATTCCCTTGCATGAGTACAAGGTCCCTTTTAGCTTGATCTAGGCTTAATACTCTATTATAGCATGAAATCCCTTATTTTCCACCCGGATGAACAGTAACCCGGACCGACAGCCGGTTACTTCATCCCGGGTTTGATCCACTTTCCAAACTCCAGATTTGATGAAATTTTTACCTAACATTCTACACTCATAGGGGATTCCAAAGAGGTAACATGCATTGCTATCGGAGGTCGTTTGACCCCCTAAATAATTCGCCGAAGTTGGGACTTCGACACAGTTTTTCCGTAGTGCCGGAAAAATTTGTCAAAATCCGATTCTTCCTCTTTTAACCGCCTCTACAACCCTTATCCGACCCCTCTAGACTATATTCACCCTTTGTAAAGCCTAATGTTATCAAAAGACTAGATAGGGATGGACATTTACCTTTTTCTTTTTGGAAATCGAGGTCCTTGCGTAGAGGGGAAGGAGATCTACACTTTTCCCTTCAGCTGGAAGTGCAACCGAGATTCCTTTCCCTTTCTTTTTCTTCTTCTTCTTCCTCTTCCTTTCTTCCTTTTCTTTCCTCTTCTTCTTTTTTCTTCCTCTCTGTCGCCTGAGAACTCCCTCTCCTCTCTGTTTCACGTCTGAGCCACCAAACCCTCCTAATTAAGTCACATCACACACCAAAAATTCCCATTTTGCCCCTAACACTTCAACATATCTACCGTTATGCCATTAACTTTTGATTCCTTCCAATTTTACCCCTCATATCAATTTTAAAGGACTATTCTATCCTTTTTTTATATAAAAAAAATATTTTGGGGTTATTACATCCTCCCCCCTTATATAAAATTCGTCCTCGAATTTAAAAGAGTAAATTACCTGATTACTCAAAGGGGTGAGTGTATCTGCTTTTCATATTCTGCTCGGTGTGGTATTGGAAATCAAATCAATTAGAAGTGTTTTACCTTCTATCTCTACCACACAGGTAGGATACACATACTTCGCTTTTATACTATCCCCTACAAGTGTACTAATAGCTAAGAGAATATGCATCAATATCTTATCCTTAGCTAACTTTTTAGCAAAATAAGGGGACACAAATGAATGGGTAGCTCCAGAATCAAATAACACTCTAGCTTTAATCTTATCAATGAGGAGCATACCTGTCACAGCTGCATTTGATGCCCGTGCCTCCTGTGGATTTACCGTGAACACCCTTCCTTGCCCTCTGCCTACTGGAGCTGACAGTTGAGATGGTCCAGCACTCTGCTGTGATGTTTGTGCTTGACCTCTGCCTCTGCCTACAGGCTCCCTACTACTAGGCCTGTCCATCTGCACAGAAGGATAGGATGCCAAAGACACAAACTGCTGGGTGGCACCCTGCGGGCATTCTCTGACAAAATGACCCGGCTGTCCACATCTGTAGCACACTCCCTGACCCATTCTGCATCTGCCAGGGTGCTGCTTCCCACATATGCCACACACTGGCCATGATTGGAACTTGGATTCAGTTCTGGCCATAGTGACCGGAGGACGAGGTATTGATGGTAGAAAAGTATCTTGTGATTGACCTCTTTCCCTCCATTTCCTCTTACGTGGGGTAGGTGGAGCTGAGCGTACAGACAGCTCCGTCGGGCCCTCCGAGAGATCTACTCCCTCAGATCTATCTCTACTGCTTTGCCCTTTTCCCATACTCATTTTTCTCTGTTCTCTTTCAGCTCTTTCCTCTTTATTTCTGGTCTCCCAGTGTTTTGCTTTATCTATCAGCCTAGACAAAGTGGGGACCTCTACTGCCAGTACTGCATTATAAAGCGGGAAAATCAGACCTCGCCTGAATCTTTCTATCCTGGCAGCTTCAGTGGGGATGATGTAAGGAGCATACTTCCCCAATCTAGTGAACTCACGAGCGTACTCAGATACGCTCATTCCGGGCATCTGCTTCAGCCTCTCAAACTGAAGAGCCCGATTCTGCCTCTCAGCTGGAGACAAGAACTCATCCATCACTGCTTGTCTGAACTCTTCCCAGGTTGGAGGATTCCTACTGTACAATCTGTCCTCCACGTGCCTCTGGTACCAGCCCCAGGCATCTTCCTTCATTGTAAGCCCTACAAGTTCTATAGCTCTTGCATCAGAACAGGACAGTCTCCGTATCATCTTTTCAGTCTCCTCCAGAAATCTCTGAGGATCTTCACCTTCTTCCCCTTTAAACTCCGGGGTTCTGAGCCTAAGAAATTCCTGTACAGTAATCCCCTCATCATCTAGAGCCCGCCTGGCCAAACTTCTTGGCACAGGTACAGGAGGTGGGATGGATACTACTGACGGGGCAGGAGATTTCCCCCGAGCAATTTGCTCCCTCAGAGCCTGATTCTCCGCCAGTAACTGTTCCATCAATGCATCTCTACTTCCTACATCTCCTTGATCATCAACCCTCCGTCTATCAGCAGGAGGAGGTTTTTCTCTTTGGGGCTCGACATGTGCAGAACCCGCATCCAATGCTATATCTGGCTCCATCCTCCTTCCAGGACGAGCAGGTCCTCTCCTTGGAGGTATTCTTTATATCTCTCTAAAAAAGTCAAAAAGAGAGGATGGTCGTTACACACTGAGTCATGATATATTTTACTGAGTTGTAAATGACTCATAAAATAACATACAGAAAAATCCTATGCTCCATAGTATAATCCTATACTTAATCCTGACTCATCCTATTGCTCTGACAGGACTCTTGTTTAACCTTTGCTCTGATACCAAGCTTTGTCACGACCCCCGCCCCGTTCCCGGCGGGCCGCCGCGACGGTCCTAGGGTGCGGGTAGGCATAAGGCCACCAGCCACCACGTAGAACCCTACTACCTATCAATCATCAATAAATCTTGAAAAATTTGGCATGATACATGCACAAAATGATCACTTTTTCTATAGTGACCTGTCAGGATTATCTCAATACATACAACAACACTACCTGTCAGAGCAACAATCACATAATCTGTCACATAATGAACCTGGACAATATATATCAATACATCATCTCAGGCATATAACTCATCTGCACATATATATATATATACCTGCTTCCTAATCCATCCATGGTCAAACCCATATCCACAACAGGATCTATGACTGTAACTATGCACTATATACAATAGAAGGTTTATAATACACCAAAAGGTATAAACCTCTATCTACATTATATTATACTATACTATGGAGCGGCACAGCTAGCAGGCAACCACTAATCCTGCTCCTCTCTATACAATACCTGCCCTGCAATCAAAAACACCAAACTGGGGAGTGAGTATATAAATACTCAGTGAGTGGAGTAGAGAGTACTATGCACATGAGACAAATATAATCATGGCTCGAGATGAAATCTCAAGATCAATAACAACATGAACATGAACTCAACATAGAGAATATGGAATAAATCATCAATATCACCTCAATCAATATCAACTCATCTGAAGCATATATGGAATAATCAAGCAAACATATATGCTACTCATGAATATGCTCAACAGATCATAATGCTGGAACATACAAATCAGGTGTCAATATGCTGAAATCATCACTAGACAGCTGTCGGGAGGTGGGTTTTACGCCCCAGGCGAACCAGCAACAACTCCTTACTGTCACATGCATATGTAGGATAAGACATCACACTAATCATGTAAATGCCGGCCAGTATCCAGAACAGAAATCCATCTCACATCTACATACTAAACGGCACCTCGCGGGAATTCTACATCCGCGGAAAGCCATACTGCACCTCGCGGGGTCTTACTATGCCCGGCGGCAAGCAGAATATAAGTCGTAGGACCGGCCGATCCTACGCCTAGGGCCGTGTCCCCCCCTAGGAAGGGACTGGGCTCCGCCCACCCAGAAGGCTACTATGTGCACAAAGGCCGATGTTCAACCCCATCGACTATAGGTGTCCTGCAGATACTGCCAAGCCATGCATAAATGTCATAATGCACCCTCCCAATACTCTACTAAAAAGGAGCATAATCAAGACTACCACTCACTCGGCCACGACCCAATTATAACTAACATCAGGGTTGGGAGTGAGGAATCACGGGAGTACAATGCAACTCAATATACCATGAGAAGGGCTCTACAAGTCTTTGAAATAGAGGAAATGAAATCAATTTACAAAAGAAGTCATTTCACAATTCAGATCCAATTTAATTACTCATAAAGGAGTATAATCAAAGCTACCACTCACAAGTCTTTGAAATAGAGGAAATGAAATCAATTTACAAAAGAAGTTATTTCACAATTCGGAATCAATTTGATTACTCATCAACCCCTCATAATTCCTCTCAATGTTCCCTCAAATGCATGTACAGAATAATCAAGCATGGAGAATCAAGATTATAGAGGAATCTACTACAATATCAATCAATATGCTCAAGTGGAATCAATTCACACTTGGCGACATTCATGAAAATGAATTAAGGATGCTCATGGTGCAAAGTACATGACTCCCACTCACCTGTCAATCTGGCACAGCCCTGATACGCCTCCAAAAATCTACAGCTGGCAGTGGGGAACTTCTTCCTCTTGTTCCCTAGCTTCTTGCCCAACTGATACATGCATTTACAATACATTTAGTCTTGTATCAAGGTCATAATCTACGTGCCAATTATAATATAGGGAACTTTAATTGATTCAACTCCCCCGTTCCCTAAATCTTTTCTTTTCTTTCTTTTTTTTCTTTTTTCTATTAATTAACTCATCATTTATGTATACTAGGGATTTCCTTGCATGAGTACAAGGTCCCTTTTAGCTTGATCTAGGCTTAATACTCTATTATAGCATGAAATCCCTTATTTTCCACCCGGATGAACAGTAACCCGGACCGACAGCCGGTTACTTCATCCCGGGTTTGATCCACTTTCCAAACTCCAGATTTGATGAAATTTTTACCTAACATTCTACACTCATAGGGGATTCCAAAGAGGTAACATGCATTGCTATCGGAGGTCGTTTGACCCCCTAAATAATTCGCCGAAGTTGGGACTTCGACACAGTTTTTCCGTAGTGCCGGAAAAATTTGTCAAAATCCGATTCTTCCTCTTTTAACTGCCTCTACAACCCTTATCCGACCCCTCTAGACTATATTCACCCTTTGTAAAGCCTAATGTTATCAAAAGACTAGATAGGGATGGACATTTACCTTTTTCTTTTTGGAAATCGAGGTCCTTGCGTAGAGGGGAAGGAGATCTACACTTTTCCCTTCAGCTGGAAGTGCAACCGAGATTCCTTTCCCTTTCTTTTTCTTCTTCTTCTTCCTCTTCCTTTCTTCCTTTTCTTTCCTCTTCTTCTTTTTTCTTCCTCTCTGTCGCCTGAGAACTCCCTCTCCTCTCTGTTTCACGTCTGAGCCACCAAACCCTCCTAATTAAGTCACATCACACACCAAAAATTCCCATTTTGCCCCTAACACTTCAACATATCTACCGTTATGCCATTAACTTTTGATTCCTTCCAATTTTACCCCTCATATCAATTTTAAAGGACTATTCTATCCTTTTTTTATATAAAAAAAATATTTTGGGGTTATTACACTCCAGGTGAGCAGGGGTCGACCCCAGGTCTGTGAACACAGTTAACTTATCTGTGAACATAGTCAACTTGTCTGTGAATACAGTTAAGTTGTCTATGAACACAATTAACTTGTCTAGAAACACAATTAACTTGTCTAGGAACACAGTTGTCTAGAAACACAGTTAAGTTGTTTGTGAACACAGTTAACTTGTCTAGGAATACAATTGTCTAGAAAAATAGTTAAGTTGTTTAGGAACACAGTTAACTTGTCTAGGAACACAGTTAACTTGTCTAGGAACATAATTAACTTGTCTAGGAACACAGTTAATTTGTCTAGGAATACAGTTGTCTAGGAACACAGTTAAGTTGTCTGTGAACATAGTTAACTTGTCTAGGAACACAGTTAAGTTATTTGGGAACACAGTTAACTTGTCCAGGAACACAATTAACTTGTCTAGGAATACAGTTAACTTGTCTAGGAAAGCCTGAGAGAGTCGACTCCAGGTGAGCAGGGGTCGACTCGTGCTGTTAAGGGGTTGACTCCAGGTGAGCAGGGGTCGACCCCAGGTCTGTGAATACAGTTAACTTGTCTAGAAATACAGTTAACTTTATTTTTATTTTATTTTCTTTTCTTCTTTTTCTTTTGTTTTCTTTTTTTGCTTTTCTTTTTTTCTTCTTTTCTTCCCTTCTCCTTCTCTTCTCGCGAGGCCGGCAGCTACGGAAGGGGGCCGGACGGTGGCGGCCACAGGAGGGGGCCACCGGAGGGGCGAGTTGCAGCCGGTGGCGCCTGTGGCAGCCGCGACTGGCCAGCGGCTCCTCTTCTTCGGCACCTCCCCACCGTGGGGGCGGTGGCATTTCCGGCGGTGTGGAAGGGGGCAGCGGGCGCGGGAGAGGGCGGGCCATGGCCGGCGGCAGGCGCGGGAGGAGGCTCGAGAGGGGCGGGCCGTGGCCGGCGGTTGCCTTTTTCTTCTCCTTCTTCGGTGGGAATGGGAGAGGCGGGGGCATTTTCGTCCCATAAAGCAATGTTGAAATATATATGGACCGGTTGTTAAACAATTGGTCAATAGGGATTTAATGTTAAAGTTTGGTCAATAAATGGACCGCTAAGCAAGTTCCCTTTTTTTATATATGTTTTATTTAGTAGAAAATTAAATGATGTGGCTCGATATTATTAGTCTGGTCTACAGGTGAGCTATAGATTGAATCGGCTAATTTTTTTAATAATAAATTATTTTTTTATTATGTCAAAGATTTTTTTTAAAGCGGGTGTTTTATACAACACGGTTTCAAATACACTAAATAAAGTCAGAAAACAAAATGTCACGGAGTGCCTGAGATAACTCTTCCTCCTTGGGCTACATAGTGCCATCGAATTGGCTGGTCACATAAGCAGCCACTCAATTTAAAGCCTCATTTGCCTTTCTAAATATATACTTGGCTTGTAAAGCTATTCCATCTCTACCAGTTGCGTGGATGTCCCAAATGGCTTGAAATCTTTAGGATCCAACCGATCATTGTGGCCGACTCATCTCCCAAGGATTTATTATGCTTCACAAATAATTCATCTACGCTATCTGAACTCGCCGCACCATAGGTTCGTAGAAGGGTAAAACGGGAATGTAGACCAAAAATAAAAACTCCCGCCCCCCCATGACCGTATCCTATCCCGGTTTCTAACAGCTTGGGGATGAGACTTGGGAAGCGTATCGGCGCTCTTTCAAGAAAATATCCGCTTCCCGATACGCTGAGAGAGAGACAAATATTTGAACCGCATCGGTGCTGCCTTCCGGAATATCCTGCGACTTTCTTGACCCGATATAGCTCCGAGAGAGAGAGAGAGAGAGAGAGAGAGAGAGGGGAAAGATTTGGTAATAACGTCTTCTTTGCCTCCATGAGTCCATAGCCATCCCCCTTCAACCGAAGAAAAAAAAAAAAGCTAGCGAGGAGAAGTGAAAAAGATGAATGAAGGCGACGGGAAGAGCCGGGGAATCACGGGCGATCACTACGGCGGCGGCGGCCACCCCCATCAGCAGCAGTATGGGACGTTCCAGGGCAGCGCCCCGGGCTATCCTCAGCCGGCAATCGGGTTCCCGCAGCCGGCTCCTCCGCCCGCGTTGGCCCCCTCTACTTATCTCCCTCCTTATTCCGGCGGCCCTCTATACTATTCCCATGGCTACCAATTCGTTCCAGGTATCTTTAAACCTAGACGACAAGCGAAATTCCAGACAAATTATGTTTTGATTAATCCAAATATCTGTTTGTTTGAACAATAACCTCGAAAATGATAAATTTGATTGTTTCGGGTTACTTTTAGAAACGGAATTAGTGAATTTGTGATAAAGACGTGTTCTTGATTTCTAAAATTACGGTTTCTTTGATGTTATTTAATGGCCAATTGTGGGGCCGATGAGGAGCCAAGTTTCTTGATCTGTCGTGGGTTACAACAAAATCGGGTTGAGTTAGTGGAGTTGTGTTGGTCTCGGAATCTGAATACATTGCTGCTCCTAAATTTTGATCATATTTAAGTTCTTGCATTAAAATATGATGCATACCCTTCTGGTTTATTCAAATAAACCAGAAGGGTATTCAGTCTGTATAATGTAACCGGAAGAAGTTAAAGATGTGATTTCCATATTATTAGCTTAGTTATGGACAGTAAATGTGCGTCAGACCAAAAAAATATCTGTTTTTGTTTCTTTGAGTAAAATAGGACAAGGGCATTTAAAATATGCAAGCTGATGAACTAGACGAAACCAGTACTCTGTCTACCTAGAATTAGCTAGTTCCTCTATACATTCGCAAGACAGTTCATTATCTGGCTAATTTCCAAGCTGCTGTATGTTTTTGCCTATGACAGCCCCAAAGTCTCGACTGTTGCATCAAAATTAAACACTTTGTGGATATAGCTCTTTTTTTTTTTTTTTTTTTTTTTTTTTGGGTACAACGGCGGCTCACACCCTACGGGTGTGGATACGGCCTGCAAAATCTGAAGGTGGATATAGCTCTTTTGCAGCCAATGTATGGCAACTATTCTTGTAAAAGTTGGGCATCCGAAAGCAAGCATGATTTTCCTCTTCTAATCAATAATTTATAAGTTCCTATTTAGGAGCTGAAACAGTGATGGGGATATCAGAGCCCTTCATCCAGATGATCCTGAGCCTCCGGATTGAGCCAGACTCGTTTATTTGCATATTTATTTTATTTTTATTTCTGGGCTTGTTTGCATTTTAGGGCTTATTTGTGTTATTTGTGGGCTTATTAGGAGTTATTTTTGTGTAAGGGGATTTTATGTTAATTGTGTTTATTTGGCCCTATATATAGGGGACTACTTTCATGATTAGGATTTTAATGAATGAATGAATGATTAAGAATTTCTTTTTCCCCACATCTTATTCTTCTTCTTCCTCCTCCTCCCCTTCTCTTCTTCCTGCGTCCCTAGAACCTCTTCTTCCTTCTTCCTCTCTTGTTCTTCCTTCTTCTCCTCTTTTCCCGCACTTATGCGGCATCAACTTGGTATCAGAGCATTGGCGGGTTTTGCCTCTGTTGCCAAAGCCCCGATCCGGTTTATGCTGGTCGTCGGCCTTGCCCCTGCCAAAGCGCGAATCCCACCAACAACTAGGACAGGGTCCTCCCTCCACCAGTGCTGCTCACCAGAAAAATATTCCCTCGCTCTCTCGGTTTTCACGGGAAGAACAGAGGGGAACCAACCCTCGGTTTCAAAACAGAAAAAAAAAAAAAAAGGACAGCCCCTTCGTGATTGGCCTTCCCTGTCACTGTGCCCACACCCACCGCCACCTCCCCTCACGACGCCGCCGTGCCACTGGGTCGCCGCCGGAGAATATCGCGCCCCACGGAAACCCACCGTGCCACGAGTTCCACGGTTCTGCCACCGTCGGTCCCGTGACTGATCGTCGGAAGAAGTCACCGCCCGCCGGAAACCCATGGTCGACTACCCCGGCGCCACCGTCCACGGAGCTGCAACCGGGCCTCTGCCTCTGTCCCGCAACCACCGCCGTGAAGACCACGGAGTTACACCGAGTCCGTTGGCGGTTGAAGACAGACTTTATTAACGGGTAAGATCCAAACCCGTTAACCCGCTAGCCCGGCTCCGCTTTAAAAAAAGAGAGAGAGAGAGAGAGAGAGAGAGAGACGCATGTGATCTGCGTGTGCTTCCCTTGCACGTGAATCACACGTGCTTGCCACAAAATCCTTGCACGTGAGTCACACGTGCTTGCCAAAAAAAAAAAAAAAAAAAAAAAAAAAAAACCTAGAATCACGTGACCTGCACGTGTCTTTAAAAAAAAAAAAACTTACTTCTGTTCCTGCCGAAGGGAAACCCTAGGGGTTTCCACCGCCGTCGCCATCGACGCCATCTACGCCGAGCCGCCGCTCGTCCACGGTGTTTCCCCACCGCCTGCGCCTCGCCGCCGACGAACACCGCCGCCGAGCATCCCACCCAAGCTCCTCCGCCCGTGCCGCTCTGCCTTCGCCGCCTCCGCCTGTGTCGCTTCCCCGCCACCGCCTACGCCGCCGCCACCTTGCCATCTCCACTGCCATGCGCCGTCGCTGCCCTTGTGCCCTCCCTACCGATCCGCGCCGCCTGCGCACGACTCGCCGCGTCGTCACTGAAGCCGAGCTCCGCCTCCTCTTTCGAGTCGCCACCGCTGGAAGATCGCCGCCTCCATCCTCCGAGCGCCGCCTCCATCAAGCGCCCCTTCGGCCGTTGCCTTCCCCACCGAGCGCCTCCTTCGTGCGCCTTCTTCCCACAACGCCGCTCCACCGTCGCTGCGTCGCGTCACTGCCAAGTCGCTGCCGTCCGCGCCCACCTCAAGACCCCCATCGCCGCCTTGGCTCCCCGAGCACCACCCTCCACCACCTGTCTTCCGCGCTGCTTCGTCGCCTGAGACGCCGCCCACCTGCGGCCGAGCACCTCCATCCCGCGGCCGCCGTCCTGCTGTTATTCCCCTTCCCTTTGCCACGGGACACACCCAAGACCCTCAACCCATTTCACCCTCCCACTACTGTAGTTACACTCACCCGAGCCCCATCAGACCTCAGCCCACCTGTGGCCCAGCTAACTCATCAGGCCCGAGCCATGCCCCTGAGGCCCATCATCAGACCCATCGAATTTTTTTGATCAGGCTCCCAAATTGCTGCTATCAGGTCCACCGAGTTGCTGTGATTCGATCAGATTCGTGCCATCTGACGAGCCGACTTGTCGCTCCTGATCGTCGCCCCAGCCCTCGAGCGCACCATTCCTGTTTCCCGACAGGTGATAGATTTCTACTTTTCTTGGACTTGTTCATTTAATTATGTTCTAGTTCTCTTGCATGATAGCCATATTTTAAAACTTACTTTTGCTGTCCAAATTCAGAACATAGAAACCCTACTTTCAAACCCATCCTATTCGCCTTTTAAAATCTAGATATTAAATTAGCACACCCTAGCAACTGGACATTTCTCGGCATTCTTCGATCAGATTACTTTAGGATCAGAACAACTGTACTACTTGATTGCAATCTAATTTCTTAAATTGAATAATCTCAATCCTTAATTCTGAATAACCGAAGTAAAAATCAGCAACATTTAAATTTTAAGTTATTCTTGTGAAGACTTGCTGATTTCTGAAATCATAATAGATTGCATTAGTAGGTTGTCCTGCATCAAGTTTGGTCCTACATCATAGTTATTAGGGTTTCATTAGTGACACTGCATTTCACATCATCACCCAGTGTCATCATTGCATGCCAACCTGTAGTGATATGGAGTACTATCTCAGTCAACCTAAAACCCCTGTAGCTACCATGAATTCCGACATTTTGAGGTCTATCACGGAACAGATCGTTGCCATGCGGGCTGGATACAAGGAATTCACATAAGAGATCCGTGAGCTCATGCAAAATTCTAGGACCCCTACACTGCCAACCCTTGTTGCAGCCCAACCTAAAATCGGTTTGGTTGCACCACCTGTAATCCTTCCCCATTTTTTTGGGCACCAAATCCAATGCTCAAGGTGTCAACAATTCGACCACATAGCATCCCAATGTTCCATTAGGACTTACCTGATTACTAAACCAGAAGTTAGAAAATCAGAAGTTAGGAGCCAAGAGGTCGAATATGTCGAAGAAGTCTATGAACCAAATATAGAAGACTATGAAGAAGACTTTGAAGACGAACCTATAGAATTAGATTTTGTCCAAAATGATTTCCAAAGGAAGACTATTGATCTAAGTAAAACCAAGTCACTTCACATCACTACTGTGGAAGAGGTAGTGACAGATATTGAGAGCCAGTCACCTGAATTGGCACTTGTAGCTAAAGATACCCATGTGGAGTCCAATCTTGAACATTCCCCTATAGTAGTTTTCCTTCTAGAGGAGTTTAATGATGTAGTCCCTGATGATCTTCGGATGCACTTTCTCCGATGCATGATATCCAACACGCAATTGATCTAGTTTTCGGAGTATTTCTGCCCAACCTTCCACACCATAGGCTCAACCCAAATGCATATACTAGGACATGGAATTTAATATTACCGACAGTTGAGTTTGCATGTAATAGTTCGGTTAACAAGTCCATAGGTATGAGTCCATTCGAAGTGGTGCATGATTACAAACCTAGGCAACCCATAGATCTGTTTTTCATGTCTCATCAATATAGAGTCTTTGAGTCTGCACAATCAATTGCATCACATCCACATTCATTGCATCAAGAAGTCAGCAATTGTACTCACTTTGATAACTTAAAATATAAATTTCTTGCTGATTTACACAGACGTTATACAGAGTTAAGTGAAAAAGATTACGTCATGATAAGAATTAGGCTTGAACGATTTTCTTCAGATACGTTTAAGAAATTGCAAATTTGTAGTGCGGAACCGTTCAAAATCTTAAAGAAAATCAGTTCGAATGCATATGTTGTGGATCTTCCTGATGACTATGGGATTAGTGCGACATTTAATATTGAAGATTTAGTCCCATACAAAAAGACAATATTCATGCCTTCTAACCCCTTTATTGATATACCTGCCCATGTTGGACACCCTGATCTATTACCTGCTGTTGAGCCATCACCTCCCAAATTTCATGCACGCAGAGAACAAATAGAACATATATTGGATGAGCAGGTTATTTCAACCAGGAATGGTGGTTACCAACGTTACCTTGTTCGGTGGAAAGGTCGACCAAAGTCTGATGTGATGTGGATTTTCAGAGCATAGTTGCAGCACCTTGACCCCGATCTTTTGGAGCAGTACGATAGCCGGTCAGACCTGTACTCGACGGGGTCGAGTTTTTCTCACCCGGGAGGAGTTGATGGGGATATCAGAGCCCTTCATCCAGATGATCCTGAGCCTTCGGATTGAGCCAGACTCGTTTATTTGCATATTTATTTTATTTTTATTTCTGGGCTTGTTTGCATTTTAGGGCTTATTTGTG